>NC_080418.1:40762541-41405458 GCF_029873635.1 Malania oleifera | reverse complement strand
TCGGAGTTTGAATCAGTAGCAATTCAGTAGCTGAAAACAAGAGAGTTTAAGAGCCTTTGAGAACTTTGATTGCTTGAAAATTGCTTAGTGTCTCAAATCTTTAAAGATTGGGGCTATTTATAGATATTTAAAAGTAATTCCTTACCCCCAATGTTTCCTTGAAATAGTTTCCAAGTTTTTCAAAATAATAGTGTCCAAAAACTTCATTTAAAAAATCTTCCCGTTGAGAGTTTTTAAGCCAACGTTCGAGTGGCAGTTGCCTACCTCGATTTGGCAGTCGCCTGTCATAGAACAAGCTCACAACACAAAACACTAGTAGTCGCCTACCAGAAACAAGGCAATCGCCTAGCATGTTCACTCAGGCACCTAGCATGTTTAGGCAGTCGCCTGTCTTGCTACTGTCTCTTTGAAAAATCTTTTACTTAATTTGGGAGTCGCCTGGACCTTCTAATTTTCAAAGATTTTCTTTTTCAAAAACCCTTTCTTTTCATTGATTATAAAAATATTCTTTAGAGTATTAAAAAAATATATTTCTAAATATCTTGAGAGTTTCAATTCAATTTACACTTGAAATTGACTTGAAGTACTTACATTTAGAACATCCTTAAAAAAAATAATCCTTTGATCTTCAATCTTGTTCTTCCATCATCTTTGAGTTTTTGATCTTCGCTTTGAGCTTTCACCATATTATCTTTAATCCTCATGCTCTTTAAGATCTCTTTTTAATCCATAAGCTTTATTATGCTCTTCAAGATTTGTTTTTAATCCATAAGCTTCCTCATGCTCTTGAGCTTTGTCACTTCCCTTAAGCTTTGCCTTTTTCCTGAAAAACGTTCACTTGAACCACATTAAACACATCATGATTTGTTATCATCAAAATAAGAATTGTAAACCTCATTAGGACAACAATCTCCCCCTTTTTGATGATGATAAATCGAGAGCAAAAATAATAAGAGTAAATACTCATAGCTCCCCCTATCAACAAGCATGATACATTTTTGTAGGAATATATACGATATGATCCATGCAAGATAATCCATAAATGATCCATCCATACATACTCATAGTTTTACAAACCACATACAAGATATGATCCATACAAGTACAAGTTTTTCATAGCATCACACATTTTTGCACTCCCTTCTCTTTAACATCTCCCCCTTTGGACATCAATCAAAAAGGAGAATAAATAATACTAAAATAGAGAAGTGCTGCAATATAAAGTACTACTTTATAGAGCATAAAGAACATACTATCCGATAAAGCTTTAATACATAAAAGTGATAAATAACTCATATATGAAAACACATCAATTAGAGGCTTCCATAGATCCACTTTCATCGTCTCCTTCTTCTTGTTCACTAGATTCATCATCACTTGATGTAGCAGAGCCGATATTCATTGGAGATTTGCCTTTGAAGAAGCTGGCAAACTGTTGTTCAATCTTGTTAACTCGCTTATCAATACTTGAACAATGACTTTCTATAGTAGAAACCTTCTCTTGTAGAATACCAAGTTTAGATTTCATTCCATCATTGAAAGTCATATAATGATTAAAAAATGGAATGAACCATGAAGGAGTTTCTGGATCAAGTTGAATTGAAGATGCTGGTATGGAAGACAAAGGTGGTGGTGCTGATGATACATGACGATGTCCCTTATGAAACCATCCTTGAGGAGAGTTCTTATATCCCATATGTTTAAGAATAGTATCAAAAAAAATATCGTAATGGGTTTTGCTAGTGAAGTTAAATGATGGTGTAAAAACATTGAAATGAGCAAAGACCATATTTAACATCCTAGCATATGGTAGAACAATACGAGGGGCATCAACTTTCATAATAATCCATAGAATAATTAGGCTTGGAAGATCCATCTTTTTCCCTTTGACAATACACCACATTACAAAACAATCTAGGAAAGAAATATGATCATGAGAACCAGAACATGATAGGATATTGTTTGTAATGAGTTTGTGCAGGATTAGAGCGTTTAAATTGAGCTGTTTGTAAAGAGGTGGATGCCCAAAATTAATAGGAGTATTAGTCATGACTAGAGGCAAAAATTCTTGTGGAGTAAAACCCTAGGACATAATCCATTGTTTCTCAACAATGTGAACCTCAAAATCTCCTGGCTTGACTTGAAGAATTTTTCCCAAAGATATGGGAGTAAGATGAATATTTTCCCCAAGAAGATTGGTTTTGATCCCATTATCACATCGTTCCATATTTGCATAGAAAATCCTAACAACATTGGGATAGTAACCTTTAGCTTGATATGTAATAAACCGATCCCATCCAATTGCCTTAAAAAGTTCCATGATTTCAGGAAACTCCGTATTGAAGAACGTAACAATAAGAACTTTACCTAAAATGGGTTCAGTTGAAGCAATCTGATTCCGATAAAGTTGCTTAGCATGTGGAGTTACTAACCATTTCTCCACCTCATCATTATTGATCCTTGTTGAAGACGAAGATCCCTTGATACCAACTGATTTGGCTCATGGCATGTTTGTATGGAAGAGAAGAACAGGGAAACCCTAGGTTAGGTTCATGATTTGATGACTAGGAAGGATTAGAAACTTAGTGTCAAGTTGATTTGAACGAGGTATTTGTATGGAAAAGGGTAGAGAAGAAGAATTTCAAAGAGAGGGATGAAGGAGCAGGCACCATATGGAAGTTAGAATGACTTAAGAAGGGTTTTAAACCCTACCCGCCGTGGGTAGTCGCTTGCTAGAATGTGGCAGGTGCCTGTCCATGTGGAATCTGAAAAGTCAGTAGCCTGGCAATCACCTGGCACCTTGGTCACTTCTAAAACTTGTTACATTATAGCCATTCTCATTTTTTAATTTCTTGCATAAGAAAATTAGCATGTTACAAGCTTCATCTTTATTAGTTAGAAATAATACTCAAGTAAATCTTGAATAATCATCCACTATTACAAAAGCATATTGTTTTCCTCCTAGACTTAAGGTTCTAGTTGGACCAAATAACTCTAGGTGTAAAAGTTCTAGGGGTCTTTTAGTAGATATATACTTTTTCTTTTTAAAGCTAGTTTTAGCTTGCTTTCCTTTTTGGCATGCGTCACATATCTTGTCTTTTATGAATTTGGTATTTGGTAATCCTTTTACAAGATTTTTCTTTGATAATTTGGATAATAAGTCCTTGCTAGCATGTCCTAACTTCCTATGCCATAGCCAACTTATATCATTCATGTCTGCCAAACAAGTTACGTTTTGATTTGTTAGATTTTCAAGATTTATACAATAAACATTATTTATCCTAAGAGCTATAAATAAAATTTTATTTTCTTTGGGATTCTGAATAACGTATTTTTCTTTCTTAAAGATTATTTCAAACCCTTTTTCACTCAATTAGCTTATGCTTAAAAGATTGTGTTTTAAACCTTCTACCAATAATACATTATCAATAGTAACAAAAGGTTCTTTACCTATTCTCCCGACGTCAATGTTCTTACCTTTGGCATTATCGCCGAAGGTGACATATCCTCCATCCTTTTGTTTTAATGATGTAAACTTGGTCTTATCGTCGGTCATGTGTCTTGAACACCCGCTGTCCAAGTACCACTTGTCTGTTGATGATGTTGTCCTAAATCATACCTACAATGGAGGATACATTTGGTTAGTTTTAGGAACCCAAATCCTTTTAACTTTCTTTATTTTGTTGTTAGATCCATTATTGACTTTCCATTCTCCTTGTATTTTAACATACTTCCTTTTTAGTGGGCAATCAAACATTACATGACCTTTGGTCTTACACATATAGCAAGTAGTGTGTTCATGTTTGTTGTGTGAGGAAGTGCTACCATAGTGCTTGGCTTCCTTTACAAAATATCCCATGTATAATTTCTTATTCTTTTTTTTTGGTTTACCATTGTAACCTTTTCCTTCTTTATTCCCATGTAGCCTTTGCTGTTCAATCGTTTTTTCAAAATTATCTTTCCCTTTAGTAAAATTATATATAACTTGTTCTTTATCTTCTACTAATTTCTTTAGTTCATTTATTTCTTGATCCTTTTTACTTAGGTTTTCTTTATGATTTTTGGCTAATTCTTGAGTTACTTTACTTACTTCTTCCTCTAACTTCTTCATACAAGAATCTTTTTCTTCTTCAATAGTTTTAAATGATTCAAGTTGCTTCAAAAGTTCTTTATTTTGATCTTTCAAGGTTATATTTCTTTTGGAAATTTTTATAAATCTTTTATGTGAAGAAAATAATTCCGCTTGTAATTCTTTGTAGGAGGGCATACTATCACATAACTCATCATAAGATTCATTGCTAGATTTGGTTAAGTAGCAGCAGGAGTTTACCTGTTCATCATTCGCCATGAAGCATATGTTTGCCACCTCTTGTCCACTTGATTCGTTTTCAATTTCGCTAGAGCTTAAGTCATCCCAAGTAGCCTTCATATCTTCCTTATTTTCTTCTTCTCTTTCTTGAGCAAAGGGTAGTGTGGTTTGATATGTCATCGTTTCTTACAATGATAGCATATAGGAGGTTCATTTTTACTTTTATTTTCTTTTGCTACTTGATTCTACCTTTTCAGTTTTTCTTTTGTTGAACTTCTTAGGAAATCTTTTATTCCTTCTATAAAACTTTCCTTGTCTCTTAGTGATGAATGCTAATTCATCTTGATCTAAGTCACTTGATTCACTTTCTTCTTCGCTTAAGCTGTGGCTTGATGCTTTTAGTGCAACAGATTTCTTATGCTTTGGTTCAGGATTTCTTTCTTTTAGAGCCATTTCATAAGTAAGAAGTGATTCTATGAGTTCATCTAAGGAGGTAGTCTTAAGGTTTCTTCCTTCGGTAATTGTTGTAGCCTTAGGTTCCCATATTAAGGGAAGGCCTCTCAAAATTTTCCTAATCATTTCGTAGGTGGTATACGTTTTTCCTAAGGCACTTAAGGAGTTAATTATGTGGGTGAATCTTGTGTACGTACTTGATATGGATTCATTTGAATTCATTTTGAATGTTTTATATTCGCTTGTTAACATGTCTATTCTATTGTCCCTAACATCAAAGGTTCCTTCATATGCGACTTCTAATTGTCCTATATTTCTTTAGCTTTTTTACAAGCCATGACCCTATTGAATTCGTTAGCGTCTAAAGCACAATACAAAGCATTTATAGCACTTGAGTTTATTTGAGGCATCTTATAATCTGAATCAATCATATCCTTTTTCTCTTTTGGAATAGGTTTTCTATCTATTATCTTGGTGGGAACAAGGTCTCCATCCATAACTACCTCCACTACAAAAAAAAAAAAAGGATTATTAGTGACAAATTTATAGTAGTCGCTATACCAGCCGTTACTAATAATTATTAGTGATGAATATTCCAAATTGTCAATAATAGTAAATTATTAGTGATAGATTAAAACCGTCACTAAAAACCTAAGCCCGTCACTATAGTTTCTATACCGGATCGACCAAGAATTGTCACTAAACCCATAGTATTAGTGACGGTTTAAAAATCGTCACTATTGCTCCATTAGTAGTGATGGTTATGAAACCGTCACTAATGCTTTATTATTAGTGACAGTTTTACAACCGTCACTATTGCTCTATTATTAGTGATGGTTTTAAACCATCACTAATACTCTATTATTGAGTCGTCAGTAATTCTCTAGTATTAGTGACGGTTTTAAAATCGTCACTATTGCTCTGCATAGCTATTATTAGTGACGGTTTGAATTCCTTCACTAAAACTTTTTAAAAGGGGTATTAGTGACGATTTTGAAACTATCACTAATACTTAAATTGGATAATTATAAGGAAATTAATTTTGTTTCCAATTATGAATTTCTGTAAAAATCTGTAATTAAATTACATTTTCTTATACATTCATAATTGCAATAAAATTCATAAATTATTAAAAATTCTAATTCAAATTAAATTACAAATATGTTATACAAATTCAAATTTAAATACATTTTTATATAAATTCAAATTCAAATACATTTAATCTGTTCAGATAACAAAGAAAGTTTTCAACTGCGTCCATAGTGCATGACATCGTTCTAATGTTGTCACAGTTGCAAACCCTACAAATTAATTAAGAAAATTAAAAAAATTAGTATACGCTTTTTGAAAAATTTAGGCAGCATTTCTCCTATAAATATGACATTTTCCATTGAGATACTCCAAACCTAGGTGTTTATGTTAAATAGTTCACAATAATCCAACTAGTAATTAATTTTGCGAGTGCATTCATATAATAAGCATTAATTAATGTAACGTGTTTATGCATCCCATAAAACACATATATCAGAATATAGTAGATTATCCCCATAAACAATATTTCATAGAGAGTAGACATAGTATGAGATTCACTATAAAATGAAAATCACAAAAAAGAGAGCTCCTCTCCAAAGAAAAGAAAGAGATGATACGTGCATTCGAAGAGTAGAAATCTTAAGAAGATGAAGTATCATCTACTCGAACAACTATAACCAGGCCAAGCATCCTCCCAAAATCAAACCCTATTGCCATTAGCTACTCTAAAATGAGTGGGAGGAAGGAACCAACAAGCAAAATAGGAAACAAATTTATACAGACTTGCATGGGAAACAATGCCACTTCCTCTAGTGTTCCATCCATTCCGATGGACCCTATATTACTTTTAATCTCTTTTTTTGGCAATTAACAATTAATTTTTGGTTGTACATAAATTAAACTTAAACCTTGAAACATAAATAACAGACTCCAACCAGAATTGGCATAACCACCAAGCAAGCAAGAAATCAATGAAAAATTATATCATATAGTCCAAAATTGGTCTCATGAATTTTTCTTTCCTTTCCCTAAAATTTTCAACAAATTTTCGGCAACATGCCGTCTATAAATAGAACATTTCCCAAACCTGCAATTCACAATATTTTTGCATCATACAGATCTCATTTAGATTAAGACGTACATGCAACAACCTAAAAGTATCTACCAGCAGGCAATACACATCATTGCATCAGCCAGGGTATGTGTGGCATTCCAATCAACCATGCAGTCCTAATGTCCACTACCAGCATGCAGTTCACAAAATATGCCAATCCAAGCATGCAGTACAGAAGTTAAATCATGTATTAAATCGAAGTTAGATATATACCCATCTCTAGCTGCAATGAGGTTATGGATGACAGAGAACGATGAGGCCGTGGATGGTGGTGGTTGCATCAATGATTCTTTATCTAGTTTACCCGGAGTTTCTTTTCACAATTGATTTGAAATGCGATAAGCCTGCCCATGTAGACAAAATGAATTTTAGTCTTTCATCTAATAGGTTGTCGCTTATAGTAAATGTATGATTTAAATATTAATTTTATTTCTCCTGAATCTTGCCTTGTGGATGCAATGACCGCAAGAAGGGCATCAAGATTCAAGCGAAATAAAATTAAATTTAAATCATACCTTATCTATAAGTGACAACCTATCTGATGAAAGGCTAAAAATTCATTTTGTCTACATGGGCATACTTATCGCATTTCAAATCAATTGTGAAAAGAAACTCCGGGTAAACTAGATAAAGCCCCTCCATTCATTGTATACACACTGCAAATGATATGCCCACTATCAAAAATAGAAGTTATCAAAAGTAGACCTAAAAGTTAATTAACAAACACTTCTCAATGACGAAAAAATCTAAGGAAAAACCTACATAATTATAAATCCAATGTAAAAAATAAATATACTTTATAAAATTGCAAAGTTCATATTACATTCAAGTTTTATGATACAACTCCCAATTATTCCTATATTGTTTTCAAATCTCATCCAAATCCCAATTATTCCATATTGTTCATATTACCTTGAAGTTTGGAGTATTAGACTCTGAACGTGAAGTCTAACCTCCTCCTTAGTAATACTATTTCTTTTACACAAAATGTTTTTTGTTGGAGAGAAACATATTGTGTATGTTATTTTTAGTAGACATTTAAGTGGTAGGATGTTCATCGTACAGAGATAAAGGGCATTGTGTTCAAATTAGATTTTCTAATTTTGAGAAGGCGTGTGATTGGGCTAGTTGTAAGTTCTTGGATAGAGTGCCCTTGAGGAAGGGGCCAGGTGTTACGTGGAGGAATTGGACAGGGGGCTGTTTATCTAATGCTTTTGTGAACCACCAATATGGATTGGAATCTTTAATGAATGTCCTTTCTGAATTAACTAAGTCTACATTGCCTTATTTATTATGATTCCTAAGATTCACTCATCCTTTCAAAAATATTTTAACATTAAATGACTAAGCTTATCTTTTCTTTTTGTTTGGTCAAATTTTAACGCAATTTCAGCAGCATGCCGTCTGTAAATTGGACGTTTTCCTATAAAACCTGCACCTGATAGGTTCAAATAGAGCATTTATAACAAGTTGAAGGCACATAAGAACCTATATCCACTACCAGCATGCAATACACATCAACTGCATCCGCCATGCAGGAGGCATTCTAGACTAGCATGCAACCATGTAGCATATTCATGACAGTAATACATGCCAACCATATCTTAGAATTAAATAGCAGAGAATAGTGGAATAGTTTTCATTTGTTGGACGAGGAGAATATAAGGCAGTGTAATCAATGGGGAAGGAGAGAATGAAGTGGAATTGGACTTGTGGGTTAATGGGTATATATGAAATTGTGACATGTTTGAACTCAGCTTATGTAAAAACATCTGTTTTTGTCAACTCATGATATGCTATGGTCATTTGGCAACCACTCAGGTGGGACAGCTCATGAAGTTTGAAGAAGCATCGGAAACATCTTCGAGACATGGTGGGATGACAACTGCAGGGGCAGTTCCTGTCCCTCAGTTGCCAAAATTACAAAAAAATGCGTGCAACTTCATGTTCTTCTATTGAATGGCTTGGACAAACTTCTTCTTTTTTTGGGGAGGACGGGGGGTCGAGGGTTAAACTAACTGAGCACAGCCTACATGGCTTCTGTATAGTTGCTGGATTTTGTTCTGTGAGTTGGACAACTTGAATCTTTAGAAGTAATAGTCGAGGTAGTAGTGGTGATAAGCAGTAAAATATTAGTTACAGTCAGTTGTTTTGGAAAAACTTAACATTATTAAGATTTTACTGCTTATCACCACTACTACCTCGACTATTACTTCTAAAGATTCAAGTTGTCCAACACATGAAACAAAATCTAGAAACTATACAGAAGCCATGCAGGCTGTGCTCAGTTAGTTTAACCCCCACCCCCCAAAAAGAAGAAGTTTGTCCAAGCCATTCAACAGAAGAACATGAAGTTGCACACATTTTCTTGTAATTTTGGCAACTGAGGGACAGGAACTGCCCCTGCAGTTGTCATCCCACCATGTCTCGAAGATGTTTTTGATGCTTTTTCAAACTTCATGAATTGTCCCACCTGAGTGGCTACCAAATGACCATAGCATATCATGAGTTGACAAAAACAAACTTTTTTACATAAGCTGAGTTCAAACATGTCACAATTTCAAACATACCCATTAACCCACAAGTCCAATTCCACTTCATTCTCTCCTTCCCCATTGATTACACTACCTTATCTTCTCCTTGTCCAACAAATTGAAACTTAAGTATCTTCAAACTTCATAAATTGTCCCACCTAGTGGCTTCCAAATGAGCATAGCATATAATTAGTTGAAAAGTTCAAATAGAACATTTATAAGAAGTTGAAGGCACATGAGAACCTATATCAACTACCAGCATGCAATATACATAAATTGCATCCGCCATGCAGGAGGCATTCGAAACTAGCATGATTTAACATGAAACTCAATTTTTGATCATAATAACTTATAATCAATCAGAGGACCCACCCGCATCATCTTGTCCAGATCGGCGCATCCTTTCCTCTAACCGTGCTACCTATCCATCATGGCTTACATCTGGGCTCGAACGATGGAGAGGTCTGATCTTAGTTCTGCATTCTCCATAGCGATCCTTTGCATCTGTCGAGCCATCTCCTGCTTATCAAACTCAGCCTCTTGACGTTGTCGTTCCATCTCTACATGAGCCACCGCACCCATAGATGATGATGCTATTGGGACGATGTATCCACTTCAAATGATTGAACCTTTCGGCCGTGCCTTATTGCACATGTACCCCTTCAAAGTCGACAAGAACCTGTGCATTTTATGTAGCATTATAGACTTGTAAAAACAATGAAGAAAAAAAAAATTCAAACTCCCAAATCAAAATGACCATTATAAAAGGACTTTATTCTTTACCTCTCAATAGGATACATCCAATGATATTGAACCGATCCTCCAATTATGGCCTCCTTTGGTAAATGGACAGCTAGGTGGACCATCACATCAAAGAATGTTGGTGGAAAAATTTTCTCCAGCTTGCATAGTATGATCACGATGTCATCCTCTAACCGTTCAAATACTTTTAGGCTTAATTTTTTTGAGCACAACTACCGAAAAAAGATTCCCAGCTCAATCAGAATCGAGTGAACATCTTCAGTCAAGTGTCCATGAAGGAAAACAAGTAGAACTCATTGTAGAAGGACGTGATAGTCATGACTTTTCATTCCTAACATCTTCCCTTCCTTCGTGTTTATGCATCGAGCTATGTTCGATGCATATCCATCGGGGAAGTTCATTGATTTCAACCAGTCAAAGAATTTATTCTTCTCATCCTTCGAGAATGTGTAACAAGCTGATGGCATCAGAATTTTGTCAATATCACGAAACAAGTGCAGCTTAGGTCGCATTCCCATGTTTTCCATATCTCGGCGAGCATTTGCGGTGTCCTTTGTCTTCCCATTTATATCAAGCAATGTACCAATAACATTCTCACAAATGTTCTTTTCAATGTGCATGACATCCAAGTTGTGGCGTAGTAGAAGATCTTTCCAATATGGCAACTCGAAGAAGATGCTTCTCTTTGTCCAATTCAACTCCCACTCAGCGCGTTTTCTTTTTCTACTGGTCGATTGTTTCCCAAATTTCACATCTTTAATCAACCTTAACTGGTTTAATATCTCTTCCCCACTTAACTGCTTTGGCGGTGACCTTCATTCAGGTTTTCTATTGAAGCTTCTGATGCCACGAGTCCTCCAAGGATGTCTAATTCGTAGAAAATGGTGATGACACATAAAGCGTAACTTGCATCTATGCTTCAAGGATAAGGACCCAACATCCTTATTACATATTGGGCATGCTAAGTAACCTTTCATGCTCCAACCTGACAGGTTGCCATATGCGGGGAAATCATTAATTGTCCACAAGACTACAGCATGTATCCGAAATGTTGTCCCTGTTTGCACATCGAATGTCTCCATTCCTTTTTCCCATAATTCTTTCAACTCATCAATTAACGGATGCAGGTAAACATTAATATCATTACCAGGTGCTCTCGGTCTGAGAATCAGCACAGATATATAAATGAAAGGTTCTTTTATACATCGCCATGGCGGTGTATTGTATGGCATTATCATAATTGGCCACATGTTATATGGATTGGTCATGTTACTGAAAGGATTAAACCCATCTGAAGCAAGGCCAAGTCTAATGTTGCGAGGATCACAAGCAAACCACGGATGCATTTTATCAAATTCGGCCCAAGCTTCGGAGTCCGCTGGATGGCTAAGGGTGTCTCCATCTTGAAGATGTTTCTCTTGATGCCATCTCATATCTATAGCAGTATTTTTGCACATATACAATCGTTGCAGCCGCGGGATTAATGGACAATATCCCAAAAAATTTTTGGGAATCTTTTTACCCTTCTTTTGATTAGTTCTATACCTCGATTCACCACATTCTGGGCACTCGTTTGCATTTTCATGTTCACCATAAAAGAGTGCACAATCATACCTACACGCATGTATTAGAGTGTAACCGAGACCCAATTCACGCAAGTATGTCTTCGCCTCATAAAAATACTTGGGAAGTGTTTCACCCTCCGGCAGTGCTGCCGTAATGAGGCTTAAATGCATGTTGAATACGCTCTGAGATAACCCATGCATTGTCCTTGCATGAAGCAACTTTATCAGAAACTCTAATTTTGAGAACGTTTTATACTTTGGATATAGGGGCACCCTTGCATCCCTCATGAGATTAGCAAATGGTTTACCGAGTCGATTCAACATACTAGGATCACAAGTTATGGTACCTGCTGAAGTAGTTTCATCACTAGTACGCAACACATTGACATCACTTGTGTCCACTGCAATCCCCCTTTGCAATTCACCTAACATTTCGATTAACCCTTCAGAACGTGTATCACCACCTACTATATTCGCCCCCTTATCTTCACCGTCATTTAAATTATCAGTCTGAACTGCGTAATCTTCACCATGGAACACCCATCTTGTGTACCTTTTCTCCATTCCAAAGTTTAAGAAATGTGAATGGACCAAATCAATGTGTTTGAATGTTATGTTTTGGCATTTCTTTCAAGGACACCTTATTCTACTGGCTCTGTCTGCATGAGGATGCACGAACTCTATGAAATCATGTACCCCTTTCACGTATTCTGGCAAAAACCTACCCCGAGCGTTCATCCAACTCTTATCTATGTTCACTAATTACCCTATAATATGTTCAAGTAAATGGTGTTCATTATATTCTCATACTGTTTATCATGCATGCATCGTGAATCCTATAATCAACCATCATACTCTAAAGGGTACAAATCCTATCCCATTCAGGAATGTTGCATTTACATTGCGATCAATCGCTCAAATTCCTTCGTCGTAGTTGCTATAAATTTCGGCAGCATCTCCCCATGGCTCTCCGAGTACACGATATAGGGGAAGTGAAAATTTCGCTAGTCTTCCATCACTAACAAATTGTCACGACACTCCACTATGTATCCAGAGAACACAAGTAGAGACGTGCTCGAAATATATAATGACAATTGACAAAGCATGAACAATGACAACAATGTAAATACAACTTCCTGAACTGTTCACATTGGACAATCCAAGAATGGTTGAAATACTCACATTACTAATCGTAAGTGAAACAAATAATTAATATGTTCAAGTGATTATTAGTCAACATAGTATGACTAATAATCAACTGAAATATAACAATTGATTTGTCTCACATGTACGATTAGAAATGAATGTATAGTAACCGTTCTTGGACGGGTCTAAGCTTCAATGAATACATGAAATGGTAGTAACTAATTTGGCATTTTTCTTCATATGACATTTAATTCTTGACCTTTCACTGTACACTTCAGATTGTTGTTCTTACCTTAATGTCTATGCATTTATGAAATTGCAGAAAAGATAAATCAAGTCCTAACAATAGAAGTAATACAGTTCTAGTATCTCCTAAAAGACAGGTAGAAATCAAAAGCTCCATGTGTTTTCATTACTTTTAGAGGCAATACAATGTCGATAGACACATCGAAGCACACGTACAGCCATCCAAAAGCATGGTAAAAAAAAATGCAATAAAAAGCAAATAACATAGAAAGAAATAAAATAACAACACAAGGGTGAATTTTGGGGGTTTTAGGAAGGGTAAAAGAGGGAATATTTTTTTGAACTGCCCAAGATTTGCTATCTTACGGATTCTTTGGCTCGAAATGTAGGCAAGAAAGATTGGGGAAATTTTTTTATTCTCCTTTAGGGGTAAGCTATTTTTTTTGCTTCTTTTTGGGTTCATTCCCTCGGGATTGAGTTTTGGCTCTCTGATACTCAAAAAATATATGTTCTCCAATTTCTAAAAATATATAATGAAAGTTGAAAGTTTGAGTACTAAAGTTAAAGTTGGTTTGAAGATTTCAAAAGGCAGTTCAACTCCTAGAATATAGGATACACAGAGAGTCAGGATGTATCATTTTGGCCAGAAATTGAATGAACCGGCAGATAAAGAATATAATTAAACTGATTTAACTATCAGAAACCCATTATCACTAGAATAATTATGGCAGAATAAACTCAACACAAGCCTCTACCAATAAAAAATTGTGACGAATCTAGAGATCCTTGCAAATGTGCAGAAGGTTACATTATGAGGCAGTGCGGCTGCACCCGAGAAGCATAGTAGATGTTGTAAGTTGCCATTATATGTAGTAGTAGTAGATAATTTCTAGACTTGATTTGTTTGCCCCAGTGTCACGGTCCGCCTTTTTCACACCGTTGTGAAGGGCCGTGCGGCGCTAGCTAAAGCACTCTTGCTTAACTAGCCAGCCTTTTGTTTACCAACATTCATCCACGAAGCACTTTCATTAACATTCAATCAGATAGCAGCGGAAATAATAATCAATTCATGAAAGCCGTGGCAACCAAGCAGTAAATATTGAAGCAAACGTAATTCATTAACAAATCCTCCGTTGACATGTTGTACTTAGCGAGGGAGGCAAGTAGGCTAAGCACGTTGACAATTGCTAGTGAGTTTTACAATGATTGATGAACACTCACCCGCCCCTAAAGAGCTTTCTAGGCCATTCTCACTCTAGCACTAGGAAACATCAAAGTGACCGAGGAGTCATACTGCCTTATTTGGCTTACAATGAAAGAAATACTAGAAAATAACCTTACACTAGTATTTACATGATGGAAACCCATCCCAAACACACGAGATAAGCGGTCATAGGCAAGCATAATGCCCTGAACAAGCTTAGCCCGTGACATTCTCCCCCACTTATGCGGTCGACGGCCTCGTAGACTTTTGGCGATAGGTACACTTCAACTTTGTCCACGAATGGCTTCAAATCTTCCGTAGAAATCCAGCTGATTTCTTTGTCATCAAGGCGCTTCCACTTCACTAGGAACTTCTGCCGCTACTTCCTTGAGGATATGAACTTTCTGCCTGCAAGGATCTCTTCAACATCATGTCTGTCAGGTTGCACTGTCTTCAACTCTGCGCTGTTTGACTGACTTCTGCTCAGGTCGTTGGTGTTGGCGTTGAATGGCTTGAGGCAATTGACATGAAATTGCGGTTTTCTCTCCTGATCTGCCCACTTCTTCATCTGCTTAGAAGCTTTCTCCAGATAGGCTTGGGCAAACTCTGCATTCTTTCTCCCTTCGATGGTGAAGATGTACGCCCTAGGACTCTTTCGTCTGTACGGCTCGCCCACTGTGTGAGGTAACAGTGGCAGCTGGTCTATAACAAGCTCAAAAGGGCTCTTGTTGGTTATTGAGCACCTTTGGGCATTGCCACAGAACGGAGCCACATCAAGTAGTTGCACACCATTCTTCTGGTTGTCATTGACAAAATGGCACAAGTACTCATCTAGCAGCTCTTTGAATCTTTTCATCTATTCGTCTGTCTGTCGATGATAACTCGAAGAGATCTCAAGGTGTGACCTGAATATCCTGAAAAACTCTATCAAGAAGTTGTCAGTGAACATTAAATCTTGGTCACAAAGAATAACTTGGGGAACAGCCCAATGTTTCACAACAGTCACATGGAACAATTGTGTCGTCCCCTCTGCCGAACAGTACTTTGGTGCGGCCATGAAAGTACCATACTTCTTCCGCTCCCCCTTGTCTTGTTGGCAAGTGAGACAAGTTTTGGTATAATTAACCACATCATCCCGCGTGTGCGGCCAATAATACCTTCCCAGTAGTCCTGTCATTGGAGTCATTCTCCGCGAATACCCCTTAACGAACTTCCTGCAGTAACTAGTAAGGCCAAGAAAGGAACGCAACTCCTTCACTGTTGTGGGTATCTTCCGTTCTTGAATCATCCTTACCTTCTCCATACCCCTCCGGATACGACCTTGTTCAACGACTTGACCAAGGAATTTATTGCTCCGCCGAGCGAAAGAGAAATTCTCCTTCTTCAAATTCAGACTGTTTCCCTTCAGCCTGTCGAACACCTTCCGTAGATGCTCTTCATGTTTCTTCTGAAACGACACCAATGCTCCCAACGGTGTTTTGGAAGGGCAAACACATCCCGCTTCCACTTCATCAAGTTGCTTCCCCAACTCTACTATCTCTCTAGGCGCAATCCAACATGGCCTTTTAGCAGGTGGTTTCACTCCTGATAACAACTGGATCTCTTGCTCCACAGTCCGTCGTGAAAGCAAATTTTGAGGCAGCTTATCCAGAAACACCTCCTTATCCTCATCCAACACCGCTTGGATGGTCGTAGGCTCTAGCTCTTGGCCTACTTCTTTGTCTACCACCACCGTGGCTAGACGTGTCTGCTCACCCTTACCCAATCCTTCATTGAGTTGAATGGCTGAAAGGGACTTCCCTTCGTCTCCTTTCGTTGTAACGACTTGCACCATGGACGAGTGATCTCCCATCAGACACAGGGAACCAGCCGAAGGCATCAGCACTGCCCTCGTCCCCATTAGGAACTCCATTCCTAGAATGACTGGATAGTCATCCAATGGCACCGCTGTAAAATTCGCATGACCTTCCCACTGTCCAAGCTTTATAGCCACTTGCTTGGCTACTCCCAGAGTAGGCTGGGCTACAGAGTTAACTGCTTTCACGCGTCCTGTATCCTTCTCTAAGGATAAGTTGAGTCTTCCTGCTTCCAACTGTGAAACAAAATTATGAGTAGCTCCCGTATCCACCATAGCGCGAGTACTCTTCCCATTTATCCTCAAGTCCACAAACATTAACCCTTTTGCTCGTGTAACTTTCGGTGTTTTTGCCTGCTTTTCCAATGCGTTCACTAACCGCACTGAACCCACCCTCGGGGCTTCATCCTCTTCCCCATCGTCTTCCACTGCCTGTTCTACAATGGAAGCCTATAAGGCATTAAGTGATGCTTTGTGAGGGCACTCAAAAACTCTATGAGGACCTCGACACAAGAAACACTCAATTTTACTCTTCCCCTTTCCATTGGGTGTGTTGAACCCTTGAGACGACGAAGCTTCCTGTGAGGTTGATGATTTAGAGTCGGCTCCCCCACTCTTGGGTTTGCCATTCTTGAAAGACTTTCCACCGTTTCCCTCTCCGCCAAACCGTTTGGACGAAGTTGTCTCATCACCAGCGTAGTCTGTCAAGCGTTCTGCAGCTGCTTGTGCAGTTGACAAGTCTTGAACCCTTTGTCTATGAAGTTCAGTTCTTGCCCACGGTTTCATCCCCTCAAGAAAATAGAACAACTTGTCCTTCTCCGACATATCCCGAATATCCAACATTAAAGCAGAAAATTGTTTCACATATTCACTGATTGACCCCGTATGCTTGAGATCTCTCAATTTTCTCCTTGCATTATACTCAACATTCTCAGGAAAGAATTGGGCCTTGAGCTCTCTCCTCAAGTCTGCCCAACTATCAATCACACAGTTTCCATTTTCAATTTCTCTGTACTTGGTACGCCACCACAGTTTGGCATCACCAACCAAGTACATGGTCGCAGTATCCACCTTTGCCTGTTCTGAGGCCATCCTCACAACGCGAAAGTACTGCTCCACATCAAACAAGAAGTTCTCTAACTCCTTGGCATCTCAGGCACCCCCATACGTCCTAGGTTCTGGCACCTTGGTCTTGCTGACTCCCAGAGTGTTGGAGTTCCCCATAGCAAGAACCATCACATTTACCTTTGCATCCAGATCTGCCATCCGGGCTTGCAAAGTTTCCACAGTGTGGCGAAAGTCCTCTGACATGTCGCCTATCAAACTTGCTTGATGTTTTTGTGATCCCCTCACTTCATCAACAAGTTCTCTCATCTGGGCCACCTCCGCGGCCATAGTGTTGGTTGACTCTTCAACCTGTGCTTCCAGCACGCTGATCCTCTCAGCATTGTTTGGTGCCATGGTCACTTACCAAAGCTTTCCAAACCCAACAACGAAGGCAATTGAATTCACGTAGCAACTCAACCTTGGGCTCTCACCAAGTGTCACCGACTTGGGCTCTGATACCAAATGTCACGGTCCACCTTTTTCACACCGTTGTGAAGGGCCGTGCGGCGCTAGCTAAAGCACTCTTGCTTAACTAGCCAGCCTTTTGTTTACCAACATTCATCCACGAAGCACTTTCATTAACATTCAATCAGATAGCAGCGGAAATAATAATCAATTCATGAAAGCTGTGGCAACCAAGCAGTAAATATTGAAGCAAACGTAATTCATTAACAAATCCTCCGTTGACATGTTGTACTTAGCGAGGGAGGCAAGTAGGCTAAGCACGTTGACAATTGCTAGTGAGTTTTACAATGATTGATGAACACTCACCCTCCCCTAAAGAGCTTTCTAGGCCATTCTCACTCTAGCACTAGGAAACATCAAAGTGACCGAGGAGTCATACTGCCTTATTTGGCTTACAATGAAAGAAATACTAGAAAATAACCCTACACTAGTATTTACATGATGGAAACCCATCCCAAACACACGAGATAAGCGGTCATAGGCAAGCATAATGCCCTGAACAAGCTTAGCCCGTGACATTGCCATGCATCCACAATCAAATATCCGAGGTACCAAACTAAGAGACCTCAATAACCAATGAATTTATATAAGAAGAAAGAAGAAGAAATTGTAGCAAATAACACTTAATTTATATAATGCCAAACAACTTGCTCACCCATGCTCCACCCATATAATCAATTTTCTGATGCATATATAGACTAATTCAATAGAAAGCAGTAAACTAAATGGATTATATAAATACAACAAATAAATAGTTCTACAAATAAATAGAAGGTTAAGGTTATGCACACATTCTTCAGCATGGATTTCAATTCTTGAATTTGCACTTGGGTAGATTTAGATAAATTTTAATAAAAAAATTTTATTACATCTTATCCAAATCTAAAAAGTTTCCAAGCATAGGGATAGAATTTTAGAATGTTAAGAAAAATTAACATGATATTTATGATTTTATGATGGGTTAGTTATGAAATATTTATGTAAGTTATAATTAGTTATGTATTCTTTTGGATGCATAACAATTTTTCATATTACTCTGGATTTACTACAAGTCGATCAATTAATATTTATACAAGACTACTACAGAAAGTAAAATGTATATACTAAATTTACAAAATTCCTTAATATATGGCCATTATATACACATACATGGACAATGCGTCTGAAATATGTCTTCACTTAATTTATTAGAAAGCTTTAATCTTATTTATTTAATTTTTAAAAAAATCTTTTTTCTATGTACATTAGCAATGTTTTAAGATGTTAAATAGTAGAATAAAATGAAAGTTATAGAGAATTATGAATTAAATATATGTTAATTATGAATACTTTTGTGTTTGATATATGTGACTAAGAGGTAGCAATATTTTTCTTACTTAGTTTTTCAAAAAAAAAAAAAATTGACAAATTTGGGAGAATAGCAAACAAAAACTAATATAACTAGTTACAGTCTAAATGTGTAAGCAATAGTGAGTTTTTAATCGAATGCAACATAAACCATTTTATTACTTTTAGGCTTTTAAAGTGTTAGTATACCAAAATACACTAATGTCAAGTTCTTGAGCCATCTTAATCAACTCTCTCTTTCATTGTCGTTATCTACTTTTACAATCATAAATTGAAAATTCGAACCTGCAACTTAGTCAAATTGAATAAGCAATTGTAGTTTTTGTATTTAGGAAATAATCTTGGGCTTTTTATAATCATCTTTGTTGTTTTTTTTTTTCTTTTTTTTTAGATGACTTTGTATATATGGCTACAGAGTAATGTTTTCTCCTCTGAACAAGATGAAAAATCCTTATTTTGTTCCCATTTAAATTCATAAAAGCACGATCAATCAATTATCCATAGAAAAAAAAAAGAAAAATAAATAAATGATGAAAAAATGAATTTCTAATTAACCGAAAGATATCAATGCAAAGAGTCTAATATTCCATGGGAAAATTATATACTATTGGGATCCCCAGGTGCAGCTTTTCAAGTCACAACTTTTGTAGATAATTACTAATTTCTAATATTTGTTTTGGGCCAACCCTACACGTGTGTTTTTTGGCTGTCTTTGCAACACTTCTATCTAAAACATGAATATATCAACAACTTTTGTACACTTCTATCTGTATAAAGAAGTTTTTTAAATAAATGCTCCACCCATGCGAATGTGTGCATAACCTTCTCATAATATTTACTTCAGTGAAAAAAAAATTGTAAATCTTAACCACATTTCTTTTTTTCAACAACTAAATCTTAAGGCATAAACCTACATTCATTTTGGGAAACAAAATGTCTAAACCAACAGCAGAATCCTAATCCCAAATCATAGAAAACTATAGTCCAAGAGTAGCCTAAACCTAAATAGAGGGAGCTTAATCTTACCATGGAGCAGTTGGATGCTGGAGGTGTGGAGTCAAGTCGCCTGTGGAGTTGGGGACGACTGATGCCTGTTGCTGTGGTCTGTGGAGCTTGGAGAAGATGAAGACTCGAGCTAGGGATCGTTCACACTTCGCAGGCTCGCAGCACCAGCAGCTCTGGCACATAGCAGCGCACCAGAGGAGAGGAAAGGCGACCCAGGAGAGGAGAGGATTGAGATTTGAGAGAGTGAGAGCAGAGAGGTCAAAGATGAGGAAAGGGTAAGAGCCGCGGCACGGGTTAGGGGCCCTTAGGGTTTCTTTGTGTTAAATAAAAACATTAGTAGTGACGGTTTAATACCCCATTATTAGTGATGGTTCTCCCAAACCGTCACTAATACCCGTAACTATTTCTTTTTTATAATTTTTAAAATAAAAGCACTATTAGTGACGGTTTCAAAACTGTCACTAATACCCTTTATTAGTGATGGTTCTCCAAAACCGTCACTAATACTCTTACATATTTTTTTTTTAAAAATTTTTTAAATAAAAACACTAGTAGTGACGGCTTCAAAATCATCACTAATACTCCTTTATTAGTGATGGTACTCCAAAACCGTCACTAATACCCTTAACTATTTCTTTTTTATAATTTTTTAAATAAAAACACTATTAGTGACAGTTCTATAACCGTCACTAATACTCTGGAATCGTCTCTAATATTTTCCTGGTAAAAATTTTCGGCAAAAATTGTTTTTCGCGCTGGTTTTAGTGACGAAAGTATTAGTGACGACTATAAAACCGTGACTAATAGTGTTATATTAGTGACAGCTGCTAAAACCATCACTAATGTTTAGACTATTAGTGACGATTATTAAAAACCGTTACTAATACCACACTATTAGTGACGATTTTAAAACCATCACTAATGCTTTCGTCACTAAAAACCTATTTTTTTATAGTGTTCCCATGCTTTTCCAATCCATGTTTTGGAGGTAGATTTACATTCCCTTTTTCCAGAAGGTGTAGTTGTGTCCACAAAAGATTGGTGGACGAGTTGAGGATTGGCCCTCTCCAAAAGGAGCTACTCCTATGTTAGCCATTTAGATCTTTTTATAGCTTCTTGTTAGGAATTTGTTATAACTAGACTCTGATACCAATTGAAATTAGGATAGCTTCCCAAGAGAGGGGGGGGGTGAATTGGAAATTTTAAAATTATTTTAGTTTTAATTCTTTTTTTGATATCAACAACCACAACAAGTAAGTATAAAAACAATTCAACCACAACTAATCAAAATTATCAAAAACTTGATCTTTGTCTCAATAGCCTTGTAATGAATTGTAAAGCATGCTGAATTTATGTAAGCCTTGTGTTTATTCCAAACTCACAAGTCTTCTTTATATTTAGCTTTTAAACAAACTTTCAGATTAATAAGTTTAGGTTGATCAACCAACGTAGTCTCTTTCGGTTTCCACAATCAATGCTGATCAAACTAAAAACAAATTATCCTCCGGTCTATTTAACAATTAAACACTCAGAATTAACAATTTAAAAACATACAGGCAAGTCATAAGTCTTTTCTGAAAAAGTAAAGAGTAAGGAAGAAGAGAAACACAAGATTTTACGAGGTTCGGCTTATACCCAGCCTACATCCTTGCCTTTGGCAAACCACCAAAGGATTCACAAGTTTAGTTCCGTTGACGGGTGGAACAATAACGATTACAAACACTCCTTTCATTAGGCTAGAGTCTGCCTCTCCAAACGATATTCCCTCATTTGGTCCAATGATTCTACAGCCCTGAATCGTCTATGAATAAGAACCAAGATAAAGAATATTTTGTGTACAAGAAAACACTCTCACAAAAGAGTAGGTTAGTACAACATTCAGCAAAATAATACTTCAAAGTAATTCAACTATAAAAGAATTTGAAGCTCAATACTCAATATGGATCACCAAATATCTTCCAAAATACGAAAAATTCTGATTTTGAAAGCTTTGCTTTGGAGTTTGAATCAGTAGCAATTCAGTAGTTGAAAACAAGAGAGTTTGAGAGCCTTTGAAACTTTGATTGCTTGAAAATTGCTTAGTGTCTCAAACCTTTGAAGATTGGGGCTATTTATAGATGTTTAAAAGTAATTCCTTACCCCCAAAGTTTCCTTGAAATAGTTTCCAAGTTTTTCAAAATAATAGTGTCCAAAAACATCATTTAAAAAATCTTCTCGTTGAGAGTTTTTAAGCCAACGTTTGAGTGGCAGTTGCTTGCCGCAACTTGGCAGTCGCCTGTCATAGAACAAACTCACAACACAGAACACTAGCATTCGCCTGCCAGAAACAAGGCAGTTGCCTGGCATGTCCACTCAGGTGCCTGGCATGTTTAGGCAGTCGCCTGTCTTGCTACTGTCTCTTTGAAAAATCATATACTTAATTTGGTAGTCGCCTGCCACAATATGACAGTCGCCTGGCCCTTATGATTTTCAAAGATTTTCTTTTTGAAAAAACCTTTCTTTTCATTGATTATAAAAATATTCTTTAGAGTATAAAAAAAATATTTCTAAATATCTTGATGGCTTCAATTCAATTTATACTTGAAAATAACTTGAAGTACTTACATTTAGAACATCCTTAAAAAAATAATCCTTTGATCTTTAATCTTGTTCTTCCATCATCTTTGAGTTTTCGATCTTCTCTTTGAGCTTTCACCATATTATCTTTAATCCTCATGCTCTTTAAGATCTCTTTTTAATCCATAAGCTTTATTATGCTCTTCAAGATTTGTTTTTAATCCATAAGCTTCCTCATGCTCTTGAGCTTTGTCACTTCCTTTAAGCTTTGCCTTTTTCCTAAAAAACTTTTACTTGAACTGCATTAAACACATCATGATTTGTATCGTCAAAATAAGAATTGTAAGCCTCATTAGGCTAACATATAGCCTAATTATATTTCCCAAAGAACTAGGGACCATTGATCGATCCACTATTTCTTTCTTGGCACAAGTGAAGAATGACGCTAATCTGGTTCTTGGCATTTTGGCAGAAACTTTCCGATCTCTCAACAAATGCAGGAGCAAGGGCTAGGAACGATTAAAGTTTTGTGTACCATTACACTATGTTTTGTTTTCCAGTCACCTACCAAGTTACTAAGGGGGTACCGTAACATCTTTTCAGCTCTTTGAATCCCTTTAGTTGAGTTCAAAGAGGCTCAGCAGAGTGTTCAATGGAGTAAGGCCGACTGGAATGAAAAATTGCACAAATTGGATGAGTTAGGATTAGTCTGGCAAGCACCATGGATGAACCATTCCAACATGATGTATTGGTGTGGAAACCTCCCATGGATCCTCTTACTAGGTTCGTGGGGAGGAATAACATACGCTCCTTTGATGGTAAGGAGGCAAGTGAGGGCGTTGTTGGCCTTAAAAAGCTTAATATCCAATTTTGATGCTAACAAACAAGTGGAACTTAACATATTTTATTGAGTGATTATATTTCAGATCTCACATATGTGAAAGCAAGGTCAAGTACTCATAAGGATCAATTGAAGCTTATATTTCAAAAGAACATAATCATATGAAGCTTAAAGAATACTTAAAGGAATGGATGATATATTAAATCTTGAAGACTATGAGAGGATGAACTTGATATCAAAGCTTGAAGAAATGACAGACTCAAAGCATGGATGTGCATGAAGACTTCGAGAGATGAAGGATTTAAAATCTTAAGGAAATTTCATGTAAGCACTTCAAGAAAATTCAATATGGATGCATAAAGCTCTTAGGATTAATTACTTGTACCTAAATACCTTTTAACATACCTAGAAAATATTTTTCTAAGGTCATAAGTTGTTTCAAAAAGGTTAAAATTGTTTTTGGAATGAAAAGTACTAAAATGGGATTTTTCCAAATTTTTTTAATTTTTCTAAATCCGTATTGAAGAACACTTTTCTCAATCAAAAGCTCATTATTTTAAAACGTGTTCAACGTAAAAGATATTGGAGTTTCTCTAAGATTTTTTTTTAAACCAACAAATTTAAATTTTGATCTATATATAAAAAGTTATAATCAAATTACTGAAGAGGGGTCAAAGCTATCAGCAACATAGTAATCTGGTCTAGCCAGTTGGCTAACCAAAATGAACTGTGTTCAGTCAGCCGACTGACCAATTAACAGAATTGAAATTTGGGAGACAGAATACACCCAGCCACCAGTCCAGATGGGTGACCCTACATAAACACCCTCCCAGCTGCCTAGTCAACTAACTCACCCTACGAAAATTTAAAATTTGGCCTCCAAAGGGAAAATTTTAAAATTAGTTTTTTAAATCTAAATGTTATGAAAACTTGGGGGATACTCCAAGTCACTTGGGGAGCAAGTAACATACTTTTTCAAGTCTATAAATAAGCCTCAAGATCATTGAACCAAGAACCAAGAATCAAAATCAGCCATCAAACTCTCTCAAGTGCTCTCTTCATTAAAAGGCTCTCTTGCTCATACCTTGTGCACGAATTTAGCTGAGAGTTTGCTGATCTTCTTCCACTGAAATTATGCTAAAAATTCTAAATCTTTCAATCGTTGAAAGAATTAATTGGTGATATACTTCCTTGAGCCTTCAAGTTAAAATTCCATATTGTTATTTACTTTGAAGTATACTAGTTTGTAAATTGTACTAATCAGCACTTTGAGGAGCAAGCTCTTTGTACAAATCTATTTGATTTTTATCTTGTAGATTTAAAAATTCAAGGATTGTTTGGATCATTGGCTAAGCAAGGGGATATTGCTTAGAGAGGCGATCTCTAGCCTATTTGAAGGAGTGACCGAGTGAGGAGATATTGCTTGGAGAAGGCAAGCTCTAGCCTTAACAAAGGAGTGTGTAAAGGTTTGTTCCACCCGTTAACGGAACTAGTTTGGTGAATCCTTTGGTGGTTTTGCCAAAGGCGAGGACGTAGGTTGTGTTGAAGCCAAAGCTCATAAAATCTTGTGTTCCTCTCTCTTTGCCTTGCTCTTTACTTTCAGTACATATACGATTGTGTGGATGGTTTAATTGATAAACATAAAAACTACATAATTTGGAAGTTAAATAAACTTAAGGTTCAATTTTGATTTGTGTTGGAATTAGTGTATTCCTAAGAGAGGGGGTGAATTGAAATTTTAAATTTTTCCCCTAGGTTGAACTAGATGTTAGATGAATATTACAACCTAGGGTCTTTTTATTCAATTCCAAATATGCCGATAAATAGAGTATACATAAATTTAAATCAAGCATATCATTCACATAATAACATACACGTGCAATAAATATAAAGTACGGAAATATAAATTGACACACGATATGTTATCGGGGTTCGGCCAACTGTGCCTACATCCCTGCCTCTAGCTCGCAAGCCCAAGGATTCCACTAATAGCTCACTTAAGGGTGGAGCGGCACCGTTTACAACCAAGTCAAATTAACACGGGGCTAACCTCAACCTTAACCAGGTCAGTTAGCGGGGCTGACCTCAATCTACACGCCTTAACAGGATGGCTCACCTAACTTTCCTAATCGGGTCTAAGCCAATCCGAGACTATTCTAGTGCTAGTCTCCCTCTTCAAGCCCATGCCTGGAAATACAACAAATGTGAATATAATCAAATGGTACAGTGATTGTGCTTTTGTGTAAAGTAGATATGTACCCAAATGCGTGCAATAACATACACCACAAATGATATAATAAGTAAGCTCAATATGATCTAGATAGTTCAACTCTCAAAGCTATTTTCTATCAGTGTAATGCGTACGTGAGAGTTTCAAACAAACAATCTTTGTATCGCAAGATATGCTCAATATAATAGTTCACACAAAGATACTAGCCAGAAAATATGTATATTTCAATGAGCAAGTTTCCTCAATTATATGATGCTTCAGTAATATATATGTTCGGTTTGTAAAAGATATTCAATCTTTGTATTCAGCAAAGGATATGTGAGCTGATGAATATTGTAACAAAGATTTTATCACACAAATAAATATCTCTTCAAATGTTTTTCAAGATAAAAGCACAATAGATATTTGAAAGTGATTATGAAAAGATTTTACAAACAAAATACTATACTATCTTCTCAGGATATTGCAATGAAGATGCAAGCTTAGAAGATCTAACAAAGTTTTCTTAGGATAGACTTATCAACAAAGTCCCCTAAGAATCCTTGTGTTTTGCTCTCAAATAAAGTTGTGTCAAGCAAATAAAACAAGGAGAGCAAACCCTTCCAAACACACACTCAATCCACTTACAAATGATGTAGGCACTAGTAAACGATAAGCATGAGTGAATGAGGCTAAAAAATGAGTAGTATAGGCTTTTGAGTTTTCAAAGAATTTCACCTAATCAAAAAGGTTAATCCTATTCTTCATTTTCACAAGTGATCTCATATATATAGGCATGAGAGAAAATATGATCGTTGGGGACCTATTGGGTATTATTAAGGAAGTGTAATAATGTTTAAAGCATTTTAACCTTGTTTAAAAAATATATAACTGCGGTAAAAATCAGGGCAACCCGAGAGGTCTGTTCAACCAGATTAGTTTCGGTTGACTAGGACTTATATGGTTTAGTCGACCAGAAGACTTTTGAACTAAGGACTCGGTCGACCAGGAGAGGGCAATTTCTCAATTTTATGAGGTTCGGTCAATCAGGCCATTTTGAACTGGCTGGTTCGATCGACCAGATCGTTGGGATGTCTCCTGAGGACCCTCAATCGACCAAGTAGTTGGAGTTTATTTTTATCTCGGTCGACTAGATGGTCAAATATTTGACCTAGGGAGATTTCGATCGACTAGGGCTTTTTGAACTACCTGGTTCGGTTGACTAGGGCCTTGGTCAACTGTTGACCCATGCCTGGTTCAGTCGACTAGGGCAGAATGAGCTGCCTGGTTTGGTCGACTGAAAGTACACCAAGTGTGCATATCGGTCCCGTTTTGAGACATTCGTATCCTAATGAAGTGCTTAGCAAACATATATGCAAATGTGTGTGTCCTAGGGTCACTTGGGGTCCAATTTGAAGCCACCAAAAAAGTTTAGTGTCGAAGGTCGACCGTAGGGAAAACCCTGAGATCTATCTATGGTCATTGCTCATTCACGGTTTGTTTGAGCTTACGTATTATCACACATGTGATGTGTGTGTGAGCTTATTACAAACCAGAGCCCTAGTTACTATTACAGACCAATTAAATGAAATAAATTACAACGTTGAATAGGGATTGGTCTTCAGGCTTTGCTTGCTTTGTGCACATCTTAATCATAACAATCTTAATTCCTGTACAAAACCTCAAACACCCATTAGCTACAATGAGTATTTTTCATAATCAAAACCGGGCATGACTTATAAGGTCAACATTCTCTCCCTTTTTGATGATAACAAATACGATTGGCAAAATATAGGGTTAAGACTAAGAAGGCTCCCCCTCACAATATGCATCCAATGTAATTTTAAATAAACCCCATTATTTTTGCCCCCTTCCATCTCTCCCTTTGGCAACAACAAAAAGGGCCACGTGAACTAAAATTCTAGGCCATGGGTGATTTATTACATTAATGCATGATGAACATTGGAAATATTTTTGAAAAATTTCGGCAGAGTGCCGTTTGTAAATCGGACTTTCTAAAAGACATCTGTATAAACATAACTTGTTTGAGTTTAAATTCCCTAACCATTTATCGAAAACTACTCAAACAGTTCAGTATGGTCCAATGCAGGAAATAAAATATCAATATGAACATGGATTGGACAAATTGTGTAGCACAAAGGAGAGGCAACATAAGCATGCAATAGAGGTGTAAAATGTGCACACAGTCAATAGTTGACTTTCATAAAGTCTAAAGCAAAAGGATAAGTCAACAATGGAACTAGTTGCTAAGACTTGAAAATTTTCTATGAAAGAGCTCCCCCTAAGTGTTTGCACATTATGAAACAATTACTTTAAATGTATATATGTGCATGACCAATTCCAAGGAATGTAGTATTTCAATGCAAATGAATCAATTGTGACATATTTAGATTTTGAACACATAAAAAGTAATGTTTTAGCTATTTGGGAAATTTTCTATAGAAAATTTAGTAGCATGCCGGTTGTAAACAAGACATATCCCAAATTTTACCTGCACAAAAACAGTTCTCAAACATACAGTATCATAGGAGTAAGGCATGTGAGAACCTATCATCTATCAGCAGGCAATACTCAACAACTGCATCTACCATGCAATAGGCATTCTATACTACTTATGCATTTCAATAAGATAAACATTTAAACACTAGAATACACAAATCAAGGTACTGCCAATATATGTCATAATCAAATAGGGTAATGTACCATGAGAATCCAAAGAAAATAAAATGAAACAACATAGAGGTTGTTTTTAGTACAAACCAGATTTAATAAAATAAAATGAATCAAAGCCATATAATCTGATCTGCAGATCATTCTGGAGTCTAGAACTCCCCTCCATCCTCACTTCCATCATCTTCTCCATCCTCTCCTCCATCACCACCATCGGCGGCATCAAAGTCGAAGTCCATAGTCATCCGATCTCTTTCATCCTGCATCTCCTGAATGCGGTCACTCAGCTCTTTGAAGCCAACCGTCATGGATGGCTCCAAATCTGTAAAGTGGCTGGAAGTAGAGATGGAGAGCTTCTGGAACTCTTCTCGAAGTACAGTGGATGACGATGCCAAGTCCTCTCAGTCTGACTGGACTGATCCCCGAAACTGTATGAATGTGTTAGACAAACTAGTGATGGTAACCATAAGATCCAAGTTTGATGGCTGCGGAGGCTGTGGTGGCTCCTTTGGGGCCTCTACCTATGCAGCTGCTACTCTAGAGGGCATCCAGATGTTCCCAATAAGCTTGTACCCCATCAGTCGTAGAGTCATGCTGGAGAAGATGTCTGCAGGTCGTCTCCTCTTTAGTGAAGCCATATTTGACCGCGTGACATCAATGTTTCTGAACAGCTTGTTCAAAATGCCTCCATATGGCATAATCACTTGGTGGCCAATCATCTTGGCCATCATCCAGTGGATTACAAGACTAGGCAAATCCAATTCACCCCCTTCTTATGATCGCACCAATTCCAACAACTAGTATTAGAGCCTAGTTGCAATAAACTTAACCATTATTTGCATAAAGATTGCAATGACTCATATTTTAGTGTATCCCTGTTTTAAGGGACAAACCTTTTCATATCCTCCACTGTTTTCATTGCGTAGATTTTACTATTTGAAATTTGAAAATGTATTTGTAAAATCAAATGATTGGAGGATTTGGAAAGTGTTTGGCAAAGGAGATCATATCCCATTAAAAATATTTTGAAGTACATCATTTCCCAAAACTTGAAAATGAATTGAAAGTGCATGACATGGTTTTAATGCATATTATTTGAGTGTCATGCATACTTTTATATCATGCCTTAGCTACTAATATTTTTGTAAAGTTTATGTTTTATAGTAGTACAAAAGGAAATTAAGAACCATGAAAAAATAGAAAAATCGAGTGAGAGAGGAACGCTACCTTGAGCTCTAACAACTAAGAAAAGAGTAAACTGATATGGTATATCTTCCTCCTTCTACCTTGCTGTTGATTCATATATTGATTCTTGTGCTATACCTTGTATTAATTTTATTTGTGAATCATATGATGAATCTAGTGTTGAATTTATGTCATGATTTGTATGATATAGTTGAGTTAAATGTTTGTATAAATCATGATATTTTATTTTATTGCATGATATCTTATGAGATTTATCTCAAAGGAAATTTTATATACTCATAAGATTTTAGGATATAATATAAAAGAGGTCTAAATGCTTAGTGTTGACTTTTTGAGTCGGATCCCTATTTTGATGCTAACAAAGCACAAGTATCTCATGTGTGCATTAAGTGTTTTTGAACAGGTTCATGATTCAATACACACGTGAGGTAAAGGACATGGAAGCCTCAAGGAACATAAAGATCATATTTTTCGGCGTATTCCATGAACACTGAAGAGCAAAAGACGAAGAAGTTCATTTTATTTTGTATATGCATTTAATTTTTATATCTTGATCTGTAATAATACATGCATCTGCATGATATGTCTTGTATGCTCAGATAGTCCTTAGATTGACCATAGGGAACCAAATGACCATAGGGCACCCATCGGTGGACCAAATGCCAAATTTTTAGGGTTATTTCTCAAAGGCCTTAGACTGACCTTAGGACCCTGAATATTGCATAAAAATGTCCCTCAAAGTCTTGAAAATAAACATCATATAGTTAGGGATAGCATTATAAAGAGAAAAGGACCAAGAATGTCCAAATTGGCATGTTTGGTTGACCGAACACAGTTATACTAAGATTTTCAATCGACCGAAGCCCCGATCGGGTCAACTGACCAGAAGTATATAGGCAAGCCCTGGTCAACCAAACCTCCCTGGGTCAACAAGTTGATCACTCGGTCAACCGAACAAAATTATTTGGACAACGCCCTAGTCAATCGAACCCCCACGTGGGAAATGCCAACTACCCGATCAACCGAACCTCGTAGTTCAAATTGAACTGGTCAATCGAACCGTGCAGATTTGGAAAATTGCCTTTGAAAGCCTCAAGTACGGTCAACCATCCTTCTAATTTAAAATTCTTCGGATCGATCGAACCCAACCACTTGGTCAACCGAACCTTAAGGTTCAGTCAACTGGTGCTCTTGGGTTGGTGAATTTTACCAAGGTTAAAAACGTTGTTATTTTTACTAAACTCACTTAAACCTTTTCTAAAAATGACTAATATGTCCCTAACGATCATATTTTCTAAAATATCTATAAATGCCCCCTCCATAACTCAGATTACAACCTTTGATTAACTCCAAATTTCTCTTTAATCCTTTGTTAATCAATGTTCCCCCAAACCATTTTTATTGCAAAAATTTCTTCTTTGGGCCAAAATTTTTCAAACTAAACTCTCCAACTCTCTTTCCATCGATTCATTTCAAAATCATTTTGTGAGAGAGTATATTTGTTTTGGGCAATTATTTTTGTATTCACATGCTATACTCTCACATACTATTTATTTTTGAAAATCATTTTTAAGAATATATCTTGGGTTTCTCCCGAAAATTTTCATGATAAATATTTTTCAGGTGAAATTATTTATTGCACAAACATTTTCTTAGACTTAAAATCCTAGATTCTCCAAACACTTTTGTTTGAAAAAATCTTTGTTGGAGAACATATTTCTCATTTATATATATTCATATATATTATTGTGCAAAAATTATTGAAAGAGCTAAACCCTAAGTTCTCATATATTATTATTGAAATATATTTTTGGAGAAAACTTTTTATTAGGGTTTAAATATATTTAAGTTTAAATATATTTAAGCAGCTTTACTCTACTGAGCATATTTCATATCATATTAGAGTGCATGTATTTTGAGCATTATTATGTACATTTCTACTTGTATTTTAGAAGCCATTATATGTACAAAAATATTTTTATTGAAACGGTTGGGTTCAGCCTGGAATTAAACTGGGGAGTCTCAACCCCGTAAGTGAGACCGGTTCGGTTTAGCCCAAAAATTGAACTGAGAAGTCTCAGCCCTGTAAGTAAGACCAGCTCGATTCAGCTCAGAAATTGAACTGGGATTTTCCTCGCCCCATAAGGAGAGGATGTAAAAGGCTTCTGCTCCACCTGTTTAAGTGAGCTGAGTTAGTGGAATCCATGGGGGGTATGCCCAAGGTGGGGATGTAGGAAGTATTGGCCGAACCTCGTTAACAAATCTGTATGTCATTCTCTCTCTATCTTATTTAAATTCCTGCACTTAAATTTCAGCATGTGTATGAATATTTGTTTAATTTCATAATTATTTGCATACATGCATTTGATTTAAATAAGATATACTATGCACGTGTATGTTTACTTTCACTGTTAAAATTATTTTACATACACACGAGTACATTGAATGGAACATGATATGCGGTGAATCGTCGTAAATGTTTAATTTAGTCAAAAAGTTTCTTAAAACCCAATTCACCCCCTCGCTCTTGGGATCACACCAATTCCAACACTTTAAATGTCTTAATAGGGTTTTGTGCTTAAAATTTTAAATTTTAGAATACACTATTGTTTTATTAAGAACCATAGAAAAGCTTGCCAATATGAAAACTAAAGTGATATGTCCAATCTATGCTTAATATATATCATTATGATTGGCTATTTTGGAAAATGCATGCTTGAGTGAATCTCCTTCTAATGGACAAAATGTTTTTTAACCGTTATAAGATTCTTGATGCTATATACATATGCCTAAATTTAAATACCTTAACTATAGCATGTTTTTTCCATCATGCTGAATTTGTGGCTTAGAAATTTGATCAAAGTATATATATTATATAATCTTCAACTCATCATTGAGCTTAAATGACAAATCATTTTCTATTGACCTTACAAGACTTAAAATCTTGTTTTGATGATAACAAATAAGAGGAACTTAACATATTTGGTTAAGAAAGAGTATACAAGGTCAAGTGCTCACCAAGATTAAATAAAAGCTTATAATTCAAATAAAGATGATCAAATGAAGCTTAAAGAGTCAAGGCATGGATTCAAAGATGATTTAATAAAGCTTAAAGATCATGAGAGCATGGATTTTAAAGAAGACTTTCCAAAATCTTAAAGTATGTTGAAGCTTGAAGACGAGATGGAGCTAAAGAAAGACAAGCATGAAGACTTAAGTGCTTAGAATGTCAAAAGTCCTAAGAAGTCTTTATATAAGTATTTCGTATTTAAATATCTTGTGAAATATGTTGAAAGATCTTCAAGGGGTAATTTATAGACTTAGAGACCTTTTTAAAAATTTCAGAAAATGTTTTATAAGAAATCAAAGCAAGAGAGCAAAAAGGAATTTTGAAAACTAAAATGAAAATTCTAGATTTGGTATGCCCAGGCGATTGAGGAAATACTTCAAAAGACTGAAGAATTAGTTTAGTCAACTAAAAAATTTTCTGGAGAAATCCTGAAGAGGCAGTAATACCTTAGAAGATTGAACCCCAGCTCAGTCATCTGAGTTTGGACTTCAAAATTCTGAACCTACAGTTCAGTCATCTGACCCTGTGTCTAGCTTAAATTTTTCAATGTATTAAGGAACATCAGAATACTAAACCTGAAAGGGAGTAGTATAGTGTAATCCTTTGATGGTATTGATCAAGGGCGAGGACGTAGGCTGGGGGAAAGCCAAACCTTGTAAAAAACGTGGTGTCACTCTCCCTCCTTATTCTCTTTAATTTTTAGCAAATATTAATTGTGTGGTTGTGTTTTAATTCTTGATCATATACACCATGTGGATTGGATATTAAATAAACTAAAACTCAATTTGATTTTGGAATTTACGTAAACCGAAAGGAAGTACGTTGGTTGAACAATACAAATTGCAGAAACCGTAAGGGAGTATGTTGATTGATTCAACACCCTAGACTAATTAACTGAAAGTTTATTTATAGTCCAAGTTCTTGGAAAGAGTATTGATAATCCATGAAAAGAATTAAACAAAAATTTTAATAACCCAATTGACCCCCCTCTTGGGACTACACCTCAACTTTCAATTGGTATCAGAGCGAGGTTGTAGCAAATCCTAACTAGTAGTTATATAAAGATCTATATGGAACACCTAGGAGTAGCTCCCTTTGGAGAGGGTCGATCCTTAACTAGGCCTCCCGTCTTTTCTGGTTTAAAATATACATTTTGGAAATAACGTATGAGAATATATTTTCAAACCATGGATTGGAAAGTATGGAAGGTTTTCATACATGGTGACTACATTCCTACTAAAACCCTAGATGGCAAAGAAGTCCCTAAAGAAGAAAATGACTTGATCGACATTGATTACAAAAATATGCAAATAAACTTTAGTGCCATAAATGCACTATATTATGCCTTAGATGTTAGTGAGTTCAATAGGGTCATGGCATGTAAATCAGCCAAAGAAATATAGGACAAGCTAAAAGTTACCTATGAAGGAACAATAGATGTTAGAGATAGTAGAATTGACAAGCTCACAAGCAAGTATGAGGCTTTCAAGATGAACCCAGATGAAACCATAACAAACATGTATACAAGGTTTACATGTATCATAAACTCCAGCAATGCTTTAGGGAAAACATACTCAACCTATGAGATTATCTACAAAATCCTTAGAGGACTTCCTCTAATATGGGAACCTAAAGTTACAGCAATTACAGAAGGAAGAAATCTCAAAAACCCATCTCGAGATGAACTCAAAGGATCCCTTCTCACATATGAGATGTCAATGAATGAAAGAAGTGGAAAAACTAAAGCTCAAGAATCAATTTCTTTTAAAGCTTCAAATGAAAACTCTAGTGATGAAGATGAAGAAGAAATGTAAGAAAAAGAAATAGCCTTCATATCTAAGAAATTTGCGAAAATTCTCAGAAGGAAGAATAAATTTATAAAAAAAGAAATTGATACTCAAAATCAAATGAAGAAGAAGAAAAGGAAATCAGTACAAAGAAAGCAAAAGCTGAACCGCCAACATGCTATATTTGTAAGAAAATTGGACATATAAAATCAGATTATCCAAAACTTATGAAAGACTCCAAAAAGAAAAGGAAAGAGGCAATGAAAGCAAGTACTTGGGACAAAATGAGTACAAGTAGTTCAGATAATGAATCAAGTGACCAAGAGTTTGCTTGCTATATGGCATGAGATGATGGGGAAAGCTCCTCATCTGAATCAATTAATGATTCTTGCAATGATTCATCTAAAGAATCAAATGATGAAAGTATGTCTTCTTATGAAAAACTTCAAAATGAATTAATCAAATTCCATAAGATCTTAGTTAATGTGACTAAATGATACACATCATTGAAAAATAAGAATGAAGGCATAATGAAAGAGCTGGAATCTCTAAGACTTGCTGAAAGAGAAAAGGATTTAAAAATCAATAAACTAGAAAGCAAGAATGAGAAGGTGATAAAAGAACTAAAAGATCTAAAGTCCAAAACTTCTATGGATGATGAAAGAGACTTATATATTTTTGAATTAGAAAGTGGAATCAACAAAATGTCTCAAAATCAGGAAAAGGGTAAAAATATGGAAAATTCAGAAATTAATGATCTTAAGAGGAAAAATGAGGATCAAAACAAAATAACTTACAATTTCACTAAAGGAAAAGAAAACTTTGGTAGAATGATAGATGCACAAAGAATGTCTTTAAATAAAGAAAGCATAGGGTTTAATGGAGTTAAAAATACAAAGAAAAAGAACCTCTGTATGGGATATTTTACAAAAGCCTCCAAAAACTATGCTAGCACCTCTTCTAATGCTTATACTCACACCATATGCTTCTTATGTAAGAAGAAGAGCCATATAAAGTTTGAATGTCCATTAAAAAGGAAAGATGTGAAAATTAAACAAGTTTGGAAAGTAAAAGATACATCTCTGTTAAACCGTCCGAACCCAAAAAGGTATGGGTACCAAGATGAAAAACTTGTTCATAGACCATAGATTTAGGTATAAGTATTCTCTTATTAGGAGTTACAATTATGCTGAAATAAAATGGATTAATAATGATTCAACAACCTGTAGAATTTAAGTTCGCCGATCCCAAAAGAAATAAAGTGATAATTATAAATGTGCTCTGATAATAGACAAGCTTAACTCATAAAATATAAATAGATATGTCTACCCTAAAGATTTGATGCATAATCTGAAAGTCTATATTAACTATGCATATCATGATATTTCAGCTATAGCTAAAGGGATGAAAAAGCATAACCTTAGATGAACTGTTATACGTACTTAAGGATTAAATTTTTAGAGCATAGCGTATAATATTATTTGCACATACTTGCGATTTCGAAAATCAATCACTAACGAAGCTCATAAGTGAAAAATATGAAATACAGTTGATTAAAGTATTGTAGGTGCAATGAAATTGTTTTATGCTTATAGCATATGGCTGACTCAAGAAAAATAATTCTCCTTGATCAAATCTATGGAAAATCATACGAGGATATTAGACATGTTGAATTAGGGGATAAGGATGAGTGTCCGAGCTTATTGATACTTATCATATTGAAACAAATGAAAACAATATCGTTGGCTACAATCAAAGGATGAATTGTCCAAGGCTTATTTATCTTGTGCTATGTCTTGCATTAGAATGCACATGCTTATTGATAACCTTCTTTATTAATGTCAAAAAGGGGAGAAAGAAAGTTGAATTAAAAATTAGTATCTATGAAATATATTGGTATCCATAAGCACTTACATGAAATAATTAATACGTGAAGCATGGCATGATCAATATAAAAGCACAATTGGTATCTTCATAATACCTCAAATGAAAGTCTAAATTTATTGAAGATAAAATACATTTCATTGAGGAGAAGTTAGACTTGTTAAATAATGATAGCATGATTTATAGAAATCATTGAACATTGTGATATACAATCCTTTATATTTTCTCATGCTACTTTGGAAACTTTTTGTCTAATCTTTTTATACATGTTGAATGAAAATTTTTGCTTATGGTTACTCAATGCCTTAATCTCTATACATTTTTTTCTTGATATCTTACTCTTTTTGATTGATGTCAAAAGGGGCAGAAATTTTTGGCAAAAATTGAGCATAATACTGCATACTTAAGATGATATATTGGTATTGATCTTGAATGATGATATTTTGATATATGATAATGATATTGAATTTAATATTGAACTTGATCTTGATATTGCAAATATTAATAAGTTGATGCTCATTGTAAGGAGAAGTATTTTTAAAACTTACTCAATTTTTACTCATTGTTTGTCATCATCAAAAAGGGGGAGATTGTTGGCCTTACAAGGCTTAAAATCTTGTTTTCATGATAACAAATCAGAGGAACATAACATATTTGTTTAAGTGATGATGTGACAGGACTCAAGAAAGATTATGCATGATCAAGTGCTCACAAAGATTAAAAAAAAACTTATACATCAAAGAAAGATGATCAAATGAAGCTCAAAGAGTCAAGGCATGGACTCAAAGATGATTTAATAAAGCTTAAAGATCATGAGAGCATGGACGTTAAAGAAGACTTGCTAAAAGCTTAAAGTATGTTGAAGCTTGAAGACGAGTTAGAGCTAAAGAAAAACAAGCATGAAGACTTAAGTGCTTAGTGTTAGCCTTACAAGGCCTAACATCCTATTTTGATGATAACAAACAAGTGAAACTTAACATATTTGTTGATTAATGATATTTCAGGACTCACAAGGATCAAACATGAAAATACAAGCTTATACTTCAAAGAAGGATGATCATATAAAGCTTAAAGTATGGATTTCAAGATGATATTTTAAAGCTTGAAGAATATGAGAGAAAGCTTAAAAGTATATCAAATATTGAAGAAAAGAAAGAGAAGCAAAAGAAAGAAAACAAAAAAAAAAGCTCAAAGAAAAGACGAGCACGAAGACTTAGCACCAAGAATGTTCAAAGTCTTAAAAGTCTTTATGTAAGTGCTTCATATTTTAAATATCTTTTGAAATATTGTTGAAGCTCTTTTAGGATTGAATATGGACTTAGAGGCCAGATTTTTACAACCTTAGAAAATGTGTTTGAGAAAGTTATATTTAAGTCTTTCAAATAATAAAAGGGTTTAAAAAATGAAAAATGAAAGATTTCAAAAAATGGACTAGTCAGCTGACTGACTAGAAAACACTAAGATTGGCCAACCGACTAACAAAACACCAGAATGGATAAACTGCCCAGCCAACTGACAGTTTGAACTAGAAATAGTTAGCCGACTGACAAGCCCAGCCAACTGACATTTTTGAACTGTGTCCAGTCAGTCGACTAACATTTAATTGGGTTAAATTATTATCAGATAAAAAGGTGTCAGCCGCCTATCCAGCCGAATGACCATGTGAAATACACTACCCAGTTGCCTATCTAGCCAACTGACTCCACGGGAATTTGAATTTTTAAACTTCAGTGGAAAATTTCTAAAAATCATTTTTTCAAATATGAACGTTATAAAAACTTGGTGGACACTCCAAGTAACTAGGGGAGCATGAAACCTAATCCTAAAAAGTCTATAAATACTACCTTAATCCCTAGAAATTAATGACCAAGCAATTACACAGCAAACTTGCATTCAATCTCTCAATCTCTCTCAAAGTTCTCTATTGCTCATACTTTTACTGGGGGAAATCATCTGAATTGCTGCTAAAACATTAACCTACGGTTCTCATTCTAAGTTCTCTCAATCACTAAAGAACCCTTGGTGATATCTTATACTTGAGCTTCAATTCTATTTCATATTAGTATTTAAATTCTTGAAGTGTAGTACATAGTGTTGAATTTGTACTAATCTACTTTGTTTGAAAGTGTTATTGTACGCAGCTACTCTTTTGTATTCTTGCAGTATTTTTGACGATTCAAGGTGTTTGGATCATTGACTAAGCATGGCGTATCGCTTAGAGAGGCAGGCCCAAGCCAAATTGAAGGAGTGACCAAATGAGGGGATATCACTTGGAGAGGCAGACTCTAACCTACTAAAGGAGTGTGTAACAATGTTGTTCCGCCCGGCAAAGGAACTAATTTAGTGGAATCCTTCAATGGTTTGCCAAAAGCGAGGATGTAGGCTGGGTATAAGCCGAACCTTGTAAAAACCGTGGTCTTACTCTCTCTTTCCCTTGCTTTTAATTTCAACATATATAAATTGCGTGGATGTTTTAAATTCTTCAATCATATATATTATGTGGATTATATATAAAATAAACTTAAACTTAATTTTTTTATGGGATTGTGGAAACTGAAAGGGAGTATGTTGGTTGATCCATACATTGCGGAAACCGTAAGGGAGTACGTTGATTGGTGAAACACCCAAAGACTCTTTAACTGAAAGTTTATTTATCGTCTAAGCTTTTGGAAAGAGCATTAGATTTTATATTAATCAAATTCATTAATCTTGGGGCTTGAATCAAACTTTCATATATACAGAGCTACAAACCAAAAAATTTTGAATATTATATCTTAGTTTGGATATTATGTGGTTGATTGGAAAATTAATTGGTTTGGTTGATTGGTTGTTTACTTGATAGGTTAAATAAATTGTGTGCTTGTGAATTGTATTAGGATTTAAGTATTTGTTGTGTATAAATTAACAAGAAGTTAAGAATTCATTAAAAGAAGTAAAAGAAGTTGAGAATTCTTAAAAGGGATTAAAAGAAAATTTTTTAAATCCAATTCACCCCCCCTCCCCCTCTTGGGACTACACCTTTGTTTTCAATTGGTATCAGAGCAGGGTTATAGTAAATCTTAATTAGTAGCTACACAAAGATCTTAATGGCACACTTAGGCGTAGCTCGCTTTGGAGAAGGACAATCCTCAACGAGGCCACCCATTTTTTGTTGTTTACATTATACATTCTAGAAAAAAATGATGAGAATATATCTTTAAACTATGAATTGGAAAGCTTGGGAGGTTGTCATGGATGGTTACCTAATTCTCTCAAACTCGTAGATGGAAAACAAGTCCCTAAGAAGAAAAAGGACATGACTGAAATAGATCACAAAATGCTATATGTTAATTCAAGTGCTATCAATGCTTTGTATTTTGCTCTAGATATTAATGAATTCAATAGAGTCATGGTCTGCAAAACAGCCAAAGAAATTTGGGATAAGTTAGACGTAACCTGTGAAGGAATGATCAATATTAGAGACAATATGATTGACATGCTAACTAGTGAATACAAAGCTTTCAAAATGAATCTGGATGAATCAATCACTAGTATGTATACTAGGTTTACCCACATAATTAACTCACTCAATGCCTTAGGAAAAACATAAACTACTTATGAAATGATTAGAAAAATTCTTAGAGAGTTGCCACCAATATGGGAACCAAAAGCCACTCAATAACCGAAGCCAAAGCCCAAGAATCTATAGCCTTTAAAACTTCAAACAAAAACTCTAGTGATGAGGATAAAGATGAAATGGATGAAGATGAACTTGCCTTCGTATCTAAGAAACTTGCAAGAATACTAAGAAGGAAGAATAAATTCAAAATAAGAAATACACGAAAATCAAAATCTGAATCAGATAAAGAAGAAGAAGAAATTAGCAAGAAGAAATCAAAAACTAAAATTCCTACATGTTATAATTGCAACAAAGCTGGACATATAAAACCGGAATGTCCACTACTTAATAAAGATTCTAAAAAGAAAAAGGCAATGAAAGCCACTACTTGGGATAGTATAAGTACAAGTAGTTCGGAATGTGAATCAAGTGACCAAGAGGTTACTTATACTTGCTTTATAGTTTGGGACGATGAGGAAAGCTCCTCATCCAAATCCTTAAATAGTTCTTGTAGTGATTCGTCAAATGAATTCAATGATGAGTGCATGCTATCTTATGAAGAGTTACAAAATGATTTATTCAAAGCGCATAAGATGTTTGTCAAAATAACTAAACAATACACATCATTGAAAAAAAAAAGAATGAAAGAGTAATAAAAGAGTTTGAATCTCTCACACTTGTTGAAAAAGAAAAAAATTCAAAAATCAAGAAAATAGAAAATAAGAATGAAGTTATGATAAAAGAGTTAAAAGCTAAAAAATTTGCTAAAAAAGAAAAAGAATTGAAAATCAAGAAGTTAGAGTATGAATGAAAAATTGATGAAGGAAGTAGAAAACTTGAGATCCCAATCCTCTATGGAAACTGAGAAAGACATATTTTTGAATTAGAGGATAAAATTACTAAGATATCTAAAAACCAAGAAAAAGGAAAAAATATAGAAAATTCAGAAGTTTATGACCTTAAGCAAGAAATTGAGGATCAGGCCAAAATCATTTATGTTGAATCAGGTGTAATCCCAAGAGGGGGGGGGGGGTGAATTGGATATTAAAAAAAATTAAGCCACTTAATTTCCTTTTACACACTTCTTATAAATTTACCAACTACTTCTTGTTGCTCAATTATGTATGTGTGTGGCAATCCTATCTGTGCATGCAATCTACTCAATTTAAATACAATACGGAAAATAAAGAGTAGAGGGAAGAGACAAGACAAACGCGATTTTAAAGTTCAGCCGACTTGGCCTATGTCCTCGCCTTGAGCAACCACTCAAGGATTCACTAAAACCCTGCTCCTTAAAGTGGGACGGAGCTTCCCTTACAAACCGCTGCTTACAAGAGGTACAACTCCCTCCTTATCCACTGCTCACAAGAGGTTTAACTTCCTCCTCACACCCGATTCACAACCCCAACCGTGTTTACAATGAAATTTGAAAATAACACTCAAAACAATGCTTCTAACAAAAGCTTGTGAGTACAATTCAATTTCCTAGCACATTAACATATGATATAACTTGAAGCTCGTGAATGTATGGAAACGATAAACTCGTTTTATGTATGATATGCTTGAACACACAAATCCTTATTTAATCAAAACTTCCAAGTGAAAATATATTTGGAATGCTTTGGAGTCAACTAGGGTTATTGATTCACTTTGTAAAGATACACGAGTATGTTTGAAGTGAGCTATTTAACAAAACTTTGACTTGAATACAACTTAATAAAAATCACAAAGTTTTCCTTCAAGTTTCAATATTTTAATCAAAATAGGTTTTTCAATAAGAAGCTCTATGAACAATATATATGTGTGTTTATATACTTTTGAATCACAAATCAATCAACCAAGCTAACAAGTTTTTCTCAAGACATGATCTTTTCAAAAATCAGTTTTTATATGTGTATACGCACTCAAGATCAAAACTTCTTTCTAATGATAAACACGTAATGAGATGAGAGGTTCTTGAAAAATAAAAACTTGAAAGATCAAACCTCACTAGACGATTGAGGTATAGTTGAAAGAGATAATGACACCCCTTTGATTTTCCGAAAAGATTTGCCCAATGAAGATGGAAGGAATGCAGAAAATCAGCTCTAGGGTTCAAGTCTTGCAATCCGATATATATTTTTCTTGTTGTGTGTCTTAGCTTTCTTCTAGGGTTTAGACATTTAGTATATATAGTAAAGGACCCTTAGGATTGATCTCAGCCGTTGGATCAATCAGATGGCTCGCGAGTTCACTTAATAAAAATCTGGTTTTTAGCAGCCCCGCGACTTCAAGCACCTAAGGGTAAAGGTCTAGGAGACCGAAGTTCCTTAAGCCTTGAAAAATCACGTTGGAATACAAGGTTAGGTGACCGAAGTGGTGACCTTAGGCTTCTAAAGTGACTTCAGGCGCCTGAGGTTCCAAGGTCAGGCAACCGAAGAGCCTCGACCAGGTTCTGTATTCTTCATTTAATTCTTCAGGCAACCAAAGAAATTCTTCAGGCGCCTGAGGTTTGAGTTCAAGCGACTGAACTCATTTTCTCAAATTTTCATTTCTAATTAAAAATCTGCTTGGCTCCTTTTCTTGAGTCTTTCATAAAACATATTTTTCATGATTTTGAAAACATTTCAAGGTTTATGAGAGTTTCCTAATAATGTATATGAAATGCATGAATCCTAAAACCATTCTAAGTTATAATGAGCCTCAAATTAAATCATACAAAAATGTAAGTACATGAGTTTTAAATACCCTTTCCCAAGATATTCTTGAACTTTGCCACTTGCATCTTGATTCTCATACTTTTTGAGTTCCATGGATCTTACCAAGATTTGTTAACTTTCAGTGCATGCTTAGTGTAAGTCCTGTTCACAAACTCAATGCACAGATCAAATATCAAGTGATTTGTCGTTATCAAAATAAGATCAGACTCGTAGAGTCAACAATTTACAATTTCACTAGAGGAAAAGAAAATTTTGATGAAATGATTGGCTCACAAAGAATGTCTCTAAATAAAGAAGACATAGGATTCAATGGAATTGATAATATAAGGAAAAAAGAATCTCTACATAGGATATTTCACAAAAACCTCCAAGGACTATGCAAGCACTTCTTCAAATGCATACACTCGCACCACATGCTACCTATGTAAAAAGATAAGACATATAAAGTTTGAATATCCATTAAAAAGAAAAGGTGTGAAAACAAAACAAATTTGGAGAATTAAAGAAACATCCTTTATTAAACCATCGGGACCCAAGAAAGTACGGGTACCTAGATAAAAAGTCTTGTATGGAAAATCTCAAAGAATAGTGTAAGACCTTATCTTATTAAAACAAATAAAAACAAAAATGAAAATTGTTGGCCTCAATTAATGAATAATTCATACATGTAACACCTCGACCCCGAGGGGCCTGGGATATTAACTTTTTACTATTGATTTACAACGGAAGCAAAATAAACTCAATTTTTATTAAACCAACGCACTAATTATTCATATTACAATCACTTATTTTAAAAGAAGAAAATTACATAAGCATAAATATCTGGCATCATACTAATATTTCTAATGAATCTTTATTTTTCTAATCCCCACCCGCTTGCTTGCTAAGCCTGATTTTCGACATGCCTTTCAGAGTTATCTGAAATAAAAATATGATTGGAGTGAGACGACGCTCAGTAAGTAAATAAGATTATTATTAGTGTGTGGTCAAAATGAGTTTTTTAAAAAATTTCGTAAAACAATATTTAATACTATAACTTCAAAACTGCTTTTAGAATAAATATAAATTTAAAATTTCTGCGTAAAACTTTTGTCATTAATTACAACTGTAAAATTTTATAATTATATACTATAACTGTTAAATTAAACTTTTAACTTTAAAAGTGTAAAAAAATATTTAATGATAAACATACATATACTTTTCCTTATACGTTTTCTTTAGATCGTCATTTAAGCACCAAAATGATCATTTTCACGTAAACTTACACTTTTCCTTCAAATCATCAGTAATTTTGTACACGTAATTAAATATGTATAAATATATATTATAAAAACCACCATTAGGCCTGTTTGCCGTAAGTCATGTTTACCCCAATGACTGGGTTGTGCGGTCCGAAGATTGGACTTAGCTGGTTGGCCAACCAAACTAAATCAACGTACGTAAAATTTAAGTGAGATTTTCCTTATTAAGTCCTGGTCCGAAACCAGGTGTACACTCAGGAGAAATCCACTAACATAAATAACCACTCTGTAAACAGTGTGGGTGCACTCTGATCCGTATAAACTTTAAGCTGCGGTACCGAGCATCTGTAACTTTGAACTTTCGTTGCCATAAGGGGTTTTAAAATCATCTTATTATAATTTATGCAATTTAAAATAATATCGTAAAAATCTCATCTTTACTCATATTTTCATAAAAAAATGCAACGTAAAAATAAACTCATGTCACATAATTTTTGTGTTAAAAATATATATAATTTTATTTTTGAATAGAAATAAATGCTGAAAATTTACCCGAGGGGATTAGGACATTTCTTAACCTAAAAATAAATGCAAGTATACTAAAAATAGAATTGGTATAATTAAATACGCGTAAATATAAACTCATGAAAATTTTGTGCAACTAATTAACATAATTGAAATTTAATTATTAAATAAACTCGAGTACGAATTTTAAATTAAAAAAAAAAACTAACATAATCAAAATTTACTTACCTTTTTCTTTTACCGCGTGCTACGAACACAATAACTATCTTTAAGAAATGAGATCGGAAAAAGTGGGTGAGTGAGAACTTATTCAAAAATTCTCTCTCCACCACAAATTCTTTCACTCACTAATCCTTCTCTTCCTTGGAAAATTGTTGTGAAAAATGAAGGTTGAGAGCTCCCTATTTATAGGAAAATTTTGGGGAAGAAATGGAATTTATATAAGTGTGGAGAGATGGATGAAATTATAATTTTTTTAAAATTAAAGAATGGACAAGGGATGGGCAAGGTATTGGTTGAGTATGGGATGGGGATGGAGGCCATGTGGGAGTGCTTGCCACCATTCCCATTAAATAAATTTTTAATTAACTACTTATCTAATTAATTAATCAATTAGTTAATTAATTATTTTATTATTTTATTATTTTTCTTAATCATTACTATTATCATTGTTTTTACTTTTAAACTATTTTTAGTATTTATTTATTTTATTATTTATTTTTGAACAAGAATTAAATTTAAATTTTGAAAACTCATGTGGGCCCCATATGGTCTTGTGGGCCCAACACAACTTCGAGACCCGAATGGATCCTACGTAATTCGAATAACTCCTATACGATTTTATGCATCCTACATAGCTTTGAGACTCGTGTAAACCTTCATACGACTTCGGGACTCATGTGGGCCCCACATAGTCTTGTGGGCCGCGCATAGGATACCTATATTATTATTATTTTATCATATATTTTTACAAATTATATCAGTCAAAACATTATTTTATGTACTTATTTATGCATATAAACAGTGTCTTGTGGCTCCGGGACTCATGTGGACGCCACATAGTCTTGTGGGCCCCACATATGATACCTATATTATTATCATCTTATTATGTATTTTTACAAATTATGTCTGTCAAAACACTATTTTATGTATATATACTTATTTACGTGTACAAACAGTGTCTATCCTGTTTATCCTATGAAATTCCATTTTGACCAGGCCGACCTCTAGGGAGCGACTGAACCGCAATGGTCTCTGAGCACTCGCTTAGACAAGGTCTTTCTTAGTCATCAAACATAGAATCAAGGATCCTACAGAAAAATACTTCTGTATTGATATTAACTTAATAACCATTTTTATTATTTTATTATTATTATACTTTAATTATATATATATATATATATATTTTTTTGGGTCATCACAATAGAAGCCTTAAATTAGAAAGTATTAAGATATATAGATGTTTATAAAAGAAAAGTATACCTGAAGCAAATAGAACTTGTTGCATAAGTACTTTGATAAAGAAGAAAGCTTGGCAGGAAAATTGTCAGCCGACTGACTGAAGGTAAAACTGTTAAACAAGTTTAAAGTGAAATACTTGAGCAACATAAAAACAATCTAAGCAAAAAGTATAGCACAATATAATAATATACTATATGCTTATATGATATGCTACATGTGTTTATCTTGAAATTGGTGTCTTGAAATCTCTAAAGACAATGAAAATAATTGATGATTTAATGGCTCACTTTACTTTGAAAATCAGAGCATAAAGTTATTGAGTATAATTCTGAAGCATGAATTGTGGTATGATATTGATATATGAATATGAAATTAATGCTTATGATGTATCAACATGGATAATTGGAAAAATTGCATCTAAATAATTAGATAACAATTCACAGCTTAGCACAAGTAACATTGAATCTAATAAAGTGTACTTATGCGGTTTTTCATTAATTGTAAATTGGGTCTTTTAGCATACAATCTAAATATAATTCATGTTATGTTTTGACTTGATTAATTGAAATATTTTGGATATTTTGATATCCATGAGCCTCTACATGGATATGGAGTCACATTTTGAACTGGATGAGAAATTTTAGAATGCTAATTGGGTATTCCACTCTGAATTCTAAATTAGGGGATAGGGGCACTCGTATGCTTGAATTTTTTCCCCTACATTTTTAAATGGGTAAGCATGAAATTATTTTTTTTTTTTATTGGTATCTAAACCTTAACAATTGGATCTCTTTTGATGTTTCCAATTGGATTAAAAATTCAAAAAGTGCAATTGAGATTAGAATTAAATGAAAATATCAAATGTATCATATGCTTGATTTGGATGATGTTTGGATATTTCCATAAGTTCTCAAAATCTTATTTTCTGTTCCTAGATATCCAATCTTTTTTGGCTGTTGTCAAAGGGGGAGAAGTAATTTTACATTGAATATCTTGACCTTCAATTGCTGTTATAGCATTATATTAAAGAGTTTTTAAAATTGATCTTCATATTGTAAAAATTTTTGAGACAACCCTTATGAAAGGGTGAGTTCTTATTTAAGGCTTACTCATACATTTGCCATTTTTTTTCAATCGATGAAAAGGGATATTTTTGGTCTTTACAGGCTTTACATATCTTTTTGAATACAACACCACTTTGTTGATAATGATAGTTTTAGGACTCTAAGTTCAAACTTAAATAATAGCTTCATACTTCTCTTCCAAAGAAGGATGATCATATTGAGCTTAAAGTATGGATTCAAGCATATATTTTAACTCTTGAAGAATATGAGAAGAAAGCTTAAGTTATCACAGCATACGAAAAAGGAAATAGGTAAAAGAACTCAAACCAAAAAATAAACGCTCAACGACAGACAATAATGAAGACTCAAACCCAAGAATGTTTCAAGTCTTAGAATTCTTTCAGTAAGTGTTTCATAGTTTAAATTATCTTTTTAAATATTATTGGCAGCCTTGTAAGGATTGAATATGTTACTTAGAGCCCTCATATTTTAAACCCCTGAAATTTGTTTGATCAAAGCTATAATTTAAGTCTTTCAAATATAAAAAGGTTTTTAAATTATGGAACATAAAATTTTTCAGAAATGAACTTGTCAACAAGAAAAAAAACCCCGCACTGACCACAAAACACTAAGATTGGGCCACCGATTGACAAACCCGAAATGGATAAACTACATGCTGCTTCCAGCTGACTGATAGTTTTACTAAAATAGTCCTCCGCCTGACCAAAGCTTAACTAACTGCATTTTTCAACTGTGTCCTAAGTCAACCACCTAAAATTTATTTGTTTAAAATTCTCTAGAACAGAAGGTGTTCAGTCCCTGTCGCAACGGAGTGACCTTTGTGGAAACACTACCAGTCCGCCTGTCGTAACCATGCTCCATATTAATTTTAATTTTAAAACTTCAACGAAAAAATTCTAAAAATCAAATTTTCAAATATAGACGTTATAAAAACTTGGTGGACACTCAAAGTAACTTGAGGAACAAGGAAACTAATCCTCAAAGTGTATAAAAATACTCCCTGTTCCCAGAACTGTAACCACAGCATTCACAACAAACTTTCCATTTAGAGTCAACCTTCTCAACTTCTCTCAAGTTCTCTATACTCATACCTGCCTGGGGAAATATCTAATATTGGGCTGCTAAAACATTAACTTGGTTCTCATTCTGATTTTCCTCATCACTAAAAGAACCCTTGGGTGGATACCATATCCTGGTAGCAATTCTATTTCATATTGGTAATTTTAAATTCTTGAAGTACTAGTACGGAATTTGTACTAATTAACTTTATTGAGAGGTTCTTTGTAGGCAAAGCTCCTTTTGTATCTTGCAATATTTTTTTATTTATGATTCAAGTGGTTTGGAATCATTGGCTACGTGTGGTGTAATCACTTAGATGAGGCGAACTCAGCCCAGATATGAATGGAGTGAAATCGGTTGAGGAATAACACTTGGAAGAGTGGGCTTCCAGCCACCCTACTAAAGGAATGTGTAATGTAATTTGTTTCCCGTCTAGAAAAAACTATTTATGGAAATCCTTGGGTGGTTTCCAAAGTCGGGACGGTAGACTGAGTTCTAATCCGAACCTCGTAAAAAATCATGGTCTCACTCTCTCTTATTTTCCCTTCCTTTTATTTGTAGCATTATTGTTGACCTTTAGGTCAACGCCGAATTTTGGTAATGACAAATACTCAGTGCAACTAATGGGTGTTTGAGTTTGTTGCAGGAAACTTATATTGGAAAATCACATACACAACAAGCGAGCGAAGTTGAAAGCCTATTTTCCCTAATTGTATTGTAATTCTAAATATTTTTCAAAGTCTATAAATATAATTAGGGGTCTTCGGTTTGTAATAAGCTCCACACATCTCACATTCATATAGACTAGAGGCTCAAAAACAAAACCATAATGAAAAATGACCTTAGGGTTTTCCCTTCGGTCGACCGATACTGGATTCTTTCAGTGTCTCTATTTTGGACATAAATGACCTTAGGACACTCACCTTTGCACTTACGTGTATTAGGCACTTGGATAGGATGAATGTGTATTGAAACGGGACCGAAATGCACACTTTGTGTACTTTCGGTCGACCAGCCAAGGCAGTTCATTTTGCCTTGGTCAACTGAAATAGGCCTGGGTCAATAGTTGACCAAGGTCCTGGTCAACCAAACTAGGTAGTACAAAAAGCGCTGGTCAACTAAAACCTCCCTTGGTCAACAATTTGACCATCTGGTCGACTGAGCCTTTTTTGTACTCCAACTACCTGGTCGATCGAGGGTCCTTGGGAAAAATACCAACGGTCTAGTCGACCAAACTAACAATTTCAAAATGGCCCGGTCCACAAAACCTCGGAGATTTGAAAAATCACTTTCTCCTGGTCGATCGAGCCTTAGTTTCAAAACACCCCTGGTCGAGACGCGAACCACATACTAATTGGTCGACAAACACGTTCTGGCCGACCCGGGACCCCTCTCAGGTTGCCCTGATTTTTTATTACTTTTTACAACCGCAGTTAATAATTAATTTAAAAACAAGGTTTAAAAAATGTTTTACTTCAATTAACTTTCGAATAAGTCCTAATAGGTCCTCCTCATCGCACGGTCATATTTTCTTCGCATGTCTAATATATATAAGATCATTTTGGTGAAATTAAGTGATGATTGAGCTACCTGATTAGGGAGAATTCTTTGATAACCAAAAACATATATAACTGCATTGTTTAGCCTCCTCAACTCATGCTTAAACCTTCTATTAAGTGCCTACATCTTTGTAAGTTGAGTGAGTGTTTGTTTCCCCAAGGTTTTCTCCTCCTTCTTTGTTTGATCGCGCTTGATTTTTTCTTGAGATCTACCCTAGTATTCTTAGGGGACTGGTTAATAAGTTTCTCCTAGAAGACTTTTTTATTGATTCTGGAGATTGTATATTCATTACCATTTTTGAGCAGACGTATAGAAAATTTTGGTTGCAAAATCTTTTTCATAACACTGTCAATCTCTATTGTGCTTTACCATACCTTGAAAAATAATTTGAAGAGAGTTATGTTTGGTAGTGAATAGTGATCTTGTTGCAATAATCACTTCACTCACTCCTATATTATTTTCTGCAATACAAGATAACACAACGATCTTTTTGCAAACCAACATATACATGATTTGATAATTTTCAATGCTTGAGACAATCCTGCTATTGAAATATCTTAGAGACTTGAATCTTTTTTGCGAGCTATTAAAATTGAACACATCTTGTGATACCAAGATCGTGGCTTGGTTGATACTCTCACGTACTTATTTTAAACCAATAGTAACTATATTGATATATATTATATTTAGATATATATATCTTGAGATTTGAAATCTTTTGGACCATAACTGAGCTTAACTATTCTCTCATTTGGTGATGTTTATTACTGCTGTATCTGGTACACATCTGCTTTAATTGAAAGCATATTCATTGTACCATTTAGTTGTATTTTAAATACTGTTGTATTTCCAGGCACAGGCCTAAAGAGGGAGACTAGCCCTGGAATAGTCTCAGATTGGCTTAGACGCGGTTAGGAAAGTTAGGTGTGCCATCCTGTTAAGGCGTATAGGTTGAGGTCAGCCCCGCTAATTGACCTAGTTAAGGTTGTGGTCAGCCCTGTGCTAATTGACCTAATTGTAATCGGTTCTGCTCCACCCTTAAGTGAGCTATTAGTGGCTTGGGCTTGCGAGCTAGAGGCGGGGACGTAGGCACAGTTGGCCAAACCCCAATAACATATCGTGTGTTTGTTTATATTTCCACACTTTATATTTACCGCACGTGTATGTTATTAAGTGAATGATGCACTTGATTTAAATTTTCATATATTATATTTATTGGCATATTTGGAATTGCATAAAAAGACCCTAGGTAGTAATATTCTGCTAACATCTAATTCAACCTAGGAGAAAAGTTTAAAATTTCAATTCACCCCCACCCCCCCTTGGGAATAGACCAATTTTAACATATATAAACTGCATGGATGTTCTAAATTCTTCAATCATATATACTACGTGGATTAGATATTAAATCAATTTAAGTGTAATTTTTTTTTGGGATTGTGAAAACCGAAAGGGAGTACATTGGTTGATCCATACATTGCGGAAACCGTAAGGGAGTATGTTGATTGGTGAAACACCCAAAGACTCTTTAATTGGAGGGTTATTTAACGTCTAAGCTTTTGGAAAGAGTATTGGATTTTATATTAAGAAAATTCATTAACCTCAGAGCTTGAATCAAACTTTCATATATATATATATAGGGCTACAAACCAACAAAAGCTGAATATTATATCTTAGTTTGGATATTGTGGTTGATTGGAAAATTGATTGGTTTGATTGATTGGTTGTTTGCTTGATTGGTTAAATAAATTGTGTGGTTGTGAATTCTATAAGGACTTAAGTATTTATTGTGTATAAATTAACAAGAAGTTAAGAATTCATTAAAAGAAGTAAAAGAGGTTGAGGATTCTTTAAAGGAATTAAAAGAAAATTTTTAAATCCAATTCACCCCCCTCTTGGGACTACACCTTTGTTTTCACTTAGAATGTCAAAAGTCCTAAGAAGTCTTTATGTAAGTACTTTGTATTTAAATATCTTTTGAAATATGTTGAAAGCTCTTCTAGGGGTAATTTATGGACTTAGAGACCTTATTTAAAACCCCGAAAAATGTTTTATAAGAAATCAAAGTAAGGGAGCAAAAAGGATTTTTGAAAACTAAAATGAAAATCCTGGATTTGGTCTGCCCAGTCGACTGAGGAGCACCCTCAGAAGACTAAGGAAATACTTTAGAAGGCTGAAGAATTACTTCAGTCAATTGAAGAATTTTGTGGAGAAATCCTAAAGAGGTTGTACACCCTTAGAAGACTGAACCCTCAGTTTAGTTGTCTAAGTTTGGACTTCATAAGTCTGAACCTATAGTTCAGTTATCTGACCTAGTGTCCAGTTCAAATTTTTCAGTGTATTAAGGAACATCAAAAGAATGAACTCGATACTTGAACCAGTGAGTTTACTAGCTGTTGAATTTTGGGGTCTGATCCCTGTTTTGATGTTGACAAAGCACTTGGATCTAATGTGTGTGCCAAGTGTTTTGAATAGGTTACAATTCAGAATACACACACAGAAAAGGGAGATGGAAACCAAAAAGAACTTAAAGCTCACATCGTCCTGGCATGTTCCATGAAGACTTAAAAAGCAAAGAAGACGTTTGATTTAATTTGTATTGCATTATAGTTTTTTTATCTTTGGTCTATAATAATGCATGCATCAACACAATATATTTTGAATGCTCAAATAACCGTAGGCTGACCGTAGGGATTCAAAGGCCATAGACTGACCTTAGGGCACCTAGAGTTTAACCAAAAACCCTTTTCATAAGAAATAAAAAAAACAAAGGTTTTAGAAAAGCTTTAGGTTCGGTCGACCGACATTTCATTTTTGGGCACAATATTAATTTTAACGCCCTCAGTCGATTGACCAATTCAAGCCTTAATTAGCTCAGTCGAAAGAACCAGCACGGAGACAACAGTTGACTTGGCTCAACCAATTGATGTTCTTTTGAACGTATCTGCCTTGGTCGACAGACGTGGTTATCTTTTCTTTTCAACGCCCACAGCCGACTAGCATCTTTAGTTCAAAACATTGTTGGTCAACCAAACTTGTTGAACGGCCGACCATTCTTATCCCTAGGTCGACCGAACCCATGAAGGGCTCGAATTGCCTCTTGACCAGCCGACCGACCTTCCCATTGATCAAACAAATCTATCAAAAAATTTGAATCAGTTGTGAGAGGATAGCCGACTGGTCCTGTGCTCAGTCAACCAAGCTTGCCTAGGACGGTTGACCAAACTTCGCCTGGGTCAACCGAACCTCTCGGGTATTTTAAATTTCTAGCACTAGAACGTCATTGTTAGCTTTACTGTGATCCCAAAAGGGGGGGGTGAATTGGTATTTTTAAAATTTATTTCCTAGGTGTTCCTCCTAACAGCAGTATGTTCACAACCCTATGGTCAATCTAGTGCAAATAATGTAAATATACCAGAAATTGAATAAAGCTGTTTAAACAATCACACAAGTACCAGAAAGCAGTAAAGAGAGAATGACACGCAGATATGTTATCGAGGTTCGGCCAACTGCCTACGTCCCCGCCTTGGCTAACTAGCACAAGGATTATCACGATAACTTGCTCACTTAAACGGGTGGAGCGGCACCTATACAAACCAGGTCAAATTACCACAGGGCTAACCTCAACCTTTACACCAATCCTTACCGAGCTGAATTACCGCCCCCTCAGGCCATGCCTGGAATCTCTCAGATATACAATCAAAGGTACAATACAAGAGTGCTTTCACGTAAAACAGATTTGTACCACAAATGCGCACAAACACAAAGCACCACAGATGATTTAATAATGTAAGCTCTGTGTGGTCTAAATATGTCAACACTCAACAATGTTTTCTATCAGTGTAGCAAGTACGTGAGAGTGTCAATAATAATCTGTGTACTTCAAAATATTCAATCAAGCGTGTTCACACAGAGTATTAAACAAGCCTCAACATTATCAATCAATAGAATGTGTCAATCATACGAATGTGTATATGCTTGGATTGCAAAATAGATAATCTTTATTTTCGAAAAATGATATATATACTTGTATAAATAATACCACAAAGATTAGTGTAACAAGCACAAATATCTTTTCACAAATGGTTCAATAAATTTCACAAGATATTTGAGTAAACTTAAAATATGTTTTTGCAAATCAAAACAAATACAAACTTCCAAAGATATTGCAATGATAATGCAACACTCAGAAGTTTACCACAAGTCTTCTTAGAGTAGGCTTATTAGCAAAGCCTCCTAAGAAAACTTAGGTTATGCTCTCGAGAGAAAAATCGATTCAAACACTCTAAACAATGAGAGCAAAACCTATTTGAATATATATACTCAAAGCACTTACAAATGATTTTGAACTTGAAGAAGTGAGCTAGAGTGCTTTTAGGAAAGATATGAGCAAATAGGAATCAAAAGAAGGTATTTTTGCTTGAGAGAGATTTTCCTAATCCTTTTTTCTAATCCGTGCTTAATCTACCAAATGAAAGAGTATATATAAACATTCTGATGATTTTGATCGTTGGGGACCTATTAGGGATTATTGGAAAAGTTTAATGACATTTAAATTAATTTAACCCTGTTTAAAGCATTTAACCACGGTAAAAAAATAGGAGCAACCCAAGAGGTCCGGTCGACCAGAAATGGTTTGGTCGACCAGGACTCAAATGGCTCGGTCGACCAGGGGCATTTTGAACTGAGTAGTCGGTCGACTGAGGCAAGGCGATTTTGCAAACTCTCGAGGTTCGGTCGATCGGGCCCTTTTTGAACTCTATGGTTCGGTCGACCAGACCGCTGGAAATTTTCTCGAGACCCTTCGGTCGACCAGGTTGTTGGAGTACAAAGTTGGTCGGTCAACCGGGAGGTCAAAATGTTGACTCCTTGGTGGTTCGTTCGACCAGGGTCAAATGAACTATAAGGTCTTGGTTGACCGGGCCTTGGTCAAACTATTGACCCAGGGCTAGTTCGGTCGACCAGGGCCTTTTGAACTACAGGTTTCGGTCTACCGAAAGTGTACCAAGTGTGCATTTCGGTCCCGTATTGAATCAAACAAGTCCTAATCAAGTGCCTAACAAATGTATGTGAATATGTGTGTGTCCTAAGGTCACTTGGGGTCCAATTTGGAAACATCAAAAAAGTCCAGTGTCCGTCGACCGAAGGTGCACCCTAAGGTCTTTCTACGGTCCTTTCTCATTCATGGTTCTGTTTGAGCTTACAAAATAAATCATGCATGTGATGTGTGTGAGCTTATTACAAACCAAATGTCCTAATTACTATTACAGACCAATTTCACTTAGAGATATTACAATTTGGAATATGAAATTGTCTTCAAGCTTTTTGATCTGTTACGTGCCATTAATGATCTGCTAATATTGACCTGCACATGAACTAGATATTTATTAAATACAAGAGTATTTGTCATTATCAAAACCAGGGCGTGACCTATAAGGTCAACAGTCATTAACTTTTAATTAAATAAATTTTAAAATATCGACCGTGTCCCTAACAGTCATCATTTTTGAAAAATCTATAAATATGCCCTTATAACCTCATATTAGCAACTTGTATTAACTTAAAATTCTCCCTAAACCTTTTTTAATTAAAGTTAACCCAAATCAATTTTTATTGCTAAAATTATTCTTTTGAGGCAGAATCATTTAAACCAATCTCTCTCAACTCTCTTTCACTTATTTATTTCAAAATCATTTTTGAAAATAGTAATTTATTTTTGGCATTTTATTTGTATTCACATGCATATACTCTCACTTGTTATTTATTTTCTAAAATTCAATTTTTAGAGTATTGCTTGGGTTTCTCCTGATTATTTTCACGATAAATATTATTGGAAGAAATTATTTATAGCATAAATATTTTCTTGAACTTAAACTCCAAATTCTCCAAATACTTTTATTTGCAAAAATCTTTGTTGAAGAACATAATAATCATTTTATATCCATATATTTTATTTGTGCAAATATTATTTGATAAGCACCCTTACTTTACGGAGCATCATTTCATATCATACTAAAGTGTATGTATTGATCTTAAATGTGTACATATCTGCTTGTATTTTTAGAAATATTATTTTATACAAAAAATATTTTTATGTACCCATTGAGTTTAGTTCGTTAATTGATCTGGGGAGTCTCTGCCCCGTAAGGGAGACCGATTGAGTTCAGTCCATAATTGAGCTAGGGATTCTTCGCCCCGTAAGGGAGACCGGCTAGGTTCAGCTCGTAATTGAACTGGGGAGTCTCCGCCCTGTAAGGGAGACTAGTTCGTCTTAGCTTGGTAAATGAGTTGGGGTATTGTAGAGACCCAAAGAATTATAGTATTAAATAATAAAAGAAGGAGAGGAAAAGAAACTTTAAAACAGAGGTCACAACAGAATCTCGTCGACAAACACAAAGAGTTTGTCAATGAAGCAACTTATTGAGATCGTTGATGGGGACACGTGTCTCATCGATGAGGAATTACCGAGAGGGTTATTTCAGGGCCTGAAATTCATCGACGATGAATAAGTGTTTGTTGACGAACTCTCTACTTGACCTCGTCAACGAAGGCAAATGTATAAATAACTCAAACTTGGGTCTTTAGCGAGAAAACTGGCATGCAATCCTTCTCTCTCTATATATTTCGTCCCCCCCCCCCCCCTTTCTCTCTAAGTTTTTGGGTAGGTTATTCACCGGTTCGATGATCAGAAGCTACCACACTACTCCTGGGAAGATTCTTTCCATATCTGCTGGAGTGGATCGTTGATTAGGCCTACTTGGGCACAATCCCAAAATTTGGGTAGTTTAGTTAATTTCAATTTTATTAGGTTTTTGGTGTTTCTAGATTGAGGAGAATATGTTAGGGAAGATAATACTTAAGTTTTGTTGGGAAAATACCAATTTCAAGGTGTTGAGCTGGGGACCACACGGGTGCAATTTTGGAGTAATTTGTAGGCTTTTCCATAAGTCGAGTAAGGGGATAAACTAAGTCAGTTTTGCTATGAAAATATATTTATTATTTTATAGCATTTAATTTCAGGTAAATATGTATATTGTAGAATTATGTTGGAAATAATGTTGTTGATCAGAAATATAATTTTCATGTATTATATCAAAAATATGATTTTAGAACAAATTTTATGATCTAAATATTACCCCTTTTGTGTGGCATGAGTAACATTTACCATGAAAATTATGATGATGAAATATTATGTTTTCCTAGAATATTCATGTATTACCAGTTTTTAGGAAAAGCTCTATAACTGTACAAAGATTTCAGGATTTAGTATGTCATGCTATGTTGGCGTAAGGGCCGAGGTTTTTTATGATATACCAGTATAAGGGCTGAGGGTTTTATATGACATGTTATGTCGGCGTATGGGCCGTGATTTACAAGATACAAAATTTCGGACTAAAGGCCATGAATTTTATATGATATGCTATGCAAAGTTTTATGAAAATATTAACATGACCGATGTTATTATGAAATAGCCATGTATCATTATTTGGAAATATATTATATGTTATGAGAACCTAGATGGCTTGGTTTAGGCTTTCATGAAGCACTGTACCGTAGCTATGTAATCACGATCATGTATATATTAGTTCTACCACTTGTCATAAGGGGCAGTGGGAGATCGGTAGTCGATGTGGTTTTATGGTAGTGCAGGAATCCCTTTGGTTTCTAGACCAGGAGGGGCAGACCCATCGTTCTTACAAACTTATGTTGATCTTGCGTGGTCGGCTAGCCATTGCTAGGTCCGACAGTCGAGCCCACAACCCAATCATATAGGGGTAAGACATGACACTAGCTAGCTATCCATCTAGGGTGTAATTTCATGTACAGTTATATATGATGATTTCATGTACAGAAACTCAGTATGTTATACTATGTTATGATAAATCATGTTTTCCCCAGACATGATACAGGCAGTTTTACCACATATGATTTATGTACTGTTATATGTCCAACACGTAAATATTCATGCTACCACACATTGATATTAGTTTATTTCCCTTACTGAGAGGTGTCTCATCGCAGCTATATAAACATTTCAAGAGCCCTAGATAGAAAAGCGGATAGAGCTCTGTAGCGTTAGAGTTTGACTGTGTTACCCTATCTGAAGGGTAAGTCATTTTGCTAAGGTCTGATGGATTTTTGGGTAGTAATCCTAGGGCACTTTTGGATATTTTGGGATGTGTGTATGTATATGACAGTTATAGTAAAACTCTGGTATTGTGCTTTATAGATGATTTGATATGTATATGATTTTAGGTTTTCCGTTGCTTAGGTATTAGTGTTGTATTTCAAGTATATCCCTGGTACCCATGGGTCCAAGTTGATCAGGTTTTATCAGTTGAACAAGATTATTATATTAAATGTTATTATGAAAAAAAAGTCATTAATTGTTGTAAAATAGGTTGATCGTTACAGGTATTCCTCACCCCGGAAGGAGAGGTCTGTAGGTTGGGGTCAACCCTATAATGTGACCTGGGGTTTTCCTCGCCCCATAAGGAGAGGATGTGTGTAACGTCCTACTTAACTTATCATATAATTAAACACAAATAACAAGGTCAAGCCGAACCCGTGGGTAACAAGGACTCACACCTGTCATTCACAGTAGAAAACTAAGCAGTAGTAACTATAAATTACATTCATCAAACCACAAAATACGTAGTACTAGAGTTATCTACAATCCACTAAATACCGTATTTATACAATTCCCAAAACATTAAAAATATACCTAGGATCTCACAACAAAAATCCCTTCATCCTATTCCAAAACTTACCCTCCTAACGGGGTATCAACTACTGGTTCAACAGCGACCTTGGTCCACCGGTCTAGTTGGGTTTCCTAAAAATTATTTAAGCTGGGGGTGAGATGTAACAACCAGCTTATCTTATCATATAATAAAAAATATTATAATATAGTCAACCTGAACTCGTGGGTAACGGAGACACATCTGACATACACAGCGGAAACCAAAGCAGCAGTAAATATAAATCGACATTCAAACAACCATAAAATGTATAATACCAAAGTTAACTACATTCCCAAGTACTGTGTTTATATACAATCTCCCAAAAATACATAAATATATACATATCTAGGAACCTACAATATAAATTTCATGTTCCTGGATCAAAACTTACCCTTCTAGCAGGGTAGTATCACACTATCTCAACGGCAGCCTCGATCCGCCAATGTTTCAGGGTTTCCTGAAAATTATTTAAGTTTGAGGGGCGAGACACTTCTTAGTAAAGGAAAATAAACTAAATACAGTTGTGTGGCAATATGAATATTTATTGTTGTAATACATATACAGTACATTTCATATGGTGAAATACATTCATCATAACATACTGAATAATCATATACTTTCATAATTTCTAGTAAATTTATACTGATTATGAAATTTTTGATATGACTGATAAAACTTTAATTTAACCAGGATGTATAGCTAGCTGATGTCATGTATTACCTCCCATGGCGGGTTGTACAGCCCAAAGGCGGAACCCGACAATGGCTAGCCGACCACTGCCGAGTCAAAAATGTCTGTAAGTACAATGGGCATGCCACACCCTGGTCCAGACTGCTAGGTGGACATCTACAATTCTACACTGAAAGTCACATCGACTATCCATCTCCCACCCCCTCTACTTGGAGGGGCGGTTAACACAAGTCTGAACATAAATATCTTATTTGTATAGCTACGGTACCGTGCTCCTATAACTGAACTAAACTAACATCCGGGCTCTGATAACATATAATACATGATAATATACTTGTCTAACATAAAAATATTGATAGAATTTTCAGTAATAACATACATACATATACACGACCTTGCGCCGATTTCTTTTATATCTGTGGCCTTATGCCGAACATTTCATAAATATGGCCTTGCGCTGAAATCATACATAATACATGGCTTTGCACCAGCTATCAATCACGGCCTTGCGCCAAACATTTCATACAGATCATTCTGAATAAATAATTCAGTTATCATGTATTTAAAAACTATAATGTACTGCATTATTTCATAATCTCTGAAAACATATATTATTCATAAAATTACCATATCAATATATTTTCCACGTAAAATAATATTCATGCCACACATTACTGTATAAAACCATACATTCTATTCTAAAATCATATTTTTTCACATTTCATACTTATATATATACAGTTCAACATAATAGCAGTATTTTCCCAAATATGTCTTTTTACCAATCTTCTCATATATATTATACATACGTCCTCAAAATAAATTTTCTAATAAATAATAATATAATTTTCATGGAAAATAACTGCTTTAGTTTATTCCCTTAACTGATTTCTCAAAAGAAAACCCTCCCTAAAATACACTCGTCCTACACCTGCAAGGTTCCTCATTCAATATCCTAAAAACGATAACTCCATAACTAAACTTCAATATTTTTTCATGAATATTATTTCCTATAACTATGGAAAGACCGAATTTTGCATAAAAAGTCTTACCTTAAACAAGGGATGAATTCCAACTGTGCCCCACCAACAATCCGCTCCGATAGACTTGGAGAGAACTTCCCCAAAAGAATCGTGGTGGTCTCAGATTGTCGATCCGACAAAAAACAGGGCCAAAATCGAAGAGAGAAGAGACAGAAGTCGTAGAGAAGAGAGAGAGAGAGAGAGAGAGAGAGAGAGAGAGAGAGAGAGAGAGAGAGAGAGAGGGAATTTTTCTAATTTTATACATAAAAATTTGAGGTTTGGCCTATTTATACTATGGGCTTCGTTGATGAGCCACGTCATCTCATCAACGAGGCCAAGAAGAAGGTTCATCGATGAATGCCTTCTCCTCATTGACGAAATTCAGAACTTGGAAAAACAATCTCTTGGTATTTACTCGTCGATGAAACATGCCTTCGTTGGCGAGATCATTTGTACTCTCGTCAACGAATCCCCTATGTTCGTCGACGAGGCCCTGATAAAATTCCTTGGGTTATTACATTCTCCCCCCCCCCCCCCAAAATTTTGCCCTCAAAATTTACTATTCATATAATTTATCATCCCTTAAAAGCAAAATCGTATTTTTATTTTATTACTTACCCTCACTTATGGCAGAGGAATACAATGGTTTCATTTTGAGTCCTGGGAGATTACATAAGTAAAATAAAAATTTCCCCCAAAACTAAAATATTACTTACTAAGTAAAGTATTACATGTACTTGCAAAATAAATACTACATATTTACTTACATTTCCTAGTTACATCTGAACTTCTTGGAATAATCGTAGGTATTTCTATCTAATTTGTTCTTCGAGCTCCCAAGAAGCCTCTTCTATTGCATGATTCCTCCATAAAACCTTTACCAGAGGAATCTTCTTATTACATAGTTCCTATTCTCTTCTATCCAGAATATGCATCGATACCTCCTCACAAATTAGCGAATCACTGAGCTCTAATTCACCAAAACTGATTATCTGAGAAGGGTCTGGGACGTTTTTCCTCAACATAGAAACATGGAATACGTCTTGCATCTTGGATAACGCCGGTGGTAAAGCTAACCTGTAGGCAACTGGCCCCACCTTCTTTCAACTCTCAGCTGCACTAATTCTATCCCTAATGAGTCGAACCTTATCATATGCTTGTTGCACTAATTCTGCTCCCATGACTCACCGCTCACCCATCTCATCCAATAAAGGAGAACGACATCTCCTACCATATAGGGCTTCAAATGGTGCCATGCCAATGCTGGACTGGTAACTGTTATTATATGCAAATTCTACCAGTGACATGATATGAGTCCAACTACCCCCAAAATCTAATACGCATGCTCGAAGAATATCTTCTAGTATCTATATCGTCCTCTCAATCTGCCCATCTGATTGGGGATGGAATGTCATGCTAGACGATAGATGAGACCCTAAAGCTTCCTACAAGCTTCTCCAAAATCGTGACGTGAAATGCGGGTCTCAATCTGACACTATGGACACAAGCCTCCTTTGAGATAGTTTTCCTGATTTCAGCATCAGGAAGAACACACAATCTGGAACAGAGCCATAAAGCCTCATCATCTGAAATGCGAAATTCCTCTCCCTAACCAGTATGCACTCTATCTATCACCTCTGCTAATTATAGATCTTCTTTCTGAGCGGCTTTAATTCTTTCCCACATAGTAGGTTGTAATGCCAAGCTGGTGATATATACTGGAGGATTACTCTCGATTAATTCGATGCCAAGTCTCTCCAGATCCATCATGATCGGATGCTGGATCCCCAAAGCCGCCACTACTGGTCTTGCAGACTTCCTTCTCAATGCATCGTCTACCATATTTACTTTCCTTGGGTGATAACTGATCGTACAATCAAAATCCTTAATTACCTCTAACCACCTTCTCTGCCCCATATTCAATTCCTTCTAGGTGAAGTACTTTAAACTCTTGTGGTCAGATAAAATTTCACACTGCTCGCCGTATAGGTAATGCCTCCAAATCTTCAATTCAGATACCACTGCAGTAAATTCAAGATCATAGGTAGGGTAGTTCTTCTTAGATTCTTTCAACTATTTGGACGCATACGCCACCTCCCTGCCATGCTGCATAAATACGCAACTAAATCCTTTCAAGGACACATCATTGTAAATGACATAACTCTTACCCCCTTACGGGATGATCAATATTGGTGTTGTGACTAGCCTCTGCTTCAATTCCTAAAAAATTTTCTCACCGCTGTCGTCCCATTTAAATATGACATTCTTCCTAGTCAGTTCTGTCAGAGGCCCTGATAAAGTTGAGAATCCCTCAATGAAATGACGGTAATAATCAGCTAACCCTAAAAAATTCCTAATCTCCTAGACGTTCCTCGGTTTAACCCAATTCACTACGACATCAATCTTACTGGGATCCATATAAATTCCATCCCCTGAGATGACGTGCCCCAAAAAACACAACTTTCTCGAGCCAAAAGTTGCATTTACTTAACTTGGCATACAACTTCTTCTCCCTGAGTGTCTGCAAAACCTGCCTCAAACGTATCTCATGCTTCTCATAGCTACTCGAATAGACCAGTACATTATCAATAAAAACAACAACAAACTGATCTAAATATGGATGAAAAATCCTATTCATCAAATCCATATATATAGTAGGAGTGCTTGTCAGGCCAAATGGCATAACAAGGGACTCGTAATGCCCATACCTGGTCCTTAAAGCCGTCTTCAATACATCTTCTGCTCTTACCCTTACTTGATGGTAGCTTGATCTGAGGTCGATCTTAGAATACACCTATGTACCCGAGAGTTGGCCAAACAAATCATTAATACGGGGTAAAGGATACTTGTTCTTGATGGTCACTTTATTAATCTCCCTGTAATCTATACACAACCTCATATACTTGTCCTTCTTCTTCACAAATTGTACTAGAGCTCCCCATAGAGATACACTAGGTCGTATGAAACCCTTATCAAGTAAATCCTGCAACTGATCTTTCAATTCTACCAACTCTGTCGGTGTCATTCGATATGGTGCTTTAGAGATCGGCGCTGTACTTGGAAGTAGATCAATGGAAAAATCTACCTCACGATCAGGTGGCAAACCCAGTAATTCATCTAGAAGCACATCAGTAAACTCCTTTACTACTGGTGTACTAGTGAGCTTCACTTCATTCCCTGTTGTTTCCTTCACAAAGGTCACGAATCCCTGACAACCACTCAGGAGTAGTCTCCTTACCTGAACAGCTGAGATCATCTGAGGTAAAGATTGCACTCGTGACCCAACAAAATCTAAATTCTAGTTTCCTTGGAGGTCTAAATATCACTTCTCTCGCACAATAATCTATACTGGCAAAGTTAGATGCTAGCCAATCCATGCCAAAAATGATATCAAAGCCATGCATGTCCAGCACTACCAAATCAACAAATGAAATCCTCCCCTAAGTATCAACTAGAACCCTAGAGCATCCTATTACATCTCACCGTTGACCCGGTCGATGTAGTCACTAATAATTTAATATCTAATAATTAAGTGTCTACCCCACATAATTTAACACACTCCGCAGATGCAAACGAGTGTGTGGCTCCTGAGTCAAATAGTCTAATAACTTTAAATGAAAACATAAGTACCTGTCACCACGTCGTCGGCCACCTCAGCATCACCCGGCATCAGAGCAAAGATGCTGGCTGGAGCCATGTTCCTCCGCTAGCCTCTACACGGCGCATGGTAGCCTCCTTGAGCAGGTCTAGGAGCAAGAACAGCACTAATCTGAGCCTGGAAATCCCTTATCACATGCCCTAACTCCCCACATCGGTAGTAGATACCACGCCTGACACGACACTCCCCCGGGTGTCTCTTCTCACAAGTCAAGCAAGCTGGAAATGGCTACATACCCTAAAAAACTCGAGTCCCTAACTCCTGCCCTCAATCTCTATAGTAGCAACCTCTCTTCCACGAACAACGACCAAATCCCTACTGGGAACCAGAAGGTACGAATCTTTTCTTATGCCTCTGCTCCTCAGCCTCCATCTACACCCCAACCTTTTCTATAGTGGCTCTATCTACCACCTTAGCAAAATCCTACAACTTCAATATTCGACACCTACCTATATATATCTCTTCTCAGACCTCTTTTAAATTGTCGTACCTTTTTTGCCTCATCTGGAATAATGTATGGGGTGAAGCGAGATAGTTCAATGAACCTCGCCACGTATTGCTACACGATCTACTGTCCTTGCTTTAGATTCTGGAACTCCTCAATCTTAGCTTCCCTAGACGAAGCCAAAAAATACCTGTCAAAAAATATCTTCTTAAACCGCTGCCACATCATCTTCACAACTACCATCCTCTACTGCTCTAAAAGTTTCACCGCCGTCCACCATCTCTCAACCTCTCCAGTCAATATGTATGGAGTGAACAGCACCCTCGGCTCCTCAGAACACTACAGCACTACAATACTTTCTCTATCTCCTACACCTAGTTTTCAGTGACTGCAGAGTTAGTTCCTCCTAGGAAAGCCAGAGGATTCATCTTAATGAATTTCTCTATCGAGTTGTCGTGGCCTGCAGATAAACCACCCTGTTCCTTAGAGCTTCTAGCAATTTCGGCCATGACTTGCTATGCCATGTTGCGTAAAACTGCATCTGAATCACCGCTTGCAATGCTTGAGGGCCCAGTACCCTCATTTCCACTGGCATGGGCACTACTGCCTCCATGGTCTATCCTAAAAACAAAGAACTTAACTTAGAACCCTATCACCATAACATATTATCCACCTAATACAATATTTCCTAATTAATTCAACTCTCCTGATCTTAATTCAAGATTCAACCATGCAACCTAGATACCTATCTCGACGATAGTTTACCATGACTTTCTTGAAATTATCATCCTAGGAAAATCACACAAACCACCATGGGAGTCCTACATCTAGACGACAAAACTATACCTCAAACCCTTATCCTATACTATCGTATTATTACTACTGCATTCTAAAGTCTACATAATTTAGCATCCTAGACTCTGATACCAAACTGTAACTACTTGCTTATCTTATCACATAATAAAACATATTATAATACAGTAAACCCGAACCCGTGGGTAACGGGGACACATCTGACATACACAATAAAAAATTAAGCAGCAAGTAAATATAAATCAACATTCATACAATCATAAAATGTATAATACCATAGTTAACTACATTCCCAAGTACTGCGTTTATATACAATTCCCAAAAATACATAAATATATACATATCTAGGAACCTACAATATAAATTTCCTATTCCTAGATCAAAACCTACCCTCCTAGCAGGGTAGTATTACACTATCTCAACGGCGGCCTCGATCCGCTGGTCTTTCTGGGTTTCCTGAAAATTATTTAACTTTAAGGGGTGAGACACTTCTCAGTAAGGGAAAATAAACTAAATACAACTGTGTGGCAATATGAATATTTACTGCTATAATACATATATAGTACATTTCATATGCTGAAATACATTCATCATAACAAAATGAATAATCATATACTTTCATAATTTCTAGTAAATTTATACTGATCATGAAAAGCTTGATATAACTGATAATACTATAATTTACCTAGGATGTATAGCTAGATGATGTCATTACCCCCCATGATGGGTTGTGTAGCCCGAAGGCGGGACCCAACAATGGTTGGCCGACCACTACCAAGTGTAAAGTGTCTATAAGTACGATGGGCCTGCCACACCCAGGTCCAGAATGCCAGATGGACGACTACAACTTTAGACTGAAAGCCACATCGACTATCCATCTCCCACCCCCTTTACTTCTAGGGGCGATTAGCACAAGTTTGAATATAAATATCTAATTTGTATAGCTACGGTATCATGCTCCTGTAACTAAACTAAACTAACATCTAGGCTCTGATAACATATAATACATGATAATATATTTGACTAACATAAATAGATTGATAGCATTTTCGATAATAACATACATACATATACACGTCCTTGTGACGATTTCCTTTATATCTACGGCCTTGCGCTGAACATTTCATAAATACGGTCTTGCATCGAAATCATATATAATACACGGCCTTGTTCTGGTTATCAATCACGACCTTGCACTGAACATTTCATACATATCATTCTGAATAAATAATTCATTTATCATGTATTTAAAAGTTATAATCTACTGCATTATTTTATAATCTCTGAAAACATACGTTCTTCGTAAAATTTCCATATCATAATATTTTCCATGTAAAATAATACTCATGCCATGCATTGCTGTATAAAACCATACATTCTATTCTAAAATCATATTTTCTCGCATTTCATACTTACATATATACATTTCAACATAATAGCAGTATTTTCCCAAATATGCATTTTTACCAATCTTCTCATATATATTATACATGATTCCTAAAAATAAATTTGCTAATAAATAATAATATTATTTGCATGGAAAATAATTGTTTTACTTTATTCCCTTACTTGATTTCTAAGAAGAAACCCTCTGAAAATACACTCGTCCTACACCTACAGGGTTCCCTATTCAATACCCTGAAAACGATAACTCTCAAAACTAAACTTCAGTATTTTTTCCATGAATATCATTTCCTATAACTATGGAAAGACTGAATTCTGCATAAAAAGCCTTACCCTAAACTAGGGATGAATTCCAACTCTACCCTACCAATGATCCGCTCCAGTAGACTTAGAGAGAACTTCCCCAGGAGCATTGTGGTGGCCTCAAATCACTGATCCGGCAAGAAATAGGGCCGGAGTTAAAGAGATAAGAGAGAGAAACCATAGAGGAGAGATAGAGGGAATTTTTTTGATTTTCTGCATAAAAATCTGAGGATTGGGCTATTTATACTATGGCCTTCCTCGACGAGTCATGTCACCTCGTCAACTAGGCCAAGAAGAAGGTTCATTGATGAATGCCTTCTCCTCCTCAATGAAATTCAGAACTTGAAGAAAAAGTCTCTCGGTATTTACTTATTGATGAAACGTGCCTTCGTCGACGAGATCCTTTGTACCCTCGTCGATGAATCCCTTGTGTTCGTTGACATGGCCTTGATAAAATTCCTTGGGTTATTGCATGAGACACCTCTTAGTAAAGGAAAATAAACTAAATAAAGTTGTGCGGGAACATGAATATTTAATGCTATAATAGATATACGGTACATTTCATATGCTAGAAAATACTAAGCATATCATGGTTAAGTAAACATATAATTTAATATTTCTAATAAATCATATTGTTCATGAATTTTCTGATATAACTTGTAATACTGTAATTTACCCAGGATGCATAGTTAGTTGATGTCATATATTACCCTCCATGACGAGTTGTGTGGCCCGAAGGCTAGACCCGACAATGGCTAGCCGAGGCTAGCCGACCACTAACAAGTAAAAAATGTCTATAAGTACGATGGGCCTGCCACACCATGGTTCGGACTTCCAGGTGGACGTCTACAACTCTACACTGAAAGCCACATCAACTATCCATCTCCCACCCCCTCTACTTACAAGGGCGGTTAGCACAAATCTGATCTGTATAGTTACGATATCGTGCTCGTGAAACTAAAATGTACTATCAACTGGGTTCTGATAACATAAAGTACACGATAATATACTGTTTAACATAAATAGATTGATAGCATTTTCTGTAATAACATAAATAAATGCGGCCTTGCACTGATTACTTTCATATCTACGGCCTTGCGCCGAAATCATACATAATACACGGCCTTGCGCCAGCTAGCAATCATGACCTTGCACTGAACATTTCATACACATAAATCTGAATAAATAATTTACTTATCATGTATTTTAAAGTCATAATGTACTACATTATTCCATATTTTCTTAAAATCACTAAATCATGCTTCACCTGCAAAGTTGCCTTAACATAATATCATTTATGTAAAAATAATATTCATGCCACACAATGTTGAATAAAATCATACATTCTATACTGAAATCATATTTTATGGCATTCATACTAAAAAAGTACTTTCCAGTGTAATAGTAGTATTTTCCCAAATATACATTTTCCCAGTAATACTCACATATAATACATGCTTTTGAACAAAAATCTGCAAAAATTGCATGTTAATTTTCATGGAAAAATTACTGTTTTAGTTTATTCCCTTACCTAATTCCTAAAAAGCCCCCTAAAATATACTGGTCCTACACCCTCAAGGTTTGCCGTTCAACACCCTGAAAACAACATCTCCCAGAACAAAACTTCAGTATTTCTCTGTGTACAATATTTCCTATAGCTATGGAAAGACCAAATTTCGAATAAAAAGTCTTACCTTGAATTTAGAAGGAGTTTCAAGGTAGCCCTATCAACGATCCATTCCAGTAGATTTGTAGAGAACTTCCACAGGAGTGTCGTGGTGGCTTCAGATCGTCAAAACGACGAGAATTCGGCCTGCAATCTTAGAGAGAATGGAGGAGGGATGAATGGAGGAGAGAAAGAGAGGGATTTTGCATCAATTTTTAGCCCAAAAAATGAAGTTTAGGCTATTTATACACTAGCCTTCATCAACAAGCCATGTCACTTTGTCGACGAGGTCAAGAAGGAAATTCATCGACGAATTCTTACCCGTTGACGAAATTCAAAATTTGTAAAATATCCTCTTGGTATCTTCTCTTCGATGAGACACGTCCTCGTCGATGAGCCCCTTGTATGCTCTTATCGACAAAATCTTTGTGTTCATGGACGAGACCCTGTTTACTTTTCTTTCCTCCTTCTGTTATTAAATAACGATAATTATTCAGGTCTTTACATTCTCCCCTCCGTATAAAATTTCATCCTAAAAATTTACTATTCATATAAATTATCATCCCTTAAAAGCAAAATGGTCTACTTATTTTATTATTTACCCTCACTTATGGCGAAAGAATATCGTGGTTATATTCCAAGTTCTGAGAGATTATATATATATATATATATATATATATATATATATAAATAAAATTCCCTTAAGAATAAAAAACTACTCATTAACCTAATTATTACATATACCTGTAAAAAGAAATACTATATAATTACTTACACTTCCCTGGTTGTAACTAAACTTCTTGGAACAATTGTGGGTATTTCTACCTGATTTGTTCCTCGAGCTCCCACGAAGCCTCTTCTATTGGATGATTTATCCATAGAACCTTTACCAAAGGAATCTTCTTATTACATAATTCCTGTTCTCTTCTATCTAGAATCTATACTAGTACCTCCTCAGAGACTAGTGGATCACTGAGCTCTAATTCACCATAACTGATTAAATGAGAAGGGTTTGGGACATATTTTCTCAACATGGAAACATGAAATACGTCGTGTATCCTGGATAACACAAGTGTTAAAGCCGCACTATAGGCAACCGACCCCACTTTCTCTAGAATCTCAAAGGGACCGATGAACCTAGGACTAAGTTTATCTTTCTTTCCAAACCTCATAACTCCTTTTAACAGAGCTATTTCCAAAAATACATGGTCACCAATATCAAATTTCAATTTTCTACAGTGATTATCAGCATAACTCTTCTATCAGCTCTGAGCTGCACTGATTCTATCTCTGATGAGTCAAACCTTTTCATATGCTTGTTGCACTAGCTCTGGTTCCACACCGCTCACCCATCTCATCCCAATATAAAGGAGAACAGAATTTCCTATCGTACAAAGCCTCAAATGGTGTCATGCCAATGCTAGTTCGATAACTGTTATTATACGCAAATTCCACCAATGGAAAAAACTGGGTCCAACTACCCCCAAAGTCGAGCATGCATGTTCGAAGCATATCTTCTAATATCTGTACTGTCCTCTTGGTCTGGCCATCTGACTAAGGATGGAATGTCTTACTAAAAGATAACTGAGACCCTAGAGCTTCCTATAAACTCCTCCTGAAATTTGACATGAAACGCGGGTCTCGATCTGACACTATAGATACTAGCACTCCGTGAGAACGGATTATCTCCTGAACATAAATCTCTGCCAAACGGTTAAGGGAGTAGCTGATCTTGATAGGAAGGAAATGGGTGGTCTTAGTCAACTGGTCTACAATCACCCAAATTGCATTCTAGCCATGCAATGCCGTCGACAGCCCTGAAACAAAGTTCATGGATATATGATCCCATTTCCACTCTAGAACAAAAAGTGGCTACAACTGACTTGCCGGCCTCTGATGCTTAACTTTTACTTACTGGAATGTCAAACACTGTGCTACATACTCAGCAATCTCCTTCTTCATACCACTCCACCAGTAAAACTCTAGCAGATCCTTTTACATTTTCATACAACTGAGATGAACTATGTACAAAGATTTGTGAGCCTCCTCTAAGATGGTCTTCCTAATATCAGCATTAGCAGGAACACATAATTTGGAACAGAACTACAAAGTTCCATCATCTATAATGCAGAATTCTTCTCCTTGACCAGTCTGTACCCTGACCATCACCTCTGCTAATTTGGGATCCTCCTTCTAAGCAACTTTAATCCTTTACTGCAGAGTAGGCTGCACCACTAAACTATTAATACATGCATGAGGATCACCCTCAATAAATTCTATGTCTAGTATTTCCAAGTCCATCATGATTGGATACTGGATCTCCATAGCTGCCAATGCTGGTCTCACAGACTTCCTGCTTAATGCATCAACTACCACATTGGCTTTTCCTAGGTGATAACTGATGGTGCCGTCAAAATCTTTAATTAACTCCAACAACCTTCTTTGTCTCATATTCAATTCCTTCTAAGTGAAAAAGTACTTTAAACTCTTATAGTCAGAGAAAATTTCACATCGCTCACCGCACAGGTAATGCCTCCAAATCTTCAATGTATGTACTACTGTAGCCAACTCAAGATCATGGGTATGATACTTCTTTTCATATTCTTTCAATTGCCTGAAAGCATACGCTACCACATTACCATGCTACATCAATACATAGCCAAGTCCCTTAAAATACGCGTCACTATAAATAACATGTTGAATCAGGTGCAATCCCAAGAGGGGGGGTGAATTGGGTATTTAAAAAATTCTAAGGCACTTAGTTACCTCTTAAACTCTTCTTATAAATTTACTAACAATTTCTTGTTACTCAAATATGTATGTGTACGGCTATTCAATCTATGCACGCAATATACCCAAATTTTAATGCAATGCTGAAAATAAGGAGTAAAGGGAAGAGAGAAGACAAACACAATTTTATGAGGTTCAGCCGACTTGGCCGACGTCCTCGCCTTGAGCAACCACTCAAGGATTCACTAATACCCTGCTCCTTAAAGTGGGATAGAGCTTCCCTTACAATCCACTACTTACAAGAGGCACAGCTTCCTCCTACTTCGCTGCTTACAAAAGATACAGCTCTCTCCTCACACACTGGTTCACACACCGAATCATGTATACAATAAAATCTGGAAAACAACACTCAAAGCAATGCTTCTAATGAAAGCTTGTGAGTAAAATTCAATTTCCTAGCACATTAACATATGATATAACTTGAAGCTCATGAATGCATGAAAAACGATACAATCGTTTGATGTATGATATGCTTTAGCACACAAATTCTTATTTAATCAAAAACTCCCAAGTAAAGAGATATTTGAAATGCCTTGGAGTCAACTAGGGTTCTTGATTCACTTTGTAAAGATGTACAAGCATGTTGATGTGAGCTATTTATCAAAAACTTTGACTTGAGTACAAACTCAATAAAAATAACAAAGTTTCTTTCGCTGTTCAATCTGTTAATCAGACTAGTTTTTTTTTTTAATAAAAAGCTTGTTGACTCTACGAGTCCAATCTTATTTTGATAATGACAAATCACTTGATATTTGATCTATGCATTGAGTTTGTGAACATGACTTACATTAAGCATACACAGAAAGTTAACAAATCTTGGCAAAGATCCATGGAACTCAAAGAGTACGGGAATTAAGATGCAAGCAGCAAAGTTCAAGAATATCTTGGGAAAGGGTATTTAGAACTCATGTATTAACATTTTCATTTGATTTAATTTGAGGCTCATTATAACTTATAATAGTTTTAAGATTCATGCATTTCATGTACATCATTAGGAAACTCTCATGGACATTGATATGTTTTCAAAATCATGAAAAATATATTTTATGAAAGACCCAAGAAAAGAAATCAAGCAGATTTTTTAGTTAGAAATGAAAATTTGAGAGAATGGGGATTTCGGTCGCCTAAACTCAAACCTCAGTAGCCTAAAGAATTTCTTCGGTTGCCTGAAGATTAAGTTCAGTCGCCTGAAGAATTAAATGAAGATGATAGAACCTGGCCGAGGCTCTTCGGTCACCTAACCTTGGAACCTTAGGCGCCTGAAGTTGATACTTCAGGAGCCTGAAGTCGAGTTCGGTTGCCTGAACTCGGGGAAAGCCTAAAAATCAGCTCTTTATTAAAAAGACACGCAAAGTATCTTATTGATCCAACGACTGAGATTAATTCTAAGGGTAATATAATATATTATGAATATCTAAACCCTAGAACACAAGCTAAGAGATACAACAAGAAAGATATACATCTAATTGCAAGACTTGAACCCTAGAACTGATTTTTTGCACTTCAATCTTCTTCCATCTTTGTTTGGGAAAATCTCTACTAAAATCAAAAGGGCATTCATTCATCCAACTAAACTTTGATCCAGTATTAAGGTTTGATTTGTAAAGTTATTAATTTTCAAGAAGTTCTCATCTCTTTACGTATTTATCGTTAGAAAGAGGTTTGATCTTGAGTGTGTATTCACATATAAAAACTGATTTTTCTAGAAGATCATGTTTTGAGAAAAACTTGTTAGCTTGGTTGATTGATTTGAAATTCAAGAAATACATAAACACATATTCATATATATTGTTCATTGGGTTTCTTATTGAAAAACCTACCTTGATTAAAATATTGGAACTTGAAGGAAAACTTTGTGATTTTTGATTGAGCTGTATTCGAGTCAAATTTTGTTAAATAGCTCACTTCAAATATACTTAAGCATCTTTACAAAGTGAATCAAGAACCCTAGCGGATGCCAAAGCATTCCAAATATATTTTCATTTGGGAGTTTTGATTAAATACAAATTTGTGTGTTGACACATATCATACTTCAAAAGATTGTATCATTTTTTTGTACATTCTTGAGCTTCAAGTTATATCATATGTTAATGTACTAGAAAATTGAATTGTACTCACGAGCTTTTGTTAGAAGCATTGTTTTGAGTGTTATTTTTCGATTTCATTGTAAACACAGTTCGGGTTGTGAATCGGGTGTGAGGAGGAAGCCGTACCTCGAGTAAGCAGCGGATAAGGAGGGAGTTGTACCTCTTGTAAGCAGCGGTTTGTAAAGGAAGCTTCGTCCCACTTTAAGGAGCAGGGTTTTTAGTGAATCCTTGAGTGGTTGCTCAAAGGGAGGACGTAGGCCAAGTCGGCTGAACCTCGTTAAATCATGTTTGTCTTCCCTCTTCCTTTTACTCTTTATTTTCCGCATTATATTTAAATTGAGTATATTGCATGCATGGATATGATTGCTACACTCACACATACTTGAGCAACTAGAAATAGTTGGTAAACTTATAAGAAGTTTGTAAAAGAAAATTAAGTGAATTTTTTTTTAATATCCAATTCACCCCCCCCCCCTCTTAGGATTACACCTTAGTCAACATTTGGTATCAGAGCGGGTTTACTTAGACTTGATAGTTAGTTTGTAAAACGATCAAATGGCACATATTGGTGTAACTCCATTTGGTGAGGGATACTCATCCACTAGACCCCCCCCCCCCAAATTTTCTGTGGTGTAAATCACACCAATTGGAAACGTAGGATGAGCATATATCTACTGAATGTAGATTGGAAAGTTTGGAAAATTGTGACTAAGGGAAATCACATTCCCATGAAAGTAATTGATAAGATTAATGTACCTAAAAATGAAGATGAATATAGTGAAGAAGATTGGAAGTTAGTTCAAAGTAATGCCACAGCCATGAACATACTTTTCTGTGCACTAGATGTCAATGAATTTAATAAGGTAATGGCATGTAACTCAGCTAAAGAAATTTGGGAAAAATTAGAAGTTACATATGAAGGCACTAAGGAAGTCAAGGATAGCAGGATAGACATGCTCACTAGTGAATATGAGGCATTTAAAATGATGGTTGATGAATCCATACAATTAATGTACACTAGATTCACACACATGATTAACTCTTTAAATGCTCTTGGAAAAATTTACCCTTCTTATGAGTTGATCAGGAAAATACTCAAAGGATTACCTCCAGTGTGGGAAGTTAAAGCTACTGCAATAGCAGAAGGGAGAAACCTCAAGGAGATTTCAGTGGACGAACTCATTGGCTCACTTATCACCTATGAGCTGACGATAAATGAGAGGAAAATTAAACAAAGCAAAGCTAAGAAGGTCACTGCACTTAAGGCGTCATCAAGCTACTCAAGTGAAGGAAGCGATTCCGAAACAGATGATAACATGGCCTTGCTAACAAAGAAGCTCGGAAAGTTCTTAAAGAAGAACAAAAAGTTCAACAAAAAATTTCGGAACTCCAAATCAGAAAGAGGAGAGCAAAGCTTGAAGAAAAAGAAGGAGGATCCACCAACATGCTACAATTTCCGAGAAGTTGGACACATCAAGCCCGAGTGCCCCAAACTCATGAAAGCTTCAAGGAAAAAGAAGAAGGTGCTGAAAGTCGGCTGGGATACACACAGCACTAGCAGTTCAGAATATGAATCCAGTGACGATGAGGTTGCCAATCTGTGTCTAATGGCACATGATGACTTTGAGGTACTATCATCTCGTTCATCATCTTCATACTACTCTAGTGAATCTAAAAATGAAAATGATATGATGTCATATGATGAACTGAAACAAGAATACCTATACACTATTAAAATACTTGCGAAGAAAATAAAGAAAATTTCCAAGTTAAGAAGCCAAGTCAAAGAACTTTCAAATCTTGTTGAACACCAAAATGAATCCCATGCATATTTCATAAGGAATAAAGAGCTGAAAATTGAGGAATTAGAAAAGGACTTGAAAGAAAAATTTGAAATTATTTGTAAATTTACCGAAGGACAAGACAACTTTGAAAAGCTCTTAGGATCTCAAAGAAATTCTTTAGAAAAAGAAGGGTTTGATTTTAATGGTAAAGAAAATATAAGGAAAAGACAACTTTACATGGGATATTTCACAAAAGAATCAAAGTCATTTGTCCCAACTAAGAATCATTATAGATATACTACATGATTTAAATGTAGAAGGTTGGGTCACATACAATTTGATTGTCCTTTAAAATATAAAGATGTAAAAATTAAGAGAGTATGGAAGGTGAAAGGTCAAACTAGCACTAACCCTCCTGGACCCAAGACAATCTAGGTACCAAAGCTAGTTGTTTAATTGTATCTTGTAGATTTGTTTAAGATCCACTTCTTCAAAAGATAGATGGTATATGGACAGCGGATGCTCACGCCACATGACCGAAGACAAATCAAAATTCACTTCCTTCACACTCAAGGATGAAGGGTTTGTTACCCTTGAAGATAATGCTAAGGGAAAGATCACAGGTATTAATAAAGTCGGTAATGATTCCTCACTCATTATTGACGATGTTTTATTAATTGAAGGTCTAAAGCACAATTTATTGAGCATAAGTCAACTATGTGATAAAGGGTACAAAGTATCATTTGAACATGACAAGTGCATAGTTGAACACAAAACTGATAATAAGATACTGTTCATTGCTAAACGACATAAAAACGTATACACCACAAGTTTTGATAACCTAACTTCACAATGTGTAACATGCTTATCTGCTATGAATGAAATAAGTTGGATTTGGCATATGAGACTAAAACACGCAAACATGGATTTAATTTCAAAATTAGTTAATAAAGAATTAGTTAAGGGACTGCCCAAGACAAAATTTGTGAAAGATAAAATTTGCGATACATGCCAACTAGGAAAACAAGTAAGAACAAGCTTTAAGAAGAAGAAAGAGATCTCCACTACTAGGCTACTTCAAATGCTGCACTTAGACTTATTTGAACCAAACCAAATTCAGAGTTTAAGAGGAAAATCGTACACTTTTGTCATGGTTGATGACTTCTCAAGATACACATGGGTACTATTCCTAGGTCAAAAAATGAAGCATGTGAAAACTTTATAAATCTATGCAAGAGAGTACAAAATGAATACGGATACACAATTACCAAAATTCAAAGTGATAGGGGTAAAGAGTTTAAAAATCAATGCATGGAAAACTATTGCAACTCATTAGGAATTAGCCATAATTTTTTAGCTCCTAGAACACTATAGAAAAATGGTGTTGTTGAAAGAAAGAATAGATCTATACAAGAAATGGCCAAAACTATGCTTAACGAACATAGATTACCTAAATACTTCTGGGTCGAGGCAATGAATACCGTCTGCTATGTACTAAATAGAGTTCTAATTAGACCATCACTTAATAAGACTCCATACGAGTTATGGAATGGCCATAGACCAAATATATCATATTTTCATGTTTTTGGCTGTAAGTGTTTTGTGCTTAGCGACAATGAGCATTTAGGAAAATTCGATGTAAAATCTGATGAAGGTATCTTCCTAGGGTATTCCTTAGATAGTAAAGCTTTTAGAGTGTATAATAAAACATTGATGGTCATAGAATCTATTCACGTAGTGTTTTATGAGACAAATCCTTTTTCCAAAAGAATTGATGAAGATGAACCTGAAGTAAACAAGGAACTAAAAGAACTATCAATTGAGAATGATTCAGAAAAGAAAATTGAACTTAGAGAACCATTCATTGAAATTGAAGAAACTACAACTAAGGTAAATGCACCACCAAGAGAATGGAAATACATAAAGAATCATCCCATAGATCAAATAATAGGTGAACCACTACGAGGAGTATCCACTCGCTCCTCTCTTAGGAACATGATAAGTCATTATGCATTTTTATCATAAGAAGAACCTAAGAATGTGGGTGAAGCTATAGAGGATGAATCTTGGGTGCTATCCATGCAAGAGGAATTAAATCAATTTGAAAGAAATAGAGTATGAACTTTAGTTCCCAGACCAGAGGATAAGTCAATCATAGGGACCAAATGGATATAAAAGAATAAGAAAGATGAAAATGGAATAGTTGTGAGAAATAAGGCTAGATTAGTAGCTCAGGGATATAACCAAGAAAAAGGTATAGATTTTGATGAAACATTTGCCCCAATAGTGAGGATGGAAGCCATATGAATGTTATTAGCATACGCAGCATTTAAGGATTTCAAGCTATATCAAATGGACGTGAAAAGCACATTCTTAAATGGCTACATAAATAAGGACATATATGTAGAACAACCCCCAGGGTTTGAAAACCATAAGAACTCAGATCATGTTTATAAACTAACAAAGGCCTTGTACGGTTTAAAGCAAGCTCCTAGAGCTTGGTATGAAAGGTTAAGCGAATTTCTGTTAGATAATGGATTTATAAGAGGAAAGATAGATACAACCATGTTCATAAAGACTAAGGAGGATAATATACTCCTAATGCAAATATATGTATATGACATCATTTTTGGCGCTACCGATAAAGAATTATGTAATGAATTTGCCAAAACAATGCAAAATGAATTTAAGATGAGCATGATGGGTGAACTAAATTTCTTCCTATTACTTCAGATTAAACAAGAAAATCATGGAATTTTCATAAATCAATCAAAGTATATTAGAGACCTACTCAAAAAATTTAACATGGAAGACGGAAAAATACTTGGTACACCTATGAGCACTTCATTGAAATTAGATAAAGATGAACAAGGTATACCAGTAGATGTCAAACTATATCGTGGAATGATAGGTAGCTTGTTATACTTGACTACCAGTAGACTAGATATAATGTTGAGCGTATGTTTGTGTGCAAGATTTCAGTCTACTCCAAAAGAGTCTCATTTTCTAGCTGTTAAACGTATACTTAGATATTTGATAGGAACTGTGGACATTGGGTTATGGTATCCTAAACACACATCATTTGAGATTCTTAGTTATTCAGATGCTGATTATGCGAGTAGTAAAGTGGATAGGAAGAGCACTAGTGGTACTTGTCACTTCTTAGGACACTCCTTGGTCTCTTGGGTTTCCAAGAAACAAAATTCAGTCGCTCTTTCCACAGCTGAAGCTGAATACATAGCGGTAGGTAGTTGTTGTGCTCAAACGCTTTACATGAAGCAAAAACTGAAGGATTTTGGATTAAGTTATGAAACAATTCCCATAAGATGTGATAATATGAGTGCAATTCAAAGAATCCCATATTACATTCATGAACTAAGCACATAGAAATACGACATCACTTTCTTCATGACCATGTACAAAAAAGGGATGTAAGACTTGAGTTTGTATGCACAGATGAACAATGGGCCGATATATTCATGAAACCACTTACCGAGGATAGATATATACAAATTAGACGTGAATTAGGTCTTATGCATAGTCGAGAGGTTGCTTAGAATCATGATTAAATGATATAATTTAGGGGGAGCAACATCTCTTACAACTTAATCACTTGAACGTGCATATTATTAATATTATTAATATTTGGTATCAAAATTTGGATACATTCAAAACCTTAAGATCTCTAAAGGGAAAAGAACATAAGGTTGCATCTACTCATGCTTTATTTGTTTACACCTTTTTGTTGATGTCAAAAGGGGGAGAAAATCTGGAAAAGAAGCAAAAAAAAAAAACATAATAAATGAAAGCAAAGAGTCTTGATAAACATTGTTATAGATGTTATGCAAAGGGTGAGATAAACAAAGGAGCAGAAACTATTATTGATGTCATAATTGAAACATCATGAGCATTTTCGTTACGAGCATATTTCATATTTCATTTGGATTCAGGATAAACACTTTGTGTATGAACATAAGCATATTGTCATTCATTGAGGGGGAGCCTTGTTAGGCGTAACCCATTATATATATAATTTTTACTCATGCATTTGTCATCATCAAAAAGGGGGAGATTGTTGACTCTACGAGTCCAATCTTATTTTGATAATGACAAATCACTTGATATTTAATCTGTGCATTGAGTTTGTGAACAGGAAATACACTAAGCATGCACAGAAAGTTAACAAATCTTGGCAAAGATCCATGGAACTCAAAGAGTACGGGAATCAAGATGCAAGCGAAAAAGTTCAAGAATATCTTGGGAAAGGGTATTTAGAACTCATGTATTAACATTTTCATATGATTTAATTTGAAGCTCATTATAACTTAAAATGGCTTTAGGATTCATGCCTTTCATGTACATCATTAGGAAACTCTCATGGACATTGAGATGTTTTCAAAATCATGAAAAATATATTTTATGAAAGACCCAAGAAAAGAAGCCAAACAGATTTGTAGTTAGAAATGAAAATTTGAGAGAATGGGGAGTTCGGTCGCCTACACTCAAACCTCAGTAGCTTGAAGAATTTCTTCGGTTGCCTGAAGATTAAGTTCAGTCGCCTGAAGAATTAAATGGAGAAGACAGAACCTAGCCGAGGCTCTTCGGTTACCTGACCTTGGAACCTTAGGCGCCTAAAGTTGATACTTCAGGAGCCTGAAGTCGAGTTCGGTTGCCTGAACTCACGGGAAAGCCTAAAAATTAGCTCTTTATTAAAAAGACACGCGAAGTATCTTATTGATCCAACAACTGAGATTAATTCTAAGGGTAATATAATATATATTATGAAGATTTAAACACTAGAACACAAGCTAAGAGATACAACAAGAAAGATATACATCTAATTGCATGACTTGAACCCTAGAACTGATTTTCTGCACTTCAATCTTCTTCCATCTTTGTTTGTGAAAATCTCTATTGAAATAAAAAGGGCATTCATTCATCAAACTAAACTTTGATCCAGTATTAAGGTTTGATTTGTCAAGTAATTAATTTTCAAGAAGTTCTCATCTTTTTACGTATTTATCGTTAGAAAGAGATTTTGATCTTGAGAGTGTATTCACATATAAAAACTGATTTTATGGAAGATCAAGTTTTGAGAAAAACTTGTTAGCTTGGTTGATTGATTTTAAATTCAAGAAGTACCTAAACACATATTCATATCTATTGTTCATTGGGTTTCTTATTGAAAAACCTACCTTGATTAAAATATTGGAACTTGAAGGAAAATGTTGTGATTTTTTATTGAGCTGTATTTGAGTCAAATTTTTGTTAAATAGCTCACTTCAAATATACTTAAGCATCTTTACAAAGTGAATCAAGAACCCTAGTGGACTCCAAAGCATTCCAAATATATTTTCACTTGGGAGTTTTGATTAAATACAAATTTGTGTGTTGACACATATCATACTTCAAACGATTGTATCGTTTTTTCATACATTCTTGAGTTTCAAGTTATATCATATGTTAATATACTAGGAAATTGAATTTTACTCACGAGCTTTTGTTAGAAGCATTGTTTTGAGTGTTATTTTCATATTTCATTGTAAACACGGTTCAGGTTGTAAACCAGGTGTGAGGTGGAAGCTGTACCTCTAGTAAGCAGCGGATAAGGAGGGAGTTGTACCTCTTGTAAGCAGAGGTTTGTAAGGGAAGCTCCTTCCCACTTTAAGGAGCATGGTTTTTAGTGAATCCTTGAGTGGTTGCTCAAGGCAAGGACGTAGGCCAAGTCGACTGAACCTCGTAAAATCACATTTGTCTTCTCTATTCCTTTTACTCTTTATTTTCCGCATTATATTTAAATTGAGTATATTGCATGCATGGATAGGATTGCTACACTCACACATACTTGAGCAACTAGAAGTAGTTGGTAAACTTATAAGAAGTTTGTAAAAGAAAATTAAGTGAATTTTTTTTAATATCCAATTCACCCCCCCCTCTTGGGATTACACCTTAATCAACAAAGCCCTATGAACAATATATAGGTATATTTATATACTCTTGAATCAAAAATCAATCAACCGAAATAACAAGACTTTCTTAAGAAATGATCTTTTCAAAAATCAAATTTTATACGTATATGCGCACTCAAGATCAAAACCTCTTTCTAATGATAATCAAGAAAAAACATGTAATGAGATGAGAGGTTCTTAAAACATAATAACTTGAAAGATCAAACGTCAATACTGGATTGAAGTTCAATTGAATGAGAGAATGCCCTTTGATTTTCAGAAGAGATTTTCCCAAAGAAGATGGAAGAAAATTGAAGTGCAGACAATTAGCTCTAGGGTTTTTTCAAATCTTGCAATGAGACGTGTTCTTTTCTTGTTGTGTGTCTTAGCTTCTTTCTAGGGTTAGATAATCAGTATATATAGTGTATAACCGTTAGGATTGTTCTCAGCCGTTGGATCAATAAGACAGCTCGCGAGTTCTTTTAATAAAAAGCATGTTTTTAACATTCTCGCGACTTCAGGCGCCTGAGGGTAAAAGTCTAGGCGACCAAAGTTCCTTAAGCCTTGAAAAATCATGTTGGAACACAGGGTCAGGCGACCGAAGTGGTGACTTCTGGCTTCTAAAGTGACTTCAGGCGCTTGAGGTTCCAGGTCAGGCGACCAAAGATCATTAGCCAGGTTCTGTCTTTCCCATTTAATTCTTCAGGCTACCAAACTTAATCTTCAAGCAACTGAAGAAAATCTTTAGGCGCCTGAGGTTGAGTTCAGGCTACCGAAGTCCCCTTTTTCTCAAATTTTCTTTTCTAATTTAAAAATCTGCTTTGCTCCTTTTCTTGGGTCTTAAAAAAATATATTTTTCATGATTTTGAAAATATTTCTAAATCCATAAGAGTTTCCTAATGATGCACATTAAATGCATGAATCCAAAAATCATTCTAAGTTATATTGAGCCTCAAATTAAATCATACGAAAATGTAAGTACATGAGATCTAAATACCCATTCCCAAGATATTCTTGCACTTTGCCGCTTGCATCTTGATTCTCGTACTCTTTGAGTTCCATGGTGCTTTCTAAAATGTATAAGCTTTACTTTATGGCTTCCATGACTCGTTATCTTTCCATGCATGCCCAGTGTAAGACCTATTCACAAACTCAATGCACAGATCAAATATCAAGTGATTTGTCATTATCTAAACAGGATTGGACTCGTAGAGTCAACAATCTCCCCCTTTTTTATGATGACAAATGCACGAGCATAAAATATACAATGGGTTACACCTAAACAAGGCTCCCCCTCAATTAATGCATCAAATAATTAATGAATGACAATATGCCCGTGTTCATACACAAAGTGTTTAGCTTGAATCCAAATGAGGTATGAAATATGCTTATAATAAATGTAATAGATTTCTCCCCCTTTGTATATTTCACCCTTTGCAAATTAGTTTTACCAACAATTTTTGCTTCCATTTTATTATTTTTGCTTCCAAACTTTCTCCCCCTTTTGACATCAACAAAAAGGTGTAAACTAATAAAGCATGAGTTGACGTACCCTTATGTACTTCTCCCCTTGGAGAGCTAAAGGTTTTGAATGTGTCCAATTGTTCATCAATGCAATACCAGGTGATTATATCACAGGAAATGTTGCTCTCCCTGAATTATATCATCTAACATGATTCTAAACAACCTCTCAACTATGCATGAGACCTAATTCACGCCTAATTTAGATAAACCTATCCTCCGTAAGTGGTTTTGTGAATATATCTGCCCATTGTTCATCCGTGCATACAAACTCTAGTGTTACATCCTCTTTTTGTACATGGTCATGAAGAAAGTGATGTCATATTTCTATGTGCTTAGTTTGTGAATGTAATATGGGATTCTTTGAGATATTTATTGCACTCGTATTATCGCATCTTATAGGGATTGTTTCATAATTTAATCCAAAATCTTTCAGCTGTTGCTTTATGTAAAGCGTTTGAGCACAACAAGTACCTATCGCTATGTATTCAGCCTCAGTTGTGGAAAGAGCAATTGAATTTTGTTTCTTGGAAAACCAAGAGACCAAGGAGTTTCCTAAGAAATGACAAGTACAACAAGTGCTTTTCCTATCCACTTTGCTACCCACATAATCAGCATCTGAATAACTAAGAATCTCAAAGGATGTGTACTTAGGATACCATAACCCAATGTCCACGGTTCCTATCAAATATCTAAGTATCCGCTTAACAGCTAGCAAATGAGACTCTTTTGGAGCAGACTAAAATCTTGCGCACAAACATACGCTAAACATTATATCTAGTCTACTGGCAGTCAGGTATAACAAACTACCTATCATTCCACGATATAGCTTGACATCTACTGATATACCTTGTTCATCTTTATTTAATTTCAATGAAAGGCTCATAAGTGTACCTAGTATTTTTCCATCTTCCATATTAAAATTTTTGAGTAAGTCTCTTATATACTTTGATTGATATATGAATATTCCATGATTTTCTTGTTTGATATGAAGTCCTAGGAAAAAATTTAGTTCACCCATCATGCTCATCTCAAATTCATTTTGCATGGTATTGGCAAATTCATTACACAATTCTTTATCTGTAGTGCCAAATATGATATCATCTACATATATTTGCACTAGGAGAATATCATCTTTCTTAGACTTTATAAATAGGGTTGTATCTATCTTTCCTCATATAAATCCATTTTCTAATAGAAAATCTCTTAGCCTTTCATACCGAGCTCTAGGAGCTTGCTTTAAACAGTACAAGGCTTTCGTCAATCTATAAACATGATATGGATTCTTATGGTTTTCAAAGCCTGGGGGTTGTTCTACATACACTTCTTCAGTTATGTAACCATTTAAAAATCTGCTTTTGATGTCCATTTGATATAGATTGAAATCCTTAAAAGCTACATATGCTAATAACATTCATATGGCTTCCATCCTAGATATAAGGGCAAATGTTTCTTCAAAATTTATAACTTCTTCTTGATTATATCCTTGAGCTACTAATCTAGCCTTATTTCTCACAACTACTCCATGTTCATCTTTCTTATTCTTATATATCCATTTGGTCCCTATGATTGACTTATCCTCTGGTCTGGGAACTAAAGTCCATACTTTGCTTCTTTCAAATTGATTTAATTCTTCTTGCATGGAAAGCACCCAAAATTCATCCTCTATAGCTTCACTCACATTCTTAAGTTCTTCTTGAGATAAAAATGCACAGTGACTCATCATGTTCCTAAGAAAGGAGCGAGTGGATACTCCACATAACGGTTCACCTATTATTTTATCTATGGGATGATTCTTTATGTATTTCCATTCTCTAGGAGGTTCATTAACCTCATTTCTAGTTTGATCAATTTCAATGGATGGTTCTTTAAGTTCATTTTTCTTTTCTAAATCATTCTCAATTGATAGTTCTTCTAGTTCCTTGTTTAATTCAATTTCATCTTCATCAGTTCTTTTAGAGAAAGGATTTCACTCATCGAACACTACATGAATAGATTCTATGACCGTCAATGTTCGTTTGTTATACACTCTATAGGCTTTACTATCTAGAGCATACCCTAAGAAGATACCTTCATCTGATTTCACATCAAACTTTCCTAGATGCTTATTGTCTCTAAGCACAAAACACTTACAGCCAAAGACATGAAAATATGATATGTTTGATCTATGGCCATTCCATAATACATAAGGAGTCTTATTAAGTGATGGTCTAATCAGAACTCTATTTAGCACATAGCAGGTATTTACTACCTCGGCCCAAAAGTATTTAGGTAATTTATGTTCATTAACCATAGTTTTGGCCATTTCTTGAATAGACCTATTCTTCCTTTCAACTACACCATTCTATTGTGGTATTCTAGGAGCTAAAAAATTATGGGCAATTCCTAATGAATTACAATAGTCTTCCATGCCTTGATTTTTAAATTCTCTACCCCTATCACTTCGAATTTTAGTAATTGTGTATTCCTTTTCATTTTGGACTTTCTTGCACAGGTTTATAAATTTTTTACATACTTCATCTTTGGGACCTAAGAATAGTACTCATGTGTATCTTGAAAAGTCATCAACAATGACAAAAGCATATGATTTTCCTCCTAAACTCTGAATTTGATTTGGTCCAAATAAGTCTAAGTGTAGCATTTGAAGTGGCCTAGTAGTGGAGATCTCTTTCTTCTTCTTAAAGCTTGTTCTTGCTTGTTTTCCTAGTTGGCATGTATCACAGATTTTATCTTTCACAAATTTAGTCCTAGGCAGTCCCTTAACTAATTCTTTCTTAACTAGTTTTGAGATTAAATCCATGTTTGCGTGTCTTAGTCTCCTATGCCAAATCCAACTTATTTCATTCATTGCAGATAAGCATGTCACACTCTATGAAGTTAAGTTATCAAAGCTTGTGATATATACGTTTTCTTGATGCTTAGCAATGAACAGTATCTTACTATCAATTTTGTGTTCAACTATGCACTTGTCATGTTCAAATGATACTTTGTACCCTTTATCACATAGTTGACTTATGCTCAATAAATTGTGCTTCAAACCTTCAACTAATAAAACATCATCTATAATGAGTGAGGAATCATTACCAACTTTACCGATACCTGTGATCTTTCCCTTAGCATTATCTCCAAAAGTAACAAACCTTTCATCTTTGAGTATGATGGATGTGAATTTTGCTTTATCCCCGGTCATGTGGCGTGGGCATCCACTGTCCATATACCATCTATTTTTTGAGGATGCTGATCTTAAGCAAATCTGAAAGACACAATTAAACAACAAGCTTTGGTACCCAGATTGTCTTGGGTCCAGGAGGGTTAGTGCTAGATTGACCTTTGACCTTCCATACTTTCTTAATTTTTACATCTTTATTTTTGAAAGGATAGTCGAATTGTATGTGACCTAACCTTCTACATTTAAATCATGTAGTGTATCTATAATGATTCTTAGTTGGAACAAATGACTTTGATTCTTTTGTAAAGTACCCCATGTAAAATGTCTTTTCTGTATATTTTCCTTACCATTAAAACCGAGTCCTTCTCTTCTAGGGAATTTCTTTGAGATCCTAGGAGCTTTTCAAAATTGTTTTGTCCTTCAGTAAATGTACAGATAATTTCAGATTTATCTTTCAAGTCCTTTTCAAACTCCTAAATTTTCAAATCTTTATCTTTTATGAAAGATGCATGGGATTCATTTTGGTGTTCAACTAGATTTGAAAGTTCTTTGATTTTAATTCTCAACTTAGAAATTTTCTTTTTTTTCTTCTCAAGCATTTTAAGAGTGTACAGGTATTCTTGTTTCAGTTCATCATATGAAATCATGTCATTTTCATTTTCAGGTTCACTAGAATAGTATGAACATGATGAACGAGATGATTGTACCTTAAGGTCATCATGTGCCATTAGATACAAATTGGCAACCTTGTCGCCACTGGATTCAGATTCTGAACTGCTAGTGCTGTGTGTATCCCAGCCGACTTTCAGCGCCTTCTTTGTTTTCTTTGAAGCTTTTATAAGCTTGGGGCACTCAGGCTTGATGTGTCCAACTTCTCGACAGTTGTAGCATGTTGGTGGATCCTCCTTTTTTTTCTTCATGCTTTGCTCTCCTCTTTCCGATTTGGAGTTTCGAAATTTTTTGTTGAACTTTTTGTTCTTCTTCAAGAACTTCTTGAACTTATTTGTTAGCAAGGCCATGTCATCATCCGTTTCGGAATCACTTCCTTCACTTGAATAGCTTGAAGATGCCTTAAGTGCAGTGACCTTCTTAGCTTTACTCTGCTCATTTTTCCTCTCGTTTATTGCCAGCTCATAGGTGATGAGTGATCCAATGAGTTCGTCCACCGACATCTCCTTGATATTTCTCCCTTCTGCTATTGTAGTAGCTTTTGCTTCCCACACTAGAGGTAATCCCATGAGTATTTTCCTGATCAACTCATAAGAAGGGTAAGTTTTTTCAAGAGCATTTAAAGAGTTAATGATGTGTGTGAATCTAGTGTACATGGACTGTATGGATTCATCAACCGTCATTTTAAATGCTTTATATTCACTAGTGAGCATGTCTATCCTACTATCCTTGACTTCCTTAGTGCCTTCATATGTAACTTCTAATTTTTCCCAAATTTCTTTAGCTGAGTTACATGTCATTACCCTATTAAATTCATTTACATCTAATGCACAGAAAAGAATATTCATGGTAGTGGCATTAATTGGAACTGACTTCCAATCCTCTTCAGTATATTCATATTTAGTTTTAGGTACATTAATCTTATCAATTACTTTCATGGGAACGTGATTTCCCTTAGTCACAATTCTCCAAACCTTCCAATCTACGTTTAGTAGATATATGCTTATCCTACGTTTCCAATAGGTGTAATTTACATCACAGAAAATGGGTGGTCTAGTTGATAAGTGTCCCTCACTGAATGGAGTTACACCAATGTGTGCTATGTGATCATTTTACAAATTAACTATCAAGTCTATGTAAACCCGCTCTGATACCAAATGTTGAATCAGGTGTAATCCCAAGAGTGGGGTTGAACTGGGTATTTAATAAATTTTAAGGCACTTAGTTACCTCTTAAACTTTTCTTAAAAATTACCAACAATTTCTTGTTACTCAAATATGTATGTGTACGGCTATTCAATCTATGCATGCAATATAGCCAAATTTAAATGCAATGCTGAAAATATGGAGTAAAGGGAAGAGAGAAGACAAACACAGTTTTACGAGGTTCAACCGACTTGGTCAACATCCTCGCCTTAAGCAACCACTCAAGGATTCACTAATACACTGCTCCTTAAAGTGGGATGGGGCTTCTCTTACAATCCGCTGTTTACAAGAGGCACATCTTCCTCCTACTCCACTGCTTACAAGAGATACAACTCTCTCCTCACACACCAGTTCACACACCGAACCGTGTATACAATAAAATCTGGAAAACAACACTCAAAATAATGCTTCTAACGAAAGCTTGTGAGTACAATGTAATTTCCTAGCACATTAACATATGATATAACTTGAAGCTCATGAATGCGTGAAAAACAATACAATCGTTTGATGTTTGATATGCTTCAACACACAAATTCTTATTTAATCAAAAATTCCCAAGTAAAGAGATATTTGAAATGCCTTGGAGTCAACTAGGGTTCTTGATTCACTTTATAAATATGCACAAGTATGTTTAATGTGAGCTATTTAACAAAACTTTGACTTGAATACAAACTCAATAAAAATCACAAAGTTTCTTTCATAGTTCAATCTTTTAATCAAACTAGTTTTTTTTTTCTTTTTTAATAAAAAGCCCTATGAACAATATATATGTATATTTATATACTCTTGAATCAAAAATCAATCAAGAGAGCTAACAAGACTTTCTCAAGAAATGATTTTTTCAAAAATCATATTTTATACATGTATGCGCACTCAAGATCAAAACCTCTTTCTAATGATAATCAAGAAAAAACACGTAATGAGATGAGAGGTTCTTAAAAAATAATAACTTCAAAGATCAAACCTTAATACTGGATTAAAGTTCAGTTGAATGAGAGAATGCCTTTTGATTTTCAGAAGAGATTTTCCCAAAGAAGATGGAATAAAATTGAAGTGCAAACAATTAGCTTTAGGGTTTTTTCAAATCTTGCAATGAGACATGTTCTTTTCTTGTTGTGTGTTTTAGCTTCTTTCTAGGGTTTAGATAATCAGTATATATAGTGTATAACCGTTAGGATTGATCTCAGCCGTTGGATCAATAAGATAGCTCGCGAGTTCTTTTAATAAAAAGCACATTTTTAACATTCTCACGACTTCAGGCGCCTGAGGGTAAAAGTCCAGGTGACTGAAGTTCCTTAAGCCTTGAAAAATCACGTTGGAACACAGGATCAAGCGACGAACTGGTGACTTCAAGCTCCTAAAGTGACTTCAGGCGCTTGAGGTTCCAGGTCAGGCGACCAAAGAGCCTTGGCCAGGTTCTGTCTTTCCCATTTAATTCTTCACGCTACCGAACTTAATCTTCAGGAAACAAAGAAAATCTTCAGGCGCCTGAGGTTGAGTTCAGGTTACCAAAGTCTCCTTTTTCTCAAATTTTCTTTTCTAATTTAAAAATCTGCTTTGCTCCTTTTCTTGGGTCTTAAAAAAATATATTTTTCATGATTTTGAAAACATTTCTAAGTCCATGAGAGTTGCCTAATGATGTACATTAAATGCATGAATCCTGAAATCATTCTAAATTATATTGAGCCTCAAATTAAATCATACAAAAATGTAAGTACATAAGATCTAAATACCCATTCCCAAGATATTCTTGTACTTTGCCGCTTGCATCTTGATTCTCGTACTCTTTGAGTTCCATGGTGCTTTCTAAAATGTATAAGCTTTACTTTATGGCTTCCATGACTCGTTATCTTTCCGTGCATGCTCAGTGTAAGTCTTATTCACAAACTCAATGCACAGATCAAATATCAAGTGATTTGTTATTATCAAAACAACATTGGACTTGTAGAGTCAACATAACATAACCCTCACCCCCAGACGGGATGATTAGTACTGAAGCTATGACTAGCCTTTGCTTCAGTTCCTAAAAACTTTGCTCATAGTTGTCATCCCATTCAAATATGATGTTTTTCTTAGTCATTCATGTTAGAGACCCTGATAACGCTGAGAATCCCTCAACAAAACGACGGTTATATCTAGCTAATCCCAAGAAACTTCTAATCTCTTGAACATTCCTCGGTCTAGCCCAATTTACTACCACATCAATCTTACTGGGATCCAAAGAAATTCCATCCCCTGAGGTGATGTGCCCCAAAAAAAAAACTTTCTCGAGCTAGAATTCACATTTACTAAACTTGGTGTACAACTTATTTTCCTTGAGTATCCATAAAAATTGCCTCAAATGTATCTCATGCTCCTTATAAGTCCTCGAATAAACTAGTACATCATCAATAAAAACAAAAAAAACTAGTCTAGATATGGATGGAAAATCTGGTTCATCAAATCCATGAATATTGCAGAAGCATTCGTCATACCAAAAGGCATAATAAGAAACTCATAATGCCCAACCCTGGTCCTAAATGCAGTCTTTGATGCATCTTCTTCCTTTACCTTCACTTTATGATAGCCTGATCTGAGGTCAATTTTAGAATACACCCGTGTACCCTAGAGTTGATCAAATAAATCATCTATACGGGTTAGAGGATACTTGTTCATGATTGTCGCCTTATTAATTTCCTATAATCTATACACATCCTCATGGACCCATTTTTCTTCTTGACAAATAATATTAGAGCTCCTCACGGAGATACACTAGGCCATATAAAACCCTTATTAAGCAAATCTTGCAATTGATTCTTTAATTCTGCCAACTCTGCTGGTGCCATTCGATCAGGTGCTTTAAAGATCGGTGTTGTGCTTGGAAGAAGATCAATAGAAAAATCTACCTCATGATCAGGTGGCAAACCTAATAATTCATCTGGAAACACATCTTTAAATTCTTTCAATACTGGCGTACTAGTGAGCTTCAATTCATTCCTTAACATTTCCTTCACAAAGGCCACAAATCCCTGACAACCACTCACGAGCAGTCTCCTCGCTTGAATAGCTAAAACCAACTGAAGTTGAGATTGCACTTGTGATCCTATAAATCTTAATTCTGATCTTCCTAAAAGTCTGAATATTACTTCTCACAAGGTTACCTGCTAGCCAATCCATGTCGAATATGACATTAAACCCATGTATGTCCAGCGCTATTAAATCCACAGATAAAATTCTCACTTGGATATTAACTGGATAGCCACATAACACCCTACTACAACTCACTGCTGACCCGGTCGGTGTAGTCACTAACAGTTCAATATCTAATAATTGTGTGTCTGCCCCATATAGTTTAATACACCCAAAAGACACAAATGAGTGTGTGGCAACTGAATCAAATAATGCAATGACTTTAAATGAAAAACATACATATCACCACATCGTCAGCTACCTCAGCATTACCCGGTGTCAAATCAAAAACCTTGGCTGGGGCCATATTCCACTGCTGGCCACCACATGGCACTTGATAGCCTCCCCAAGTAGGTCTAGGAGCGAGAGCAGCACCGATCTGAGCCTAACAATCTCTTATCACATGCCCTAGCTCCCTATAACGATAACAAATACCTCAATCGGCATGAAACTCACCCGAGTGTCTCTTCCCACAAGTTGGGCAAGTTGGAAGTGGCAGCACACCCTAGAAACCACAATACCCTGTCTCCGATCTCTGTAGTAGCCACCTCTCTTCCATGAACCATGATCGAACCCCTGCTGAGAACCAGAAGGTGTGGATCTCTTCTTTTGTCTCGGCTCCTCAACCTCTAATCGCTATCCAACCTCTGCTATAGTGGCCCTATCAACCAGCTCGGCAAAATCCCGTAATTTCAGTATCGACACCTACTTATCTATTTCTATCCTCAGACCTCTTTCAAACTATCATACCTTTTTTTCCTTATCTGGAATAAAATACAAAGCGAAGCAAGATAGTTCAATAAACCTTGCCACCTACTGCTGCACAGACTGCTGTCCCTGCTTCAGATTCAAAAATTCCTCAATCTTAGCTTCCCTGGACGAGGCTAGAAAATACCTATCAAAGAATATCTCCTTAAATCGCTCCCATGTCATCTCTATAGGCACTATCCTTTGCTGCTTTAAAAGTCTCACAGTAGTCCACCATCTTTTGGCCTCTCCAGTCAGTTTATATATAGTGAACAACACCCTCTACTCCTCAGAACACTGCAGCACTGCAAATACCTTTTCGATCTCTTGCATCCAATTTTTAGCAACTGTAGGGTCAATTCTACTGAGAAAGCCGGAGGATTCATCTTGATAAACTTCTCAATTGAGCTACCATGGCCTACAGATGAACCACCCAGCTCTCTGGAATTCCTGGAAATTTTAGCCATGATTTGCTATGCCATGCTGCGTAAAACTGCATCTAAATCACTGCCCATAGTGCTTGAGGGCCCAGCACCCTCATTTTTACTAGCATGGGTGCTACTGCCTCCAGGCTCCATCCTGAAAGGACAATAAACTTAATTTAGGATCCTATCTCCATAACATCTCTTCTAACTAATATAACATATCCTTAACTAATTCATCACTCCTAATCTCAATTCGAGGTTCAATCCTACCACCTAGATACCCAACTCGATGATAGTTTAACATGGTTTTCCATAAATCGTCACCCCAAGAAAATCACACAAACCATCATAGAAGTCTTACATCTAGACTACAAAACTAGACCACAAATTCCCTTATCCTATACTTTAATATAATTACCGCTACATTCTAGAGTCTATAGAGCCTAGCATCCTAGGTTCTAATACCAAACTATAACGTCCTACTTAACTTATCATATAATTAAACACATATAACAAGGTCAACCCGAACCTGTGAATAACAAAGGCTCACACCTATCATTCACAACGAAAACCTAAGCAGCAATAAATATAAATTACATTCATCAAACCACAAAATACGTAGTACCAGAGTTATCTACAATACACAAAATATCGTATTTATACAATTCCCAAAACATTAAAAATATACCTAGGATCTCACAACAAACATCCTTTGATCCTAGTCCAAAACTTACCCTCCTAGCGGGGTATCAACTACTGCTTCAGCGGCGACCTTGGTCCACCGGTCTAACTGGGTTTCTTGAAAATTTATTTAAGCTGGGGGTGAGACACCTCTCAGTAAGGGAAAATAAACTAAATATAGTTGTGTGGCAACATGAATATTTAATGCTATAATATATATATAGTACATTTCATATGCTAGAAAATATTAAACCTATCATGGTTAAGTAAACATATAATTTCATATTTCTAATAAATCATATTGTTCATGAATTGTCTAATATGACTTGTAATACTGTAATTTACCTACGATGTATAGCTAGCTGATGTCATGTATTATCCCCCATGATGTGTTGTGCGGCCCGAAGGCGGGACCCGACAATGGCTGGCTGACCAATGCCAAGTCAAAAATGTCTGTAATACAATGGGCCCACCACACCCTAGTCTAGATTGTTAGGTGGATGTATACAACTCTACACAGAAAGTCACATCGACTATCCATCTCCCACCCCTCTACTTGTAGAGGTAGTTAGCACAAGTTTGAATTGTAATAATCTGATCTGTATAGCCATAGTATCGTGCTCCTGAAACTGAACTGTACTGTAAGAATTTGAACCGTGATATATGGAATAAATTAATAAAGAGAAGGGTAAAATGGTAAATTGAGTAGGCTTCATCAATGAAGCTAGAATTCGTCAACGAAGACCTTATGTTGCTCGGTGACGAAATGTAGGAGCTCGTCGATGAGGAAAAGGTGAGAGGTTTCTAGAATCAGGAAATCACAGGCTCGTCGACGAAGCCATCGTCTCATTGAAGAACTATCTTCAGTGACTCGTTGATGAAAACCCCAACTCGTCGACGAGGTTAGCCGAGTCAAAGGGCTATAAATATCAGTTTCCATTACTTTTAAGCTAATAAATCAAATATCATCTCTCTCTCTAGGAACTCAAAAGACACACACTCTCTCTCTAGATTTCTTTGTCGATCGTTGCCTGAATCAACGATCCGACGCTACTGCGAGGATCAGAGAAGTATTCTATTTGAGATTTACGGAACAGATCTTCGTTTCAAATATTTTTGGGTTTTGGCTCAAAATTGAAGGCTCGGTTTCCATTTCTGTTCTAATAGTTTTGTAGGGAATGGAATTTTGAGTATATTTTGTACTGTGATTTATAGGTTTTGAGAACTCGGTTCGCTATTTAGGAGTTGTAGAGTTTAGGATTGGATTTTTGGGGACAGGTAAGGAGATTCTGTTTATGTTGGTTATTTTTGAAATCGGACTCGGTATAATTGTGGTTGACGGTCCTGTGTTTGTTTTGGTTACTCATTTGGGGAAATCTAACGGGTAAAATTATAGGCTTTTCATGTTACAGTTTTGGGAAAAGGGGGCGTTGGGTTGCATCCCTAGTTTTGTTGGAAAATCGTGAATATATTGTGATATATATTATGTTATAGGGATGGTCATGCTTTGACTTGTTTAAACTGTATATTTTCGAAAAATCATGATTTTAGATTACCAAATGGGCTTGGATTGTTTGGTTATATGAACATACATGGTTTTGTTTTACTACAATGAAATAGGAAGTGGGTTCCGAATTGTTCCAGATTATGAAAGAGTGTCCAGCTCTATATCCGAGGGTGTGAAATATCACCTACCATATTTGGCAAAAGTGTTCGGCTCTATATCCAAGGGCGTGAACCTTACTTGCTGATCACCGAAGGGTGTGGATCCACCAGTTGTACCGGTACGATGTCATGGGAGCCTAGGGCTAAGCCATGTGCCAGTGACACCGTGTAATGTGGGTCGGCTTCGGGCCAAAGGGTGTGACTACACCAGTTTATTTGATCATGTGTGTGTGCATGTGATGCACTGTACTAGAACTGTTTTGTGAGAATACTGGAATTACATTGAACTGTGTATGTTTTATGTCATGATAACACTCATATGTCACACACCGATATAACTTGGATCTTCCTTACTAAGAGGTGTCTTGCCCCTATCGTACGTACATGTTTTTCAGGTCCTTCAAGTAACTGGAACTAGCGTCCTTGTGTTGGGAGCGTAGTGGTCGGTGTACTGTGGATAGCCCTTGTGTAAGTGCTAGGACTTTGTCGGGTTGTCATTTTGGGGTTTATGGTTGGCACCCGGGTTTATGTTTTGTATTATGGAACCTAAACTCTTTTTGTATAGACTCTGGTATGGTACCATATATGTATAGAAAGAACAATTTCTATTGTGCATATGTTGTGTATGTGAATGGGTATAGGGTGTACAGGAACCCCATGGGGTCGGACCCTCATTCATTAGGGTATATCATTGGTATTTTGTATGATACAGGGATAGGTTAGATTACTTATTCACCCCTGGGTCCCATTATCGGGTTCGAGGTGTGACATGTACTATCATTTGAGTTCTAATAACATATAATACATGATAATATACTGTTTAACGTAAATAGATTGATAGTGTTTTCTATAATAACATAAATAAATGCAGCTTTACACCGATTACCTTCATATTTGCGGCCTTGCGCCAAAATCATACGTAAATACGACCTTGCACCGAAATCATACATAATACATGACCTTGTGCAAGCTATCAATCACGACCTTGCGCCGAACATTTCATACATACCAATCAGAATAAATAACTTATTTATCATGTATTTTAAAATCATAATGTACTGCATTATTCCATATATTTTGAAAATCACTGAATCATGCTTTACTTGCAAAGTTGCCTTAACATAATATCATTTATGTAAAAATAATATTCATGCCACACGATGCTGAATAAAATCATACATTCTATACTAAAATCATCTTTTTTGGCATTTATACTAAAAATATACTTTCTAGTGTAACAACAGTATATTCCCAAATATACATTTTTCCAGTAATACTCACATATAAAACTTACTTTTGAACATAAATCTACTAATAATTTCATGTTAATTTTCATGGAAAAATTACTGCTTCAGTTTATTCCCTTACCTAATTCATGAAAAACCCCATAAAATATACTTGTCCTGCACCCATAGGGTTCCCCGTTCAACACCCTGAAAATAACATCTCTGAGAACAAAACTTCAGTATTTCTCTGTGTACAACATTTCCTATAGCTATGGAAAGACTAAATTTCGAATAAAAAGCCTTACCTTGAATTTGGGATGAATTTCAAGGTAGCCCTACCAACGATCCACTCCCGTAGATTTTTAGAGAACTTCCCTAGGAGTGTCATGGTGACTTCAGATCATTGAACTGGTGAGAATCCGACACAAAATCTTAGAGAGAAGGGAGGAGGGATGAATGGAGGAGAGAGCGAGGGATTTTGCATCAATTTTCAGCCCAAAAAATGAAGTTTAGGCTATTTATACACTAGCCTTTGTTGACACGTCACTTCGTCAATGAGGTCAAGAAGGAAATTTGTTGACGAATTCTCCCCCCTCATCGATGAAATTCAGAATTACTAAAATATCCTCTCGATATCTTCTTGTCGATGAGACATGTCCTCGTCGACGAGCCTTTCATATGCTCTCGTCGATGAACTCCCTGTGTTCATTGAGGAGACCCTGTTTACTTTTATTTCCTCCTTCTGTTTTTAAATAACGATAATTATTCGGGTATCTACAATGTAAACGGCTTCTACTCCACCCGTTTTAGTGAGCAGGTATAGTGGAATCCTTTGGGGGTATGCCCAAGGCGAGGACGTAGGTAGTATTGGCTGAACCTCGATAACAAATTTGTGTGTCACTCTCTGTCTATCATATTTAAATTTCTACACTTTAATTTCAGCATGTGTATACATGTTTATTTAATGTCATAATTATTTGCATTCACAAATTTTTTTTAAATAAGATATAATGCACACGTTTATATTTGCTTTCATTGTTAAAATTATTTTACATATACGTGTGTACATTGAATGAGATATGACTTGTGGTGAATCGGCAAGATGTTTAATTTAGCCAAAATATATTTAATTCCCAATTCATCCCCCCCCCCTCCCTATTGGGATCACACCAATTCCAATAATTGGTATCAGAGTGATGTTGCAATAAGCTTAACCGCTATTTGCACAAAGATTGCAACGACTCATTTCTCGATGTGTCATTGTTTTGATGATTAACCCTTTGCAAATCCTCCACCTTTTCATCGTCTAGATTTTACTATTTGAAATCTAAAAAAGTTTTTGTAAAATTAAATAATTGGAGGATTTAAAAAGAGTTTGTTAGCTTTACCGTGATCCCAAAAGGGGGGTAAATTGGTATTTTTAAAATTTAATCCCTAGGTCAATCTCCTAACACCAGTATATTCACAACCTTATGGTCAATCTAGGGCAAGTAAAGTAAATGTATACCAGAAAGTAAATGAAGCAATTTAATCAATCACACAAACACCAGAAAGTAGTAAAGAAAGGGTGAAATGCAGAAATGTTACCGAGATTCGACCAATTGCCTACGTCCCTGCCTTCGCTAACAAGTACAAGGATTACCACTATAACTTACTCACTTAAACGGGTGGAGCGACACCAATACAAACCAGGTCAATTAGCATAGGACAAACCTCAACGTTTACATCAATCCTTACCGGACTGGATTATCGCCCCCTCGGGCTACCCCTGGAAACACTCATATTTTACAATCAAACAGTACAACAGAAAAGTACTTTCACGTAAAGTGATTACGCGTCAAAATTGCATAATTGGGCATGTTAACCCGGGCTTTACGGTTTATATTTTTAATTAAATATCCAAAATTGTCCAATATTTTAATAAAGTGCCAAAATCATCATTCTTGAACTTATTGTATTATTTATGAAATTTTGGTAATTTTTTGTTGTAGGAAAAATCTCGGAAACCAAAACCGACACTTGTTTGTATTTCATACATAACTTTTCCATATGAGCTCCGATTGAGACAATTCACATTTTTTAGAGAAAGAGGAAAGGATTATCTACAACTTTTGTGTTTTGAGTTTTGTGAGAAACGATCTCTAGAAGGGTTATATTTGTGATGAATAGAGAATGAGAAAAATGAAAAAAAAATATAACAATTCGGGTTGGGTCAAGTTGCCGGGTCAAGTTGGTCTCGTGGGTTTAGGGCAAGCCAATTTTTTCCCATTTAAATACTCTCTTGTTCTTCCTTTTCCCCTATTGGGCGCTACCCCAGCCAACTCTCACTCTCTTCTCTCTTCTCTTTCTCCTTCTCTTCTTCTTCTCTTTACCTTGATTTATTTCCGTCTTCTCTTTCTCTGTTTCAGTTTGTATTTCTTCTTCCCTATTCTCACTCTCTATATTCCCTTCCCCCTCTGTTCTTTCATTCTCTCCCTCTTGAAAATCTCTCTGATCAGAACACCACCAGCCCCTTCATCTATTACTGCAGCTGTGCACATCCAGCGACTCCACAACACAGCAGCAGCCGCGGTGTCTCTCTGCTTCCCGAGCACTTCTCCACCATCCTCTGTAACTCCACACCAAAGCCTACAACTCCAGCATCAACCATCTTTAGCACAGCTCCGCTATACCAGAACCAACCTAGGCACACCAGCAGCAAATCCGAATAGAGCTCCTCAAGCCTCCTTCTATTACCGCACCTGAAAGCTCCATCATAGCAGCTGCTGAGTTTTCCATGGCCTGCCATGGCCGCCCCTCTCTCTCTCTCTCTCTCTCTCTCTCTCTCTCTCTCTCTCTCTCTCTCTCTCTCTCTCTCTCTCTCTCCTTTTATTGCCATTGAATAATGTTTTTTTTTATTTATTTATTACAGTTTATTGAAAAGTTAGAGTTCAGATACTTGTTAAGTGATTTTAATTTTTTTTTTCTTTTCTATTTACTTATCTTGTATTTAATTCAAGTTGTTATTAGATTTAATTTAGTAGTTTTTATTTATCATTCATTTAATTTAAATCCCATTCTAATTTAGTTGATCTTTTCAAATTTATATTTTTTGTCGAACTTGTTTTAGTTTAGGGTCAGGTCATATTAAAGTTTTCATTTTTATTGTGTTCAATCTAGTTTATGTTGTTAGGGATAATTCCTGTCTGAGTTCTTGGTTGCCCTTGAAGTTTGGTTTCGATCCAATTTCTTAATTTTGTTAAAGGTTTGATTTTTACTGTTTATGAGTGTGTTTAATTTTGATTGCATCTCCATTGTGTGTTTAATTCCATATTCTAAGTTGCCATCTTTAATTAGCGCATGTTTCAAAGTTTCCTTGAGTTGATTAGGGTTTCTATTAGTGTTCTTTAGTTCAATGCTTGTTAGGTTTAGTTTTTTTTTTAATTACGTGTTATTTAATTTGTTAAAAGTAGAATTAACTACCCTTGAAATCCCGAATCTGAACCAAGTTCAGTGCAATTTAATTTTGATTGGAAGAACGTTAAATTTGAGATTAAACGCATTCCCTGAGGAGACGATCTAGACCTTGAGCTTAATATTACACGACATAACTCCTATACTTGGGATAGCTTCCGAGTTGCTCATTTTTCGAGTGAGTCAAGTTTTTGGCGCCGTTGCCGGGGATTGCCAGTTTTAATTTTGAATTTTGCATTCTCCCAATTATTTTTTTGATCTTTTTTCAAATAAATAGAAAAAATGAAAAAAATTGAAAATTGAAAAATTGAAAAAAAAAAAATTTTTGTTGCTGTGTTAGTGGATTTCTGCTGGCTATTGTGATGTTTGATGCCCTGGGTTCAAGATAATTTGAATTGATTGTGTAGGCTTTCACCTAGCACCAGTAGGGATATACATAGCACCGAGTCTGACTGTTCACCTGTTAGTCCTGCAAGTGATTCTGAATTTGAGCTAAATAATCTGTTTGGCCATTATTTTGAAGAAGCTATGGCTGCATATGCACCACGTACACTTGAAGATTTTCTACAGCTTGTACGCACATCTACACCTTCATGCATTGTGTTGCCACAAGATGCACCGAATTTCACTTTTAAGCATGGCATAGTGCAGTGTAATTCCTCAGTGCTCCTCCTTTCTTTCTCTCTCTTTTTGATTTTTTTTTTATTATTTTTTTTGTTTTTAAAACCCAGTACGTGTACGTGCACAGTGTCACATGCGAATGCTCATCCCCCCCAATTAAAGTGGAATATTGTTATTAATGTGAAAGCATAGGGGAAATAGAAAATACTATGCACGGGAAAAGTAAGGCGTACCTAAGTGGCGAAATAATGGAAAACAAAGATCGAACTATGAGAAAAAAGACCTGAAAACTAACTAAAAATAAAATAAGATAAAGTAAAAGGAAAAGAAGGAAAAGAAAAACATCACAATTGTTTGGCGGAGGTTTAGGAGGAATTTCGTCTGGTGGCCGCAGGTCTATAAATTGCACCGGCGGTTCTCCAAATGTGAGCCGCCATAGTGGATCAGTCTTCATACCTGCATGAAAATCAGCCTCAAATGAATAAATGCGTGTCAAAATACCAAACAATATGTGTGCAGGTCGACCCTCTTGTGTTGACAAGAAATGGTCTTTATTCAACATCATATCTAGGAAATGTGCTTCTTTACGAACTAACATGTGATAGGAAGTTATTGGAGCAATTACCTGTAGTTCTTTAGAAGCATTAACATTAAAGGTTTCACCTGGTTCTTTAAAAATTATATGCTCACCAGACTGGTCACCTTCTTTATCGGGTGTACATATCATCATACCACTGCAAAATTCTACCTCCATATTAGGCTCCTTAACATCTGATTCAGGCCGGAGTGACGGTTCCACGGTTTCTGAGCTCGGAGCATGAGGTACCACAGGTTGGTACTCCGTATGAGTATCAGTCTCCTCATTAACTAACTGCTCCCCTTCTGGCCCCGTTTCCTCTGATTTTTCTTTGACCTCTTCTGGTTCAGCTGTGACTTCTAATGCTGGGACAACTGGTTGTCCGACGATGAGCATCTCAGGTTGGGGAAATTCTTTCTCGCTTCTCGAAGTGGTGGTGGTCTCTACTGTCTCAAGAGAAACATCGTGTATTTGTTGGTATGGCTACTAGTACTCTTGAGGACTAGGCTGAGGTTCCATGGGCAATTCTTCATTTTCTAAGATGTCCAACTACATGCTTATCGCATTAATGGTGTCCCACAATTCATTATTATGATGGACTTGAGTTTGCATGAACTGTTGGAGTATGTTCGCCATCTGAGTTATGCTATCCTCTGGAAATTCCGACGGCGTACAGCTCTGAGGGATCTGTTGTGGCTGGTATTGAGGTGGAGGAATATCAGGGTCGTTTGGTGGTTCATATGCATCACCACCACTAATTGTGCTAATAGGGTGTGTAATCATGGGTGCCTGAGTGTATCGTGTGTTGCACTGTGGGACATTGTCAGCTAAGTAATCAAAGAATGATAATACTTGATCTGGATCCTCGCTGACGAGTTCTCCATTGCACATGGTTAGGACAAAATATTTGCAATCAGGGGTAAGAGCAGTATAAAAATAATCATCTAACCTCCATAAGTCAAACCCGTGATGTGGGCAAGTACTTAGAAGATCCTTGAATCGTTCCCAACAAGCCCGAAATGTCTCGTCATCCTATTGCACAAAATTAAGAATTTGTTCTTGCAAAAATTGAGCATTCTGTGAGGGACAAAATGCATGCAGGAATTCATGCTCCATATCAACCCAATTAGTGATAAAATGAGGTCTCAAGGAATGAAACCAGATCAGTGCCCTATCCTACAAAGTAGCAAAAAATAAATTTAGTCTAGTAGATTCGTCAGTTCTAGCATGAGAGAAAAACATGTTACAGGTTAACTCAAACTCTGCTAGGTACTGATAGGGGCACTCAGATTCCATCCCGTAGAACTCGGGTAGCAATGATGTCCTCCCGCGCTGCTTCATGAAATTAAGCTCATGATAAGGCAAAATAGTGGAAGAGGATGCAGTGGCATATTCAAGCTACAAAAAGTCCATTATCGTGCGCAGTGCAGGTGCAGCCATTTTTTCAAAACTCAAAATTTTTTTCTGTTTTTGTTTTATGCTTTTTTTTTTCTTTTTCATAAAACTAATAAAAATGACAGGAAAAACTGGGGAATCACAGATAACATGCCATGCTTAAGAGTTATTGTTGGTACTCGACGAGGCCGCACTTGAAAATGACTTTTTTGCGCAGTTTGAAGGGATTGATGAATTATTGCTAGAATCAGAGGAGCAGATCCCAAATAGTGTTCCTCATATGTTTGATGCGAGTACATTTGAGGTCATTTACCTACCAGAAATTCTGAAGTCATCCGTAGAGGAAATTCCAACACTTGAGTTGAAACCATTGCCTGCTGAGCTGAAATATGCTTTCTTGGGTCCAGTAGACGGCACATTCCCTGTGGTAATTTCTTTACACCTTACTCTTGAATAGGAAACTAAATTATTGCAAGTACTTCGAGAGCGTCGAGGAGCGATTGGATGGACTATTGCTGACATCAAGGGTATCGACCCTTCCATTTGCACTTATAACATCTTCCTCGAAGAAGACACTAAACCAGTTCGAGATGCACAAAAGAGGCTGAATCCAGCCATGAAAGAGGTGGTAAAAAATGAAGTGCTGAAATTATTAGCTGCTGACATCATCTATCCAATCTCCGACAGCAAATGGGTAAGCCCAACATAGGTAGTTCCAAAAAAATCTGGTTTGACTGTCACTGACAATGCTAATGGAGAATTGATCCCATCTAAGAAAGTAACGGGTTGGAGAATGTGCATTGATTATCGTAAATTGAATTCGGCTAGCCGAAAAGATCATTTCCCGCTACCTTTCCTAGATCAGATATTAGAGAAAGTAGCTAGTAATTCTTTTCATTGTTTCTTGGCTGGATTTTCTAGTTACTATCAAATTGTCGTAGCACCTGAGGACCAAGAGAAGACTACCTTCACTTGTCCCTTTGGCACCTTTGCTTTCCGCAAAATGCCATTCGGTCTATGCAATGCCCCTGTTACTTTCCAACGCTGTATGATGAATATTTTCTTTGATATGTTAGATAATATGTGCGAAATTTTTATGGATGACTTTTCTGTGTTGGGTAAGTCATTTGATCATTGTTTGACACATTTAATTGCGATTTTGAAAAGATGCGAGGAAAAGAATTTACTTCTAAATTGGGAAAAATGTCAATTTATGGTACGTAGTGGTTTAGTACTTGGACATTTGGTTTCTGAGCGTGGTATAGAAGTTGACAGGGCCAAGGTAGAGCTGATTTCTCAGTTACCTGTCCCTAAGACAGTCCGGGATATTCGCTCCTTCCTTGGTCATGCCGATTTCTATAGACGTTTCATTGAGGGTTTCAGTAGTATTGCTAAACCATTATGTACCTTGTTGCAAAATGAAACTGAATTTTTGTGGACTGATGATTGTCAACGGGCCTTTGAAACATTAAAGCAACATTTGACTATTGCGCCTATCATGCAACCTCCTCGGTGGGACTTGCCATTTGAGATCATGACCGATGCTAGCAACTACGCTTTTGGTGCTGTTCTAGGTCAACGAATTGACAACAAGCCGTCGGTTATTTATTATGCCAGTCGAACTTTGAATGATGCTCAGAGAAATTATACCACCATTGAGAAGGAGTTGTTAGCTGTTGCTTTTGCTTTAGAAAAATTTCGCTCTTATGTCATTGGTGCACCTGTCATTATTTTTACTAACCACTCTGCTTTGAAATATTTATTAGCAAAGAAGGACGCCAAGCCCAGGTTGATCAGGTGGATTCTACTCCTCCAGGAATTCGATATTACCATATGTGATAAAAAGGGCTTGGAAAACGTTGTAGCTGACCATCTTTCTCGGTTGCAGCTACCCGAGGTACTGGTGTCCCCTCCCTTGAATGCTGACTTTCCTGATGAACGTCTTTTTGCTATTTCACGCACTCCATGGTTCACCGACATTGTGAATTATCTCGTCACCGACCGAATGCCAGACCATTGGCTCACCCAGGACAAGCGTCAGTTCCTAGCTGAGGTAAGACATTATTATTTTGATAATCCATACCTGTTCAAATATTGTTCCGAGCAGTTGGTGCGTAGATGTGTCCCCGTTGATGAATTTAGTTCCATGATGCATTTTTGCCATGGTGGGACATGTGGAGGCCACTTTGCTGCTAAGAAAACTGTTTCAAAAATATTACAAAGTGGACTTTACTGGCCTACCATGTTTAAAGATGTTGAAAATTTTTGTACAGCATGTGAGGCCTGTCAAAAATTAGGAAAAATTACTGCCTAGAATGAAATGCCTATGTCCCCCATATTGACTCTTGAGATTTTTGATTGTTGGGCTATTGATTTTATGGGACCTTTCGCCATTTCTTTCAGGCATTCTTACATTTTGGTCGCTGTGGACTATGTTTCTAAATGGGTGGAGGCAATACCTTGTCGAACCAATGACCACAAGGTTGTCATACGTTTTCTCAAATAGTTATTTGCACGCTTTGGCATGCCCAAGGCAATTATTAGTGATGGAGGATCCCATTTCTGTAACAAACCTTTTAAAAAGCTCATGCAAAAATATGGTGTAACCCACAAAATCTCTGCCCCTTACCACCCTCAGACCAATGGTCAAGCTGAATTGGCCAATATTGAGATCAAAACGATACTTGAGAAAATCGTGCATCCTAATGGTAAGGATTGGTCAGAAAAACTTGTTGACGCACTTTGGGCCTACCGAACAGCTTTCAAGACAAACTTAGGGATGTCTCCCTACAGGTTAGTATACGGTAAGGCATGTCATTTACCTGTTGAAATTCAGTATCGTGCTTTATGGGCTATCAAACAGATTAACCTTTCACTTGATGATGCCACAGGTTTAAGATAATTGCAGGTATGCAAGCTTAAAGAATCTCGAAGGGATGCTTATGATAATGCTCATTTGGCTAAGGAGCGGATGAAGTTGCTACATTATAGGAACATCAAATAAAAACAACTTTTCCCTTCTCAACAAGTGCTACTCTATGACTCCCGACTGCATGTGTTTCCTGGGAAATTGAAATCCCAGTGGGGTGGTCCGTATATTGTTGAAAAAGTTCATTCTCATGGTGCGGTAGAGATTGTAGATCCGAAGAATGGCAACCGCTTCACAGTCAATGGACAGCGCCTAAAGCCTTTTATGATCTCATTCAATGTCGACAAAGAGGTCTTGCTTTTGCAAGACCTTAGGAGAGTCCTCTGACCTTTTTATGCTACTGTTTTCTTTTTATTTTTTTTATTTTTAATTTATTTTTTTTCGTTTATTTGTTTTAGTTGTGTTTTTCCCTTTTCTTTCTTGTTACATTAGTCAGTAGTACTTTTCCATTAGTTGTTTACCGTGCACAATTTTTTTCCCCCTACGCTTTCACATTGAGGATAATGTTCCACTTTAGTCAGGGGGGCGGGGTGAGTATTCGCATGTGACACTGTACACGTACACGTACCGAGTTTCATATTATTAAAAAAAAAATCAAAAATCACAAAAAAAAAATAAAAAAAATAGAGAAATAAAGGAGGAGCACTGAAGGATTACATTGCACTATGCCATGGTTAACACTGTGTATACCTTTCACATACTTGCGCATAACTTACGAATTACACACTTAAGTCAATCATGCGTAGTTTTCCTCCATATGATCTTATGACTCCATGAAGAATCGATTGGTAGTACATTTGTGTTAATTTCACTATATAATTTCCTGTATTTACACAACATCTCACGAGGCTGAATAAACACATTCACGTGATTCATTGCACTTAGAGTTTCCTGTGAGCACTGAGATAGCACCCGTGGCGACTATGACACCTTGTGAGATATGCTTAAGCTATTTATCATCCTTTTGAGCGTTAATATCAAATCAGAGTTCATAGAACTCAATTCTCTTTTTCTGGATGATTCCTTTGTACACTAGTCTATGTTTTGATTTGCTAGTCTAGAGGTGATACCTAGTGGGGAGATAGAAACCTAGGACTTGTAGCCTACTCAAAATGTGAAGGCTGAGCCACCCCTAGAGATAGACTTAGTTCATGGACCACTATTCGAGCTCAATTCCCATTGATGGTATGAAGATTACAAAAGAAGTGTTAATATTGTCCTTATTGCTCAAGAAAATACAGAAAATAAAGAATGAGCAGAAAAAAAAAGAATAAGCAATACACATGCGCATGAAATGAAATGTCAATGCGGGCCCAAATACATATCACAAAAAGTCAAGGACAACACATATTTTCCACGTATGATGATTCTTCAACCGATTAATGCCTCAGATGCATTCACGACAAGTTTGTGAATAATTTGATCTAGGGTGGTCTCGGTTGGATGTGGCGAGTAGGTGAGAAGATGCTAGGGTGAAGGACCCGACACCTCATAGATAGGTTAGATCCTTTCCAGACTAGTCCACTCCATACACTTACCGTTGTTCCTTTTAGTATGTGGGATGATTGATCGCGGCACTCCTCCTAACATATGATGAGTGAATCCATTTTCTTTAAGTGTTTTTAAGGGCATACCAGTTAGGCCGAGTCAAAGCGACCATTCTGTAGGTGTCCACAGGCACTCTAGGTGTACTGAGTCACACACGTTACACACACCTCGAGAGTTTACCTATTTATAGTCGAACTTATATGATTGCATTAACTCTGAATGTGCCACTAATTAACTTCATGTGAGTATACTGCTCTCAAATCACATATAAACAATGAAACTTGCATGAGTGACGTGCTTGGGAGTCGTGTGCATTGAATATGAACAAGCTTGTGTGAAATTCAGTTATGTTCTTGTATGTGAAGTGGTATAGTTATGTTGCATATGCATTGATTTCATGATTATGGGAGTATGTAATTGTAGATACTACCCTGAGATTCATTCACATCATTTGCTAGAGACTAGCAAAACGTTAGTTGGGGGGTGTGATTAAGCGTCAAAACTGCGTAATTGGGCATCTTAACCCAGGCTTTACGGTTTATATTTTTAATTAAATGTCTAAAATTGTCCAATATTTTAATAAAGTGTCAAAATCATCAGTCATGAACTTTATTGCATTATTTATGAAGTTTTGGTAATTTTTTGTTGCAGGAAAAATCTCGGAAACCAAAACCAACACCTATTCGTATTTCATGCATAAATTTTCCTTTTGAGCTTCGATCGAGACAATTCAAATTTCTAGAGAAAGAGGAAAGGATTATCTACAACTTTAGTGTTTTGAGTGTTGTGAGAAATGGGCTTCAGAAGAGTCAGATTTGCGATGAACAGAGAATGAAAAAAATGAAAAAAAAATATAACAATTCGGGTTAGGTCAAGTTGCCGGGTCAACTTGGTCTCGTGGGTTTAGGGCAAGCCAATTTTTTCCCATTTAAATACTCTCTTGTTCTTCCTTTTTCCCTATTGGGCGTTGCCCCCAGCCAACTCTCACTCTCTTCTCTCATCTCTTTCTCCTTCTCTTCTTCTTCTATTTACCTTGATTTATTTCCGTCTTCTCTTTCTCTGTTTCGGTTTGTATTTCTTCTTCCCTATTCTCACTCTCTATATACCCTTCCCCCTCTGTTCTTTCATTTTCTCCCTCTTGAAAATCTCTCTGATCAGAACACCACCAGCCCCTTCATCTGTTGCTGCAACTCTGCACATCCAGCGACTCCACAACATAGCAGCAGTCGCGGTGTCTCTCTGCTTCCCGAGCACTTCTCCACCATCCTCTACAACTCCACGCCAAAGCCTGCAACTCCAGCATTAACCATCTTCAGCACAGCTCCGCTGTACTAGAACCAACCCAGGCACACCAGCAGTAAATCCGAACAGAGCTCCTCAAGCCTCCTTCTATTGCAGCACCCGAGAGCTCCACCATAGCAGCTGCTGAGTTTTCCACGGCCTGCCATGGCCGCCCCTCTCTCTCTCTCTCTCTCTCTCTCTCTCTCTCTCTCTCTCCTTTTATTGCAATTGAATAATGTTTTTTTTTATTTATTACAGTTTATTGAAAAGTTAGATTTCGGATACTTGTTAAGTGATTTTAATTTTTTTTTCTTTTCTGTTTACTTATCTTGTATTTAATTCAAGTTGTTATTAGATTTAATTTAGTAGTTTTTATTTATCATTCGTTTAATTTAAATCCCGTTTTAATTTAGTTGATCTTTTCAAATTTAAATTTTTTGTCGAACTTGTTTTAGTTTAGGGTCAAGTCGTATTAAAGTTTTCATTTTTATTGTGTTCGGTCTAGTTTAGGTTGTTAGGGGTAATTTCTGTCTAAGTTCTTGGTTGCCCTTGAAGTTTGGTTTTGATCCAATTTCTTAATTTTGTTAAAGGTTTGATTTTTACTGTTTGTGAGTTTGTTTAATTTTGATTGCATCTCCATTGTGTGTTTAATTCCATATTCTAAGTTGCCATCTTTAATTAGCGTGTGTTCCGAAGTTTCATTGAGTTGATTACAGTTTCTATTAGTGTTCTGTAGTTCAATGCTTGTTAGGTTTAGTTTTTTTTTTTTTTTTTTAATTACGTGTTATTTAATTTGTTAAAAGTAGAATTAACCACCCTTGAAATCTCGAATCTGAACCAAGTTCAGTGCAATTTAATTTTGATTGGAAGAATGTTAAATCTAAGATTAAACACATTCCCTGAGGAGATGATCTAGCCCTTGGGCTTAATATTACACGACATAACTCCTATACTTGGGATAGCTTCCGAACTGCTCATTTTTCGAGTGAGTCATAAAGTAGATTTGAACCAAATGTGTTCAATCACATACACCACAAATGGTTTGATACATAAGCTCAGTGTGGTCCAAATAGTTCAACTCTCAAATGTATTTTCTATCAATGTAATGTGTACGTGAGAGTGTCAGCAATCAATCTTTGTATTTCAATATATTCTGAATCAAGGTGCTGAAACAAAGATATCACTCAAGTTTCAAATATTCCAAAGTGCAGAATATATCAATCATGTGAATAGTGTATATGCTTGGTTTGCAAGATATATGTAATCTTTGTATTCAGCAAAATGATATATAATTGAATAAATATTGCAACAAAGACCAATATCACAAACACAAATATCTTTTCACAAATATATCAATCTAAATCCCACAGGATATTTGAGTAGGTTTTGAAAATGTTTTGCAACCTAAAACAAATACAAACTTCCTAAGTTATTACAACAAGAATGCAACACTCAGAAGTTCAACACAAGTCTTCTTAGGATAGGCTTATGAGCAAAGCCTCCTAAGAACACTTAGGTTATGCTCTTATAAAAATCGATTCAAATACTCAACAATAAGAGAGCAAACTTCTTAATACCAACACTCAATACACTTACAAATGATATAGAGAATTGAAGAAGGTAAGTTTGAGTGTTTTTAGAAAGAGTAAAAGCAGTAGTGAGAGTTTTTCTTGAGAGAAAATTTTTGGATTTTGTATACTAATCAAGTTACTAATTTTCCCAAATGAAGGGGCATTTATTGACACTCCAAGAAGTTTTACTATTAGGGATAAAACAGTTATTATTAGAAAATTTTAATTATATATTAGCCATTTTAACCCTGTTTTAAAAACATTAACCACGGTAAAAAATTCACAGCAACCCAAGAGACCCAGTCGACTGAAGTTCATATGGGTCAGTCGATTGAGCTAATTTTGAACTAGGGACTTGGTTAACCTGACGTACATGTCCGATGCGATTTTTTCAATTTATCAAGGTTCGGTCGACCAGGATGATTTTGAACTAAGTGATTTGGTTCACTAGATCATTGGGATTTCTCCCAAGGACCCTCAGTCGACCAGACAGTTGGAATAAATTTTGGGCTTGGTCAACCAGGTAATCAAACATTTGACTCTTACGAGGTTCGGTCGACCGGGTGTATTTGCACTAAACTAATTCGGTCGACTGGGCTATCGTCAACTAGTTGACCCAAACCAAGTTCGATCGATCGGGGTAGAATGAATTGCATGGGTCAGTCGACCGAAAGTGCACAAAGTGTGCATTTCGATCCTATTTTGATTCACAAGCACCCTATTCAATGTGCCTAACATATGTGAGTGTAAGGGTGTGTGTCCTAAGGTCTTTTCTAGGTCCAATTTTAGTTATAATTGAACTATAAGCTTAGTTATTAGACCATGCACGTGGGCTGTGTGATTATTACAAGTAAAATGCCCTACTTTACTATTACAGACCAATTTTGCAAATGAATATATATTACAATACAATTTGGTCTTCAAACCTTACTTGCTTTGTACCCATCTTGATCTTGGCAATTTTAGGTTCCTGCACAAAGTCTCAAACACTCATTAGATACAATGAGTATTTTTCATAATCAAAACCGGCCATGACCTATAAGGTCAACATTCTCCCCCCTTTTTGATGATGACAAATACGATCAACAAAAGATTAACAAAAATATGGGTTTAAGCCTAAAAGGCTCCCCCTATCAATATGCATCTACTTTATCTTTAACCAAGTGTTTTACCCCCATTATTTTTGCCTACCCTCATTTTTTTTGCCCTTTTTCATCTCCCCGTTTTGGCAATAGAAAAAAGGGCCGTTTGAGTTAAGACTCTAGGCAATTGGTGAGTATTATAGTTATACATGAAGAATTTTGGAAAGATTTAGAAAAATTTATGTAGAGTGTCATTTGTAAATCGGACTTTCCAAAATAAATCCTGTGTAAGTGTAACCTGTTTGAGTTAAAATATATCCTAGCAGTTTATCCACAATTACTCAAACAGTTCAGTAATGTCCAACAAGCAAATAAAATTACAATATGATCATGAAGTGGACAAGTTGTGTATCACATATGATAACCAATATTCAATTCATTCAATATTATCATGCTATAGATATAATGCATGTGCACACTATCAATAATCATCTTTCACAAAGTCTAAAGCAAAAAGGCAAGTCCATAATAATATTGGATGCTAAGACTTGGAAAGTTCTCATTTGAGAGCTCCCCCTAAATTTATGCAAGTTATGAACAATTTAAGCCTAAGAAGCTTCTTTACTATGCATTAAGCCTAATACAAGTCTAATTCGTATGAACCTATCCTCAGGTAGTGGTTTAGTGAATATATCGGCCCACTGTTCATTGGTGCATATAAATTCAAGTGCCATATCTCCTTTTTGTACATGATCATGAAAAAAATGGTGTCTAATCGCAATGTGTTTAGTTCGTGAATATGAGATAGGATTTTTAGAGACGTTGATTGCACTAGTATTATCACATTTAATCGGTATCGTATCGTAGTGCAATCCATAATCCATAAGTTGTTGTTTCATATAAAGAGTTTGGGCACAACAACTTCCAGCTGCAATATATATTCTACTTCGGCTGTGGATAAGGCAACTGAGTTTTGTTTCTTGGAGAACCAAGAAATAAGAGATTGTCCTAAATAACAACAAGTGCTGCTAGTGCTTTTTCTCTCAACCTTACTACCGGCAAACTCAGCATTAGTATAACTAACAATATCAAAGGTAGTATGCTTAGGGTACCACAAGCCTAACTCTATAGTCCCAACTAGATACCTAAGGATTCGTTTGTTAGCTTTTAAGTGAGATTCCTTAGGGGCAGCCTGAAACCTAGCACACATACACACACTAAACATAATATCAGGCCTACTAGCAGTGAGATATAGGAGACTCCCAATCATGCCACGACACAATTTTATGTCAACAAGGATTCCTTACTCATCTTTATCAAGCTTAATGGAAGAGTTCATAGGTGTACCAAGAATTTTGTAATCTTCCATATGAAATTTCTTTAGCAAGTCCCTTATATATTTAGATTTTCATATAAAAGTTCCATGATTAGCTTGTTTGATTTGCAACCCTAAGAAGAAACTAAACTCACCCATCATGCTCATTTCAAATTCACTTTGCATGCATTTGACAAACTCATTACACAACTCATCATTAGTTGCTCCAAAAATGATATCGTCCACATAAATTTGAACAAGCAACATATCAACATTTTTGGACTTGATGAAAAGTGTAGTATCAATCTTGTCATCGGTAAACCCATTTTCAAGTAGAAAATCACTAAGCCTCTCATACCAAGCTCTAGGAGTTTGTTTCAATCCATACGAGGCTTTAGACAACCGGTAAACATGATCAGGATATTTATGATTTTAAAAACTGGGTGGTTGTTCTACGTGTACCTATTCATTAATGTAGCCATTTAGAAAAGAGCTTTTAACATCCATTTGAAACAATTTAAAATTTTTAAAAGCAACAAAGGCAAGTAGCATATGAATGGCTTCTAACCTAGCAACAGGAGCATATGCTTCATCAAAGTCAATCCTTTCTTGTTGGTTATACCCTTGGGCAACTAATCTAACTTTATTCATAGTTACTACCCCATTCTCATCTTTCTTATTTCTATATACCCATTTAGTTCCAATGATGGTGTGCTCATTAGACCTAGGAACTAGAGTCCACACTTTGCTTCTTTCAAATTGATTAAGTTCTTCTTGCATGAACATCACCCAAGACTCATCTTCTGTGGCTTCTTTAATATTTTTAGGTTCTTCTTGGGATAAGAAAACGGAGTGATTTACTATATTTCTCAAAAAGGATCTTGTGGCTACTCCACAGGATGGTTTGCCTATGATTTGATCTATAGGATGACTTCTAATGAATTTCCAATCTCTAGGCAACTCTTGATGTTCATTATCTTCAGATGATTTTTCATTTTCTTCTGGGTTTTCACTTGCGTTATTTTCAATAGATAGTTTTTCTAAGCATTTTCTAATATCAATATCATCTTCATCATCTTTCTGAGAAAATGGATTAGCTTCATCAAACACAGCATGAATAGATTCAATCACAGTCAGTGTTCTTTTGTTGAAAACCCTATATGCATTATTATTTAATGCATATCCTAGGAAAATGCTTTCATCAGATTTAGAGTTAAATTTTCCTAGATGCTCATTATCTCTAAGCACAAAGCATTTACAACCAAATACATGAAAATAGCAAATATTAGGCTTATGGTTGTTCCACAATTCATAAGGGGTTTTATTAATCGAAGGTCTAAGCAACACCCTATTCATAACATAGCATGCAGTATTAATGGCCTTGGCCCAAAAATAGTTAGGTAAGTTATGCTCATTCAACATAGTTCTACCCATTTCTTGCAGTGACTTATTCTTTCTTTCTACTACACCATTTTGTTGACGTGTCCTAGGTGCAGAGAAGTTATGTGATATGCCCTCTAAGTCACAATGTTTTTCTATGCTTTCATTTTTGAATTTTGTGCCTCTATCACTTCTTATGTGAGTTATTTTATATCTCTTTTCATTCTGGATTCTCCTACAAAGTTTGGTGAACTGTTCACATGATTCATTTTTATGTGCAAGAAACAACACTCATGTGAATCTAGAAAAGTCATCCACAATTACAAAGGCATAAGATTTACCACCAAGACTTTGCACAGAATTAGGTCCAAACAAATCTAGGTGAAGCATCTCTAAAGGTCTAGTAGTAGATATGAATTTCTTTTTCTTAAAACTAGATTTTGTTTACTTACCCATTTGACATGCATCACGGATTTTATCTTTTACAAAAGACATCTTAGGCAAGCCTTTAACTAATTCTTTTCTAGCAAGTTTAGACAATAAATCAATGCTAGCATGTCCTAAATGCTTATACCATAACCAACTAGCTTCATTTATAGCAGAAAAACATGTTACTTCTTGTGAAGCAAAATTATCAAGACAGGTAGTATAAACATTTTCATGTCTATCAGCAGTAAAAAACACTTTGTGATATGTTTTATTTTCTACTATGCATTTGTCATTTTCAAAAGATATTTTATATCCTATGTCACACAACTGACTTATGCTAAGTAGATTATGTTTTAGTCCATCAACCAACAAAACACTATCAATAGTAAGAGGGGAATCATTACCAACCTTACTTACCCCGATGATGCGTCCTTTGGCATTGTCGCCAATCACATAGCCTCCATCCTTGGAAACAATGGATGTGAATTTGTCCTTGTCACCGGTCATATGCCATGAGCACCCACTATCCAAGTACCATCTGTCCTTCGAGGAGGAGGATCTTAGGCATACCTGCAAATAAGCTAAGTGACTGATGCTGGTCCCCAAATTTTGTTGGGTCCATGGGGGTTCGTAGCAAGATCTTCCTTAACTACCCATACCTTCCTAATTCTAGCATGCTTATTCCTAAGTGGACAATCAAATTGAATGTGACCAATTTGTTTACATTTAAAACATCTTAATCTACACCTAGGCTCTTTAGGAGGAATATGAGATTTTGACTCATGTGTAAAACTAAGTAAAGATTAGGTCGTCTAACATTTTAATACCATAAAAACCAAGACCCTCTTTACTTAAGGAGTTTCTTTGGGAACCATGTAATTTGTCAAAATGATTTTGGAGCTATTCTCCAATTTCCACTCAAGCTCAACAATAGTAGCATCTTTTTCTTTTAAAATAGAGGCATGAGAGGTTTTTTCCATATTAAATAATTTTGACCAATTTTCACATTTCTTTTTCAAATCATTATTTTCTTTGGTCATTTTGCCTAACAATTTTAAAACACGAATATATTCAAACTATAATTCTCTAAATGTAGGCATGCAGTCAAAATCACAATCATCAAATGAAAAATAAGAAGATAATGAACTAAAAGACAATACCTCATCCTTATGTGCCATCAAGCACAGATTAGCGACCTCCGTGTCACTATGATCTGAATCTGAATCACTGCTGCTGAATTTGTCCCATGATGTCCCAGCCTTCATGGCTTTCTTCTTTTTCTTAGCCTCCTTTTTCAACAGTGGGCAGTAGGGTTTGATGTGCCCCACCTTGTTGCAGTTATAGCACGTAGGAGCATTTGATTTTTCTTTTCTTTTGCTGAACTCTCCCTTCTCATTAGTGGACTCTCAATATTTTTTATGCGGCCTCCTATTCTTTCTAAAGAACCTGCTGAATTTTCTTGTTAGCATAGACATTTCATCATCAATATCAAATTCACTACACTCGCTAGATGTGTTAATGTAAGCTTTCAATGCAGTAACACTCTTAGCCCTATTATGCTCATTAAATCTCTCGTTTATGCTCAATTCATATGTGATCAGGAAACCTATCAAATCATCTAAGGTCATGGCCTTAAGATCTCTACCCTCGGCAATAGCCGTAGCCTTGGCTTCCCAAATAGGAGGTAAGCCTCTAAGAATCTTCTTAATCATCTCATATGTTGGATAGGTATTTCCTAATGCATACAGTGAGTTTATGATGTGTGTGAATCTGGTGCACATTCTCTGAATGGACTCACCTACATTCATTCTAAATGCCTCAAACTCGTTGGTTAACATATCTATCCTACTATCCTTTTCATCTCTAGTACCCTCATATGTGACCTCTAACTTATCCCATATTTCTTTTGCAATAGAACATGCCATAATTCTGTTAAATTCATTAATATCAAGGCTACAGTATAAAATATTCAATGCAGTGGCATTAAGACTAACAACTTTCATATCATCATCATCATACTCATCCTTAGTCTTAGAAACCCTAGTTGCACCCTCAGTTTTCATAGGGACATAGTATCCCTTAGAGACAATCCTCCACACCTTCCAATCAGTATTCTGAAGGTAGATATGCGTCCTTTGTTTCCAGAAGGTGTAATTAACACCACTGAAAATAGGAGGTCATGTGGAAGATGGTCCCTCAAGGAAAGGGGTCACGTAGCTATGAGCCATAAGTGATTTTTTTACAAAATAATAGCTAGTCTATGTTATGTGGCTCTGATACCAATTGTTATCTTTACCGTGATCCCAAGAGTGGGGTGAATTGGTATTTTTAAAATTTAATCCCTAGGTCAATCTCCTAACGCCAGTATATTCATAACCCTATGGTCAATCTACTGCAAGTAAAGTAAATGTATACCAAAAAGTAAATAAAGCAATTTAATTAATCACACAAGCACCAGAAAGCAATAAAGAAAGGATGACACGTAGAAATGTTATAGAGGTTCGGCCATTGCCTATGTCCCCACCTTGGCTAACAAGTACAAGGATAACCACTATAACTTGCTCACTTAAATGGGTGGAGTAGAACCAATACAAACCAGGTCAATTAGCACAGGGCTGACCTCAACCTTTATACCAATCCTTACTGGGCTGGATTACCATCCTCTTAAGCCACGCCTGGAAACACTCAGATTTTACAATAAAATGGTACAAAAGAAAAGTGCTTTCACGTAAAGTAGATTTGTACCCAAATGTGTTCAATCACATACACCACAAATGGTTTAATATGTAAGCTCAGTGTGGTCCAAATAGTTCAACTTTCAAATGTATTTTCTATCATTGTAATGTGTACGGGAGAGTGTCAGTAATTAATCGTTGTATTTTAAGATATTCTCAATCAAGGTGCTCAAACAAAGATATCACTAAAGTTTCAAATATTCTAAAGTGTAGAATATATCAATCACGTGAATAGTGTATATGATTGGTTTGCAAGATATATGTAATTTTTGTATTCGGCAAAATGATATATATTTGAATAAATATTGCAATAAAAACCAATATCACAAACACAAATATCTTTTCACAAATATATCAATGTAAATCCCACAAGATATTTGAGTAGGTTTTGAAAACGTTTTGCAATCCAAAGCAAATACAAACTTCTTTGAAACTTATTTACCAATCAATACCTATTTCTATGTTTAGTTAATTGATGGCTAGAATTTGATGCTGATTTGAATTAAAAAATCAATGAATTCCTTTTTACCCAATTAAGTGTGTGTAAAGTTATTCAATATACACAAGCAAGCTGGGAATTGAAATATGATGCGAAAAATAAAAAGGATAAGGGAAGAGAGAATACAACCACGATTTTTGAGGTTCATCAAACCTGGCTTACGTCCTCACCTTGAGCAACCCACTCAAGGATTCCACTAAAATCCCTGCTCCTTAAATTAGGGCGAAGCTTCCCTTACAATTTGCTGCATACAAGAGGTACAACTCCCTCCTAATCCGCTGCTTACAAGAAGCACAACTCCCTTGTAATCCACTACTTACAAGAGGCACAAGTCCCTCATAATTCACTACTTACAAGAGATACATCTCTCTCCTCAACCCCGGTCCACAAACCGAACCTTGAATACAATTTAATCTGCAAAACACTCAATGTTGCTTCTAACAAAGCTGGAGAGTACAATTCAAAGTCCTAGTACAAAATCATATGATAAAACTTGAAGTTCAGTATGAATGAAACGATGCAATCACTTATGTATGATATGCTTCAACGCACAAATCCCTCTTTAATCAAAAACTCATAGGTAAAGATATATTTGAAATGCTTTGGAGTATATTAGGATTCTAGTTCACTTTGTAAAGATGCACAAATATATCTAATGTAAACTTGTTAAAAGCTTTATCTTGAATATTTTATCAATCTATATCAAAAGGCTTTCTTTTAAATATTTAATCAGAACCCGATCTTTGTAATATGCAAATATATATATGATATGTGATTCAAAGATCAAAATACTGAGTATAAGGTTTTCCAAACAAAATATCCCTCAATAAAATAAATATTTATGAATACCAAGGATATATATTCAAGTGTTTTAATATATCTAGAATATGAATCCTTTAATTGAATACACAGTTGAATCAAACTATTCAATAAATGACAAAACCTTAATCAAGTAATGAGATTATCCAAATAATCTATGTGAAAATATACTCACTATCAATCACCCGGTTTATTTCAACAATAGATTTGGGATGAGAAGTTCTTAGAAAAATAGATATACTATTGAACCAAACACTATTCAACCGATAGCTGCAACCTTTCTCAAGTAATGATCTTGTTAAAAAAAATATTTATATGTATATGCACATTCAAGATCAATTTCTCCAATGACATTCAATAACAAGTAATGAGATGAGAAGTTCTTGAAAATTATAACTTGAATGATCAAACCTCAATATTAGAATTAAAATCCAGATGAGTAAATGAGTTTCGTTCGAGATTCTGAGTTGATATGCCCAAGCTCAATGATTAGAAGTTGAAGTGTAAGCAATCGTATTACAATAAGAACAAGTTTCTCAATATTCTTTCAATAATATGTATACTTCTCTTTACATCGATCTTCTCTTTTTTCTTAGCTATGTTTAAAGGTTTAGATATTCAATATTTATAGTGTCTTACCCTTAGGATTGATCTCAACCATTGGATCAAAGAAAAAGCTCATGAGTTCTATTAATAAAAATCTAAATTTTAAACTTTCTCGCGACTTCAGGCAACCGAAATGAAGTTCAGGCTCCTAAAGTGACTTCAGGCGACCGAAGTTCCAATTCAGGCAACCGAAGTACCTCAACCAAATTCTATTTTTCCTATTAGATCTTCAGGCTACCAAACTTAATCTTAAGGCTACCGAATAAATTCTTCAGGTGACTGAAGTTGAGTTCAGGCTACCGAAGTGCCCTTTTTCTCAATTTTTATTTTCCAGATTAAAAATCTACTTTGCTTTCTTTCTTGGGTCATTTATAAAATATGTTATCCATGATTTTAAAAGTATTTCTAAGTCCATGAAAGTCCCCTAATGATATACATGAAATGCATGAATCCTAAAGTCATTCTAAGTTATGTTGAGCCTTAAATTGAATCATATGAAAATGTAAGTACATAAGTTCTAAATACCCTTTCCCAAGATGTTCTTGAACTTTGCCGTTTGCATCTTGATTCTCGTACTCTTTGAGTTACATGGATCTTGACAAGATGTGTTAGCTTTACTTTATGGCTTCCATGACTCATTATCTTTCCGTGCATGCTTAATATAGGTTATGTTCACAAACTCAATGCACAAATCAAATACCAAGTGATTTTTCATTATCAAAACCGGGTTGGACTCATAGAGTCAACAATGAGAGAGCAAACCTCTTAATACCAACACTCAATACACTTACATATGATATAAAGAATTGAAGATGGTAAGTTTGAGTGTTTTTAGAGAGAGTGGAAATAGTAGTGAGAGTTTGGTTTGAGAGAAAATTTTTGGATTTTGTATACTAATAAAGTTACTAATTTTCCCAAATGAAGGGGTATTTATAGACACCCCAAGAATTTTTACCGTTAGGGATAAGGATGGTTTTATTAGAAAAGTTTAATGATGTATTACTCATTTTAACCCTATTTTAAAAATATTAACCACGGTAAAAAATTCACAACAACCTGAGAGACCCGGTCGACCAAAAACCTTTCGGTCGACCGAAGTTCATATGGGTCAGTCGATCGAGCTAATTTTGAATTGGGGACTTGGTCGACCGGACGTACATGTCCGATGCGATTTTTCCATTTTATCAAGGTTCGGTCGACCAGTCTGATTTTGAACTAAGCGATTCGGTCAATCAGACAATTGAGATTTCCCTCGAGGACACTCGGTCGACCAAAAAGTTGAAATACAATTTGGGTTCAATCGACCAGGTAGTCAAACATTTGACTTCTAAGAGGTTTAGTCGATCGGGTGTATTTTAACTAAACTAATTCGGTCGACCAGGCTGTGGTCAACTGGTTGACCCAGACCGGGTTCGATCGACCGAGGTAGAATGAACTGCATGGGCCGATCGATTGAAAGTGCACAAAGTGTGCATTTCGGTCCTGTTTTGATTCACAAGCACCTTATACAATGTGCCTAACATATGTGAGTGTAAAGGTGAGTGTCCTAAGGTCTTTTCTAGGTCCAATTTTAGTTATAATTGAACTCTGAGCTTACCTATTAGACCATGCACGTGGGGTGTGTGATTATTACAAGTAAAACACCTTACTTTACTATTACAGACCAATTTTGCAAATGAATATATATTACAATACAATTTGGTCTTCAATCTTTACTTGCTTTGTGCCCATCTTGATCTTGGCAATTTTAGGTTCCTGCACAAAGTCTCAAACACTTATTAGATACAATGAATATTTGTCATAATCAAAACCGGACGTGACCTATAAGGTCAACAGAGTTTGGCAGAGGAAATCATATCCCATTGAAAATTTTTTTAAAACGCATGTTTCCCAAACCCGAAAATGATTTGAATTTGCATAACATTCGTTTAATGCATATCATTTGAATGTCATGCATATGTATATATAGTGCCTTAGCTGCTAATGTCTTTCAAAGATTATGTCCTGTAGTAGTACTAAGGGATATTTGGGAACCATAAGAGGGATGGAAAACCTAATAGAGAGAAGAGCGCTCCTTCACGCTCAAACAATTAAGAAGGAGCAAATTGGAAAGGTATATAACTTCCTCTTTCTACTTTATTTGATGCTTGATTCACATGTTGTATGTTTTATGTTTATTCTTACTATGTGAATCTTGTGATAATTGCATGCTATCTTATGAGATGTTTAAAAGGGAATTTCATTAATACTCATTAGATGTTAGGATTTATATAATATATATATATATATATATATATATATATATATATATATATATAAGGGGTTAAAATGTTTTAAATGCTTGAATAGTGTTTTATACTTAAAAATTGAAATTTTAGTATACACTAATGTTTTACTAAGAACTATTGAAAAGCATGCCAATATGAACATATATATGATAAAGATTCAATCCATTTACTTAATGTATATATATCATTGTGGTTGGTTTTTTTTTTTAATGAAAAATATTATTAATTGCATGCTTGAGTGAATCCCCTTCAAATGGACAATGGTTTTTAATTTAGGAAATTGATGCTATATATAAGCTTTAGTGTAAATATTTTAAATATTGCATATCGTTTTGTCCATCATATTGAATTGGCCTTTAGGAAATCAAAACTTAATATCATATTTTCCTAAGCCCGACAATAAAAAGCCAAAGTTCGTCTATTGAAAATCTGATACTTTTGGCTAAGAATTTAATGCTTAAGCTGCATAATTGAGGAGGGGCGGCAATTTTAGAAAATTCATCCAATATGCATTTTATTGTAATGTGCTTATCACTTCATTTATATTAATGGATGCTTTGTATGAGCTGAACACAAATATCCATTTGTGCTAAATGATTATATTCTCTAATTAATGGATAATTTTTTTTAATTATTTTGAACTGAATGCCACCATCCATTGCTTGTAGAATGAATATATTATTTAATGGATAGTCTATATTGATTGTCTACTAAAATGCATGCTTGTACTGAATGTCACCTGCATGGCTAATGCAGTGATGTGATTTGCATGCTGGTAGTTGATATAGGTTCTTGCATGCTTAAACTAGATGATATCTGCATGATACAAATTATTATAAATTGCTTGTTGGAATCGATCAGGTTTTTAGTGCATGACTTTTTAGGAAATGTGTTATTTACAGATGGCATGTTGCCGAAATTTCATTAGACTTTCCCAACATAATCAAAGATCATAAAACATGCACTTAGATAATTATGATTTGATGCATGCGGGATGAACCTTAGGAATATCTCTATAGAAAATGCATACAAATCAATTTGATAGGTTTATACATGTTAAATCATATATGCTTTGCGCTAAATTGAAAAATATGTAAAATTTCTAAAATTCTTTGAGTTTTTCCTAGAATGCTTTAAATTAGAAAAAATCTTTAAGTCTAAGCAATTCTAATTCATGGACACCATTGGGTCCAACACTATGGATTATGTACTTTCACTCGGGACCCAAATGGTAAAGCATCATCCTAGTAATTAAACGTGACATATTTTGATGATGGTCCACAAACTAAGAAAATTGCATGACTTAGGGAGAGTTTTCATTTCACACACACTCATTGTGTATTTTGAGTTGTGTCACCTTTGTGAACCCCTATTGCATTATTTTTTAGCATAGCTTTGATTGGCTATCGTGTATTAAACTCAAATGCATTATGTCATGTGTATGTGTTGAATGACTAGTATTTGTTGCATGCTAAAATTCTTTGAAAGGATGAACATATGAGGAATGCTCTTAAATGTACATCATCCTTGAGCTTAATTGCAAGTATGCGTGCATGCAAATATACGGGGGAGCTTAGGCCCCACTTTTAAGAAAAAATGAATAAAAGCTTAATGTCTGCAATCTCTTACATGTTAAGTTTTGTTATGAAGGATGAAAATGTGATGGATGTGCTTAAATGAAATTCATCCTTGAACGTAAATGCACTTATGTGTGCTTGAGACTATACCGGGGAGCATAAGCCTCAATCTTAAGAAAAATAGTTTTTCCTATCCCATGGACTCGCATTATTATTGTTTCTACTTTTTGAGTCTAAAATCCATGAATATCATACCCGTCACCTATTGAATCAATATTTGATATGATTAGTTCTTGGGGGAACATGAACATCTTGCACGTGACATAATATCAAACTTCTGGTGCATGTGTGTTTCATGAATGGATTTACTGGAGATATTTAAATGGTTTAACTTATATCCAGTAAAATTCATTTTAGAATGAAAATAGTTCTTATATTGTTCAATCTCTAAATGAATTTTCACAATTAATATTAGTATAAGTAATTAACAGTTTCTAAGCATATATTCAAATTGATAGGGGGAGCATGTTAAACTAAAATTCTATCTTGTTATGCTCACCAAAATATTTGGTTTAGATCTGTGTTAATCCATTGTGGCATATGCTTTATTGTAATGTTTTTACTAAATATCATAAATGAAAAATTTTTTGCCATCGTTTCTTAGGCTCTACCATGTGACCCATGTTTCAAATTGGTTTTGACATTTTTTTGATCTACATGGTTGGTTTTTCTAGTTATCTGTTGAAATATTTTGTGCATAAATGCCTAACCAGAAAAGAATTGCTTGCTTGAACTTTAGATTAAAGGTTCTTTTTCAGCAAGCACATCAGCCCTAGTATTTATTGAAAACCATAAGGGGATATATTTATATATATTTACATATTGTAATTGCAAGAAATGAGCTTATATCAAATTTTTTTTTTCCTGCTTGTGTGCTTACAATGCTTTCATGACTTGTACTATCTTTGTGTTAGATTTTTATGTCATGAAATTTCAATCCTTTTAAAAAGGGTGTTACATAACTAGTTCATGGATCTTAAATGGAAATGCATGTAAACTATTTAGACCATTTTTATGCTCAAATTGACTTTTTCATATGCCACATGTTTTAAATTCAAATCTTTTGCAGGTCTTACGTTGTGCTTAAATTGCAATTGCAATGGTTTGAGGATGTTTCTGGTCTGATTTTGTTAACATGTCATTTTAATTCTTTGAATGACCAGTTAAACTGCTTTGTGTGCAAAATTGTCAAATATATTTTAAATAGTTATAAAATTTTTATACCCACAATATATACTAAAAAGAGGGAGAGTTTTTCGAAGAAAATTAAAAATTATTCTTAAAGTGGGGGAGTTCTCTTTGCTAAATCTGTTTTCAAAATATTCAAAATGTTTTCTCTTAGTTTAGCCCTTTTTGTTGATGTCAAAAGGGGGAAAATTTTTATGAGCAAAAAGTTTATGACCAAAAGGGGAATTTTTTTGGGAGGCAAATATTATGGGGACAATTATCTAAGGGTGTATTTTAACGCAAAAATTTAAATGCATAATTATTGGTAATGCCTTCTTTCGTGAATATGCTTGAGCTTTACTGTTTCTATTTTAAATTACGCATATTCTTAGGGGGGCTTTTTCAAGCTTAACCCTATTCTGGTTTGGGTGTTTGTCATCATAAAAAATGAGGAGATTGTTGACTTTTTGAGTTCGATCCCTGTTTTGATGCTGACAAAGTACTTGGATCTAATGTGTGTGCCTAGTGTTTTGAACATGGTTACAATTCAGAATGCACACGCAGAAGAGGAAGATGGAAACCAGAAAGGACTTAAAGCTCACATCATCCTAACATGTTCCATGAAGACTTGAAAAGCAAAGAAGACATTTGATTTTATTTGTATTGCATTTTAGTTTTTTTTTTATCTTTGCTCTATAATAATGCATGCATTTGCATGATATGATTTGAATGCTTAAATGACCATAGACTAACCATAAGGAATCAAATGCCATAGATTGACCTGAGGGCACCTAGAATTTAACCAAAACCCTTTTCATAAAAAAACAAAGGTTTTATAACAACTTTAGGTTCGGTTGACTGACGTTGGATTTTTTAGAAAAATATTAATTTTAACGCCCTAAGTCAACAGAACCAGCCCGGAGTCAACAGTTGACTTGGCTCAGCCGACTGAAACTCTTTTGAATGTATCTCCCTTGGTCGACCAACGCGTGTATCTTTGCTTTCCAACGCACACAGCCGACCGACCGACATCTTTAGTTCTAAACATTGTTGGTCGACCAAATCTGTTGAACGACCGACCTTTCTTATCCCTAGGTCGACCGAACCCACGAAGGGCTCGAATTGCCTCTTGGCCAGCTGACCAACCTTCCCATTGGTAAATCAAAGCGGTTCAAAAAATTTGAATCAGCTGAGAGAGGACAGCTGATCGTTCTTAAGCTTGGTCAACCAAGCTTGCCTAGGACGGTCAACCGAACCTTGCCTGGGTCGACCAAACCTCTCGGGTATTTCAAACTTTTAGGGCTAAAACGTCATTAACTTTTAATTAAATAAATTTGAAAATACTAGTCATGTCCCTAATGATCATATTTTTTAAAAAAAAATTATAAATACCCTCTCATAACCTCAAATTAGCAACTTTGATTAACTCAAAAATCTTTCTAAACCTTTGTTAATCAAAGTTCCCCCAAATAAATTTTTATTACTAAAATTATTCTTTTGGGGCAAAATCTTTTAAACAAACCTCTCTCAACTCTCTTTCACTTATTTATTTCAAACTCATTTTTGAAGAGAGTATTTTATTTTGAGCATTTTATTTGTATTGTCATGCATATACTCTCACTTGTTATTTATTTTACAAAATTCATAGTTTAGAGTATTGCTTAGATTTCTCCCGATTATTTTCATGGTAAACATTATTGGGAGAAATTATTTATAGTACAAATATTTTCTTGAACTTAAACTCCAAATTCTCCAAATACTTTTATTTGCAAAAATTTTTGTTAGAGAACATAATAATCATTTTATTTTCATATATGTTATTTGTGCAAATGTTATTTAATAAGCATCCTTACTTTACTGAATATCATTTCATATCATGCTAGAGTGTATGTTTTGAACTTAAATGTGTATATTTCTGCTTGTACTTTTAGAAGCATTGTTTTGTACGAAAAATATTTTTATGTATTGGTTGGGTTCAGCCCGTTAATTGAACTGAAGAATTTTCACCCCGTAAGGGAGACCGTTTGAGTTCAGCCCGTAAATGAACTAGGGAGTCTCCGCCCCGCAAGGGTGACCAGTTCGGCTCAGTCTGGTAATTAAGCTGTGGTATTTTTCGCTCCGTAAGGAGAGGTGTGTAAGTTGAGGTCAGCCTTATAATGTGACTTGGGGTTTTCCTCACCCTGTAATGAGAGAATGTAAACGGTTTATGCTCCGCCCATTTAAGTGAGCAGGTATAGTGGAATCCTTGGGGGGTATGCCCAAAGCGAGGGTGTAGGCAGTATTTGTCGAACCTCAATAACAAATATGTGTGTCACTCTCTCTTTATCTTATTTAAATTTCTATACTTTAATTTCAACATGTGTATGAATGTTTATTTAATGTCATAATTATTTGCATACACATATTTAATTTAAATAAGATATACTGCACACATGTATGTTTGCTTTCGTTGTTAAAATTAATTTACATATACACACGTGTACATTCAGTGAGATATGACTTGTGGTGAATCGATAAGATATTTAATTTAGCCAAATTATTTTTAATTCCCAATTTATCCCCTCTATTGGGATCACACTAATTCCAACACCAGTTTTGGTCTAACCAAGTTGCAGCCGGGTCTATGCACTCCTATTTTTCTTCTAAAAAATAATAAATTAAAAAAATATAAACTACGAACACTTCATATGTACATGTACGAACTCGTAGCAACAACATATATATTCACGCCTAGATGCAAGGCATCTCCGAATTAATTAATAATACCAACAGTGACTGGTCGCTGCCCCTTTTTTTCTGATTAAGCTTCAGAGTTGAACAAGTCTTGCCCGGAAGGTAAAGGTTGTTCCAAGCATGCACGTGGAGTGGGGTGGGGGTGGGAGTGGGAGTGGAGGCGCCCTTTTTGACTGCAAGCAGCAAGCACCGCCCTTCCCACATGGTTGCTTGCTTCGGCGAACATATATATAAATATTGAGTATTTATTTTATCAACTGTATAATATAATAAGTTGCGAGTTTTTTACAAAATTAATAAAAATAAAAAAAATATAAAAAAACTTAAATATGGACAAGATGAGTAAATAATACATAATTGTACCCAACGCACCTTTCAAAAGTCGATTTGATATTTATGAAAAAATCACAAAACTCAGGTGTTGATGATGTGTCAGGCGAGGCGACGGGATGATTGATTGGCAATGCCTTAGTTAGCGGATTGAAAACAGAGCGCAGAAGACCAAAAAAAAAAATAAAAATTGAAAAGCGACTTCCGGAAACAAATATGAAATTTAATTATTCCGTAGTATATTTTTTTCTATGTTAAAAAACTATTAAAAATAATTTTTTAAATAGTGTGATTAAAATTAAGGAATGTCAAATATTAAGTACGGGTAAAATTAATTTTTTTATTTGTTGATTTTGTAGATGTACAATTTTATTTTATTTTTTTATAATCAAATATGAAAAGAAAAATGTGTTAGTCTATATTTTTCTTTTCTTCTTACTATTTTCATATCCCCAATAGATCTTAAAGCCGATAAAAAAAAAATGAAATGAAAATAACTGAAAGCCTCTTCGTGCAAAAAGGGCATGTTCCTATGATGATAAACAGCCGGATCACAATCATTACCTGGCCAAATCAGGTAACTATTTTATTTACCTAGCTCTGAAAGCACATGTATCTTGGTCTCGGTCTTGATAATGGTGGGGTTCTTCACTTCTTCCCAAACTAAATATTTTTTAATGCGTAGGGAAAACAAATAGAGGCAATGCTACAAACTTCTATATATATATATATATATATCCTCTGTTTATAAAACTATATATGCAGACTGCATAGTGTATGGATTAGCAGTACATATGACTTGTTAATCTTCAGAGAGAGTGTGTCTTTGGATTGACTTGAAGTGGTGCATGTGACTGAATCAACTTAGAGAGGACCATAGATTATAAATCCTAATACACTTTGTTAGATTTATTTCACTTTTTTTAAATCTTTGTATAAATTTTTGAAAAATAAAAAGTGATCATTGAACATTTAATTTTGGGTGGGTTGAATTGGGATTCATTCAGAAAAAAATAAAAAAATAAAAAAAATGAAATAACCATATTTGAAATTTGTAATTCCACTGGTCTTTCAGAGAGTTCAATGAGATTCCTTAAAGATAAGTGGTGAGTTGTGACTTGTCATCAGTGTGAAGAAGAGCAATAATATACCTTGGAGCACATGGCAAGGACAGGGAGAAAAGTCCAGCGTTAATAAGCATTCGTTTTAGATTTCAGAGAGAGAGAGAGAGAGAGAGAGAAGAAAGGGAAAAATAAAATTGATGGGGGCTGTCATGTGATGATGGTGCCTTTGAAAATAGGGACACCCTAAGGCTCAAGCTCCAAGAAGGATGGCACAGAAGGGTCCTATTCATGTGAAAAAAGAAAGGGGTTAAGAGTTAGGACAATGGGGTTGGGACAGTTTGGTGAGAGGTGGAGCGGCTAAAATGCTGACTTGTGGGACTCCACCCCCACCATGCAATGGTACCTTTCCAAATATTGAGTTGCAGATGCTGTCTATGGGAAAATGGGATGGACTTCCCCTCAATTCCCTGGTGATTGCCTTGCCCACCAACTCCAGCGGTAAAATGGGTCATGCCATTCACAGTGGACAGATTAGACTGTGGAAGTTGACATTCAAATAATATTAATGTGTCTGTCTTTGCGTCTCTCTGTTACTCTGTGGCTCTGTGTGTGTGTGTATCTATATATGCTTGGCTTTAGAAGGCTCATTTGCTTCAGTGCTGCATTGGTGTCTGTGAGCATGGGAGAGTTCAAGCACTTGGTCCTGGCTAAGTTCAAGGAAGGGGTGGTGGTGGAAGACATCTTAAAAGGCATGGAGAAGCTGGTTTCCGAAATTGATGCTGTCAAATCTTTTGAATGGTAATTAAAACCTCTCTTTCTCTTTTATTAATTTATATATGTGTGTATGTCTTGGGATGGTGATGCTTCTGTAACCCATCTTTTTCTTAATTAATGATTAAGTTTTTGGGTCTAGCTCTCTTTTGCTGGCTTCCTTCTTTTTTCATTTTTTCTAATTAAACATAACCAACACACAAGAAATATAGTTTAACTCACAGAGAACTAGAAGTGTTTATTTGCCTGTCAAATAAGGGAAAAGGAACTGGTGGACTTTTTAGGATGACGCCTACCACAGTTCTCACTTTATATGTCAATTACAGTGCTCTTGACCATGCAGGAGGGAAAAAGTATTACAATCTCCGAAATCATGGCATCTTGTTTTCAAAATAGTATGGAAAAACAAAAAAAAAAAAAAAACAAAAACCAAAGAAATATATGCGTGTGTATGCGTACACATTATAAACAATTTTTTACTTAACCTGAACTCGAATGATTTGAGTTTGCATGAATAGAGACAATAGTATATAAATTGGTGAATGATTTTCGAAGTTGAAATTTAGCATTTCAGATTGGATTGTTCATAACGAAAATGTTTTAGGCATCAGATAAGAACTTAGACCATCCACAGATCAGATGAAAGGCTCCTGATATGTACTTTCTTTGCCAGAAAGTTTTATTTTCCATCAATACAAACAGATCCTAATTAAGTCCCTTGGGTGTTGTATATGGCAGGGGGCAAGACATGGAAGGGCAAGAGGTGCTAAGGCAAGGCTTCACCCACGTCTTCTCCATGACATTTGGCAGCAAGGAAGACTACACTGCATTCGTCAGCCATCCCCACCATGTTGAATTTTCTGCCACATTCTCAGAAATAATTGAGAAGATTGTGCTGCTTGATTTCCCAACTGTTCTGGTCAAAGCACCGGCACCGGCACCGGCACCGGCACCGGCATCCCCAACCCCACCATCAAAAGAACCTTAAGAACAATACTAAATAACCCTAGTTTATCGATAGTATCATCAGCAGTATCAGTGTGTCTCTTTGCGTAGTGCATCTATGCACATTTATAATGTGTTCGCTGGTGTGATTTTGTGTGCTGCTAATTATTTTCTTATGTATGCAATTGGATGGGTTTCTATTGAAAATATGAACTTGCACTGTACTATACCAAAAGTTTTGCACTACCATCCCCCCTCCCAGCAAAAAAAAATGCTGGTATTTTTATCCTTTTACAAGCTTAACCATTTTATCAAAACGCCTAACAATTTTTCCTTTTTTATTTTTTCAAGATCAATAGCTCTGATGCATCAGATGGAAAGAGGAAAAGAAGAGGAGAAGTAGGACAAAGAATCCCAGTTTGGGAAACAGTTAAGTGCCACTCTGTGATTAGCTCAGAAGCAACAAAAATAGTTTAGATTTTGTTGTTTCACCTAAATCTAGCTTTTTTGATGATTCATGAATTATTGAGTCGCCACAACCAGATGGGACAAACACTAACAATCCTGCCTGCCACTCACCAATGGATTTAAAAGGTTGAAAGCTACACTGGAAAAGTTAATTCACTGATGTGCCACTTTTCGTGAATTGAACTAATGCATAACAAAGTAAATGTGAGAAATCAGCACTGATAATTTTCGAAGTGTACTTTACTCTTTCTCACCAGCGGAGTGAGAGGCCAGATAAGCGAGAGAAGGGTCATCAAACATATTCAAGGAAAAGTTAAAAAGGTGAAAACCCAAAATGGGGAAAATTGATAACACCCTTAATTTTCTAAAAATGACACTCCATCTTAGTGTTTTTATAAACTATCAAAGAACTTAGTTTAATATTATTAATAAAATGAACCTTTTATTAGTTGACCAATCAACCATTATTTACATCTAAAAAAATCAATTTTAATTATAAGAAGTGATTTTTAAAATGACACATTATTGTAGTATGTGGCTCATATCGAGTGGAACACATGATCAGAGTAAGTTAGCTGAAGAAAACAAGGGAGCTAGTCAGAAGAATAACCGTCGACTGTCTTACTAGGTACATCGACGGTTACATCGATAGTTTCAGGCAGAAGTCGAATTAGAAAGAAAATCATCGACGGTTTGATGTAGGTACATCGACGGTTTTCTCTAGTGAAAGAAAACCATCGACGGTTTTGTTTGGCGCTATTTTTGAAATTTGAACTGGGAAGATCAATAGTTTGGAGATATGAAGGCAAATCTTCTGGGGATTAATATAGGGAAATTTTGAGAATTTTCTAATTCCTCTATATGAATAGGGTTTGTTAACTTTTTGAATCGGATCCCTATTTTGATAATGATAAATAACAATATTTTACCTGTGTACTTAATGTATGAACAAGTTTATATCTCTATAAGCACGAATGATAGATGGAAAATGAAAATCGTATCAGCACTTAGATGATCATACCTTGGCATATTCCATGACGTATTAAGGAGCAAAAGCATAAATATTTTATTTATTTTTAAATTGTAATATTAATAGGTTTCAAATGTGCATGCACATCATCCGATTTAAATTGAAACTCTACCTAACCTTAGATTGACCTTAGGAACCACGATCTTTCATGAAAAACCTTTTTATTCAAAGTTAAACTTATACCAAAAGGTTTAAAATGATTTCAAAATTAAAAAAAGGAAAAAACAAATTTTTACAAAGGGGTCGGTCAACCGGCCACTTGACCGGACAGTAGAAATGAACGTTTTTCTTAATCCATAACTTTTTATCTTAAAAAGTGTTCAACATGAAAGTTGTGAGATTTTCTCTTACATTTTTGTAATTGGATGTTCCTAGTATAAGCAAAACGCTAAGAGAAAATCCCACAACTTTCATGTTGAACACTTTTTAAGATAAAAAGTTATGTATTGAGAAAAACATCTATCAATGAGATGGAAAAAACATGAAGGGAATTTTTCTGCTACGGACACCTTTCAGTGTTTTGGCTATAAAGTTTTTATACGACTCCAAATTGAATATTCTTGGTATCAATGGAAAGCTAAGAGCAAATCCTACAACTTTCATGTTGAACACTTTTTAATATAAGAAGTTATGGATTAAGAAAAATGCTCATTTCTATTGTCCGGTCAACTGACCCGTTGACCGACCCCTTTGTAAAAATTAATTTTTGCCTTCTTTTAACTTCAAACTATTTTAAACCTTTTGGTATAAGTTTTACTTTGAATAAAAAGTTTTTTCATAAACGATCGTCATTTCTAAGGTCAATTTAAGGTCCGGTAGAGCTTTAATTTAAATCAGATGACATGCATGCACATTTGAAACCTATTAATATTACAATAGAAAAATAAATAAAATCTTCATGCTTCTGCTCCTTAATATGTCATGGAATATGCCGAGGTATGATCATCTAAGTGCTGATATGGCTTTCATTTTCCATCTATCATTCGTGCTTACGGAGATATAGACATGTTCATACACTAAGCACATAGATGAAATACTCTCGTTTGTCATTATCAAAACAGGGATTGGGTTTTCAACATTAAAGTGTAAGATTTTCTCTTAACTTTCTATTGATACCAAGAATGTCTAATTTGGAGTTGTATAAAAAATGTTATGGCCAAAACACTAAAGGGTGTCCGAGGGGAAGCGCCCCAACGACCAAAAAATGGCTAGCTTTCAAAATAAATTATATTTTAATACCCCAATGACCATAAATCGGCTACTTTGGGTTTTTCCCATAAAACAAGCCTTAAACACCTTGAAAATATTAGAGAATCATGTTGGACACTTAGATAAATATTTTTTGATTCTCTCTCTCTTTTATATCCCATTTGAGCTTTAAACTTCTACTCTTCTCCTACTCTTCTTTTATTTGAAAATCATTGGTGGATAAAATATTTTTGGGGACTTTATTTGAAAAGGCTTGAGCATATATCATATATATATATTGCTCGGTGGCCTTCTTCTTTTGTTTGTGGTATATTTTCAAAGATCAAAATCTTTCTGTTGACCTTATAGGTCATGCCCAGTTTTGATTATGACAAATACTCATTGTGTCTAATAGGTATTTGAGGTTTTGTACAGGAACTAAACTTGTGAAGATCAAGATGGGCACAAAACAAGTAAAGATTGAAGACCATTGTGTTGTAATTTATATAGTGCATTCATGTAAATGGTCTATAATAGTAAATAGGAATTGGTTTGTAATAATCTCACACACATCACATGCATGATCTAATAAGTAAGCTCAAACAAACCATAAACTAAAAGTGACCTTAGAAAGACCTTAGGGTTTACCCTTCAGTCGACCGAAACCGAATTTTTTCGATGTCTTTAATTGGACATAAATGACCCTAGGACACACACCATTGCACCGAAGAATGTTAGGCACTTGAATAGAGTTTATATGATTCATAATAGGATTGAAATGCACACATTGTGCACTTTCAGTCGACCGACCAAAGCAGTTCATTCTGCCCTAGTCAACTGAAATAGGCTTGGGTCAACAGTTGACCAAGGTAACGGTCAACCGAACTAGTGTAGTTCAAAACCCCCCGATTGACCGAAACCCTCCAAGGTCAACAAATTGACCATCTAGTCAACCGACCCAATTTTGTATTGCAACTACCTGGTCGACCAAAGGTCCTCGGGAGAAATCCCAACTATCTGGTTGACCAAACCATTTAGTTCAAAATGGTCTGGTCGATCAAACCTCGGAGAAATGGAAAATCACCCTTTGGATAGGCACTTTCGGTTGATTGTGTCTCTAGTTCAAAAGTGTCTTGGTCGACCGAACCATATGAACTCTGGTCCACCAAAATGGTTATGGTCAACTAGACCTCTCGAGTTGCCTTGATTTTTTTACTGTGGTTAATTATATAAAATAGGGTTTAACTAATTAAAAGGTTATTAAACTTTTCCAATAATTCCTAATAGGTCCCCCAATGGTCATAATTCAAGGAGGTGTCTATATATACCCCTACATTTGGGAAAATTAGCAACTTGATTAACAAACAAAATTGAAAATTTTCTCTTAAGAAAAAATACTCTCTTCTATTCCTACTGCTCATATTCTCACTCATACGACTCAAACTTACCTTCTTCAAGTTTCCATATCCTCTGTAAGTGTGTTGAGTGTTTGTGGGAAGAGGTTTGCTCTCTCATTGTTGTGAGATTGATTTGATTTTCATTGAGAGCTAAACCTTAGTGTTCTTTGGGGGCTTTGCTCATAAGCCTATCCTAAGAAGACTTGTCTAACCTTCTGAGTGTGGCATTTGTATTGCAATATCTTAGGAAGCTTGTACTTGTTTTTGGCTTGCAAAATATTTTCAAACTTACTTAAATATCTTGTGGAATCTTTATTGGTATATTTGTGAAAAGATATTTGTGTGTGTGATATTAATCTTTGTGGTAATATTTATTCAAGTATACATCATTTCCTAAATACAAAGATTGCATATCCTTTGCAAACCAAGCATATACACTATTTGAAGTGATTGACATATTCTGCTATTTGGAATATTTGAATCTTGCATGATATCTTTGTTTGAGCATCTTGATTGAGAACATATTGAAATACAAAGATTGCTTGTTGACACTCTCACGTACGCATTAGACTGATAGAAAATACATTTGAGAGTTGAACTATTTATACCACACTAAGCTTACATATTAAATCATTTGTGGTGTATATGATTGAACACATTTGGGAACAAATTTTCTTTACATGAAAACACTTTTATATTGTACTATTTGATTGTAAATCTGAGTGATTCTAGGCATGGCCTGAAGGGGCAGTAATCTAGTCCGTTAAGGATTGGTGTAAAGGTTGAGGTCAGCCCTATGCTAATTGACCTGGTTTGTATAGGTGCCGCTCCACCCGTTTAAGTGAGCAAGTTATAGTGGTAATCTTTGTACTTGCTAGCCAAGGCGAAGGCGTAGGCAATTGGCCAAACTTCGATAACATATCTGCATGCCACCCTCTCTTTATTGCTTTCTGGTACTTGTGTGATTGATTAAATTACTTTATTTAATTTCTGGTATACATTTACTTTACTTTAAATGTATTGACCATAGGGTTGTGAATATATTGGTGTTAGGAGATTAACCTAGGGATTAAATTTTTAAAATACCAATTCACCCCCCCTCTATTAGGATCACGGTAAAGCTAACAATTGGTATCAAAGCCACATAGCATAGACTAGTTATTTTGTAAAAAGATCACATATAGCTCATAGCTCCATGACCCCTTTCCCTGTGGGACCATCTTCCACATAACCTCTTGTTTTCAGTGGTGTTAATTACACCTTCTGGAAATAGAGGATGCGCATCTACCTTTAGAATACTGATTGGAAGGTGTGGAAGATTGTTTCTAAGGAAAACTATGTCCTTATGAAAACTGAGGGTGCAGCTAGGGTTCCTAAGACTGAGGATGAATATGATGACGATGATATAAAAGTCGTTAGTCTTAATGCCACAGCCATGAATATTTTATATTGTAGTCTTGATGTAAATGAATTTAACAGGATTATGGCATGTTCTTCTGCAAAAGAAATATGGGATAAGTTAGAGGTCACATATGAGGGTACTAGAGATGTGAAAGACAGAAGGACAGATATGATAACCAGTGAGTATGAGGCCTTTAGGATGAATGTAGGTGAGTCCATTCAGAGCATATAGAGCATGTACACTAGATTCACACACATCATAAACTCACTACATGCATTAGGAAAGACCTATCCCATATATGAGATAATCAGGAAGATCGTCAGAGGCTTACCTCCTATTTGGGAAGCCAAGGCTACGAGCATTGCTGTGGGTAGAGACCTTAAGGCCATGACCTTAGATGAATTGATAGGTTCCTTGATTACTTATGAATTTTCCATTAGTGAGAGACTTAATGACCATAATAGGGCTAAGAAAGTGATTACACTGAAAGCATCTAATAACACATCTAGTGAGTGCAGTGAGTCTGACACTGATGATGAAATGGCTATACTAACCAGAAAGTTTATCAGATTTTTCAGGAAGAACAGGAAGTCATTTAAAAAATATAGAGACTCTACTAATGAGAAGGGAGAGTCTAGCAAAAGAAAAGAAAAATCAAATGCCCCTACGTGCTATAACTGTAACAAAGTGGGACATATCAAACCCAACTGCCCACTGTTGAAAAAAAAGGTTAAGAAAAAGAAGAAAGTCATGAAGGCCGGGACTCCATAGGACCAATTCAGCAGCAACGACTCGGATTCAGATCATAGTGACACAGAGGTCGCTAATTTGTGCTTGATGGCACACGAGGGTGAGGTATTGTCTTCTCGTTCATCATCTTCTTATTATTCATCTGATGATTGTGATTCTGACAGCATGCCTATATTTAGAGAACTACAATTTGAATATATTCGTGTTTCAAAATTGTTAGGCAAAATGACCAAAAAGAATAATAATTTGAAAAGAAATGTGAAAATTGGTCAAAATTATTTAATATGGAAAAAACCTCTCATGCCTCTATTTTAAAAGAAAATGATGCTACTATTGTTGAGTTTGAAAGGAAATTGGAGGATAGCTCCAAAATCAATTTTAAATTCACTAAGGGCAAAGAAAATTTTGAAAAATTACTTGGTGCCCAAGAAACTCCTTAAGTAAAGAGGGTTTGGGTTTTAATGGTATTGAAAATGTTAGACGATCTAATCTTTGCTTAGGACACTTTACACGTGAGTCAAAATCTCACATTCCTCCTAAAGAACCTAAGTGTAGGTTAAGATGTTTTAAATGTAAACAGATTGGTCACATTCAATTTGATTGTCCACTTAGGTATAAGCATGCTAGAATTAGGAAGGTATGGATAGTTAAGGGAGATCCTGCCACTAACCCCCGTGGAACCAACAAAATTTGGGGACCAACATCAGTTATTTAGCTTATTCTGCAGGTATGCCTAAGATCGTCCTCCTCCAAGGACCAGTGGTACTTAGATAGTGGATGCTTACGTCACACGATCAGCGGCAAGGGAAAATTCACTTCAATTGTTCCCAAGGATGGAGGCTATGTGACATTTGGAGACAATGGCAAAAGACGCTTCATCGGAGTAGGTAAGGTTGGTAAGGATTCCCTCCTACTATTGATAATGTTTTGTTGGTTGATGGACTAAAACATAACATACTTAGCATAAGTCAGTTGTGTGACATAGGATGTAAGTATCTTTTGAAAATGAAAAATGCATAGTAGAAAATAAAACAAATCACAAGGTGCTTTTTATTGCTGATTGACATGAAAATGTCTATACTACCTCTCTTGATAATTTAGTTTCACAACAAGTAGCATGTTTTTCTGCTATAAATGAAGCTAGTTGGTTGTGGCATACGCGTTTAGGACATCCTAGCATGGATTTATTGTCTAAACTTGTTGGAAAAGAATTGGTTAAAGGTTTGCCTAAGATGTCTTTTGTAAAGGATAAAATATATGATGCATGTCAACTGGGTAAGCAAACAAAATCTAGTTTTAAGAAAAATAAATTTATATATACTACTAGACCTTTGGAGATGCTTCACCTAGATCTATTTGGACCTAATTCTGTGCAAAGTCTCGGTGGTAAATCTTATGCCTTTGTAATTGTGGATGACTTTTCCAGATTCACATGGGTGTTGTTTCTTGCACTTAAAAATGAATCATGTGAACAATTCACCAAACTTTGTAGGAAAATTCAAAATGGAAAAGGATATAAAATCACTCACATAAGAAGTGATAGAGGCACGGAATTCAAAACTAAAATCATAGAAAAATATTGTGACTTAGAGGGCATATCACATAACTTTTTTGCACCTAGGAAACCTCAACAAAATGGTGTAGTAGAAAGAAAGAATAGGTCACTGCAAGAAATGGGCAGAACTATGTTGAATAAGCATAATTTACCTGAATATTTTTTGGCCGAAGCCATTAATACTGCATGCTATGTTATGAATAAAGTGTTGATTAGACCATCAATCAATAAAACCCCTTATGAATTATGGAACAACCATAAGCCTAATTTTTTCTATTTTCATGTGTTTGGTTGTAAATGCTTTGTACTTAGAGATAATGAATATCTAGGAAAGTTTGTCTCCAAATCATATAAAGGTATTTTCCTAGGATATGCATTAAATAGCAAAACATATAGGGTTTTCAATAAAAGAACTTTAACTGTCATTGAATCTATTCACGTTGTGTTTGATGAGTCTAATCCATTTTCTAGTAAAGATGATAAAGATGATATTGATATTAGAAAATGCGTAGAGAAAATGTCTATTGAAAACAATGCAAGTGAAAATCAAGAAGCAAATGAAAAATCACTTGAAGATAATGAAAATGGAAATTAGGAGTTGCCTAAAGATTGGAAATTCATTAGAAGTCATAGTATAGATCAAATCATAGGCGAACCATCCCGTGGAGTAGCCATAACATCCTCCTTGAGAAATATAGTGAATCATTCTGCTTTCTTATCCCAAGAATAACCTAAAAGTATTAAAGAGGCTATAGAGGATAAGTCTTGGGTGATGTCTATGCAAGAAGAACTTCACCAATTTGAAAGAAGTAAAGTGTGGACCTTAGTTCCTAAGCCTAATAAACACACCATAATTGGAACTAAATGGGATATAGAAATAATAAAGATGAGAATGGGGTAGTAACTAGGAATAAAGTTAGACTAGTTGCCAAAGGGTATAAACAACAGGAAGGGATTGACTTTGATGAAACATATGCTCCTGTTGCTAGGTTAGAAGTCATTTGTATGCTACTTGCCTTTGCCGCTTTTAAAAATTTTAAATTGTTTCAAATGGATGTTAAAAGCACTTTTCTAAATGGCTACATTAATGAAGAGGTATACGTAGAACAACCACCCGGTTTTGAAAATCATAAATATCCTAATCATGTTTATCGGTTTTCTAAAGCCTTGTATGGATTGAAACAAACTCCTAGAGTTTGGTATGAGAGGCTTAGTGGTTTTCTACTAGAAAATGGGTTTAGTCGTGGCAAGATTGAGACTACATTCTTCATCAAATCCAAAAATGATGATATGCTCCTTGTTCAAATTTATGTGGACGATATCATTTTTGGGGCAACAAATGATGAATTGTGTAATGAGTTTGCCAAATGCATGTAAAGTGAATTTGAAATGAGCATGATGGGCGAACTTAGTTTCTTAGAAAGCCAACTATGGAACTTTCATATGCCAATCTAAATATATTAGGATTTGCTCAAGAAATTTAATATGGAAGATTGAAAAATTCTTGGTACACCTATGAACCCTTCCATTAAGCTAGATAAAGATGAGCAAGGAATCCCCGTTGACGTAAAATTATATCGTGGCATGATTAGGAGTCTCATATATCTCACTGCTAATAGGCCTGACATTATGTTAAGTGTATGTATGTGTGCTAGATTTTAGGCTGCCCTTAAGGAATCTCATCTAAAAGTTGTTAAACAAATCCTTAGGTATCTAGTTGGGACAATGGAATTAGGATTATGGTACTCTAAGCATACTACCTTTGAGATTGTTAGTTATACTGATACTAACTTTGCCGATAGTAAGTTTGATAGAAAAAGCACTAGCGGCACTTGTCATTACTTAGGACAATCTCTTGTTTCTTGGTTCTCCAAGAAACAAAACTCAGTTGCCTTATCCACAGCCAAAGTTCAATATATTGCGGTTGGAAGTTATTGTGTCCAAACTCTTTATATGAAACAATAACTTGTGGATTTTGGATTGCACTATGGAACAATATCGATTAAATGTGATAATACTAGTGCAATCAATATCTCTAAAAATCCTATCTCACATTTACAAACAAAACACATTAAGATTAGACATCATTTTCTTCGTAATCATGTACAAAAAGGAGATGCTGCACTTGAGTTTGTATGCACCAATGAACAATGGGCTGACATATTCACTAAACCACTATGATTCACTCGAAAAATAAGGAGTTCAAAAGCTATCCCAAGCATAGGAGTTACGTCGTGTAATATTTTGCCCAAGGGCTAGATCGTCTCCTCAGGGAATGCGTTTTTAATTTCAAATTTCACGTTTGTCCAATCGAAAATAAAAGTGTATTAAACTCAGTTCAGATTCGAGATTACAGGATTGTTTGATTTCACTCTTAGCAAATTAAATAACATGCACATTAAACCCTAAAACAAGCATTCACTAAATTTAACAGCAAAAAATGGAAACCCTAACCTACTTAAGGAAACATAGAAACATGCATTAATTAAAAATGACAACTTAGAACAAGGAATTAAAAATACGCTATGTAAACTCAACCAAACACACACACGCACAATAAAAATCGAACCCTTTAACGTAATTAAGAACTTGAAACAAAATCACAATTTAACGCAAACGGAGCACGATAAAAATATGAACTTTAATAAAATAGACCCTAACTAAACCGAGCTTACGACAAAAATTAAATCTTGGATAGAAAAACAACTAATTTAATCTCCCAAGGGTAAAACAGATCTTTTTTTCTTTTTTCTTTTTTCTTTTTTTTTTTAGAATTAAACTGGAAGTAATTAAATATCCAACTACAACTAAATTTACCAATAAGATAAAATACAAAATAAAATAAATAAATAAACAGTTAACTATTGCACTAATAATAAAATTTTCAAAATCCAAAATTTTCAAATACCTTCAGTAATTAAGAACACACTAACATCCATTCCTAATATTAAAAGAAAGAAAAGAAAAGAAGAGAGAGAAAGAGAGAGAGAGAGAGAGAGAGAACAGAGTGTCCGAGGTAGCCATGGTGTGTGGTGGCTGGACTGGTTCTGGAGCAGAGAGTAGAGGAGGCTGCTCGGGCGGAAGGTGGAATGGTGGCAGCGGAGCACTCGCCGGAGTTTGCAGCAGGTTAGGTCTTAGATGGCAGTAAGGGCAAACAGCAAGGCTTCGGGTCTGTTGATCAGTGTTGCTGCGGCGGAGCCGATGTACAGGGGTTGCTGGAGATAGAGGCTGTAGCAATTTTGGGTTTAAAGAGAGGCTGAGAGAGAAGAGAGGAGGAGGAACGAGAGAGAGTAAGTAAGAAGAGGAAGAAAGGAGTTTTGGGAGAGAGGAAGAAGGAAGGGATAAGAGGAGAAGAGCAGCACGCAGGGCTGTCTCCTCCAAGAAGGGAAAAGAAAACTTATATAAAAAAAACCCTACGACCCATCAAGCTGACCCGCGACCCAGATATATCCAACCTAACCCATTTGGAAACATCAACAACCCACTTATCATTTTTTTTCTTTTTTTTTCTTTCATTCTTTTTTGTTCTCTGTTCACTGCTTGTTTTAACCCTCTTGGAGTCTGTTTCTCATGAAACTAAAAAAAATGGAAGTTGTAGATAATCATTTCCTCTTTCTCCAGATATTTGAATCATCTCGATCAGAGCTCAGACGGGAAGGTTATGCACGAAATACGAACTGGTGCTGGTTTTGGTTCCCAGGAATTTTCTTGCGATAAAATATTACCAAAAATTCATAAATTGCGCAATAAAACTCAAGAATGATAAATTTGGCACTTTATTAAAATATTGGATAAATTTGGACATTTAATTAAAAATATAAGTCATAAAGACCGGGTTAAGATGCCCAATTACACAGTTTTGATGCGTAATCACACCCCCCAACTAACGTTTTGCTAGTCTCTAGCAAATGACATAAATGAATTTCAAGGTGGTGCCTATAACTACGAACTCCGGTGAACATGAAAACGTTGCACATGCAACACAACCATGCTGGTTCACATACAAAAATATAACTGAATTTCACACTGGCTCGTTCATATTCGATGCACATTCTCCAAAGTACGTCACTCATGCAAGTTTCATCATTTAAATATCATTCAATAACAGAATAATCACGTGAATTTAACCGGTGGCACAATTCAGAGTTAATGCAGTCATATAAGTCCGAGTATAACTCTCGAGGTGTGTGTGATGTGTGTGACTCAGTACACCTAGGATACTAGTGGACACCTACAAACGGTCGCTTAAACTCAGCCTAACTGGTGTACCCTCAAGAACACTTAAAGAGAATGGGTTCACTCGTCATATGTAAAGAAGAGTGTCGCTATCAAACATCCCACATATTGAAAGGAACAAACGCTAAGTATATAAAGTGGACTAGTCTGGAAAGGATCTAACCTATTTGTGAGGCGTCAGGTCCTTCACCCTAACATCTTCTCACCTACTCGCCATATCCAACCAAGACCACCCTAGATCAACTTATTCACAAACTTGTCGTGAATACATTTGAGGCATTAACCGGTTAAAGCATCTTCATATGGGGAAAACATGTGTCGTGTCCTTGACTTTTTTGTGATATGTATGTGGACCGACATTGACATTTCATTTCATGCGCATGTTTATTTCTTGTTCTTTCTTCTGCTTATTCTTTATTTTCTGTCTTTTCTTGAGCAATTAGAACAATCTTAACACTTCTTTTGTAATCTTCATACCATCAATGGGAATTGAGCTCGAATAGGGGTCTATGAATTAAGTCTATATCTAGAGGTGGCTCAGCCTTCACATCTTGAGTAGGCTACAAGATCTAGGTTTCTATCTCTCCACTAGGTGTCACCTCTAGACTAGTAAATCAAAACATAGACTAGTATACAAATGATATCCAACAACAAAAAAAAAGTTAAGTTTCATGAACTCTGAGTTGATGTCAAAAACTCAAAAGAACGATAATTTGCTCAACAATACCTCACAAGGTGTCATAGTCATCACAGGCGTTCTCTCAATGCTCACAGGAAACCCTAAGTACAATGAATCACGTGAATGTATCTATTTAGTCTTGTGAGATGTCGTGTAAATACAAGAAATTATATAGCCAGATTAACACGAATGTACTACCAATCGATTCTTCATGGAGTCATAAGATCATATAAAGAGAAACTATTCATGATTGACTCAAGTGTGTAATTCGTAAGTTATATGCAAGTATGTGAAGAGTATTAGTCAGTGTTACACTTGACATAATGCAGTGTTCTTCCTCAATGCTCTTCCTTTCTTTCTCTCTTTCTTTTTGATTTTTTTTGTTTTTTTTTTTTTTGTTTTTTTGATAATATAAAACCCATTTAAAACCCGGTACGTGTATGTGCATAGTGTCACATGTGAATGCTCATCCCCCTCTAACTAAAGTGGAACATTGTCCTCAATGTGAAAGCATAGGGGAAATAGAAATGACTGTACATGGGAAAAGTAAGCATACCCGAGTGATGGGGTAATGGAAAAGAAAGACTGAACTACGAGAAAATATACGTGAAAAAAAATTAAAAATAAATTAAGGTAAAATAAAAGGAAAAGAAGGGAAAGAAAAACATCACAATTGTCTGGCGGAGGCTCAGGAGGAATTTCGTCTGGTGGCCGCAAATCTATAAATTGCATCAGTGGTTCTCCAAATTTGATCCCCCACAATCAATCAATCTTCATACCTGCACGAAAATTAGCCTTGAATGAATGACTACGCGTCAATGTACCAAACAATATGTATGTAAGTCGACCCTCGTGTGTTAACAAGAAAGGGTCTTTATTCAACATCGTGTCTAGGAAATTTGCTTCTTTATGAACTAATGTGTGATGGAAAGTTATTGGAGCAATTACCTGTAGTTCTTTAGAAGCATTAACATTAAAAATTTTACTTGGTTCCTTGAAAATTTTATTCTCACCACACTGGTCACCATCTTTATCAGGTGCACAAATCATCTCACCACAGCAAGGTTCTGCTTCCACATTGGGCTCCTTGACATCTGATTCAGAGGGGGAGTGATGGTTCCATGGTTTCTGGGCTCTGAGAGTGAGGTACCACAGGTTGGTACTCTATATTGGTATCAGTCTCCTCATCAACTAACTACTCCGCTTTAGGGCTCATTTCCTATGATTTTTCTTTGAATTCATCTATTTCAGCCGTAACTTTTGGTGCTTGGACAACTGGTTGACTGGTGATGAGCATGTTAAAATTGGTGTATTCCGAAGAGGGGGGGGTGAATTATAATTTTAAAACTTTTTCACCTAGGTTGATCTATGCAACAACAGTATATACACAACCTAGAATCAGTCTATACAATTTCCAAACGCGTAGATAAATATAATGTGGAAATTAAGTCATACGCATCATTCACCCATGACATACATGTGCGGTAAATATAAAATGCAGAAATATAAGCAAACACACGATATGTTATCGGGGTTCGGCCAACTGTGCCTACGTCCCTCCTCTAGCTCGCAAGTTAGAGGATTCCACTAATAGCTCACTTAAGGGTGGAGCGATACCGTTTACAACTAGGTCAAATTAACACAGGGCTGACCTCAACCTTAACCAGGTCAATTAGCGGGGCTGACCTCAACCTACATGCCTTAACAAGACGACACACCTAACTTTCCTAACCGGATCTAAGCCAATTCGGGACTATTCCAAGGCTAGTCTCCCTCTTCAGGCCTGTGCCTAGATTTACAACTAATGTGTATATAAATAGATGGTACAGTGATTGTGCTTTCGTGTAAAGCAGATATGTACCCAAATACGCGCAATAACATACACCACAATATGATTCAAATGGTTCAACTCTCCAAAGTATTTTCTATCAGTGTAATGCATACGTGAGAGTGCAAACCTAAATGATCTTTGTATCATAGGATATTCAATCTAAGTGCTTAAACAAAGATATTATCCAAACTTCATATATTTCAATCAACAAGTTTTCTCAATACATATATGTATATGAAGCTCTAGCAATGTATAAATTTGGTTTGCAAAAAGAGTTTAATCTTTGTATTCAACTAAAGATATAAATCAATGAATATTGTAACAAAACTTTTCCTCACACAAAAAAATATCTCTTTAAATATTTATCAAATGAAATACACTAGATATTTGAAAGTGATTTAGAAAGAGTTTTTGCAACCAAAATCAAATATAAACTTCTCAAGATATTGCAATGACGATGCAATACTTAGAAGTTCCAAAGAAGTTTCTTAGGAAAGACTTATAGATAAAGTCACCCAAGAACACTTGAGGATGTGCTTTCAAATAGAATAAATTTACACACAAGCACAATCTTGAGAGAGCAATCCTAAAGAAACAACAACACTTAAATCATACTTACAAAAGTATTTGAGAAGTAAGATCTGGTAAGAATAAGTGTTGGATGCTCAAAGATGAGTATTACAGGTTTTATGATTTTCAAAGAATTTCAACCTAATCAAAGGAGCTAATCTCTACTAATTTTCTCAAATGATTTCATATATATAGGCATAGGAGAAAATACGACCGTTGGGGACCTATTGGCTATAATTAGGGAAGTTTAATGATGTTTAAGACATTTTAACCCTGTTTAAAAAATATTAACTGCAGTAAAAAATCAGGGCAACCCGAGAGGTCCGGTCGACCAGAAATGTTTTGGTCGACCAAGTCTCAAATGGTTCGGTCGACTAGGGAAATATTCAACTAAGGGCACGGTCGACTAGGAGAAGGCAATTTCCTCATTTTCTGAGTTTCGGTCGACCATGGCATTTTGAACTACCTGGTTCGGTCGACCAGACCACTGGGAATTCTCCCGAGGACCTTTCGGTCGACCAGGTAGTTGGAGAACAAATGTTCTCGATCGACCAGATGGTCAACTGTTGACCCAGGAGGGTTTTGGTCGACCAGGGCCTTTTGAACTTCCAGTTTTGGTCGACTAGTTGATCAAAATTTTGACCCCAGGGAGTTTCGGTTGACTACGGCCTTTTGAACTATCTTTGCTGGTCGACTGGGTGGTCAAACTTTGACCCAGGGTGTCTCGGTCAACCAGGCCAAAATGAACTGGCTTGGCTGGCGACCGAAAGTGCATCGTGTGTGCATTTTAGTCCCATATTGAAGCAAACAAGCCCTATTCAAGTACCTAACAAATATATGTGAAAGTGTGAGTATCCTAGGGGCACTTGGGGACCAATTTGAAGACACCGAAAAAGTCCGGTGTCGATTGACCTTCGGTCGACCGAAAGGAAAACCCTAAGGTCTTTCTATGGTCATTTTCTCATTCATGGTTTGTTTGAGCTTACGTAGTAAATCATACATGTGATGTGTGTGAGCTTATTACAAACCAAATACCTACTTACTATTACAAACCAATATAAATATATTACAATGCTGAATTATAAATTGGTCTTCAAGCTTTTCTTGCTTTGTGCACATCTTGATCTTATCATTCTTAGTTTCTGCACAAAACCTCAAACACTCATTAGACACAATGAATATTTGTCATAATCAAAACCAGGCATGACCGATAAGGTCAACAGAGCGTTTCAGGTTAGGGAACTTCTTTCTTGCTTCTTAGAGTAATAGTGGTCTCTGCTGTCTCAAAGAGAACATGTGCATTTGTTGTTGTGGTTGCTGGTACTCTTGAGGACTAGGCTAAGGTTCCGTGAGCAATTCTTCATTTTATAAGATGTCCAATTGCGTGCTTATCGCATTAATGGTATCCTACAATTCATTATTATGATTGACTTAAGTTTGTATGAACTGTTGGAGCATGTTCGCCATCTGTCTCTTGCTCTCGTCAAAAAATTATGATGGCGTACAGTTATGAGGGATCTGTTGTGGCTAGTGTTGAGGCGGAGGAATATCTAGGTAGTTTGTTGGCTCATATGCTTCTCTACCACTAATTGTGCTAATAGGGTGTGCAGTCATGGGTGCTTGAGTGTATCATGTCTTCCACTGTGGAACATTTTTAGCTAGGTAATTGAAGAACAATAATACTTGATCTGGATCCTTACTGAAGAGTTCTCCATTGCACATGGTCTTGACAAAATACTTGCAATCAGGGGTAAGAGCAATATAAAAACAATTAACTAACCTCTATGAGTCAAACTCGTGATGTGAACAAGTACTTAGTAGATCCTTAAATCGCTACCAGCAAACTTAAAATGTCTCGCCATCCTGTTGCACAAAATTAAGAATTTGTTCCAGCAAAAATTGAGTTTTCTGTGAGGGACAAAACGCATGCAGAAATTCACACTCCTTATCAGACCAATTAGTGATAGAGTAAGGTTTCAAGGACTGAAACCATATTCGTGCCACATCCTGCAAAGTAGCAAGAAATAAATTCAGTCTAATAGCTTCATTAGTTCTTGCATAAGTGAAAAACATATTGTGAGTTAATTCAAACTCTGCTAGGTGTTGATAAGGGCACTTAGATTACATCCCGTAAAACTCGGGTAACAATGACGTCCTCCTGCGCTGCATCATGAAATTAGGCTCGTCATTAGGCAAAACAGTGGAAGAGGATGCAGTGGCATATTCAAGCTGCAAAAAGTCCATTATTGTGTGTGGTGCAGGTGCAGCCATTTTTTAAAAATCTCAATTTGTTTTCTGTTTTTTCTTTTCTGCTTTTTTTTTTCTTTTTCATAAAACTAATAAAAATGATGGGAAAAACGCTAATTTGAGATTAAGACCGACATTCGCCAGCAACAATAAGCAGCTCGGAAGTTATCCCAAGTATAGGAGTTACGTCATGTAATATTCAACCCAAGGGCTAGATCGTCTCCTCACGGAATGCATTTTAATTTCAAATTTCATGTTCGTCCAATCAAAAATAAAAGTATACTGAACTCAATTTAGATTCGGGATTTCAAGATTGTTTGATTTCACTCTTAGAAAATTAAATAACACACACAATAAACCCTAAAACTAGCATTCACTAAATTTAATACCAAGAATGGAAACCCTAACCTACTTAAGGAAACACTGAAACATGCATTAATTAAAAATGACAACTTAGAACATGGAATTAAAAATACGCAATGGAAACTCAACCAAACACACATGCGCGCAATAAAAACCGAACCTTTAACAAAATTAAGAACTTGAAACAAAATCACAATTTAACGCAAACGAAGCACGATAAAAATATGAACTTTAATAAAATAGACCCTAACTAAACCGAGCTTCCGACAAAAATTAAATCTTGAACAGAAAAACAACTAATTTAATCTCCCAATGGTAAAACAAAAATTTTTTTCTTTTTTTTATTTTTTGCTTCTTTTTAGAATTAAACCAGACATAATTAAATATCGAACTACAACAGAATTTACCAATAAGATGAAATACAAAATAAAATAAATAAATAAACAGTTAACTATTGCACTAATAATAAAATATTCAAAATCCAAAATTTTCAAATACCTTCAGTAATTAAGAACACACTAACATCCATTCCTAATATTAAAAGAAAGAAAAGAAAATAAGAGAGAGAGAGAGAGAGAGAGAGAGAGAGAGGGAGAGATAGAAAACAGAGTGTCTGGGGTAGCCATGGTGTGTGGTGGCTGGACTGGTTCTAGAGCAGAGAGCAGAGGAGGCTGCTGCTCAGGTGGAAGGTGGAATGGTGGCAGTAGAGCACTCGCCGGAGTTTGCAGTAGGTTAGGTCTAAGATGACAGCAAGGGCAAACAGCAGGGCTTCGGGTCTATTGATCAGTGTTGCTGCGGCGAAGCCGATGCACAGGGATTGCTGGAGATAGTGGCTGTAGCAATTTTGGGTTTAGAGAGAGGCTGAGAGAGAAGAGAGGAGGAGAAACAAGAGAGAGTAAGTAGGAAGAGGAAGAAAGGAGTTTTGGGAGAGAGGAAGAAGGAAGGGATAAGAGGAGAAGAGCAGTCCGCAGGGCTCTCTCCTCCAAGAAGGGAAAAGAAAACTTATATAAAAAAAACCCTACGACCCATCAAGCTGACTCGCGACCCAGATATATCCAACCTGACCCGTTTGGAAAGAGTGTAGGCCAGGTCACATCAACAACCCACTTATCATTTTTTTTTTCTTTTTTTTTTCTTTCATTCTTTTTTGTTCTCTGTTCACAGCTTGATTTGACCCTCTTGGAGCTTGTTTCTCACAAAACTAAAAAAATAGGGAAGTTATAGATAATCCTTTCCTCTTTTTCCAAAAATTTGAATCGTCTTAATTGAAGCTCAGAAGGAAACGTTATGCACGAAATACAAAGAGGTGCCGGTTTTGGTTCTCAAAAATTTTCTTGCGATAAAATATTACCAAAAATTTGTAAATAGCGCAATAAAACTCAAGAATGATAAATTTGGCACTTTATTAAAATATTGGACAAATTTGAACATTTAATTAAAAATATAAATCGTAAAGACTGGGTTAAGATGCCCAATTACGTAGTTTTGATGCGTAATCACACTAACCGATGATGGGTTCATACAAATTAGATGTGAGTTAGGCTTAATGCATAGTAGATAAGCTTCCTAAAACTTAAATATTTCATAACTTGCATAAATTTAGGGGGAGCTATCTCATGGGAACTTTCCTAGTCTTAGCAATTGATACTAATGATTAACTTATCTTCTTGCTTTAGACTTTGTGAAAGTTGATTATTGATTGTGTGCATAGTTCATATTTCTATCGAATGATTATATTGATTATCATTTGTGATGCACAACTTGTCCACTTCATGATCGTATTGAAATTTTATCTACTTGATTGGACAATACTAAACTGTTTGAGTAGTTGTGGATAAACTGTTAGGACATATTTAAATTCAAACAGGTTACACTTATACATGTTTTGTTTTGGAAAGTATGATTTACAAATAGCACTCTGCCGAAATTTTTTTAAAAAATTCTTTTCAACATTCTTTTTGTATAATTGTAATACTTACCCATTGCCGAGGTTATTAACTCATGTGACCCTTTTTGCTGTTGCCAAAAGGGGGAGACGGAAAGGGACAAAAATAATAGGTAAAATAATTTGTTTAAAATTAAGTTGGATGCATATTGAGAGGGGGGACTTCTTTGACTTAACCCTATATTTTTTCTTGTCGTATCTGTTATCATCAAAAAGGGGAGAATGTTGACCTTATAGGTCATGCCCGGTTTTGATTATGACAAATACTCACTGTGTCTAATGGGTATTTGAGATTTTGTGCAGGAACTAAACTTGTTATGATCGAGATGGGCACAAAACAAGTAAATATTGAAGACCATTGTGTTCTAATTTATATAGTTCATTCATGTAAATGGTTTGTAATAGTAAATAGGGGTTGATTTGTAATAATCTCGCACACATCACATGCATGATCTAATAAGTAAGCTCAAACAAACCATAAACTAAAATTGACCTTAGAAAGACCTTAGGGTTTACCCTTCGGTCGATCGACACTAGATTTTTTCGGTGTCTTTAATTGGACATAAATGACCCTAGGACACACACCATTGCACCTATGAATGTTAGGCACTTGAATAGGATTTGTATGATTCATAACAGGATCAAAATGCACACATTGTACACTTTCGGTCGACCAGCCAAAGCAGTTCGTTCTGCCTTGGTCAACCGAAACAGGCTTGGGTTAACTGTTGACCAAGGTCCCGGTCAACCGAACTAGTATAGTTCAAAACCCCCCGATCGACTGAAACTGCCTAAGGTCAACAAATTGACCATCTGGTCGACCGAACCAATTTTGTATTGCAACTACCTGGTCGACCAAGGGTCCTCGGGAGAAATCCCAACTGTCTGGTCGACCAAATGGCCTAGTCGACCAAACCTCGGAGAAATGGAAAATCGCCCTTTGGACAGCCACTTTCGGTCAACCGTGTCTCCAGTTCAAAAGTGTCCTGGTCGACCAAACCATTTGAACTCTGGTTGACCGAAAAGGTTCTGGTTGACCAGACCTCTGGGGTTGCCCTGATTTTTTTATCATGGTTAATTATTTAAAATTGGGTTAAACTAATTAAAAGGTTATTAAACTTTCCTAATAATTCATAATAGGTCCCCAACGGTCATAATTCATGGAGTGTCTATATATACCCCTTCATTTGGGAAAATTAGCAACTTGATTAGCAAAAAAAATTGAAAATTTTCTCTCAAGCAAAAATACTCTCTTCTATTCCTACTGCTTATATTCGCACTCATACAACTCAAACTTACCTTCTTCAAGTTTCCATATCCTTTGTAAGTGTGTTGAGTGTTTTTGGGAAGAGGTTTGCTCTCTCATTGTTGTGAGATTGATTTGATTTTCATTGAGAGCTAAACCTTAGTGTTCTTAGGGGGCTTTGCTCATAAGCCTATCCTAAGAAGACTTGTCTAACCTTCTGAGTGTTGCATTCGTATTGCAATATCTTAGGAAATTTGTACTTGTTTTTGGCTTGCAAAATATTTTCAAACTTACTCAAATATCTTGTGAAATCTTTATTGGTATATTTGTGAAAAGATATTTTCCCGTGTGATATTAATCTTTGTGGCAATATTTATTCAAGTGTACATCATTTGCTGAATACAAAGATTGTATATCCTTTGCAAACCAAGCATATACACTCACCCTGTCTATGTAGGGTAACAACTCCCCTCTATCTTAGAGCTCTATCACCAAGTCTATCTCGATTTCCTGAAATATTTTGATTAATTGGGTGAGACACATCTCATTTGGGTATATGATTATTTTCAGCAGAAGAATATAGTTATTCCAGACAGATTATTATAAATGAATTATCACTCAAGTTGTGTGGCATGAGTAAATAAATACGATATAGCATAAATAAACTCGTTAGCATATTTTATGGATTTGTAAAGTAAAGTATAGATTTATACATTTTTATGGCATGACAGTTTTACCCAGAGATGTGATTTTATATAGAGTCATGAATATATATAAGATTGTGTTTTATACAGGGTTAAGAATATATATAAATAGAGTTGTGGGTATTTTGAAATCATGATATATGGTTTCATATGTAAATTATGGTATGACAGTTCAACCGGCCAATAACCGTGTCAGTTCAGCCGGCTTTATGTCGTGATCAGTTATGAAAGATAGTTGTACACAGAGTTATGTAGATGAGTATACTAGAATCCCTCCCTATGTAGGGGCCAACATGAGGTGGTATCCTCCTCGTATATGGGTCATCATGAGAACGAGTATAGCAGAGCCCCTCCTTTTAGATGGGCCAGCAAAAGGTTACCCACCTCGTATACAGGTCAGCATGAGGATGTGTATAGGAGATTCCCTCCTCATACACAGGCTAGCATAAGGTTGTATCCTCCTCGTATATCGGTCGGCATGAGGATGAGAACAGCAGAGTCCCTCCCTGTATATGGGTCAGCATGAGGTTATCCTCCTCATATACAAGTCAGCAAGAGGATGTGTATACCAAATTATTATAGAGTTATAATATGATAGGTCTAAACAGTATTATGATATGACAGTTCTATATAGTATTATGATAAGACAGATCTACACAGCATTACGTTATGACAGATTCTTATAGAATTGTGTTATGATAATTTTATGCAGCAATATGGTGCAACATTGTTATATAGGGTTATGATTATATATATAGAAATATGATTCTATACTAAGTATGAATACATATAGAAATATGATTTTAGACTGAATTACAATTATTTAACCATGTACATAGATGTATGAACATAGATTAAATATTGTGGTAAAGTACGTTTTGAAAGGAAATATGTATTTTCATATATATAGTGAGTACAACATTAAATGATAATTTGGGTAAAGTTTAGTAATCAGTGGATATATATATATATATATATATATATATATATATATATGTTTTGTCACATAAAACTCATTTGTCACATATTGATAATAATTTATTCCATCTTACTGAGTGATGACTCGCCCCACGAAAATTCTAACATTTTGCAGATTCACATGAAGGATAGCAGTAATCAGAGTAGCGTAGTCGAAGCAGGTGGGACTCAATTTAGGCTTCTTAGTTATTACATGTGTAAGCAAATATACTAGTTTACTAGGTTTGTGTTTATGTTAGGATAGAAGGTCTTATTTAGAATTAGATTATTTTATTATGTTTTAATGATATCTAAGTAGTAGGTATTTAATTTGCGAGGTAATAGAAGATATTGTTATATTGGGATAATTTAGCACTCTGGTAATTCGCATTAGAGGAGCTCCGCTGTCCTAATTAGTTATTCTTATAATATGAAATACTTAGGATATTACATATGTATCAGAGAAATTGAACAAAAAATTTTTGGGTCGCTACAGTTGGTATCAGAGCCTAGCGATTCTGTAGACCTAAGTAACTGATCTTACTAGAGTATTGGAATGAGTTATGATGAGGATAGGAAATGGGTAAAGCAAGTTTATAGTACATCATTATTGGAGGACAAGTTATAATTTTGGGTTTTGGTTTCGCTACCTGGAAGTAGAAATCCATTGACAGTTTTCTGTGATTTTTCTGTAGTAGTCAACGGTTACAGAAAAGCCATGGCAAACCATCGATGATTTTGTTTCTGAGCAGTAAGATTGAAACATAAATTGGGAGCATGGATGGTGAGTTGGTTGGTTGTACGAGAAAATTTTATAAGAGGAAGCCCAATTATTTGAGTATGAAGAAGTATAACATTTTATAGTTTCTTGGTTAAACGATTGTGTCGATCGTGTTATGATAATGAGATTCTAAGATTATCTTATTCTATTTTTCAAGATGGACCCTAGGAACAACAATGCTCATACTGGTGCTGGTGATGCGAGGCCCTCTAGTATGGGCGGCCATGACTCTAACGTAGTTTTGCATAGTGTTGCTCAGCAGGTTATGACTGAGATAGCATGGAGTGCTAGAAAGCAGGATTTCTTGTCAGTGAATCAAGGCTGCACTATAAAGCCCTTCATTCGGATGAATCCTCTGGCCTTTTCAGGAAGTGCAGACTCAATTATGGTAGAGAACAATTATGGCAGAGAAGTGGATGCAGGAGATTGAAAAGATCTTGACAGTACTACGCTGTATTAATGAGCAGAGGGTCTTCAATGCCACGTATAGGTTGTTAAGAGAGGCTAAGATGTGGCAGATAGCTGTAAGATTACTGGAGGGAGAGAGGCCAGTTCCAGAAGGCATGACCCGGTGCCGATTTAAAGAAATTTTCTTTGATCGTTACTTTCCTACCACCATAAGATAGGCCAAAGTGGAAGAATTCATGAATTTGACCTAAGGGCATCTTACAGTGCAGTAGTATGCAACAAAGTTTATTGAGTTGTCATGCTTTGCCACCTACATTGTCCCAGATGAGACTAGAAAGGCAAAAAATTTTGAGAGAGTATTGAGGCATGAAATCTATGAACATGTGGTAGTCTTAGAGGTATAGGATTTCTAAGAACTAGTACATAGGGCCGCTATAGCTGAGGAGAGTAGGCAGAGGGGAGTTGGAATGCAAAGCCAAAGGAAGAGGCCCACGCCTCCAAGGTTTGAAGAGGATTCTAACCAGGGTCCAAGGAACAGAATTAGTGAAGTTAAGAGACAGGAGATGGGAAACCAATCTGGACAGTGTAATCCATTATGCCTTATTTGTACTAAATGTAACAAAAGGCATAGGGGGAAATGCCGAGTTGGAACAAATACCTGTTATCGGTACGGTAGACCCGACCACATCACACGAGAATTTCATGGGCTGATGAATAATGCACCCCAATATTCAAAGGATCAAGCTTAGCATTATAAGGCAAGACCGAGGAAGTATAGTTGCAAGTGAGTGCTTATGTAACTTAGTGGTGTGTATATGTACATATATATATATATATGTATGTATGTATATATTGTTTTTGGTGATGTAATAATGATACTTGGATGTACTTGTATATTTTGTGGAAATCTAGTAATATAGTATGAGCATTTTTGGCATGGCCTATTCTTGCTTCTGTAAGAAGTGGATAAATGTTTGCATGAATATCAATATAAAGAACAACTTCGTGGGCATGAGGCTTGAAAGGTGGATGGTGAGTTATAAAGGTTATATGAGGCATAGAAGGTGGCTGGGGTTGATCAAAGATTATGATTGTACCATTAGTTACCATCCAGGAAAAGCTAATGTCATAGCTGATGTGTTGAATCAGAAATTAGGGAGTGCCTCTCTGTCAGCAGTGGTGAGGCAACATCAGATCCAAATAGAATCAGAAAAGCTTGGGGTAGAGCTAGTAGAGGAAGATCCCGCACAGATGCACGACGCAGAATTAGCAGAGCTGATAGTTAAAGTGCAAGATAGACAAGGAGAGGAATTTAGTATTTCAGATGACGGAACTCCTAGTTTCCATACTATGCTGTGCATGCCTACAAATGTTGATATCAAAAGGACGATTTTAGAGGAGGCTCACAGGTCCCTGTACACGGTATATCTAGGCAGCACTAAAATGTATAGGAATTTTCAAGAGTCTTTTTGGTGGAGTGACGTGAAGAGGGAGTTTGCAGAATTTGTGCAAGATTGTTTAACATACCAGTAGGTTAAGGCTAAGCACCAGAGATCGGCGGGATAATTGCAGCCACTTTGCATCCCGAAGTGGAAGTGGGATCACATTTCTATGGACTTCATGACGGATTTACCATCGGCGCAACATGCACAGAACGCTATTTGGGTGGTTGTAGATCGACTAACGAAGATCGTTCACTTTATCCCTATCAAAGTAAACTACCCCATGACACACTAGCTGAATTTTATATATATATATATATATATATATATATATATATATATATATATATATTCAAGAGATAGTATGATCACATGGTGTGCTAGTGTCTATAGTATCAGACTAAGACCCACATTTCACGTCACGATTTTAGAGGAGCTTGTAAGAGGCTCTGGGGTCTCAGTTACCATTCAATGTGACATTTTATCCTCAAATAAACTGGCAAATAGAGAGGACGATTCATATATTAGAGGATATGCTACAAGCATGTGTGCCAGATTTTGGGGCTACTTGGACCCAGTATATGCTGCTGGTGGAGTTTGCGTATAGAAACAGCTATCAGGCCAGCATCGGGATGGCACCTTATGAGACTTTATATGGTAGAAGATATCGATCTCCACTGTACTAGGATGAGATCAGTGATAGGCGAGTCTTGGGATCAGAGTTAGAGCAGTAGGCGTACAATAAAGTCCAACTTATTAAAGAAAGAATCAGTGCAGCTCGGAGTCGGTAGAAAAGTTACACATATACTCACCGCAGGAAATTGAAGTTTGATGTAGGAGATCATGTGTTTCTAATAATAGCGCCATTGAATGGAGTTTTGAGGTTTGGGAGGAAGGGTAAGCTAAGCCCTAGGTTTATTGGCCCATTCAAAATACTTGAGAGAGTGGGGCCAGTTGCCTACCGGCTAGCTTTACCACTATATTTATCCAGAATACATGACGTATTCCATGTTTCCATGCTGAGGAAATACGTCCCAGATCCCTCCCACGTGATCAGCTATGTAGGTATAGAACTCAGAGATACTTTGGCATATGAGGAAACACAAGTGCAGATTCTGGATAGAAAAGAACATGAATTGTGCAGTAAGAAAATTCCATTAGTAAAAGTCTTGTGGAGGAATCATGTAGTGGAAGAAGCTTCATAGGAGCTCAAGGAGCAAATACAACAAAAATACCCACGCCTATTCAGTGGGGATCAGCAGTAAACAAAAAATAAGGTAAAGATACAGGTAAGTATGTAAAGTTTCGTTTGTGTAGGTTAATCAGTACATGTAATAGTTTATGTTTTGGATGGCCATGGGAGAATTTTATTTAGTTATTGTAATCTCCCAGAACCATATATGTAATCACAATTTTCCTCCACCATAAGTAAAGGTAAGTAATAAAATAAGTAGCCAATTTTCTTAGAGGATGGTGTTTAATAGACAGCAAATTTCGAGGAAGAATTTTTTATAAGGAGGGGAGAATGTAGAGACTCGGAAAATTTATAGCAATTAAATAATAAAAGAAAAGAAAGAAAAGGAAATTTCCAAAGGGGGGGCTCAGCAAGGTCTCGTCGACGAACGTAGAGCGTTCATCGATGAGCAGTCTTCTTAGGCATGTCGACGTGGACATGTGTCTCGTCGACGAGAACTTACCGAGAGGGCTGATTTCAGGGCCTAAAATTAATCGACGAAGGTTATGTACTTGTCGACGAACCTCCTTCTTAGACTCTTTGATGAGATGTCATGGTTCATCGATGAGGCCATGTGGACAGCACTCTATAAATAGCTGAAAATGATATTTCAGCAAGGAAAATCAAAATCTCTTACCTCTCTCCCTCTCTTCCTCTCCAGTTTGGTTCTCCCTCCTTCTATCTACAATTCTTGCATCGTTTCTCCCCATTTCGACAATCAGAAGCTGCCACATTGATCCTAGAGATATTTTCTACAAGTCTGCCGGAACAGATTGTTGATTAGGGCAACTTGGACACCATCCCAAAATCAGGGCAAGTAAAGTATTTAGGTATTTCCAGTATTATCAAGTTTATCTGAGCTCAGATTTTGTGTTGCATAAGAATATACCAGTGTTTTTTGGAGTAAAATTAGGGTGTTATGATTTCAAGGTTAGGGTGTTTTGGGACCCTATGGGCATGGGTTGAGGACCCCAGCAAATTTTTTTCTAGAAACCCAGGATTTTGAAGTTGGTACGCCGAGGGCATGAGGGTAGAATTAGAGGCAAGCCTCCTAATTAGATAGGTAAGGGGAATAAATTATGTTAGGTATTTTCAGAAGTTTAACTGATTAAAATGGAGCATGTGATTACAGAAATATTAAATATGATTTTGCTGAAATATCAGGCTTATGGTAATAGAGAGTTTGAATTAATTATTATATGTATTCTTTGGGAAAAATTAGTTGTTGAGTTTAAGTAAGACTTTAGAGTTGGGTATATGATTATTTTCAGCAGAACAATATAGTTATTCCAGGTATATAATAAATGAATTATCACTCAAGTTGTGTGACATGAGTAAATAAATATGATACAACATAAATAAAATTGTTAGCATATTTTATGGATTTGTACAGTAAAGTATAGATTTATATAGTATTATAACATGATAGTTTTACCTGGAGATGTGATTTTATACAGAATCATGAATATATATAAGATTGTGTTTTATACAGGGTAAGAATATATATAGATAGAGTTGTGGGTATTGTGAAATCATGAAATATGGTTTAATATGGAAATTATGGTATGACAGTTCAATCAGCCAAAAGTCGTGTCAGTTTAGCCAATTTTATGCCGTGATCAGTTATGAAAGACAGTTGTGTATAGAGTTATGCAGATGAGTATACCAGAATTCCTCTTTGTATACGAGCCAGCATGAGGTGCTATCCTCCTCATAAACGGGTTAGCATGAGGATGAGTATAGCAGAGCCCGTCCTTGTATATGGGCCAGCATGAGGTTATCCTACTCGTATACAGGTTAACATGAGGATGTGTATAGGAGAGTCCCTCCTCGTATATAGGCCAACAAGAGATTGTATCCTCCTCGTATACGGGTCAGCATGAGGATGAGTACAGCAGAGTCCCTCCCTGTATATGGGCCAGCATGAGGTTATCCTTCTCGTATACAGGTCAGCGTGAGGATTTGTATAGCAGATTATTATAGAGTTATGATATAATAGTTCTAAACAGTATTATGATATGACAGTTCTATATAGTATTATGATACACAGTATTATCTTATGACAGATTATTATAGAAATGTGTTACGATAATTTTATGCAGCAATATGGTGCAATAGTGTTATATAGGGTTATGATTATATATATAGAAATACGATTCTATGCTAAGTATGAATACATATAGGAATATGATTTTATACCGAATTACATATATTTAACCACGTACATAGATTTATGAACACAATTAAATATTGTAGTAAAATGCGTTTTGAAAAGGAAATATGTATTTTTAGATATATATATATATATATATATATTGTCACATAAAACTCATTTTCCACACGCTAATAATAATCTATTCCGTTTACTGAGTGATGACTCACCATATGTGAATTTTAACATTTTACAGATTCACATGAAGGATAGCAGTAATTAGAGTTGTAACGACACGAAAAATAATGATATTTAAATATTAAAGAAAGAGGGAAATGAAAACAGAAACAAAGGAGGCAGCAGGCTTCGTTGACAACATTGCATTTTGGATGCAATAACTTGAAAATTTTACACAAGGCCTCGTCAACGAACACAGGGAGTTTGTCGACGAGCTCCTAAGTAGGCATTGTCGATGAGAAGATGCCGAGAGGGGTTTTCGAACAGTCTGAAATTTGTTGACGAGGGAGGAAGTTCATTGACAAAATTATTGAAGGACTCGTCGACGAGATGACGTGTCTTGTCGACGAATATGACCATATAAGCAATGAAAAACTCATATTTTTATCAAATTTCAACGCAAAATTAACCCTCTCTCACTCTCTAAAACGCTCCCCTTTACTTTCTCTTCAATTCCAGCCTTGATTCACGCCGAATCGATGATCTGAAGCCACCACGACGCTCTTGGTGAAGTTCTCTACGAGTCTACTGGAGCTGATCATTGGTGGAGTTGGCTTGGATTTCATCCAAATCTCAGGGTAAGACATTTTATTCAGTATTTGTCTTTCCCTTAGTTATAATAAATACAATACACAAAGAAATACTAATGTTTTGTTCTAGGAGAATTGATTTTAAGGGTGATGAGTGGAGAACTCTACGGGTATAGGGACATAATTTAGTAGGGACTTTTCAGAGTTAAGGTAAGGGAAATATGCTATGCTAGGGTTGTAAGAATATTAACAGAGTTTTCATAGATACATATATACCAATTATTATGCAATTTTTTTTTTTTTATAGAACGAATGTTTTAATGTTGTGTGGCCTAAGTAGATATTTACCTGATATAAAAATTATACAGTACTTCAGAATATCATGTTATATAGCATGTATATACAGTTATTCACAGATGATTAACAAACAGATTTATATAGATTTTATTCAGTTCAATATATCATAGTTTTTACAAAATGCTATGTTTTCCTAAATACCATAACACAGAGTTTATAAAGATAGATTATACAGTTATAGCATCGAGATGCTACAATTACTCAGATTTTACAGTACAAAATTATAGCGTTATGGTTATTTTGGAAACATAATGAAAATTCAATGGTATATATAGATGTACTTATATAGTATCAAATCCTTGTGGAGATATTACAGACATATACAATTTACAAAGCACGGTACCATTGCTATATACATATAGAGTGCAACCACATATCTCCGATAGTGTGTGGGTACCATCTAACCGTGCTCGAAGAGGATGCAGCTCCCAGTACACTAGGTAGAGGGGGCCGGTTAGAGGAGGTGGCAACCAGTATCGCGCTTAGGAGTTGATGCAGTTTGACCGGGCTGAGGTAGTGTAGAGTATGATGACTTTCCTGGAGGGCCGACCAAGTTAAGTCCCGCCTATAGGCTGCACAACCCTGTCATGAGGGCTCAAATCATGACATACAAAGTCCTAAGAAAAGAACACAGTTATGTATATGTATATAGTTTTATAGTTTTTATCGTATGTAGTATGTTATAACAGTATGAATGATAGAAAGCTCAGATGATACAAATATTTTAAGCTTTTATACATGTTCTTTTAATAGATTTTTCAGATCATGCAGTTTTAAATACTATTATTATAATTATATGACTCGATCGCCACACACTAGTAATAGCATATTTCCACTTACTGAGCGTCGACTCACCCCATTACTTTAATATTTTTCAGGTAAACCAGTTAGGCGAGAAGATCAGGCTCACGGATAGAGATCACTTGGTCACCCTAGTTAAAGGGTAAGTTTTATGTAGGGTTTTGTATTTTTGGGTAGTTAACTCTGAAGAGAGGGATGTATTATGTAGCTATGGTTGAAAATACTGAATTCTGTTATTGTATATACATGTATATGTGGTTATGTGATTTATGTTTTCCGCTGCATAGGGGTGCCCATTGTATTCAAATATTATATTAATTTGTTAAAATAAAAAAAAATGGAGAAATTTTGAGGATGTTACATTTTTTGTATCAGAGCCTAGGTTGCTAGGTTCTGTAAACTCTTGAGTACAACGGAAAACAATACAAGAATATAGGAAAAAGATTTGAGGTTTTATTCCGTGATCTGGATACAGGATTTGGTGGTAGTTTCTGTGTTTTTTTTAGGGTGACGATTTTAGGAAAACCATAGTAAACTGTCGACGAGTCATGTGTTTGGGTTGCAAGAGTGGACTTTGGGATTAGGATGAGGAGGGATGGTTAATAGAGAATTTGGAGTTTTAGTTGAATAAGTTGGGTCTGTAGGGAAATAGAATTCTGAAACGGTGTTCTATGTGTTTGTAGGATGGACCTAGGAGGCAATAGCGCTCACGCTAGTGGGAATGATGGTGCTGGTCCTACTGGCGCAGTAGGTGGGGATTCAGATGATGTGCTGCGTAATGTGGCTTAGCAAGTTATGGCTGAGATAGCGCAGAGTTCTAGAGAGTAGGGAGGTCCATCTCCAGTTCAGGGATGCACCATAAATAAATTCATGAAGATGAATCCACCAGTTTTTTCTAAAGTGACTAACCCTGCAGTTACTGAGAATTGGGTGCAGGAGGTTGAGAAGATCTTGACAGTACTTCACTGCACTGACAAGAAAAGAGTTATGTACGCTATGTATAAACTGGCAGGGGAGGCTAAGAGATGGTGGATGACCACTAGACTATTGGAGGAGCAGAGGACGACTCCAGTGCCGATGACTTGGGCCCGTTTCAGGGATACTATCCTGCTTCGGTCAGAGAGACCCAAATTTAGGAGTTCTTGAGCTTTTCCCAGTGGTCGATGACAGTCCAGCAGTACGCGGTGAGATTTATCAAGCTCTCGCGTTTCTGCCCATATCTCATCCCCGATGAAGTAAAGAAGGCCAGAATGTTCAAAAGAAATTTGAGGCAAAATATCTACATAGAGGAGGTGGTATTGAGGATCCAGGATTTTACAGAGTTGGTTAATAGGGCCATTATAGCAGAGGAGAGTCTACCAAAAGAGATTGAGACACAGAGTCAGAAGAAGAGGACCGCACTCCCCAGCTTTTAGGCGAGTACCAACCATGGCCCTTGGAGGTAAGGTAGATCTGGCGAAGTTCAAAGACAAATGATAGAGCAGGGTGGATTTCAAGGTAGTTAGCCTCCCACCATTTGTACCAGATGTGGATGGAGACACCCGGGTGAATGTCGATTAGGGAAGAATGTTTGCTACCGCTATGGGAGACCTGGCTATATGGCTCGATCCTGTCAGATGACACCAGGTTATGTACTATCTTCTAGGCCATTTCAAGGAGGATACCAGGCGCCCCGCAGAGGTTAGCAAAGAAATACTGCGTCGGCAATGGTTTGCGTATTGACACTAAAAGATGCTGAGACGGCTAGAAATGTGGTTACAAGTACCCTTACTGCTTTACCATATACAATTGTTGTTTTGTTTGATATTGGTGCCACCTATTTCTTTATATCGGCGAGATATATCAGAATAACTGGGGTAGAGACTCAGCTACTAGATGTAGAACAGTCTGTGGGTATGTCAATACAATCTGTGGTTAGATACAGGAGGGTACTCCGGAATTTTTATGTAAGTATTTAGGAGAGAGTGTTGTTAGCCGATTTTGTGGTCTTAGATATGTAGGGGTTTGATGTGATACTAGGCATGGATTGGCTAGCAACTTATCATACAAGTATTGATTGTCATATGAAGGAAGTAATATTTAGACCCCCGGGCAAGTCAAAATTTAGATTCGTGAGTTCATATGAACGTGCTTCGCCATAGCTAGTGTCAGCTATTCAGGTGAGAAGATTGTTACAGGGTGGTTGCCAGGGGTATGTCACGTACATAAAATAATTTTCGAGAGAAGAATTGGGACAAGCTGACATACCAGTAGTGAGGGAATTCCTAGATCTATTTCCAGAAGAATTGCTTGGTTTGCCACCAGATCATGAGATTGAGTTCACTATAGAATTGTTGTCAGGATCTGCACCAATATCAAAAGCACGATACTGTATGGCCCCAGTAGAGTTAAAAGAATTGAAAGAACAGTTACAGGAATTGCTAGATAAAGGTTTCATCAAGCCCAGTGTGTCACCTTGGGATGCACCAGTTCTGTTCGTGAAAAAAAAAGATGGAACCATAAGATTATGCATCGATTATAGGGAGATAAACAAACTGATAGTCAAGAATAAATATCCTCTCCCTAGGATCGATGATTTATTTGATCAACTCAAGGAGACCCAGGTTTACTCTAAAATTGATCAGTTGTCAGGCTACCATCAGGTGAAAGTTAAAGTAGAAGATATTTTGAAGACCGCATTTCGTACCAGGTATGGGCATTACGAGTTCTTAGTGATGCCATTCGAGTTGATTAATGCACCAGCAGTATTTATGGATCTAATGAATCGAGTGTTTCATCAGTATTTGGACCAGTTTTTGGTTGTGTTCACTGATGATATAATGGTCTACTCGAGGAGTTTTGAGGAGCATGAGCATCAATTGAGGTTGGTGTTGCAGATATTGAGAGAAAGGAAATTATATGAAAAATTTAAGAAGTGTGATTTTTAGTTAAAACAGGTCACATTTCTCGGCCATGTGATCTCAGAAGCAAGTGTATCAGTTGATCTAAGTAAAATAGAGGCAGTGGTGAGTTGGGAAAGGCTGAGAAATGTTCAGGAACTCAGGAGTTTTCTGGGATTGGCAGGTTATTAGTGGCATTTTGTGGATGGTTTCTTTAGGCTATCAGGTCCATTAACATGACTTACAAGGAAAAATGTAAAATTTGAATGGACTGATAACTGTGAGCAGAGTTGAATATGAGGCAAAGAAGGTGGCTAAAGCATATTAAAGACTATGATTGCTCGATTAGTTACCACCCAGGAAAAGCAAATATAGGCAAATGCTCTGAGCAGGAAATCAGGGGGACCCGTACTGGCAGCTATGGAGATTCAGCACCCAATTTTGATGGATTTGGAGAGGTTCAGTATATAATTGGTAGAGAAGAGTCCTCAGGCAGTTATTTCTAGTCTAGTGGTTCAACCTACACTATACGAGAGGGTTAAAGCAGAAAGGGCGATGATGTAGAGTTGGCAGAGGTGATGGCTAGAGTGCGAGATGGTCGAGGAGAGGAGTTTAGCATATCAGATGACAGAGCTCTGTAATTGTGTACTAGCTATGTGTTCCTATAGATACTGAGATCAGGAGAACTACACTGGAGGAGGCTCACAAATCCCTATACACGGTCCATCCCGGCAATACTAAAATGTATAGGGACCTGCGAGAGTATTTTTGGTGGAGTGGAATGAAGAGGGAGATAGCCGAGTCTGTTCAGTAATGCTTGACGTGTCAGAAGGTTAAAGCTAAGCACTAGACATCAGCAGGACAGTTGCAGCCACTGTTCATTCTAGAATGGAAATGGGACCACGTTTCGATGGACTTCGTTATAGGGTTACCACCAGTACGACAGGGACTGAATGTGATTTGGGTGGTTGTAGATCGTCTGACGAAAACTGCTCATTTCATCCCTATTAAAATCGGTTATTCCATGGACAGACTAGCGGAGATATATGTTCAAGAGATAGTTCGTGTTCATGGAGTACCAGTATCCATAGTCTCAGATCAAGATCCTGAATTTACTTCACGATCTTGGAAAAGTTTTCAGCAGGCTATGGGTACGCAGTTAGCTTTTAGCACTGCTTTTCATCCCCAAACAGATGGTCAGACTGAGAGGATGACTTGAACACTAGAGGATATGCTTCATGCTTGTGTGCTTGATTTTGGAGGCAGTTGGATTCAGTTTATGTCATTAGTTGAATTGGCTTATAATAATAGCTACCAGGCTAGTATCAACATGGCTCCATACGAGGCATTGTATGGTAGGAGATGTCATTCTCCTCTCTTCTGGGATGAGGTAGGCGAATGGCGAGTTTTGGGTCCAGAGATAGTACAACAGGCTTGTGACAAGGTCCGACTAATTAAAGAAAGAATCAATACAGCACAAATTCAGCAGAAAAGCTACGCAGATACTTGCTGCCAAAAGTTAGATCTTGACATGGGAGATCGAGTATTTTTGAAGTTAACTCCTCTGAAAGGAGTTATGAGGTTTGGAAAGAAGGGCAAGTTGAGCCCTAGGTATATAGGCTCTTTTGAGATACTTGAAAGAATAGGGTCAGTTGTCTATAGGCTAGCGTTGCTACCATTTTTGGCTAGAATTCATGATGTGTTTCATGTTGCTATGCTAAGGAAATACCTCCCAGACCCGTCCCACATAATCAGTTATGCAGAGATAGAGCTGACGGATTCATTAGTTTATGAAGAAACACCATTACATATTTTAGACAGAAAGACACAAGTATTGTGCACCAAAGAAATTCAATTAGTAAAAGTTTTATGGAAGAATCACGCTATAGAGGAAGCTTCTTGGAAACTCGAGGAGTAGATCAAACAGAGATACTCACAGTTGTTCCAAGAAGTATAAAGGTACTCAAGTAAAGTATAATAGTTAGATAAGTTTCTTTTGTAGGTACATGTATTAATTTTAGTTAATAGATTTTTAGTTTTATATGTGTAATTTCCCAGAACATAAATGTAACCACAGTATTCCTCCTCCACAAGTGAGGGTAGGAAATAAAATAAGTAGACCCTTTTCCTTTACAGAATGATGGAATGTATAGATGGAGATACAGATAGTAAATTTTGAAGACGAAATTTTATAAGGAGGGGAGAATGTTATAACCTGAAAAATAATGATATTTAAATATTAAAGAGAGAGGGAAATGGAAATAGAAATGGAAGGAGACAGCACGCGTCGTCGATGAACGCTTTGCATTCATCAACGACAATGCATTTTGGATGGAATAACCAAGAAATTTTACATAGGGCCTTATTGATGAACACAGGGAGTTCGTCAACGAGCTCATAAGTAGGCCTCGTCAATGAGAAGATGCTGATAGGGGTTTTTTGACAGTCTAAAATTCGTCGACGAGGGAGGAAGTTCATCGATGAAATTATTGAAGGACTCGTCGATGAGGTGACATGTCTCGTCGACGAATCTGGCCCTATGAATAGTGAAAAACTTGGATTTTTATCATATTTTAGTGCAAAAAAAACCCTCTCTCTCTTTCTCTCTCTCTCTCTCTCTCTCTCTCTCTATTTAAAATGCTTCCCTCTCCTTTTCTCTTCAATTCCAGCCCTGATTCACGTTGGATAGACAATCTGAAGCCACCACGACGCTCTTGGCGAAGTTCTCTGTGAGTCTGCTAGAGCTGATCGTTGGTGGAGTTGACTTGGATTTCGTCTCAATCTCAGGGTAAGGCATTTTATTCACTATTTGCCTTTCCCTCAGTTATAAGAAATACAATACATGAAGAAATACTGATGCTTTATTCTGGGGGAATTGATTTTCAGGGTGTTGAGTGGAACTCTGCTGGTATAGAACCAGAATTTAGTAGGGGCTTTTTAGAGTTAAGGTAAGGGAAATATGTTATGCTAGGGTTTTAAGAATGTTAACAGGGTTTTCATAAATACATATATACCAGTTATTATGCAGTTTTTTTTACAAAACAAATGTTTTAATGTTGTGTGGCTTGAGTAGATATTTACCTGATATAAAATTTATACAGTACTTCAGCATATCATGTTATATAGCATGCATATACAGTTATTCACAGATGATTAACAAACATATTTATATAGATTTTATTCAGTTCAATATATCATAGTTTTTACAAAATGCTATGTTTTCCTGAATACCATAGTTTATAAAGAAATATTATACAGTTATAGCATCAAGATGCTACAATTAATCAGATTTTACAATACAAAATTATAGAATTATGGTTATTTTGGAAACATAATGAAAACAGCAAAGGTATGTATATATAGATGTACTTATATAATATCAAATCCCTGTTGAGATATTGCAGACAGATACATTTTACAGAGCATGGTACTGTTGTTATATACAGATAGAGTGCAACCACATATTTCAGATAGTGTGTGGGCACCATCTAACCGTGCTCGGAGAGGATGCAGCTCCCCAGTACACTGGGTAAAGGAGGCCGGTTAGAGGAGGTAGCAACCAGTCTCACACTTAGGAGTTGATGTAGTTTGGCTAGGCTAAGGTAGTGTAGAGTATGATGACTTACCTGGAGGGCTGACCAGGTTAAGTCCCTCCTACAGGCCACAAAACCCTGTCATGAGGGGTCAAATCATGACATACATAGTCCTAGGGAAAGAACACAGTAATGTGTGTGTGTGTGTGTGTATATATATATATATATATATATATATATATATATATATATATATACAGTTTTATAGTTTTTATCGTATGTAGTATGTTATAGCAGTATGAATGATAGAAAGCTCAGATGATAAAAATGTTTAAAGCTTTTATACATGTGTTTTATAGATTTTTCAGATCATGCAGTTTTAAATACTATTATTATAATTATATGACTCAGTCGCCACACACTAGTAATAGCATATTTCCACTTATTGAGTGTCGACTCACCCCGTTACTTTAAAATTTTTCAAGTGAGCTAGTTAGGCGAGCAGATTAGGCTCGCGGATAGAGATCACTTGGTCACCCTAGTTATAGGGTAAGTTTTGTGTAGGGTTTTGTATTTTTGGGTAGTTAACACTGGAGAGAGAGATGTATTATGTAGCCATGGTTGAAAATACTGAATTGTTGTATTGTATATGCATGTATATGTGGTTATGTGATTTATGTTTTCCATTGCATAGGGGTGCTCATTATATTCAATATTAGAGTAATTTGTTAAAATAAAAATAAGAAGAAATTTTGAGGATGTTACAAGAGTAGCGTAGCGGAAGCGGGTTGGACTCGGTTTAGACTTCATAGTTATTGCAAGTCTAAGCGAATATACTAGTTTACTATGTTTGTGTTTATGTCAGGATAGAAGGTCTTATTTAGAATTGGATTATTTTATTATGTTTTAATGATTTCTGAGCAGTAGGGATTTAAATTGTGAGGTAATAGAAGATATTGTTATATTGGGATAATTTAGCATTCTGGTAATTGGCATTTGAGGAGCTCCCCTGTCCTAATAAGTTATTATTATAATATGAAATACTTAAGATATTACATATGGTATGAGAGAAATTGAATGAAAATTTTTGGGTCGCTACAGGGAAGAATACAAGCCCATACATGTAACTCCCCTCTGCTCTGATATCGTTTGTATCCTCACCCAAACAACTCGAGTTCGGCCACAACTGATACTCATTAGGGCATTCACCTTGCTGAGTAAGCCCTTGGGCAGAGTGTTTTACTTCAATTTAATTATTTATATTATTAACCCATGCTATTTCATTTCTCATTTCCACTCTCATTTCCATTTTCATTTCCATTTCCTTTCCATTTTCATTTCCATTCCACAACTAGCTCATGAGTGTCCTCGGTTACATCTGCATCTATAACTCTTGGCTGCCATGAGGATATTTTCTACACCATGCTTCACCCCATGGTCGAGGTCACTCTCCATACACTACTCTATGCTTCCCCCCATGGTCGAGGTTGTGCAGCCCGAAGGCTGGATGTAACCGCGGCTAGCCTACCCAGTTAGATCAAAATATCATATCATACATCCTGCATCTATTGTACGACTAGCTGGCCTAAAGCTCGGATCCAGAGTCAAGGGGCACAACAACTCTACTATATAGCCTAGTCGACTGCCATGCCACACGCTCCAAGAGTCCGTGTGATTGCACTATCACTACTAGCAACGGTACTGTGCTCAATATCACAACCCATCATTAGGGTTTCAATATCTATCCATCATGGTTATCGTTACCACATACTCGCAATTATTATGCGATATTGACATTTCATCTATCATATTTCAATATTCATACTTCAGTATACATATTTTAGAATTTCACATTTCAATTCTCACAATTCAATACTCATATCGCTGAATTTTACATTGCAATATTTCCCATTTCTCATTTAGCACATTTCAATATCTATATTGCAGTATTCACATTAGAATATTCCATTTTCATTTTCATATTCACATATCAGTATTCACAACTCATTTCATCTCATAATAACATATACGTATCTCATTTCACATTATTCACATTTCTCAAAAAAATATTTTGTTATCTTATATTAATCATCCTTGGAAGATATATTTTTCAGTACATATCACTTTCATCATTTTCCACATTTCAAATCTCATATTTCAATACTTATTTCACGATCTCATAATTCTCAAGGTAAATCATTTAACCCAGTTTCAAACATATTTCAGTATATATCATGTGCCACACGAATTTTCATATGATATTCATATCATAATAGATTTCAAGTAAAATATCATATATATATTTTCTCTCATATTTCTCAACCAATAATTTTTGTAAAAGATTGCTATAATTTATTCCCCTTCCTTGACTTACTGAGGTGTCCTCTAGCACCCTAAAACATACGCTCCTCAGCGTTCGTAACTCAAAACCCTAAAAATCACTTTTTCCCCAATTAAGCAACTCATTTCCCAAAACAACTTTCATTAAATACATAGTAGGTTCTAAATACTCCAAATAACTCATAACACCCTAAAACATTCTACTTATCCTTATTTTGGGATGGAGCCCTGGAACTCCAAATTGAAAAACTACTCCTCCTAAGTTGCATAGAATCTTCCCAGGATCCTTGTGACTGTTTTCGATCATCAAACTAGGCTGTAACGAAGCCAAAAATGAAGAAAGAAAGTGAAGGTTCCGAATTTCTAAAGAGAGAGAGAGAGAGAGAGAGAGAGAGAGGAGAGGAGTGGGGGCAGATTTGTGAGCTAAAAATGAGGGTTTTAACATCTAGAACTGAGCATTCGTTGATGAGTTCAAGTAATTCGTCGATGAACCCATGAAGGCACTTCATCGATGAGGAGGCTAGTTCATTGACGAACTTGAAATTTCCTAAAATTTCCCAAACTCTCAGTGTCTTCTCGTCGACAAGACACGTGTACTTCGTCGATGAGAGCTATAGGGACATTCGTCGATGAGAACTCCATGTTCATCGACGAATCCCTGTTATTCTTCTTACCTTTTTCCCTTTCCTTTCATTTCTTTTCTTTCTCTCTCTCTTTTCTTTTACTACCTTTATTAATTTAAATTTCTAGGTCTCTACACATATTACAGACCATAATACAATACAAAAACCAACTCTGTCCATACAACCATAATACACATTCGGGGACATCAGACGCAATGGAAACACTTTAGAGTTCTTACAGACGCTCACAAAAATTGAATCTAGCTATCACCCAGCCTCAGAGCTCACTAAGCTCAATCTTAAGATGGTCCTAAACAAATGATTTGTATATTGGGTGAGACACTTCTCAGTAAGGTAGATTAAGCTAATATCAGTGTGTGGCGAACATGAGTTTTAATGTATGCAAAATATAACTATTTGTAAAACAACATCAACTGAGAAAACACATGCAGACTATATTTACACACACATAAACATTTATAAGTGAGAGTTCCCAAGGATAGGGGAGATTACACGCTCATACATGTAACGCCCCTTTGCTCTGATACTATTGGTAACCTTGCCTTTTTTAATTGGGTGAGGCTATAGTCGATACTTACCAGGGCACTCACCTTACCCAGTAAGCCTACCAACGAAGAGTTTTACTTCTCCATAAACATTCATGCATTTTAATTCACACACATGTACTCACACCTTTATAGTCGAAAAATATGCATTTTCTTTCTCAGCATAAACTAGTTCAATCAACAAATAAAATAATTTACATAAACTAACAGGTTATGCATAAAAGAAACTCCCTGTGACTAATACACCATTTACTTCCCCTATGGTATGAGTCGTGCAGCCCAAAGTCTGGACTTATGCCCTGGGGGATCAACCCAGACACTGTCAAAGTAGCCATCTGCAAGTGCATATGCAAGCATCCACAACCCAGTTGCAAGTCCGATTGCCTTACCACTTCCTAGTCTAGTCCCCAGGGAAGGTACTTCATCCTTACGCAGCCCAATAGGCTAAAACCACCCTACACCTCTCAGTACAGTGTGGGCACACATGGCTAAATATTAATTCCCTAGAAACAGTACCGTGCTCACAATACAACTAGTTCTTAGGGTTTTTAAACCATATCATGCAATTTCGATAATAAAAATTGTAGTATAAACTCATTTCGTATAAAACCTATCATTTAATAAAACCTGGCCCCTGGCCTTCAAATAAAACCTGGCCCCCAATCGTCAAATAAAACCCGACTCACAGCTGTTAAATAAAACCCAGCCCCTGACTGTCAAATAAAACCTAGCTCACAACCATTAAATAAAAACCGACCCTCAGCCGTCATATCAAATCCCAGTATTTTGCAAAGGTAGTTCCAATATTTTCACAAACAATTTAGTATTTTCACAACCATACTCAAATTCGGTTATACAATAAACCATACCGATTATTCACCTACCACATGATTTTCGTATTTGAACATAGTCATTTAAACAACCAAGAAACATAGTATATGAAGTTTTTATGATAAAACCAAGCTTTCCACCATTCAATTTATTCAGAATAACGTATCATATATCCTATGTGTGTAAAGTTCATTTTGATTAGTTGGTTTTTGAAACAACCTTTGAAATTATAAGTACACATACATATATATATATATATATATATATAAAGCATTTTAAGCGGTTCAAATTTAATAAAAACCTGACTTAACTTAATCCCCTTACCTATTCCTAAAAAATTAACTACTAACGTTCCAAAAATCTAAAACCCTAGCTTTTTGATCTATTGCTGAAAACGAACCAGAAAATTAAGAAAGAAGAGGAGAGTGATTGGAGAGGGATCACGAGATCGAGGTGAGCCTACAAGAGAGAGAGGGAGAGAGAGAGAGAGAGAGAGAGAGGGAGAGAGAGAGAGAGAGAGAGAGAGAGAGCCACGAGAGTGTGAGAGTAGAGAGAAAGAGTCCAAAAACCCTAAGAGAGAGAAAGAGTGAATTTTTAAGTTATAAAAAAATATACCTTGCTTAGCCCTTAAGTAAGCAAACTTGCAGGAAAACCATCGACGGTTTTCCCTGCACTCAGAAACCGACGATGGTTTGGCAGTTGACCATCACTTGTTGACTAAAGCCATCGACAATTTTTCCTAAGCTCTATAAAACCGTAGATGGTTTGGGTCCTGCCAAACCAATTTCCTTCTCTTTCCTTTCTTTTACTTTATTTCTCTCTTCTTTATTTATTTTCTTTTATTTTTCGGGTTTAGGTTTCTACAATCTCCCTTCTTATAAAAAAATCATCCTCGAAGTTTTCTAATTGTAACTGATCACATCCTTAACTCACGATCCATCTCTACAGAAGAGTCGATAGGCACGGACATAGTGGCCCTGTCCCAAGTTTATTAACTACCCTCACTTATGGCGAAGGAATACTGTGGTTACACACAACGTCTCGGGATATTACAATACCATAAAAACTCTCCCAAATACCATCCATATGCGAAAACTGTTGACCCTACGGGTCATATCCCAGTTTTGATAATGACAAATACTTAAGTATTTAATGGCTCTCTAGTTCATGTGCAGGTTTATATTAGCAGATACATTAATGGCGCATGAAATAAAGCTTGAAGACCTTGAAGATCATTTTTATTGTATTTCATTATTATTTAATTCAGATCTGTAATATTTAATTAGGAAAGGTCAGTAATATTTAATGCATATCATGCATGTAAGAACTACAAAGCTCAAAGACCTTAGAACGACTCTAGGTCCCTACACAAAATCATGACCTTAGAAAGACCTTAAGGATCACCTCGACCGACGCCGGACTTTTTTGGTATCCTAAAGAAGACCTAAACTGACCTTAGGACTCCCTGTAAATTATAAAAATATGCCCTATAGTCTTAAACATTAATAATTATATGAATAGGGTTAATATACATAGGCAATAGGACCGAAATGCGTTATATATGCATGTTCGGTTGACCATACTTCACAAGTACATATATGTTGGTTGACCAAACCAGTGACTGGGTCAACAGTTTCACCACTGCTCGGCCGACCGAGCCATGCCAATTCATTTTACCCGGTCGACCGAACTTCCTTCAAGTCAACCATTTGACCATACGATTGACCAAGCCCAAATTGTGAGCCAACCACCTAGTCAATCGAGTTCCCACGTGTGTCTGACCAATAGTTTGGCTGACCGAACTACTTAGTTCAAAAACCTTATGGTTGACCGAACCACGCGGATAAGAAAAATTGCTTTGGAACCCTGTTGACCAGTTAACTGAACTTCTAGTTCAAATCTCACCCGGTCAACCAAACTTATACACTTGGTCAAGCAAACCCCACCTTCGGTCGACCGGTGCTCTTAGGTTGCCATATTATTTTTACTGCCATTAAACTTTTTAAACAAGGTTAATTATGGTTAAATTTTTTTAAACAATCCTAATAATGCCCAACATGTCCTAAACGGTCATAATTTGTCCAACTTCTATATATATAAGCTCATTTGCAAAAACCAGGTAGAGATTAGCAAGATCATTAACGAAAAATCCTCTCAAATTTAAAAAGCCTATTTGGCCAAATACTATCCCCTCCACTTCATTTTCTTTGATCATCCAAGCCTAGAGAGAGTGTTTAGATTATTAGTGTCCCATTCCAAATGAAGTGGGACTTCATTGACCTAATTGTAACCAGTGCCACTTCACCCATTAAGTGAGCCTTTAGTAGAATCCTCGATATTGCGAGCTAGAGGCAAAGATGTAGGCACAGCTAGTCGAACTCCGATAACCTATTGTGTGTGCATTTATTTAATTTTTGAATGTTATATTTATCCGCGCATTTGGAACTGTATAGATAGACCCTACGTTGCGATATACTGCTGTTAGATTAGCTAAACCTAGGAATAAATTTTAAAATTCCAATTGAACCCCCTCTTGGTAATACACCAAAGCTAACAAAAACCATAAACAAACTAATAATACTAAACGAACCTACCTTACACAACCTGAATACAAAAAAAAATACCTACTTGTCTAGTGTTAAACCTCTCTGAAAAGTTGTGGATATTTTTGGCGTATTTCTGTCTCTAACTCCCAAGAAGCCTCCTCTATTGCGTGATTCCTCCACAGTACTTTAAGTAATAGTATATTCTTAGTATGCAGTTCCTATATTCTCCGATCTAGAATCTGAATTGGTACCTCCTCATATGCCAAAGCATCCCCGATCTCCAAACGCTCATAACTTATCATGTGCAAAGGATCTGACACGTACTTCCTTCGCACTGATACGTGGAAAACATCATGAACTTTAGACAACATTGGGGCTAATGCCACTCGATAGGAAACTAAACCAATCCTTTCTAGGATCTCAAATGGCCCAATGTACCTAAGACTCAGCTTGCCTTTCTTCCCAAACCTCATCACCCCTTTCATTGTGGCAATCCTCAAAAATATCATATCACCAATCTCAAACTTTAACTCCCGTCGGCGAGTATCCTCATAACTCTTCTGCTGAATCTATGTTGTTTTAATCCTCTCCTTGATAAGCTCGACCTTTGCAGAGGTCTTTTGAACTAGTTTCGGCCCCAAAATCTGCCGCTCGCCTACCTCATCTCAGTACAACGGAGGTCGGCACTGGAGACTATACAAAGCCTCATATGGTGTCATCTCGATACTGACTTGATAACTGTTATTATATGCAAACTTAACGAGCAGTAGATAGCAAATCTAACTATCCCCAAATTCATCACACACACCCGCAACATATCCTCTAGAATCTGAATGGTCCTCTCGAACAGCCCATCCATCTACGAGTGAAACACGGTACTAAAAATGAGTTGAGATCCCAAGGAGTTTTGCAAACTCTTCCAAAACCGAGAGGTGAACTGTGGATCTCGATCTGAAACAATGGAAATTGGGAGGCCATGAAGCCGTACAATCTCCTGCACATAAAGCTCTGCCAGCTTATTCATAGAACAACTGACTCTGATTAGAACAAAGTGCGTAGTCTTCATCATTCGATCCAATATTACCTAGATGGCACTCCATCCTTGCACCGCTGAAGGTAACCTTGATACGAAGTCCATCGAGATATGCTCCCACTTCCACTTAGGGATATCAAGTGGTTGAAGTAGTCTCGCTGGACTCTGGTTAAGTAGTTCTTACAACTGCTCATTTAATTCAGTCAAAGCCATTCTGTATGAAGCCTTAGAAATTTAGGCTATCCCTGGATTTAATTCAATGGCAAACTCCACCTCACAATTAAGAGGCAATCCCAGTAAGTCCTTGGGAAAAACATCTAAGAACTCCCTTATCATTGGGATATCTTCCAGCTTAAGTCCCTCCTTCAGTGCTTCTTTTACAAATGTAACGTACCCTTGGCCACCCATTAGAAGTAATCTCTTTGCTTGAATTGCTAAAAGAATATGTGGTGTAGAGTGCACACAAAACCCAACAAATTTTAACTCTTACTCCCCATATGGTCTAAACACTACCTCCTTCCTATGGCAATCAATGCTCACATAGTTGGATGCTAGCCAATCTGTCCCCAAAATGACGTTGAACCCGTGCATGTCAAAAAAACTTAAGCTAGAAGGCACCATTCTCCCTTGAGTCGCCACTGGGTAAACTCTGATCACCTCACTACACACAACAACTGACCTTATCGGTGTGACCACACCTAACTTAGCATCTAACAATAGTGTCTTGACCTCATAGAATTTAACCAATCCCCGAGACACGAAAGAGTGTGTCGCACCTGAGTTAAACAAACCAAAAACTCTATTTGAGAAAAGGGAAATTAAACCTGTCACCACGTCGTCGGTGTTCTTCACATCTCCTGACGTAAACGAGTACACTCGCACCTGAGCAGTGCCTCTTTAGTGACCACCTCGAGGTGCCTGGTTACCTCCCCGATACTCATGTTATGGAGGCTTGTAATTCAATGCCGCACTGTCGTCCCTCGCCATATGCCCTACCATGCCACACCAGTAACAGCCAACCGGTCCACCCCTACACTCACCCCAATGCCTTTTATAGCATCTGGGACTGGTAGAACGCTATGAATTCCCCTGATGGGCTCGATATCCCATCTCATGCCGCTGGCCCGTGAAATTACCAGGTCTCCTCCATGAACCTTGGCTGGTGCTAGTCTGAAATCCTTAAGGCAAGGACCTCTTCTTCTAGTTTACTACTCTCTTACCCTTCTAAATACTAACCTCAACTTCCATGGCCTTGTCCACCAACTCAGAAAAACTCTGAGTCAACAACGCCACCAGATGTGCACGTATTCCCTACCTCAAACCCTTCTAAAACCTCCAACCCTTCTTCAGCTTGTTTGGCATCATATATGGAGCGAAGTGAGATAGCTCTACAAACTTAGTCGCGTACTATTATACGGTCAAGTGTCCTTGAGTCAGATTCAAGAACTCCTCTGCCTCAGCTTCTCAAGTAGCAATAGGGAAATACATGTCAAAGAAAACCTTCTTAAAACGACTCTAGGTTATAGCCGCAGGTTTTGGCCTCTACTCCTCCACTAGTTTTGCCGATCTCCACCACCTCTTTGCTTCCCCCACTAGTTTAAATGTAGTGTACCGCACCTTCTGCTCTTCTGTGCACTGTAGCACACCTAGTAGTTACTCTATCTCCTAAATCTTCAGCTACGATCGGGTCCGTTCCTCCTATAAATGCCGGCGGATTCATCCGGGTAAATTGCTGACAAGTGCAGCCATGATCAACAGATGGCTGATCCTGTGCTCTAGATTCCTTCCGATTCTCCTTCCTAACCTGCCGCACAATACTTCGCAGCACTACTGAGGCATCGACATTATCCTTACTAGAAGTCTCCTCATGATCATCCCTTCCGGCAATAATGTGCTTTCCCCTGAAATCCATTATGAAGATAGGATAGAAATCGACTTAGAAATTCCTTATTATCATGTTGGATGCAAGTATTGAACAAAGAAGTAATATAACATTTGAGTTTATAGTTAAAAAAATCAAAATTACAGAGAGCCTCTTTTGAAGAAAACTATCGACGATTTTATATTTCCCCTAAGAAAATGTCGATGGTTTGCCTCCTCCAAACCACATACCCTCTATTGCTTGTATAAACTTAGTCATATTAAAGTATCGGCCCCTAATCACAACTCTAGGACAAAACACATACTCACCCGACCTAACATTCCTATTTAAGTTCCCATGTTTCAATCTCTCAACCCAGAAATGAAACCATCGATGAATTTACCACGATTTTCCTGAAATCGTCATTTTAGGAAAACATAGAAGACCGTCAAAGGATCACCGTCTCTAAGCTTCCAAAACAAGACTCGCCTAATCTACCCACTCTTATCATTATCTTATCTCAACCTATACTCTAATAATCATCGACTATCAAAGTCTACAGAACTTAGCAAACCTAAGTTATGATACCACCTGTAATGCTCCAACCTGCCATATGGGGCTCGGGGTACTAATTTCGTGACGTCTCAGTTCCTAATACCATATTCATTATATAAGTGTAGCGGAAATAAATGGTACATTCTCCAAAATACATTACTAGAGTTCTAAACTACCTATATGCACAAAGGTCTCCAAATATCCATATTACATACCATAAAACAATACAAAAACCAACTCAGTCCATACAACCATAATACACATCTTGAAACATCAAACATAATGGAAACACATTAGAGTTATTGCAAACACTCACAAAAATTGAAACTAGCTATGAACCTGCCCCGGAGCTCACTAAGCTCGATCTCGAGATGGTCTTGAAAAGATGATTTGTATATTGGGGTGAAACACTTCTCAGTAACACAAATTAAGTTAATATCAGTGTGTGGCCAAAATGAGTTTTAATGTACACAAATTATAACTAAATGTTTGTAAATCAACATCAACTGAGAAAACACATGCAGACTATATTTACACACACATATACATTTATAAGATAGTGTTCTCGAGAATAGGGCAGATTACATGCCCATACATGTAATGCCCCCTTACTCTAATACTCTTAGTAACCTTACCCTTTTCAAGTGGGTGAGCTACAACTAATACTTACCAAGGTACTCAACTTACTCAGTAAGCCCTCCGATGGAGAGTTTTACTTCGCCATAAACATTCATACATTTTAATTCACACACATGTACTCACACCTTTATAGATGAAAAATATGCATTTGCTTCCTCAGTATAAACAAGTTCAGTAAACAAATAACACCATTTACATAAATTAGCAGATATGCGTAAAAAACACTCCCTGGGACTAACACACAATTTACTTCCCCTATGGTACAGGTCGTGCAGCCCGAAGGCTGGACTTATGTCCTTGGGCATCAACCTAGACATAGTCAAAGTAACAATCTCCAAGTGTGTCTGCAGGCATCCACAACCCAGTTGCAAGCCCGATTGCCTTACCACTTCCTCGTCCAGTCCCCAAGGAAGGTACTTCATCCTTATGCAGGCCAATCGGCTGAAACCACCCTATACCTCTCAGTACAGTGTAGGCGCACATGCCTAAAGAGTAATTCCCTAACAGCGGTACCATGCTCATAATACAACTGATTCTCAAGGTTCTTAAACCATATTATACAATTTGGGTAAACATTGTACTATAAACTCATTTCGTATAAAAGCTGCCATTTAATAAAATCGAGCCCCTGGATGTCAAATAGAACTTGGCCTTCAACTACCAAATAAAACCTAGCTCACAACCGTTAAATAAAACCCGAGCCTCAGCCGTCATACAAATCCTAGTATTTTGCAAAGGCAATTTTAGTATTTTCACAAAAGAATTAGTATTTTCACAACCATACCCAAATTTGGTTATACAATAAACCATACTGATTATTCACCTGCCACACGATTTTCTTATTTTAACATAGTCATTTAAACAACCAAGAAACATAGTATATGAAGTTCGTAAGATAAAACCAAGCTTTCCACCATTCATTTTATTCAAAATATCGTATCATATATCCTATGTTTTTAAAGTTCACGACTCAGTCAAAAACATGAACATCCCACAAGCTATCCCAAGTATAGGAGTTCAGTCGTATAATAATTAGCTCAAAGGTCAGATCGTCTCCTCAGGGAATGCAGTTTAGTTCCAAAATTAGTGTAACTCCTAAAGAAATTAAGAAATGAAAAGTTTACTGAATACAGTTCAGATTCAGTTTCCTCGAATTTTTGAGATTTTGCAATGGAACTTAAAACCTAACTAAAGATTTAACATGCATAAAATAACTTAAAAGAATGCTAGATTCAATTCCAAAATAATGAAAGAAACACATCTTACAATCATTGAACTAAATAAAAACACTAACGTTAAACATAAAACCAAATAAGAATAAATTCTAATTAAATAAAAACACTAACTTTAATAATAAAAACACCCAAAAAAAATCTAAATCCCTACAAGAACCTTAAATAAGGAAAAGACAACTGAAATTAACAATAATAATGCTTAAACAAGAATTTAAATGCAAGAGAGAGATATTAAAACAATGATATTAAAAAAAAACTGAACAAAACTAAATTTAATTTGATAATCAAACAGAAATTAAAACTTCCAATCCTTTAAATGAAACACTACTTAAATTAATAATAATTTAAATAAGTGTTCAAGTGCAAGAGAGAGAAGAGAAGAGAGATAAGAGAGAGGGAGAGAGAGAGAGAGAGAGAGAGAGAGAGAGCAACTAAAATTCCTCTACACAAAGCAGCTTTAAGCTACTGTGTTTTATTTTTTTTCTTTTTGTGGTCAGCGCACACACAACAGTAAAAAAAAGATAAAGATGAGAGAAGAGAGAGAGGTGAAAAGATGAGAGAAGAGATAACAGGAGAAGAGAAAAAGAGAAGAGAAGGAAAGAGAAGGAAAAAGAAAGATGGAGCTGCTTTCCGGTTCCCACAAGCAGCAAGCTGCTACTTTTGCCTTCTGCGCACACAACCTCCCAGGCCAAAGCCCTCTTGCTAAAGTTAAAAAAAAACCTAACAAAAGCCTCCTTTAATTCTAACCTCACTCCACTTTTTTACAATTCAGCCCCCAACTAATTGAAGACCCAGCAATTGATGACCTAGCGCCTCTTTGTTGTATGGATGGGTCAAATCAAGTCTTTATTTTTTTTTTTTCTTGTTTTTTTCTTTCTTTTTTATTTTTTTGTTTCCCAGTGCACAAGCCTAATTTTGACCTTCCTACAGCCTGTAGCTCTCAATACTCAAAACACGAAAGTTGTTGAGCATTTTTTTGGCTTTCCACGGCATTTTGAATCATCTTTATCAGAACTCGAATAAAAGAGTTATGCCCAGATTATGAAGTAATATCGGCTTTAATGTCCATAAATTACCTTACAATACTAAAATACCAAAAATTCATAAATTATTGAATAAAAAACCAAATATTATAAATTGACTGCAATGTTAAAATATTGAACATAATTAGGCATTTAATTAAAATTATAACTTTTAATGCATGAATTTAAACGCCTAATTACACAACTTTGATTCGTAATCACACCCCCCAACTAAAGTTTTACTAGTCCCTAGCAAAAAAAAAAACTACCAAATCCTATCTACCTCCTCTTTTGTAGGAAACACAGTTTCATTTACCAAATGCAACAAGGCTTTAAACCCCTAAGTTGATCATAGTGGACGAGTTGTAGTCTCGTGAGGGTTTCCAGGGTGACACCCACAAACACCAATTCTAATGATAATTAAATGAATGTACATGCAACATAAATATAAAATTTCGCACACAAGAATATCACTAGATTACACACAAGCTTATTTATACATAACTCAAGCAACTCCGAAGTAAGTCACTCATGCAAGTTTCATCACTAAATAACCATTAAGAATAGTATACTCACATAGATTTAACGAGCAATTACAATTCAGAGTTAATGTAGCCATATAAATTCGAGTATGAATAGGCAAAATCTCGATGCATGTGTAATGTGTATGACTCGTTACACCCAGGATACCAGTGGACACTTAGAGAACGGTCATTTTGACTCGACCTAATTGGTATACCCTAAAAAATACTCAAATATACTTTGCTTAGATTCACCCCATTCTAGCACATTTCTATTTCCTTTTTCTTTCTTTCTTCTGCTCATTTTTTAATTTCTTTCTTTTCATGATTAATTAAGACAATCATTACACTTCTTTTGTTGTCTTCATATTACCCATGTGAATTAAGCTCGAACAGGAGTCCATGAAGTAAGTCTATTTCTAGGGGTGGCTCAACTTACACATCTTGAGTAGGCTTACAAGACCTAATTTTCTATCTCCCCACTAGATGTCACCTCTAAACTAACAAGTCAAAAAAAAAGACTAAAGTACAAAGAGTATCGAGAAAAAAAAAAGAGAAAGTTGAGTTTCATGAACTTTGAACTGACGTTAAAAACTCAAAAGAACGATAAATGGCTCAACAGTACCTCACAAGATGTCAAAGTCACCACGGGCACTCTCTCAGTGCTCACAAGGGACCCTAAGTGCTACAAGTCATGTGAATGTTGTGTTTTTAGTGTTGTGAGCTACAACATAAATTGTTAGGTTCGATGCAACCCCAAGAGGAGAGGGGTAAATTGGGTATTTAAAATTTATTTCCTAGGTCAATCCACTAATCAACAATATTACATAAGCCTAAGGTCAATCTAGTGCATTTAAAATAAATCAATGCAAATATACAATGGAATTTAAACTGGAATAGAGATTTAATGAAGCATGCACAATAAAGCAGTAAAGGAGACAACACCCAGAAATATTATCGAGGTTCAGCCAAACTTCCTACATCCCTGCCTTGGCTAACAAGAACAAGTATTACCACTATAGGCTCACGTAACGAGTGGAGCGGCACCTAAACAAACAGGTCAATTAGCACAGGGCTGACCTCTACCTTTACAGTTAGGTCAATTAACATAGGGCTGACCTCAACCTACACAATCCTTACCTAACTGGATTACCGCCCCCTTAGGCCATGCCTAGAAATACAACAATATTCACTCAATGAAATGGTACAGTGATTGTGCTTTCATGTAAAGTAGATATGTACCCAGTTACACACAGTATAATCAATTCACAACAAACATGTAGGAATTGTAAACTCAGTGGTGTATGTGTGCAATCTACACTCAATATAATATAATCAGTATGATGCTCAAGAGTGTTCAATACAAGCAATATCTTGGAATCTTAGCAAAGTACTTCAATAGAAAATCAATATTCCAAAGATATGAATCAAATAATCAAACTAGTTCAAAAGGATTTTCTTCAATGTAATATGCACAATACTAGTTTGAAAATATTTGCTTATTTACAAATATTTGCACAACAAAAACAAAGCTATTGAACACTTGCAACAAGATGCAAATATCCTAAGCTTACTTAGTTTATCCCCACATAAGATTTATCAAGTTAAATCCGTGGGATAAACTATGCCAAACTCCCCAAAATCAATATCAAATATTTAAGCAAGGCAATGGGAGTATTAGCTAATCTCTTACTAATTATTGCAAATGAAGCCCTATATATAGAGATAGGAAAAATTATAGCTATTAGGAGATGTAGGGTACTATTAGATTTGTTTTAAAACATTTTAACCCCTTTAACCATGTTTTAAAAAATAAACCGCGGTAAAAAATAGGTCCAATCCGAGAGCACTGGTCAACCAGAAACACTTTAGTCGACCCAAGTTCTTAGGGCTCGGTCGACCAGGCTAAAAATGAACTATCCTCTCGGTCGACCGGACATGTATGTTTGAGGCAATTTTTCATATTTCTGAGGTTCGATCGACTAGGGTGAAAATGAACTAGGCTAGTCGGTCGACCAGACCATTAGGTTCCCACACATAGGAACTCGTTCGACCAAGTTGGTGGTATAGAAATTCTTCTAGGTCGACTAGGAGATCAAAATGTTGACTTCATTGGAGTTCGATCGACCAGGGTCAATTAAATTGTTATAGCTCAGTCGACCGAGCTGTGGTCAACTGGTTGACCCAGACCGAGTTCAATCGACCGGGGGCAGAATGAACTGCACAGGTCGGTCGACCGAAGGTGCACATTTTGTAAGAACCCAAATTGTGATATATGGGTTTAAATAATTAAAATAGGGGTAAAATTGGAATTTGAACAGGCTTTGTCAATGAAGCCAAAGTTTGTCGATGAAGGCCTTGTATATCTCATCGACGAAGTTCAGAGGCTCGCCAATGAGGAGAAGTCAAGAGGTGTTGTGAAGTGTGACGAAATTCAAGGCTCGTCGATGAGGAGAAGTTGAGGGGTTTCAGAAAACCAGAAATCCTAGACTCGTCGATGAGGTCATGGTCTTGTCGACGAGAAGACTATAGAGCCTCATCGACGAGGGCGCAATTCGTCAGTGAGAGCTGCTGAGTCAAGGGTGCTATAAATAGAAGTTTTCATTACTTATCAACTAAGAAATCTCTATTTCTCTCTCTCTCTCTCTCTAGAAATTCTCCCTATGCTTTATCTCTCTAGATTTCTTCACCGTAGGAAGTGAGAATCATTAATCTGAAGTTACCACGAAGAGCATGGAAGGATTCTCTACAAGTTCTACGGATTAGATTTCAGGTTTGGCCATTTTCAGGTTTTGGCGTAAAATCAAAGTAAGGCTCAATTTTCAATTATGATCTGGTAGTTTTGTAAAGATCAGTGTTGTGAGTATATTATGTACTAGTGATTGTAGGTTTTCGAACTCGGTTCACTGTTTAGGGGCCTTAGAGTTCAGGATTTGCTATTTGGGGGAAAGGTAAGGGGAATTGTCTTTATATCGGTTATTTTAGAAATTGGACTCAGTGAAACTGTGGTCCACAATCCTGTGTGTGTTTTGGCTACTTATTTAAGGTATTTAACGGGGAAAATTATAGGTTTTTCATGATTACAGTTTTGGGAAAAAGGGGGTGATGGGCTGTATCCCTGGTTTTGTTGAAAACCAAATATATATGTTGATTTATACTGTGTTATAAGGATGGTCAAGCCTTGACTTGTTTAAACTGTATGTGTTTGGAAAACTATGATTTTAGATTACCAAATGGGTGTGGTTTTTTTGGTTATATGAGCATATATGTGTGTGTGATTGGTTGAAATGCTAGTAGGAACGCAGTTCCAAATTTGTTCCACGTATTGAGAGTGTTCGAATCTATATCTAAGGGCGTATGAAATTGCTAGCCATAGGTTGGTAGAGTGTCCGGCTTTATATCCGAGGGGGTGAGCCTATCTCGATTCATCACCGAAGGGTGTGGATCCACCAGTTTAACGTCGGTACGATGCCATGGGAGTCTGAGACTAGCCATGTGCCGGTGGCGCCGTGTTTGCGAGTTGGTTAAGGGCTAATGTCGTATGTCGCAGGCCGACTTCAGGCTGAAAGGTGTGATGACATCGAGATTGCTGATCATGTGTGTGTGTGCGTGTATGCACTATGTGAAATTAGTACTGGAACTGCATTTAACTGCATGTATATTACATCATGATAACACTCAAATGCCACGCACCGATATAACATATATTCTTCCTTACTCAGTGGTGTCTCACCCCTGCTGTACATACATATTTTTCAGGTCCTTCAAGTAACTGGAACTAGTGTCCTTGTGTCGAGAGTGTAGTGGCCAGTGTACTGCAAGTAGCACTTAGGTAAGTGCTAGGACTTGTGTTTTTTAGGATTGCCGTTTTGAGATATGTTGGGCACTCAGTTGTACGATGTATGATGGAGCTTTGTTACTGCTCATGTATAGACTCTGGTATGGTACCATATTTGTATAGAAAGACCGTATTTCCATTGCATATATTTTGTTGTGTTGGATTTGTATAGGGTGTCTAGGAACCCCATGGGGTCGAAACCTCATCCTTTGTACTGTATCTTTAGATATTTTATTGGATACAGGGATAGGTTAGGTTACATTCTCACCACTGGGTCCCATTTTCGGATTCAAAGCATGACAACTTGATATTAGAGCTAACCAGGTTATTAGGTTTTGTAGATTTCGTTAGGCTTTGCTATGGGTACATACCAGAGTATAGGACGTTGGATGTGGGTAAAGTTGGTTAAGGGTTATTCCTTTGCTAGACCGGGACTTATCGGTGGTATTCCTTGTTTTTCTTGGAATGACTATTTTAGTAAAAGCAAGGCAGACTATTGATGACTTTCGTGTCGGTGTGATAGGATAGACCTAGACCTGGCAGGGACTAGTTAACACGATTAGTTGTAGGTAATTATGTTAATTGTACGAGTTGTAAGGATATTGATAAGATTCATATTGTGTTGCAGAATGGAGCTCAAGGATAATGACTTGGGAAGTGGCTCCGAAGAGACTACGAGTGACGAGTCTCTTACTGTGCCTTGGGGTTTGATGAGGCAGGTTTTACGAGTGATCGGGCAGAGTTTGAGGAGACGCGAGCGCTCTCCTACTACTGCGGGGTGCACCATTGAGAGGTTCACGCGCATGCATTTTCCGACATTCTCTATAGGACCTGACCCAATGATAGAAGACGATTGGGTGGAGAATACTGAGAGGATCTTGGAGGTCCTACATTGCACGAATAGGCAGCGAGTCCTCTATGCTACCTTCCAACTATCTGGGGAGGCGAGACAATGGTGGACTATAGTGAATTTGTTGGAGAAATAGAGAGGCAGTCTTGAGGAGATGTCGTGGAGCCGTTTCAAGGAGGTGTTCTTTGACAGATACTTCCTGGCTTCTATACGTGATGTGAAGGCGGATGAGTTTTCTGCTCTAACTCATGGGAGTATGATGGTGCAGGGTTATACGACTTGGTACATAGAGTTATCCTGCTTTGCGTCGTGTTTGATCTCGATCGAGTACAAGAAGACTCGGAGGTTCGAGAAGGGTTTGAGGAAGGATATCCATAGACTAGTGAGTATGCTTCAGATCTGCGAATTCTCAGTGTTGGTGGATAAAGTCACAGTGATTGAGACCGATATTCGAGAGGATGAGGTGGATCAGGAATCGAGAAAGAGGATAGTACCTTCTGGTTCTTAGTCAAGATCTTATCAAGGATTGTGGAGGAAAAGGAAAAAGGGCTCAGGTTACCATCATAATACTGAGCGCCAAGGTTCTCAAGGGAGCCAAACTAGTGGTCATTGTACCAGATGCCACAAATGGCACGAGGGTGAGTGCTAGTCATTTGGAGGTAACTGCTACAACTGTGGCCTGCCAGGTCACATGTTTCCCGATTGTCATGCACCGAACCGAGACATGCCTGCATCTAGTGTGAACCGAGGAAGCAATCAGATACCTTAGGGAATTGTTCAAATGAATACAGCTCCGACCATAGTATATTCTCTTACTCCAACAGACGCTGAGCATGCGGGGAACGTAGTGACAAGTACCTTATTATTGCTTTCAAGTAAAGCTTCTATTTTGTTTGATTCTAGTGCAACCCATTCTTTTATATTTGCGAGTTTTTTGGGACGGTGTGGAGTTGAGACCCAAATCATGAATGAGGTGTTATCTATTACTACACCAACTAGGAGTGTATCATTCTATAATAGGATGTTGGAAGACTGCCCAGTGGTAATTCAGGGGAAACTACTACCGGTGAATCTTGGGGTATACAACATGTCGGGGTTCGATGTTATACTGGGAATGGATTGGTTGTTCTTTAGATATGCTGTGATCGACTGTTGTAGGAAGGTAGTAGTGTTCAAACCTCCTGGGGAGCAGGAGTATGAATTCATGGGGTCATGTGTGCAGCCGACGCCACAAATTCTATCAGCACTATAGGCGAGGAAGCTACTCTTGGATGGATGTCAGGGGTATCTAACTTGTGTGAAGGAACCGTTGTGAGATGAGTTGAGACTCAAGGACATTTGGGTAGTCAACAAGTTCCCGAACGTGTTTCCTGACGGTTTACCTGATTTACCTCCGGATCGTGAGGTGGAGTTCACTATAGAACTGTTGCTTGGCAAGCCACCGATCTCTAAAGCTCCGTACCAGATGGCTCCAGCAGAACTTTGAGAGTTGAAGAAGCAGTTTTAGGAATTACTAGACATGGGTTTCATTCGACCTAGTGTTTCGCTCTGGGGAGCTCCAGTACTGTGTGTGAAGAAGAAGGACCGGTCGATGCGGATGTGCATTGATTACCATGAGATTAATAAGGTAACTGTGAAGAATCGCTATCTTTTACCTCGTATCGATGATCTCTTTGACCAGTCGCAGGGGATGTGGGTCTTTTTAAAGATCGATTTGCGGTCAAGATATCATCAGATGAACGTCAGATCGGAGGATGTGGCAAAGATAGCTTTTTGAACCAGATATGGCCACTACGAGTTTTTAGTCATGCCTTTTGGGTTGACGAATACTCTGCCGGTTTTCATAGATCTGATGAATAGGGTTTTCCATGAGTACCTAGATCGATTTGTGATGGTATTCATTAACGATGTGCTGGTATACTCGAGCAGTATGAAAGAGCATGAGAATCATCTGAGGTTAGTATTACAGATTCTGCGAAAGAAGAAGTTGTATGCCAAAATGAAGAAGTGTGAATTCTGATTGAGTCAGGCAGCATTCTTAGGCCATGTGGTGATTGGTGATGGTATATCAGTTGATCCTAACAAGATTGAAGCGGTGGTCGACTGGGCCAGGCCGAAGAATATGCAAGAGTTTTTGAGTTTTCTAGGACTGGCGGGTTATTATCGTCGGTTCGTGGAAGGTTTTTCCAAACTATCTAGGCCTTTGACTCGATTGACCAACAAGGGGGTGAAGTTTGAGTGGACCAGTGATTGCAAGCAGTGTTTTCAGGAGTTGAAGCACCAGCTGGTTATTGCTCCGATTTTCACCATTCCTTTAGGGGATGACAATTTTGTGATTTATAGTGACACGCCTCTGAAGGGTCTGGGATGTGTGCTTATGCAATAGGGTAAGGTAGTAGCGCATGCTTCTCAGCAACTAAAAGAATATGAGAAAAATTACCTTACGTACGATTTGGAGTTGGCTGCTGTTGTATATGCACTAAAGATCTAGCGAAACTACTTGTATGGTGTGCAATGCGAGATCTTTACAGACCACAAAATTCTCAGGTATTTCTTCACACAGAATGATTTGAATATGAGACAGATACTATAGCTTGAGTTGACTAAGGACTATGATTGCATCATCAGTTATCATCCGGGGAGAGCTAATGTGGTGGCTAATGCATTGAGCCAAAAGTCGGAACCTACGGCTGTATCTGCAGTTGTAGCTCAGTATCACATTAGACAGGATCGGGACCGCTCAAGTATAGAGTTGGTGTGTGGTGATCATCAGGCTTTCCTTGCTAGCTTGGTGGTCTAGCCGATTTTGTTTGAGCATATAAAGGCCGCGCAGGCTAGTGATGCAGAGTTGGCAGAGGTTATGGAAAAGGTGCAATAGGGACTAGCTACAGAGTTTAACATCTCTGAAGGAGGTGCATTGAGGTTTAGGACTAGGCTATGTGTTACGAACGACAACGAGATAATAAGGATGATTCTAGAGGAAGCGTATCGTTCGTTGTATACGATTCATCCTGGTAGCACAAAGATGTATCAGGACTTGCGCGAGACCTTATGGTGGTCTAGTATGAAGAGGGAGATTGCTCAGTTCATGGAGCAGTGTCTGACGTGTCAGCAGGTAAAAGCTGAACATCAAAGGCTAGCAGGGCCATTGCAGCCTTTGCCTATTCCGGTGTGGAAATGAGAGCATATTTCCATGAATTTTGTGACCGGATTGCCACTAGCACTTCACGGGCAGAATGCTATCTGGGTGATCATGGATAGATTGACGAAATCTACTTATTTTATACCGATGAGGGTTAGCTATCCTTTGAGTAGGCTAGTAGATATGTATATGCATGAGATTCAGAGAATGCACAAGGTATCGGTGTCCATTGTGTCAGATCGAGATCCGAGATTTACTTCTCGATTCTGGACGAGCTTACAGGAAGCATTGAGGACGAAGTTTACTTTTAGTACAGCGTTCCACCCCCAGACTGATGGACAGTTGGAGAGAACGATATAGATCTTGGAAGATATGTTGCGAGCATGTGTGTTAGACTTTGGTGGTAGTTGGTTATAGTTTATGCCACTAGTAGAGTTTGCTTATAATAACAACTTCCAAGTTAGTATTAGGATGGCACCATTTAAGGCTTTGTATAGTCAGAGGTTTCGATCTCCTTTATATTAAGATGAGGTTGGTGAATGTTAGGTGTTAGGACCTAAACTCGTGCAGCAGGCATCTGAGAAGGTGGGTTTGATATGAGAGAGGATTAAATTAGCTCAGAGTCAGCAAAAGAGTTACACAGATGTTCGCCGCCGTGAGTTAGAGTTCGAGGTGTTGGGGAAAAATATAATATATACAAACAAATTCCCATAAGTAAATCAATGGAGTAATGCAAACAATAAAAAAAATTGAGACACAAAAAATTTAATGTGGTTCCCTCAAATGTTGAGGTACGTCCACAGGGCACGGCGGTCCAAATCCACTCTCACCAAATATGTTGTACAAAGTGGATGCAAAAAGCATAAGCCTTACAAATACACAAGAGTGTATAAATAAATATAGCAAGATGGAAAGCTCTCACCAAATATTCTGAACAAAAAACTCCCAAAAAGAACCAACCAAAATAGCACAATTAGGAGCTCCCAAAAAATACTGATAATAAAATGTAGCTGGAGTTGCAAGAAGAAGAAAGCAGTAGCAGGTAACTACACTAGAGAAGACAACTGGCGCAGGCGTGAAAAGCTGGGTGTGGCTTTATGTATGAAATTAGAATGGAGATAGAAGCACTGAGTGGAGTGGCTTGCTCTACTATTATTGTACATAAAATCTAAATAGAGAAAAAAAAATTGGGGGCAGCCACTATTTGCTAAGCTGCGCGCATGAAGCGCCACTTGGGAGAAGCCCAGGAATAGCTAGGCATGGCAGACAAGCTTCTTGAGAAGCCAAAAAAAAATTAAAGAAAAAAATTTCCAATCTCTTGGGCCTCACTAGGAGGGACACCCAATAAATCCCCCCCTCCCAACTTATGGGGATAACTCCACCAATCCAACCAAAACTCTACACTTCACATGTTTGTCCCTTGACAATGCTTTAATCATCATATCCGAACCATTATCATCAGTGTGAATTTTGTCAAGCTGCAATAATTTCTTATCCAACACATCCTGAATCCAATGATATCTAACATCAATATGTTTTGACTTTTAATGAAAGATAGAATTCTTACTCAAATGACTTACACTTTGGCTATCACAATAAAGAACATACCTTTCCTGATCCATCCCCAACTCTTTTAAGAATCTCCTCAACCAAAGCAATTCTTTGCAAGCTTCCGTAATGGCAATAAACTCGGCTTCTGTAGTAGATGGAGCAACACATTTTTATAATTTAGATTGCCATGCCACAGCTCCCCCTACAAAAATCATCAAATAACCCAAGTGAATTTTCTAGAATCAACATCACCGGCCATGTCGGCATCCATGAATCCATGGAGCATAGATTTACCATTTCCAAAGCACAAACATACCTTTGAAGTGCCTCTAAGGTATCGGAGAATCCATTTTACCGCTAACTAATGCTCATTTCCTGGATTAGAGAGAAACCAACTAACAACTCCAACAGCATAAGCTAAATCCGGTCTTGTGCAAACCATTGCATACATTAAGGAACCAACGACCGAAGAATAAGGAATTTTCTTCACATCTTCCTTGTCTTTTTCACTTGTAGGACTTTGTTTTGAACTAAACTTGAAGGGATTAGCAAGTGGGCAACCAATGGGTTTTGCTTTATCCATATTGAACTTCTCAAGCACTTTTTCAATGTAACTTTCTTGAGACAACCAAATTTACCCTTTTTCACTATCACTAACAATTCTCATGCCAAGAATTTTCTTTACTGGTCCCAAGTCTTTCATAGCAAAAGACTTGCTCAACTTCAACTTCAACTTGTCAATCTTGGAGAAGTCCTGTCCTACAATGAGCATATCATCAACCTAGAGTAAAAGAATAACATAAGTGCCATCCAAAAATTTTTTCACAAACACACAATCATCTAAAGAGGTTTTTGAGTAACCATGATCAATCATGAAAGAATCAAATTTCTTGTACCATCTACGTGGTGCTTGCTTCAACCCATAGAAACTTTTCTCTAATTTGCACACTAATTTCTCTTCCTTTTTTGTTTAAAGCCTTTCGGTTGTTCCATGTAAATTTCATTTTCCAAGTCACCATGTAAGAAAGCGGTTGTCACATCTAGTTACTCAACTTCTAAATTCAAGTATGCTGCCATGCCAAGAACAACCCGAATAGATGACATCTTTACAACCGGTGAGAATATTTCATCAAAGTCAATTCCCTTTTTCTGACCAGAGCCTTTTACCACAAGCCTAGCCTTGTATCGAAGATTCTTTCCATCACTTTTCAGCCTGAACACCTATTTATTTTTCAAAACTTTCTTTCCAAAAGGAAGTTTAACCAAATCATAAGTGTGATTGTCAACTAAGGAATTCATTTCTTCTTGCATAGCCTCCATCCATTCAACTTTATTTTCATGGTTCATGGCTTCTTGATAGCTTTCAGGTTCCCCTTGATCCGTTAGAGTAACATAGCCACTTGATGGATATTTAGATGAAGGTCTTGGCTCTCTTGAAGACCTTCTCAATTGAGCTTGCTCTTGAACTTGTTGCTCCCCCTCATTTTCATCTTCAACATCGTTAGGAATTTCATCATTTCCAACATCTTCAAGAGGTGGAAGAACATCTTCTATATTTTCATCATGTGCCAAAGGTAGAGAAGGTAAGTCTAAGTCAACAAAATCATTCCCATTAGATTGTGGTTGCTCAACTGTGCCAAAATTTTCAATTGTTTGATCTTCAAAAAATACAACATCTCGGCTTCTAACAATTTTCTTGTCAATCAGATCCCACAATCTGTATCCAAATTCATCAAGCGCATAGCCAAGAAAAATACATTGCATTGTCTTGTCATCAAGTTTGGATCTTTCATCTTTTGGAATGTGAACAAATGCATCACAACCAAACACTTTCAGGTGATCGTAAGTGACATCCTTACCTTTCCAAATTTTTTCAGGAACTTCACCAAGTAAAGGAGTTGAAGGGGACAAATTAATCAAGTCCACAGTCGTTCTCATTGCCTCACCCCAAAATGATTTTGGCAACTTCGCATGAGAGAGCACACATCTCATTCTCTCCAATATAGTGCGGTTCATCCTTTTAGCAATACCATTTTGTTGAGGGGTTTTCTTGACAGTCTTTTGATGTCTAATTCCTTGGCTGTAACAATAGGCATTAAATGGGCCAATGTACTCTCCACCATTATCCGAGCGCACACATTTCACCTTCTTTCCAGTCTCCCTTTCAACTTTAACTTGAAAATGCTTAAACACATCTAAGACTTGATCTTTAGTCTTCAAAGTGTAAGCCCAAACTTTTCTTGAACAATCATCAATAAAGGTAACAAAATAAAGTGCACCACCGTGAGATTTAACTTTCAAAAGACCACATACATCTGAATGTATCAAATCTAAAACATTAGAATTTTTAGTAACAAACTTTGTATGAAAAGAAGCTCTATGTTGCTTACCGGCCAACAATGAACACAAGCTTTAAGTGACGTACCTTTCATCCTAGGTAGGAGCTTCTTTTTGAACAAAAACTGCATTCCTTTTTCACTCATGTGCCCAAGCTACTTATGCCACAAATCGGTGGAAGAGTGACTTTCAATTGCATTCACAACACCATTACCAATTTTACCTTGCATCATATAAAGTGTACCGATTTTCTTGCCTTTAGCCACCACCAAATTACCCTTTGTGAGCTTCCATTTTCCATCACCAAAATGGTTGTCAAACCCTTCATCATGAAGCTTTTCGGTAGATATCAAATTTAGTCAAATATCGGGTACATGTCTCACATCTTTGAGCACCAACTTGCATCCCAAATTTGTTTCCAAACAAATATTTCCCATGCCAACAATTTTTCACAAACCTTCATTTCCCATCCGAACAACTCCATAATTTCCTTTGGAATAAGAAGTGAAAAAATTTCCCCGAGAACTGACATGGAATGATGCACCGGAATCAATAACCCAATTAGTCTCTTGACTTATCAAATTAATGCAACTTTCATCACAAACAACCATGAGATCACCATCAGATGCAACTGAAGTTGTGTCTTCATGCTTTTTCTCAAAATTTTTCTCTTTGTTTTGCTTCTTGAATTTCAATTTTCTACACTCTCGCTTCATATGCCTCTTTTTATGACAATAGTGGCACTCAATATCTTTTTTCGAAACTGAGCTGGACCGACCTCTTAATTTATCATTACAGTGAGAATATTTGCTTTTACTTTTGCCTCTCCCCTAGTTTTCTGTCACAAGTGCCTTTGAATGAGAAGATCCAACTGATTTTCTTCTAATTTCTTCATTCAACAAGATGCTAGTTACTTGGTTCATAACAACAATTCCATCGGGAGCCGAATTACTAACAGTCACAACCAAAGTCTCTCAACTTTTTGGCAAAGAGCTAAGAAGCATTAAGGCCTGCAATTCATCATCAAAAACTATTTTCATAGTAGCAAGCTGATTGATAATATTTTTCATCTCATTCAAATGTTCGGTAATAAGACCACCATCTTTATATTTCAAATTCACCAATTTTCGGAAAAGAAAGGATTTATTTGTAGCCGATTTTCTATCATAAAGACCCTCTAGTTTTTCCACAATTCATGTGCCGAAGTTTTGGTAGAAACATAATGAAAAACACTATCATCAATCCACTGCTGGATAACACCGACGGTTTTCCTATTAAGCATATTCCACTCATCATCATTCATGTCTTTAGGCTTTCAGCTATCACCCTTAATAGGCCCATCCAAATCATTGCAAAATAAAAGATCTTGCATTTTTTGTTTTCCAAGTTACCCAATTGTTTCCATTGAAGCTAATCATATGGCCAACATTACCATCCATGATTTACACAAATTTAATGTGTACAAATAACACGGCTCTGATACCACTCGTTGGGAAAAAAATATAATATATGCGAACAAATTCCCACAAGTAAATCAATAGAGTAATGCAAACAATAAAAAAATTGAGACACAAGAAATTTAACGTGGTTCCCTCAAATGTTGAGGTATGTCCACGGGGCACGGCGGTCCAAATCCACTATCACCAAATATGTTGTACAAAGTGGATACAAAAAGTATAAGCCTTAGAAATACACAAGAGTGTATAAATAAATGTAGCAAGATGGAAAGCTCTCACCAAATATTCTGAACAAAAAACTTCCAAAAAGAACCAACCAAAATAGCACAATCAAGAGCTCCCAAAAAATACTGATAATAAAATGCAGCCGGAGTCGCAAGAAGAAGAAAGTCGTAGCAGGTAGCTGCACTAGAGAAGACAATCAGCGCAGACATGAAGAGCTGGGTGTGGCTCTGTGTATGAAATCATAATGGAGATAGAAGCACTGATTGGAGCAGCTTTCTCTGCTATTATTGTACAGAAAATCTGAATAGAGAAAAAAAAAATTGGGGGCGGCCACTATTTGCTGAGCTGTGCGTATGAAGTGCCGCTTGGGAGAAGCCCAGGAACAGCTAGACATGGCATACAGGATTCTTCAGAAGCCAAAAGAACATTAAAGAAAAACCTTCCAATCTCTTAGGCCCCACAAGGAGGGACACCCAACACGAGGTGGGGGGTAATGTATTTTTGTGTATCGCTCCGATGAAAGGGGTGACAAGATTTGGGAGGAAGGGCAAGTTAAGCCCGAGGTACATCGGACCATTTGAGGTTCTTGAGCAAGTGGGTCCGGTAACCTACAAGATTGCACTACCCCCAGCACTCTTGAGGGTCCACGATATGTTTCACATCTCCATGTTGAAGAGGTACGTGTTGGATCCATCAAATGTTATTAGTTATGATGAGTTGGAAATTGGGGATACTTTAGCATATAAGGAGATACCTGTTTAGGTTCTAAACTGTAAAGTTTAGAAGCTTCATACCAAAGATAAACTGTTAGCAAAGGTATTGTGGCGAAACCACGAGGTTGAGGAAGCTTCTTGAGAACTGGAAACGAAAATACACCGGAAGTATCCGTAGTTTTTTTGAGAACTTGTACGTTATCCTACTTTGGGTTAGGATAGGTAGTTAGTCATCGGGAGTGTGTATATTATGAACTCCTAAGAAAGGTGTATATGCAACCACGGTATTCCTCTGCCATAAGTGAGGGTGTGTATGTATGGGTATGATGGGGTTGCATTGTAGTAGTCACTAGTTTTCTTAGAGTACGTGTATGTACTTAGTTATATGAGTGAGTTCATGAATGAGAGATTGCAAATTTCGAGGACGAAATATTTGTAAAGAGGGGAGGATGTAAGAACCCGAACCGTGATATATGGGTTTACATAATTAAGAGAGGGGTAAAATTGGAATTTGAACAAGCTTCGTCGACTAAGCCAGAGTTCGTCAACGAAGGCCTTGTATATATTGTTGACGAAGTTCAAAAGAGGTGTTATAAAGTGCGACGAAATTTAAGGCTCATCGACAAGGAGAACCCAAGGGGTTTTAGAAAATCATAAATCCCAGACTCATCGATAAGGTCATGGTCTCGTCAACGAGAAGACTATAAGGCCTCGTCGACGAGGATGCAATTCGTCGACGAGAGCTACTGAGTCAAAGATGCTATAAATAGAAGTTTCATTACTTCTCAACTAAGAAATCTCTTCTCTCTCTCTATCTCTCTAGAAACTCTCCTTAATCTTTACCTCTCTAGATTTTTTTGTTGTAGGAAGTGAGAATCGTTGATATGAAGTTACCATGAGGATTGTGGAATGATTCTCTACAAGTTCTGCAGATCAGATTTTCGATTCGGCCATTTTCGGGTTTTGTCGTAAAATCGAGGTAAGGCTCAGTTTTCAATTCTAATCTGGTAGTTTTATAGAGAACAGTGTTGTGAGTATATTCTATACTATTGATTGTAGGTTTTGGAACTCGGTTCACTGTGCAGGGGCCTTAGAGTTCGGGATTTTCTATTTAGGAAAAAGGTAAAGGGCATTGTGTTTATATTAGTTATTTTTGAAATCGGACTTGGTGGAACTGTGGTCCACGATCCAGTGGGTGTTTTGGCTACTCATTTGGGGCAATCTAACAGGGAAAACTATGGGTTTTTTCATGATTACAATTTTGGGAAAAAGGGGGCGATGGGCTGCATCCTTTTGCGGGTAAGTGCTAGGACTTGTGTTTTTGTGGGTAAGTGCTAGGACTTGTGTTTTTGCGGGTTGCCGTTTTCAGATGTGTTGGGCACCTGGTTGTACGTCGTATGATAGAGCTTTCTTGATGCTCTTGTATAGACTCTGGTATGGTACCATTTTTGTACAAAAAGACCGTATTTTCGCTGCATATATTATGTTGCGTTAGATGTGTATAGGGTGCCTGGGAACCCCATGGGGTCGAACCCTCATCCTTTGTACTGTATCTTTAGATATTTTATTGGATACAAGGATAGGTTAGGTTACATTCTCACCCCTGGGTCCCATTTTCGGATTCGGGGCGTGACACATTTGTACATTTTTGTCCTATTTCATTCCACAATCACCCTATTCAAGTGATCATTCATATATGTGCATGAGTGAGTGTCCTACGGTCATTTCTAGGTTCTTTTGAAAGCACTGAAAAAATTCGGTGTTGGTCGACTAAAGGATGTTCCCTAAGGTCTTTATATGGTCATTTGATTTTGAAGAGATGTCTAGGGACCTAGAGTCATTCTATGGTCTTTGACCTTTGTAGTTCTACATGCATGATATGCAGATTATTACAGACATTTTCTTAATTAAATATTACAAACCCGAATAAAAATTACAACAATTAAATTATAACTAGGGTCTTCAAGGTCTTCATTCTCCTTCGGGTCTTCGAGTGCCATCATATGATACCGCTAAGATAAACCTGCACATTAACTCGGCAGACATTAAATACCTGAGTATTTGTCATAATCAAAGCAAGGTGTGACCCATAGGGACAACAATCTCTCCCTTTTTGATGATGACAATTACTTGCTTACTTCTCCTCCTTTTGGCAATAGTAAAAAGGGTCTAGATAAACATACAATTATATATAGGAAAATAAGAGTAAAATATCATTTTTATACACAATAAGTTTGGAAAGTTTTTGAAAAATTTTGGCAGCATGCCGTTTGAAAATAGGACTTTCCAAAAAAAATCCTGTATAAAAAGGACCTATTTAAGTTTATAAAATCTAGCAATTTATCCACAACTACTCAAACAGTTCAGTATTCTCAATACATAAAATAGAAGTATAACTTTCAGTCATTCAAAATATGGAATATCCATACAATGCAAAATGAATAACAAAAGATAACTTCAACAATTTAGCACACAAACAACACAATTGGTCATTTAAATGATTTAAATGACATGAAAAACAGAGTTAGACCATAAATATGCACAAAACATTTCAATTAACACATATCATAAGACTCGTGAAAGATTTGAGTTTAAAGCACACAGCATATGACACCAAAAAGAAGGTTTGAGCATAAATACAGTCTAACAAGTTTGCATACATTTTTATGTGAAGTTATTGAACCAGTTATACGACTTTAAAACCATATATGTATATGATGATAATAATAATAATAATAATAATAAGGCAAAAGAAAAAAAAAAATTAGTTTTGAAATAAGTTCTTGCCATAAAGTTTTACAATAAATAAATATATGTACATATATAAATATATATCCCCCTTATGATATTTTCAAAAAGTACTGGGGGGTTGCTTGCTAAAAAACAATTCAAATATGATGCAAGCAAGTAACAAATTTTCTGGTTGGTCAATTAAGCACATACAAGAATATAACCATAAAACCACAACCATGATGATCATAAAGATTTAATAATTCACATGCAAGATCATATGGAAAAACACAAACAACTTGCGGCAACACAATGAACATCAACTTAAGATTTTCACAAAGATTATTTTATTTAAGCACATGCCACACTATATTTAAACCATATCATAGTCTCAAACGTTTGTGAGCATAATATGATAGCCATTTTAAGTTTAGATGCTCCCCCTATCAATTTGAGTTATTTCTTAGATACTATAAATTACTTATACTTTACGAGGGATTGATTTCATTAAATATGCCAATGTATAAGTGAGCACACAAACCATTCTTCAACAACTGTACTGGATATTTATTAACAATATTTATCTCTAATCAGTATAGTCATCCCTATAGACAACAATTGCATCGAAAATAAATATTAAGGCATTCTATGCAATTCATAACCCAAGAACATTTCATATCAAATCATAGAACTTTACGTGCAGGATATAATGTTCATGGATATCAAAAGAGCCTCAATACTTCAATAAACGATAGTGATGCATATGAGTCCTGTAAGTTCTTTTTATAGGGTAGGTGCTTAGTTCTCCAAGTGCTTGATGATTATGCAAGGATCAAATTTAATTTTCAATTAGTTTTCACTCATCCTTTCAAAAATATTTTAACATTAATTTTATCATAATCATCTTTAACACAAGGTTTTATATGAAAAAATCCTGGCAAAATTTCGGTAGCATGCCGTTTGTATATAGGACATTTTCCCATAAAACCTGTTTCTGATAGGTTCAAACAAGCAATTTACATTTCAGTTCAAGCCACACGAGAACCTATAAACCACTACCAGCATGCAATTTATATCAACTACATCCGCCATGCAAGAAGCATTCAAAACTAAGCATGCAATTAGGTAATACAATCAACAACTCATAAAGGAAATGAACTATCTAATAGATGATATGAGTAGTAACTAACAATGGATAATTATGAGATTAGTGCAGAGTTGTTTTCACAAGAGCATACAAACATATAAGCATAAATAAGAATTGAGAACATTTTAATGTATATAATCATGAAAGAATATATGCTCCCCCTGAGTTATGCACTTATTCAATTTATGCCTTTTCTTAATTATCATCTTTCTTTAGCCAAGGTTATTAAGATTTTCAATGAATTTAGACTTGGCATGAATGCTTTAGGCTTATTGGACCAAAAAGTCACAATGATCATTTCTTTGAGAGTTTTAAGCCTATATTGCCCCAATTAATATGAATTTCAATGCGTGTGAGATGTCTAAGTTTAAATGGCTTTGAATGTTAAGGTTCATGCATAGGTTTCTTTGAATTTTGTACATTCATCTAGATTGAAACCTATATTAATCATTTTAGCCATTTAACTTAATTCTTGAGGATGAAGCTCTATATGATTTTATGTAAAGTTTGAGAGCTCGAAAGAAAATTGAATACTCTTAATAAGTAAATTTTTATTATGTTCAGAAGAGTATTTGAGATAGGCAGGACATTTTTCAGGATAGGAAGTCTAAAGATATTGTCCTATCTATTTTAGCAAAGAGCTCTAAAGTATATGAATTTTGACTATAGCTCTTTGGTGGTTGGAATGTATCCTTTAGATATGATCACAAATTTGGAGTAAGGATACAAACCAATAAGAGGGTGGATTTTTACCTGATGTGATCATGGTATGGTAAATATTTCCTATGGAGGAGATAAACCAACACTAGAGGATTTATAATTTAAGATCAAAGGGAATTTTTTATTTAACAGTAAAACTTGGGTCCCCTAGTGGATGCCTCTAGTTTTGATCAAAAAAATGTCCTTTAATAAGCACTAGAAGTATTTGGAATTTATGATCAATAGTGCTTCAAGCCTAGAATGATGACTAAATATTTTATTAGGCATTTTAGGCTCTTATGTTCAATGATGAGTTTAGGATTAAATGATATACAGTGTGAGATGGATTCCCTAAACCACAAGCTTGTGCAATGGACAAAGAATGCTTACCTTAAGATTTCTATATTCAAGTGTGAATTAAGCATTTGAGAATGATATGCCAAGCACAATTTCCGTGTCCATTTGGAAGTGAATTTTGATTCAAACAGGCAATAGTTTCATATTTCAACGAAGGAATATATGCATTAATTTCAGATTGGTTATTTTGCTTGAATTTTTGAATTGGCTTGATTTTTCAAAATACTTAGTATGTAAGATTTTAAATAGTGGACATACACTAAGATTTTACATTTTCAGCCCGAACCACTTCCTAAGCCTTTAGTCAATACTACCCCCTTATGGCTAATCCAAGATGCTAAGGAAGAACTATATGATCATGTAATTCCTATTTGAGCAAATTCTTCCTTGAATTTTAAGGGGTTTTTTTTCTAAACAACCCATATCATTTTTCTACCTTTTATTCTCTATGGGTTAGGAGTTGGTGATTCTTTAATTTTCCTTGCTCGTTTGGGTATCACACCTTTTCTTTTAAATGGGCAATCAAATTTTGTGTGGCTCTTCTTTTTACATAAGATGCATGTGGTGTGAGTGTATGGACTGGAGGAGGTACTAGTATAGTGTTTCGATTCTTTTACAAAGTACCCCATGTATAGGTTCTTTCTTTTCTTATTTTCAATCCCATGATAAGCTATACCTTCCTTATCTAAGGTCATCGTTTGTACACCTAGCAGTTTATCAAAGTTTTCCTTATCTCTAGTGAACGTGTAGATGATCTTAGACTGGTTTTCAATTTTCTTCTCTAGATCTTAAATTTTTGAGTTTTTCAATTCTTTGCAAACATCCTAAAGTTTCATAAGTTCTTTAGATATATTGTTTGCTTTATTTTCAAGATCTACAATCAAGTGTTCCTTTTTATCATCATTAGAAACCTTAGATTTTAAAACAATTAATTCCTTTTCTAATGATTCATTCTTGCCTTCTAGTCTTTTAATTTTCAAATTATTTTCTCTTTTAGCAAGAACTTTTGAGCCACATTCTTTAATGCATGCATCATACTTGTTTTTTAGTATAGAATATTTCTTATTTGATTTAACAAGTAACTTGTGAGACCTAATATATTCAATTTTCAGTTTTTCATAAGTAGGCATGCTCTCACTATCACTACTATCATATTATTCACAATCTGACATATCATTCAAATCAGCACATGAATCATTTTCATATTTATCTACTAAAGAAGAAGGAGCCGAGATAATCTCATCATTAGTTAAAGCAACAAAACACTGGTTACCTCCTTCAAGTTCAGTGGAGCTCGAGTTGCATGGAGAGATGACCTCCTTTTGCGTGGATGCACCATATCTCCTCTCAAGTTCATCCCACATCTGCTTAGCATTACTACACGACATAACCTTACATAAAACATTAGAGTCTAAAGCATGCAGTAAGGTATTCATGGCATCAAAATTTACCAGTACTAAGTTCCCATCATGGTCATTCATTTCACACTCAGATTTAGGAACATCAGTACACCCAATAGATTTCATAGGCACACAATCACCCTGATCAATGAATTTCCAAAACCTTCAACTCAAGGATTTCACATACACAATCATTCTGAATTTCCATACAACATAGTTATTACCACAGAATACAGGTGCATGTGTGATCAATCTTCCCTCACATGAAGGGGATGCACAAACATGAGCCATCATGATCTATTACTAAATGACATCTAAGTCTAAGTTACGACGCTCTAGTACCAATTGTTAGCTTTGGTGCAACCCTATAAGGGAGGGTGAATTGGGTATTTAAAATTTATTGCCTAGGTCAATCCACTAATCAACAGTATTACACAAGCTTAAGGTCAATCTAGTGCATGTAAAATAAATCAATGCAAATATACAATAGAATTTAAGCTGCAATAAAGATTTAATGAAGCATGCACAATAAAGCAGTAAAGGTGATGACACCCAAAAATGTTATCAAGGTTTAGCCAAATTGCCTACATCCCTGCCTTGGCTAACAAGTACAAGTATTACCACTATAGGCTTACTTAACGGGTGGAGCGACACCTAAACAACCAGGTCAATTAGCACAGGGCTGACCTCAACCTTTACAACCAGGTCAATAAACACAGGGCTGACCTCAACCTACACAATCCTTATCGGGCTGGATTACCGCCCCCTGAGGCCACGCTTGGAAATACAATAATATTCACTCAATCAAATGGTACAGTGATTATGCTTTCATGTAAAGCAGATATATACCCAGTTACGCACAGTATAATCAATTCACAACAAAAATGTAGGAATTGTAAGCTCAGTTGTGTATGTGTGCAATCTACACTCAATATAATATAATTAGTATGATGCTCAAGAGTGTTCAATACAAGCAATATCTTGAAATCTAAGAAAAATACTTCAATAGAAAATCAATATTCCAAAGATACGAATCAAGTAATCAAACTAGTTCAAAAGGATTTTCTTCAATGTAATATGTTATTGACCTTATAGGTCACGTCCGGTTTTGATAATGACAAATACTCATTATATCTAATGGGTGTTTAAGGTTATGTATAAGAACTCAAATTGACAAGATCATAGTGCACATAAAGAGAGTGAAGATTGAAAACCCAATTTCTATTTGTATTGTATTTCACTTTTATTCAAAGGGTCTGTAATAGTAAATTAGGGTGATTTACTTATAATAATCCCACACCCACGTGCATGGTCTAATAGGTAAGCTTAGACCTAAAACGTAACTACAATTGGACCTAAAGAGACCCTAGGACACTCACCTTTGCACTTATATATGTTAGGCACTTGAATAGGGTTTTTCTGAATCAAAACTGGACCGAAATGCACACTTTGTGCACTTTCGGTCGATCGGCCCATGTTGTTCATTATGCCCCGGTCAACCAAATCTGGTCTGGGTCAACCGGTTGATCACAGCTTGGTCAACCGAACCCTTATAGTTCATTTGACCCCAGTCAATCGAACTTCCTAGGAGTGAACAGTTTAACTACCTGGTCGATCAAGCACAAAATGAACTCCAACGCTCTGGTCGACCGAGGGTCCTCGGGAGAAGTCCCAATAGTCCGGTTGACCGAATCACCTATTTCAAATATCCCTGGTCGACTGAATCGTGCAAGTTAGGAAAATCACCTCTCCTAGTCAACCGACCCTCAAATTCAAAGTTGGCTCGGTCGACCGAGCCATATGAGCTTTGATCGACCAAAAGGTTTCTGGTCGATCGGGTCTCTCAGATTGCCCTAAAATTTTTACCGTGGTTAATTTTTAAAGTAGGGTTAAAATAATAAAAAAATCATTAATCTTTTCTAATAATACCAACCTTGTCCCCAACGGTCATAATTCATGGGGTGTCTATATATACCCCTTCATTTGGGACAATTAGTAGAGATTAGCCAATTTGATTAATATATTCTCTTTCAAGCCAAATACTCTCTACTACTCATACTCATACTCAAATCACTCAAACTTACCTTCTTCAAGTTCCTAAATCTTCTGTAAGTGTCTTGAGTGATAGTGTTAATTAGTTCGCTCTCATTTTTGTGTGTGATTGAATCGATTTTCAAAGAGAGCTAAACCTAAGTATTCTTAGGGGGTTTTTGTTAATAAGCCCATCCTAAGAAGACTTGCATCTAGCTTCTGAGTATTGAATTTGCATTGCAATATCTTAGTAAACTTGCATTTGTTTTTGTGTTGCAAAAACGTTTTCAAAAACATACTCAAATATCTTGTGTGATTTATATCGACATATTTGTGAAAAGATATTTGTGTTTGTGATATTGATATTTGTTGCAATATTTATTTACTTACATATCATTTTCTGAATACAAATATTACATCTCTTTTGCAAACCAAGCATATACTTTATTTTTTGGATTGATATATTTTGCTCTTTGGAATATTTGAAACTTGCGTGATATCTTTGTTTGAGCACCTTAATTGAGAATATCCTGAAATACAAAGATTGCTTATTGACAGTCTCATGCACTCATTACATAGATAGCAAATATATTTGAGGGTTGAAATATTAGACCACACTGAGCTTACATAAACAAAGATTGCTTGTTGACACTCTCATGCACTCATTACATAGATAGCAAGTATATGATTGCACGTAACTGGGTACATATCTGCTTTACTTGAAAGCATAATCAATGTACCATTTTATTTATTGAAAAAAACTGTTGTATTCCAGGCACAGGCCTGAAGAGGGAGACTAGTCCTTTGAAATAGTCCTGGATTAGCTTAGACCCGATTAGGAAAGCTAGGTGCACCCATCCTATTAAGGCGCGTAGGTTGAGGTTAGCCCTGCTAATTGACCTGGTTGTAAAGGTTAAGGTTAGCCCTGTGCTAATTGATCTGATTGTAATCAGTGCCGCTCCACCCTTAAATGAGCCTTTAGTGGAATCCTCGGGCTTACGAGTTAGAGGCGAGGACGTAGGCACAGTTGGTTGAACTCCGATAATATATCGTGTGTTTTTTTATATTTCTGCACTCTATATTTACCAGACATGTATGTTATGTTGTGAATGATGTGCATAATTTAAATTTTCATACATTATATCTACTTGCGCATTTGAGATTGTATAGAAAGACCCTAGGTAGCTAAATTATATTGATTTCCAATTTAACCTAGGAGAAAACATTAAAATTCCACTTCACCCCCTCCCCCCTCTTTGGGAATACACCAATTCTAACAATTGGTATCAGAGCCTCATTGCACTAGACTTAAACATTTTTTCAAAAAGATCGCAATGGCTCAAATTGGTGTATCCCCATTCGGTGAGGGTCAGTCACCTTTTAGTCCTCCTATATTTTGTGGTGTCGATTACACCACATGCAAAAATTAGAATGAGCATTTTTATAAAATCAATGAACTAGAGGGCTTGGAAAGTGATTGTAAATTGAATTTGTATGCCTATAGAAAATGATATTAATTCGATGCATGCAAATTCATATGCCATGGACTTATTATATTGTGCTCTAGACTCTCATATTTTTCATGAGTTTATGGCATGTAGAAATGTGAGGGAGATCTGGGTTGAGTTGGAAAAGAGATATGGAGAAACCTAGGAAAAGGAAACCATCACTCCAAAGATGTAATGTTCAGATGATCAGGGAGTGGTAAGTAATAGGGATAGTGCATCAACTGAACATGAGGTATATGATTCTCACTCTAGCTCGTTTGAGGATTCATGTGTTGAATGCTGTGTTGCTACATGTGTTGAATCATCTGTTGAATACCATGATAAATTTGTTGATGATGCGTGTGATGATTCTTATGTTGAATGCTATGTTGTGTCTTATGATGAATCATCTAATATTCCTTATGATAATACTATTGAGATTGCATGCAATGATTCATATAATAACTATGACATATCTTATGATAAATCATGTATTGAATTGATAAATCAAAGCATGCCTTCATATGAAAAGCTAGATAAAACTTTATTGAAAATAAATAAATTCCTAGCAAAGTTATCTAAGCAGAAATCCATTTTGAAAAATGAAAACAAAAGCATGGCAAAGCAATTAAGAAAAATAAAAGATTATCATGCCATCTTAGAAAAGAGAAAGATTAAGAAGATATTGAGAATTATCTACTTAGAAGAAGAAATGGATGATTATTCTAGAGCTTTGCTCGAAATTAAAAATGAAAAGAATAATCATAATAAACCCTTTAGAGTTAAAAAGAAAAGCATCGATCTTCAAGAAGGGTTCATCCTTTAAATCCAATTTTCATGTCTCATTGAGCAAAAACAGAATAAATAAGCATAATATTTTATGTATATTCAATACCTGCTTATCTTACAAAACTATGTGGCACATATGGTTTAATTGCTTACTTAGAAGTGCCAGAGGCTTAGAAAAGGAAATGAAATGGATGATCAGCAAAGCAAACCCCGTAAGTCCTAAGGAAAAATGGATTTAAATTAATATTTCTTTATCAAATGTTTCCTTAGGTCCTAGACCTAGGTTTAGGGGATTGTGATGACTATAGGCTTAGGAAGTGGTCTATGCTTAAAATGAAAATTCTTAGTATATGTATTCACTCTACATTTTTTTTTCATACTAAGAAATTGTATATGTAAGAACCTGAACTATAATAGGTGGATTAAGTATTCGAAAAAGGGTAAAGTGGTAATTTGGACAAGCTTTGTCGACGAAGTCCCTTTTGTTCTCGGCGACGAAATTCAGTGTCTCATAGAAGAGGAGATCCCGAGGGATATTGGAAAATCTGGAACCTCGGGCTCGTCGATGAGGCCACCGTCTCGTCAACAAAGGTAAAGGCAGACTCGTTGACGAGGACGCCAGTTCGTCGACGAATCCACCCGAGTCAAAGGGCTATAAATATCCAAATGGGTAGCTTTGGAGCTAAGTAATCTCAAATATCCTCTCCCTCTCTCTCTAGAATTAGTAGATCTCTTTCTTTCTCTCTCTAGATTTCTTCTTTTTTCATCGCCAGATTCGTAAATCCAATGTTACTACGAGGATCGGGGAAGGATTCTTTACGTTTCTAGCAAATCGGAATCTCGTTTTGAGCAGTTTCGAGTTAAGGGTTAAAATCGAGGTAAGGCTCAGTTTTCTTTTCTGATTTGAAATATGTATCGTAGTATGAGTTGTAAGCATGTATTGTACTGTGGTTTATAGGTTTTGGAGTCTCGGTTCGTAGTTTTGGGGACTGTAGACTTCGTAGTTGGAATTCGGGTTAAGGTAAGGGAATTCAGTTTATATCAGTTACTTTTTGAAATTGGGATCGGTAAGCTTTTAGGCTACGATCGTATGTATGTTTTGGTAACTTATTTGGGGATATCTATCAGGTAAAATACGAGATTTTTGGGTTATAGTTTTCGGGAAAATTTGGGGATTTTGGGTATCATCTTTACTTTGTTTGGAAAACTTTTTGTTTTGTTTAAATTGTATTATTGAGATGACTATTATCCATATTTGTATAAAACCGTATACATGAATTGGGAAATGATATGATTTGTCGTAAACCAAATAAGTGTGGAATGTATGGTTGTATGTAATTGTTCCAAGTATTTTGTAAAACAATTATGTGGTGGCTAATTACCGTATGCTAATGAGCATAGAAACATGAGTTAGCATAGAAACATGAGTTTCAAAATTGTTCTAGGTTTTGTGAAATAGGCTAGTGGTGGAAAATTACCATACGCCGAAAAAGCTATGGGGCGGCTAATTACCGTACACATTGCCATGTACCAATGTCAAAACCATGGGCGAGAGTATCTGGCTCTATATCTGAGGGTGTGAAATATCACCTGTGTGTTCCGGCTAGTCACCAAGGGGTGTGAACTACACTATATTGGCGACATAATCGCTATGAAACTTCGGGTTTCATAAAGTAGTTGCGTATTAGTGTGAGCTACACCGTATTGGCAACGTAATCGTTGTGAAGCTTCGAGCTTCATAGAGTAGTTGCGTATTAGTGTGATGACACTAACAGTATGTTTGGATATCGCATATACTAGAATGGATTTGTGAAAATACTGGAACTGTATGGAAATGTTTTCGAGCTGTATCGTATTGTATGGTGTTATGTTTTATGTAAAATAACACTGGTATGCCACACACTGATATAACCTACTTTCTTCCTTATTGAGAGGTGTTTCACCCCGAATGTACGTACAAATGTTTTTTAGGTCCTTCAGGTAGTTGTAATTAGCATCCTAGCATTTGGAAGCGAGGGGTATCATTAGCTGCTGCTAGTGCCTATTAGATACGAGTTTTTGTATCTGGGTTGTCGTGATGGTTTTTGTAGACACCTAGGTTATGCTTTGTAATTGTGGGAATGTATGTCCTAGCTTTGTATAGACTCTGGTATGGTACTATACATGTATAGAAAGATCGTATTTTGCTATGTATTTGATGAGTATGGATGTTTATGTTATGATTGTAAGGGCATCCATGTATCCCATAGGGTTGGACCCTCTTTTAGTGTTGTATCATGCATGTTTTATTTGATACAGAGACAAGTTAGATTGCTATATTCACACTAGGGACCCATTTGCGAGTTCGGGGCATGACCGCTTGGTATGAGAGCTAACCAGGTTGTTAGGTCTTGCAAACTTGGTTAGGTGTATTGATGTGTATAAACCAAAGTATAGGATGTAGGAAATGGGTAGTATAGGTCGAGGATTGTGTGTTACTAGACAAGGACTCATTGATGGTGTTATGTGTCTTTCCTAGAATGACTATTTCAGAAAGATCACGGCAAACCATTGATGGATTCGTGTCAGTGTGATGGGATAGTCCTAGACCCATGGGATTGGTAGTTAACATGATTAGGTGATTGATTGTGTTAACTTTGTGCGATGTAGGAATTCTAACCAATTCCTATTGTATTTTCAAAATGGAGCCCGAGGATAATAACTTGGAAAGCGGTTATGAGGGAACTGCGAGTGATGAGATTCCTTCTGTGCCTCGTGGGTTGGCGAGGCAGGTTATCCAAGAGATCAGGTGGAGTGTAAGGAGACGCGAGAGCTCTCCTACCGATGTGGGGTGTACTATCAAGAGGTTCACACGCATGTACCCTCTGACATTTACGGGAGGACCTGATCTGATTATGGTGGAGAACTGCTCGAGAAGACCGAGAGAATTTTTGAAGTCCTCCACTGCACCGAAAGGCATAAGGTCCTGTACACTACCTTCTAGCTAGTTGGAGAGGTAGGGCATTGGTGGACTGTGGTGAGTTTGCTTAAGAGGCAGAGAGCTGGTCCATCTGGTATGATGTGGGGCCACTTCAAGGAGGTAATTTTTGAAAGATACTTCCCAGTTTCGTCTCGAGATGCAAAAACCGATGAGTTCTTGGGCTTGACACAGGGAACTCTAATAGTGCAGAGGTATGCCGCTAGATTTATTGAGTTATCTCAGTTTGCGCCGTACTTGGTTCCAAATGAGTACAAAAAGGCTTAAAGATTTGAGAGGGTTCTAAGGAAAGACATCTACCGTCTTATGGGGATGTTGCAGATCCGTAAGTTCTCTATTTTGGTGGATAAAGCCACCACAGTTGAGACCGACCTTCGGAGAGATGAGGTGGTGCAGGATCAGGGGAAGATGCTGGTATCTTCTGGTCCTTGGCAGGTACAGTGGAAGAAGAAGAACAACAATAGTTCTAGTTATTGATAGAATACCGAGTGGTAGATTTATCAGGGGGATCCATCCTCCGCACTGTACGCCAAGTGTCGTAAATGGCACGATGGCGAATGTCAGTCATTCTGGGGTAATTGCTACAACTATGGCAAAGCAGGCCACCTGTCGCGGAGCTATCAGGCACCGAGGGGTGATACGCCTAGAATCATGGGAGTAATCAGATGCCTCGAGGAAACTGCCAAGCAACCATGGCTCCTGCGAGGGTATATTCACTTCCTCTAGCAGATGCGGAACACACTAGGAACATGGTGAAAGGTACCATGTTACTGCTTTCAAATAGAGCTGTCATTTTATTTGATTCAGAGGCAACTCATTCGTTTATATCTGCTAGTTTTGTGAATTTGTGTGGGGCTGAAACCCGTGTGATGAATGAGTGGTTGTCTATAGCCACACCGACTAGAAGTGTAACGATCTGTAGTAAGATGTTAGGAAACTACCCAGTTGTAATTCAAGGAAGACTGCTACCAGTGAATCTTGTAGTATACGACATGCATGGTTTTGACGTCATACTGGGGATGGATTGGCTATTCTCTAGTTTTGCAGTGATTGATTGTCGTATTAAGGTAGTAGCATTCAGACCTCCTAGGAAGTGGGAGTTTGAGTTCATAGGATTGTGTGTGCATTCGATGCCACAGGTTCTATCGAAATTACAAGCGAGTAGGCTACTCTTGGACGGGTGTCAGGGGTACCTTGCTTGTGTGAAGAAACCACCATGGGATGAGTTAAGACTCAAGGATATGCGGGTAGTCGACGAGTTTCAGATATGTTTCCCAATGATTTACCCGGTTTACCTTCAGATCATAAGGTTGAGTTTGTGATAGAGTTGCTGCCTGGCAAGGCACCGATCTCTAAAGCTCTATATCGTATGGCTCCAGTAGAACTTCACAAGTTGAAGGAGCAGTTACAGGAACTACTGGACCAGGGTTTTATTTGACCGAGTGTTTCTCCTTGGGGAGCTCTAATTTTGTTTGTGAAGAATAAGGACAGGTCGATGCGTATGAGCATTAATTACTGTGAGATTAACAAGGTGAAGATGAAGAACTGTTATCTGTTGCCTTGTGTTGATGATCTCTTCGACCAGCTGCAGTGAACACAACTCTTTTCAAAGATCGACCTACAATCAGGGTATCATCAAGTGAGGGTTAGATATGAGGATGTAACGAAGACTGCTTTTCGAACTAGATATGACCACTATGAGTTCTTGGTTATACCATTTGGTTTGACCAGTGCTCCGGCAGTGTTCATGGATCTGATGAACAAGGTTTTCCATGAGTACCTAAACCAGTTCGTAGTGGTGTTTATCGATGACATTCTAGCATACTCGAGGAGTTCGGAAAAGCATGTAAACCATTTGAGGTTGGTATTATAGATTCTGTAAGAGAGGAAAATGTATGCTAAGCTGAAGAAGTGTGAGTTCTGGTTGAATCAGGTCGTGTTCTTAGGCCATGTGGTGTCTAAGGGCGGTAGCTCAGTTAATCCTAGCAAGATTGAAATTGTGGGTGACTGAAAGAGACCAAAAAGTGTGCAGGAGGTTCAAAGTTTTCTTGGACGGGCGGGTTACTATCGTTGGTTCGTAGAGGGTTTCTCTAAATTGTCCGGACCTTTGACATGATTGACCAGGAAGGGGGTGAAGTTTGACTAGACTAATGATTGCAAGCAGTGCTTTCTTGAGTTGAAACACCGACTGGTTACTGCTCTTATATTGTCCATTCCTTCAAGGGATGGCGGTTTTGTGATCTATAGCAATACGTCCCTGAAGGTTTTGGGATGTATGCTTATGCAACAGGGTAAGGTAGTAGCCTATGCTTCTCGGCAACTTAAGGAGTATGAGAAGAATTACCCTATGCACGATCTCGAGTTAATTGTGGTTGTTTATGCCTTGAAGATCTAGCAACACTACCTATGGTGTTCAGTATGAGATTTTCACTGACCACAAAAGCCTTAGGTATTTTTTTTTTTTCATGCAAAAGGAGCTGAATATGAGGCAGAGGATGTGGTTAAAGTTTATCAAGGACTACGATTGCACGATCAGTTATCACCCGAGAAAATCTAATGTGGTAGCTGACGTATTGAGTCAGAAGTTAGAGCATACAACAGTATCTGCAATTGTAGCTCGGCATCATGTCAGACGGGATCTAGAAAGCCTTGGCATAAAGTTGGTGTCTAGTGATCAGTAGGCTTTCATTGGTAGCTTCGTGATCCAGCTGACTTTGTTTGAGCGTATAAAAGCCACACAAGCTAATGATGCTAAGTTAGCTAAGATTGTGGAGAAAGTGCAGCAGGGATTGGCTGCAGTTTTAACATCTCTGACGGAGGTGTTTTGAGGTTTGGAACTAGGTTGTGTGTTCCAAACGATGACGAGATCAGAAGGAAGATTTTGGAGGAAGTGCATCATTCTTTGTATATGGTACATCCGAGTAGTACAAAGATGTATCGAGATTTGCGCAAGTCCTTCCAGTGGAGTGATTGAAGAGGAGGATTGTCAGGTTTGTGAAGTAGTGTCTGACGTGTGAGCAAGAGAAAGCTGAGCAACAGAGGTCGGCGGGGCCATTGTAGCCTTTGCCTATTCTAGTGTGGAAATGGAAGCACATTTTCATGGACTTCATTACCGAATTGCCGCCAGTGCTTCACGGGTAGAATGTTATTTGGGTAATCATGGACAGGTTAACGAAATCTGCTCACTTTGTACCAATGAAGGTTAGCTACCCTTTGAGTAGGCTAGTGGACTTGTATGTGCATGAGATAGTGAGAATGCACGGAGGTGTCCATTGTTTTAGATCGAGATCTGAGGTTTACTTCTCAATTATGGAAGAGCTTGCAGGATACACTGGGGATGAAGCTTACTTTCAGTACAACGTTTCACCCCCAGACCGGTGCAAAGTCAGAGAGGACGATACAGATCTTGGAGGATATGTTACGTGCTTGTGTATTAGACTTTGGTGGTAGTTGGATTCAGTTTATGCCATTGGTGGAGTTTGCCTATAAGAATAGCTTCCAAGTTAGTATAGGGATGGCACCGTTTGAGGCTTTGTAAGGATAGAGGTGTTGATCTCCTTTGTATTGGGATGAGGTCAGTGAACATCAGGTTCTAGGACCTAAACTCGTGTAGCAGGCATCTAAGAAGGTGGGTTTGATCCGGGAGAGGATCAGTGTAAAGTCGGCAGAAGAGTTACGCGGATGTTTGCCGCCGTGAGTTAGACTTCGAGGTGGGGGTAAGGTATTCCTTAGAATTGCTCTGATCAAGGGAGTGATGAGATTCTGGAGGAAGGGCAAGTTGTGCCCGAGGTATATTATACCGTTTGATATTCTTAAACGAGTGGGTTTGGTGGCTTACCAAATTGCACTTCCCCCCTGCGCTCTCGAGGATCCATGATGTAATTCATATATCCATGTTGAGGAGGTACGTGTCGGATCCGTCGCATGTTATTAGTTACGAATATTTGGTGATTGGGGGATACTTTGGCATATAAGGAAGTACCTGTTCAGATTCTGGACTGGAAGGTTCAGAAGTTGCGTACCAAGGAAATAGCATTAGTAAAGGTATTGTGGCAGAATCACGTGGTTAATGAAGCTTCTTGGGAATCGGAGGCAGAAATACACCGAAAGTATCCACAGTTGTTCATAGTAGTAGTTAGATAGTAGGGTTGGTATGGGTATGTATGTATGTATGTAGTACTCTTTTATCATAGTAGTATTGTGTGGCTAGTCTCTGGGAGAGTATTGTAGTATTGTGAGCTCCTGAGACCGTGTATGTATATAACCACGGTATTCCTCTGCCATAAGTGAAGGAATGTATGTAGGTATGTATGTATTGTAACGGGGCTGCGTATAAATGGCCGCCGGTTCTTCTTAGTGTATGTATGTATCGTAATGGGATTGCGTATAAATGGCTATCGGTTCATCTTAGAGTGTGTACGTATTCGGTAGTACGAATGCGTTCGTAATGAGAGATTGCAAATTTCGAGGATGAAATTTTGTAAAGAAGGGAGGTTATAAGAGCCTAAATCGTAATAGGTGGATTAAGTATTCGAAAAAGGGTAAAGTGGTAATTTGGACAAGCTTCGTCGACAAAGCCAGAGTTCATTGACGAAGTCCCTTTTTGTTCTCGGCAACGACATTCAGTGTCTCGTCTACAAGAAGATCCCGAGGGATTTTGGAAAATCAGGAACCTCGAGCTCGTCAACAAGGCCACCGTCTCGTTGACAAAGGTAATGGCGGACTCGTCGACGAGGACACCAATTTGTCAACGAATCCACCCGAGTCAAAGGGTTATAAATATCCAAATGGGTAGCTTTAGAGCTAAGTAATCTCAAATATCCTCTCCCTCTCTCTCTAGAACTTGTAGATCTCTCTCTCTCTCTCTTTCTATATTTCTTCGTCATTCATCACCTAATTCATAAATCCAACGTTACTGCAAGGATCAAAGAAGGATTCTCTATGTTTCTGGTAGATCGAAATCTCATTTCGAGCATTTTCGGGTTAAGGGCTAAAATTGAGGTAAGGCACAGTTTTCTTTTCTAATTCGAAATATGTATAGTAGTATGAGTTGTAAGCATGTATTGTACTGTGGTTTATAGGTTTTGGAGTCTTGGTTCGTAGTTTTGGGGACTGTAGAGTTCATAGTTGGAATTTAGGTTAAGGTAAGGGGGTTCAGTTTATATCAGTTATTTTTTGAAATCGGGATCGGTAAGCTTGTAGGCTACGATCGTATGTATGTTTTGGTAACTTATTTGGAGAAATCTATCGGGTAAAATACGGGATTTTCGGGTTACAGTTTTTGGGAAATTTTGGGAATTTTGGGTATTATCTCTACTTTGTTTGGAAAACTATTTGTTTTGTTTAAATTGTATTATTGAGATGACTGTTATCCATATTTGTATAAAATCGCATACTTGAATTGGAAAATGATATTATTTGTCGTAAACCAAATAAGTGTGGAATGTATGGTTGTATGTAATTGTTCCAAGTATTTTGTAAAACAGTTATGTGGTGGCTAATTACCGTACGCTAATGAGTATAAAAACATGAGTTTCAAAATAATTCCAAGTTTTGTGAAATCGGTTAGTGGCAGCAAATTACCATACGCTGAAACAACTATGTGGCGGCTAATTACCGTACACATCGCCATGTATCGGTGTCAAAACCGAGGGCGAAAGTGTCCAACTCTATATCCGAGGATGTGAAATATCACTTGTGTGTTCCAACCGGTCACCGAGGGGTGTGAACTACACTGTATTGGCAACGTAATCGCTGTGAAGCTTCGAGTTTCATAGAGTAGATGCGTATTAGTGTGAGCTACACCGTATTGGCAACATAATCATTGTAAAGCTTCAGGTTTCATAGAGTAGTTGCATATTAGTGTGACGACACTGATTGTATGTTTGGGTATCATGTGTACTAGAATGTATTTGTGAAAGTACTGGAACTATATGGAAATGTTTTCGAACTGTATCGTATTGTATGGTGTTATGTTTTATGTAAAATAGCACTGGTATGCCACACACTGATATAACCTACTTTCTTCCTTACTGAGAGGTGTCTCACCCCGAATGTACGTACAAATGTTTTTCAGGTCCTTCAGGTAGCCGTAATTAGCATCCTAGCATTTGGAAGCAGGGGGTGTCATTAGCTGCTGCTAGTGCTTGTTAGGTACGAATTTTTGTATCCGGGTTGTTGTGATGGTTTTCGTTGACACCCAGGGTATGTTTTGTAATTATGGGAATGTATGTCCTAGCTTTGTATAGACTCTAGTATGGTACTATACATGTATAGAGAGACCATATTTTGCTGTGTATCTGATGAGTATGGATGTGTATGTTATGATTGTAAGGGCATCTGTGTACCCCATGGGGTCGGACCCTCGTTTGGTGTTGTATCATGTATGTTTTATTTGATATACAAATAGGTTAGGTTGCTATATTCACACCCCAGACCCATCTGCAGGTTCGGGGCGTGACAGAATAAACTTCACTTCCGAATGGACTAGGCATCTTTGTTAGGTAAATATTTCAAAATGCTTAGCCCATGATAACATAAAAATCACAAAGTTAAGCAATTGTTGTCCTTTGCACAAAATTGTGTGTTAGGGTTCTATCTTATATCATATACCACTATACCCTAAACTCACTTTTGAATATGAAAAGCCTAAATCAAAATTAAGTCATTACTCTAGGGTTAAAGCACTACTGATCATAAATGACTAACATATATTGAGTGCTTCTCATAGCTGTAACCGCATTAGAGGTATCCACTAGGGATTTGGTCCCTTTGAGTTTAAATTGCAAAACCTTTAATTTTGGTTTAATCGCTCCATAGGAAATCTTTACCAAACCATGACCATATCAAGTATAGATTCATCCTTTCCTCGGTTTGTATCCTTGTTCTAAATTGTGATAATATTTATAGGATACTTTCCATTCTCCAAAGAGCATTGTTCAAGAAAATTCAAATACTCATAAATGCTCTTTGTCTAAGTGATTGGACATATCCACTTCCATGAAAATATCTTGAGTCATGTCCATTTATATTGAATACTCTTCGAACTTAATAGAAATTATAATCCTTATCTAATATACTTCACACGCATAGCTCTCAAAACGTTAAGTCATATCCTTTAGAGCTTCATATCATTAGAGATGAGTTGAATAGCTATGTTGGTTGCAGCAGGTCTCAATCTAGATGAATGCACAAAATTCAAGTAGACCTATGCACATGCAATTTAAATTCAATGTCATTCCAACTTGTGCCTCTCACACACATTGAGATTCATAAGAAAAGAGGCAGACATTGGCTTATCATCTCAACAAATATTCATTATGACTTTCTGGTCCGATAAGCCTAAAGCATTCACCGCCAAGATATAATCATGAAAAATCTAAAACACTTGGCTAAGTAATTAGAAATTAAGAAAACGAAAAAAAATGAATAAATACATAACTCAGGGGGAGCATTTCTCTTTTATGACTATTTATATTAAATGCTTTTATGATCATAGCTTATATGCCTTAATAAATTACAGCATTAAACTCAATAACTATCCACTGTTATTTAGTGTTCATATTATATCTTGATGGATAGTGATTTATGATTATCTAGTATTGTAAGCTGTTATTGAATATATTGTTTGATAATACTGATTGCATGGAACACCATCTACAACGCTATTGCAGAAACTTATTTACTAGCATGCTTGTATGGAATGCCAACTGCATGACTAATGTAGTATGTTGTGTATTGCATACTGGTAGCAAATATACGTTCTCGTGTGCCTCGAACTTAATTATAAATTTCTTAATTGAACCTATTAGGTACGGGTTTTAGGGGAAAATGTCCGATTTACAGACGGTATGTTGCCGTAATGGGAGTATTAGCAACACCTAATAAATACTAGCACACAAAATGTACTCACAATGCTAAGATGTATCAAGGGAATGAATATACGCGAGTATTTGGAGTGGAATAGGCTAAAATAGGTTTTTGAGATTGAGAGAATTTTTTCTAATTATTTTGGCTAATTTCTTACTAATTATTGCAAATGAAGCTCTATATATAGAGATAGGAAAAATTATAGCTGTTAGGACATGTAGGGTATTATTATATTTATTTTAAAACATTTTAACCCCATTAACTCTGTTTTAAAAAATTAAACCGCGGTAAAAAATAGGTCCAACCCGAGAGCACCGGTCGACCAGAAACACTTTCGGTCGACCCAAGTTCTTAGGGTTCGGTCGACCGAGCTAAAAAAGAACTATCCTCTCGATAGACCGGACATGCATGTCTGAGGCAATTTTTCCGTATGTCCGAGGTTTGGTCGACCAAGGTCAAAATGAATTAGGCCGGTCGATCGACCAAACTGTTGGGTTCCCATAGGTGGGAACTTGGTCGACCAGGTTCATGCTATACAAATTCTTCTTGGTCAACTAGGAGGTCAAAATGTTGACTTCCTAGGAGTTCGGTCGACCGGAGTCAATTAAACTGTCATAGCTCAGTCGACCAGGCTGTGGTCAACCGGTTAACCCAGACTGGGTTCAGTCAACTGGGGGTAGAATGAACTGCATAGGTCAGTCAACCGAAGGTGCACATTTTTTGCATTTCAGTCATGTTTCATTCCACAATCACCCTATTCAAGTGATCATTCATATACGTGCATGAGTGAGTGTCCTAGGGTCATTTTTAGGTCCTTTTATAGGCACCGAAAAATTCGGTGTCGGTCAACCGAAGGGTGTTCCCTAAGGTCTTTCTATGGTCATTTGATTTTGAAAAGATGTGTAGGGACCTAAAGTCATTCTATGGTCTTTGAGCTTTGTTGTTCTACATGCATGATATGCAAATTATTATAGACCTTTTCTTAATTAAATATTACAGACCCGAATATAAATTACAACAAATAAATTATAACTAGGGTCTTTAAGGTCTTCATTTTCCTTCGAGTGCCATCATATGATACTGCTAAGATAAACCTACACATTAACTCAGTAGACATTAAATACTTGAATATTTTTCATAATCAAAACAAGGTATGACCCATAGGGTCAACATAAATATAGGAGTTTATATAGCTAGATTAACAATTCCTACATTATCCGTATAAAGAGAAACTACACATAAATAACCCACTACACAATCTTAAGTGTGTAACTCCTAGTTTATATGCAAGTATGTAAAGGGTATAAGTTAGTGTTAATCATGGCCTAATCATCCATATTCAAAAACCTTTTTCTCAATGTATTTTCTTATCCCTCCCCCCCCCCCCCCAAAACTAAAGTGGGATATTGTCTTCAATGTGAAAGCATAGGGGAGACGTAAGAGATGATAATGTGGGAAGTAGAGCATACCTAGGTGGAGAAGAAAAGGAAAAGAAAATTTGAAATTAAGGAAAAGTGTACCTGAAATTAACTAAAAATAAAACAAGGTAAAAAAAATGAAAAGAAAGGAATGAAAAACATCACAATCTATCTACCGGAGGTTTTAGAGGAATTTCATTTGGTGGGTGCAAGTCTATAAATTGAACCGACGAGTCTCCAAATTTGAGTTGCCACAATGAATCAGTCTTACTACCTACACAAAAGTTAGCCTCAAATAAATCAATACATTTTAAGGTACTACACAAAACATGTATAGACTGCCTTCTTTGTTTTAATAAGAAAGGATCTTTTTTTAATATATTTTTTAGGAAGTTCACTTCTTTAAGAACCGGTCTTTGAGGCAAAGTTGTCAAAGCAGTTACCTTTGGTTCTTCAGAAGCACCAACATTAAAATTTTTACCTAGTTCCTTGAAAATTAAACGTTCACCATTCTGCTCACTCTCTTTATCAAGTGTACCAATCATCTTACCACTGTGGAGATTTGCTTCAACATTGTACTCATTGACATTTATTCTAGTAGGAAGTGACGGTTCCACGGCTACCAATCTCTGAGGATAAAGTACCACCGCTTGGTACTCCTTATTAGTCTCAGCCACCACGTTAACTAACTTCTTCAATTTTGGGTTCACTTCCTCTGATTTTTCTTTGGTCTCATCTATCTCAGTTGTAACTTCAAGTGTCGGGACAACTATTAGTCTGTCAATGAGTATCTCAAGTTGGCAAACTTTTTTTCCACTTCTCAAAGTAATAACGGTCTCTGCTGTCTCAAGAGAAACATTATGTATTTGTTGCTGTTGGTGCTAGTATTCTTGAGGATTAGACTAAGATTCTACTAGAAATTCCTCTTTTTCTAAGATATTCAACTGTGTGCCCATCTCATTAATGGTGTCCCACAATTCATTCATACTCTAAGTATTAATTTGCATGAACTACTGAATAGCATTCTCAAGAGACTTCTCCGGTAGAGCAGGTGCTACATTATATTGAAATGCTGAAGGTGCATAACTCTAAGAGATTTGTTGTGGCTGATACTGATGCTGAAAAGCAGCTTGATGATATGATGGCTGATAAGAGGGTGCATAGGACTGAGAAGGTTGATTCCAAAGTTGCTCCATACTATTCTCCTTTTCCATCTCCACAGCCTCCACTCTTCTAGTGAATTCAGCCAGACGTGCCTCAATATAAAAATCATCTTTCAGTTCATACCACTCTTTACCATGTATTGCTCTCAATGGTTGAACTGCAATTGGTCTTCTGTCAATCCTAGTTTTTCACTGCTGAGCATAGTCAGCTAAATGGTCTAAAAAATCCAATGCCTCATTAGGCTTCTTGTCAAAAAAATATCCTAAACACATAGTATGAACAAACTATTTCGATTTAGGTATCAACGCAATGTAGAAATAGTTGACCAGATGCCATGATTCAAATCCATGGTGGGAACACATGTCAACTAGATCTTTAAATTTCTCTCAGCTTACATGAAATGTCTCATCAACTTCTTCTATGAATCGACTGATTTGATCCTGCAAAAATTGAGTCATCTGTAAGGGAAAAAAATTATGTAGAAATTCATTTTGCATATCAGCCCAACTAGAGATAGAATTATGCCTAAGAAAAGCAAACCACACCTTAACCTTGTCTTTCAATGAAAAAGGAAATAGACGCAATCTAATTGCCTAATTCGTAGTAGCCCCATCTATGAATGTAACAAATGCAAGCTCAAAATTAGTTAAATTCCGATATAGATTTTGATGCTCCATCCCATAAAATTGAGATATCACAGGTATCATTTCAAGCTTAATATGCATTCTCAAGAAAAATGATACAAGATGGTTGTGTGGTTTATGTGGGCTGCAAAAAATCCATAAGTGTGCATGGTGCAAGTGCAGCCATATTTTCTTCAAAACTCATTTCATTTTTTTTCTTTTTTTTTTTTTCTTTCTTTTTCTTTTCATGAGAAAAATTATAATAACAGGGAAAACACTAGTTTGAAACTAAAACTGACATTCCCCAGCAACGGTGCCAAAAACTTGACGAATTCGAAAAAATGCGCAGCTCAAAAGTTATCCCAAGTATAAGAGTTCAATAGTGTAATAATTAGCCCAAATGTCAGATCGTCTCCTCAAGGAATGCGGTTTAGTTCCAAAATTTATGTAATTCCGAAAGAAACTAAGAAAAGAAAAGTTCACTAAACACGGTTCAGATTCAGTTTCCTAAAATTTTTGAGATTTTGCAATGGAACTTAAAACCTAACTAAAGATTTAACATGCATAAAATAACTTAAATGAACGCTAGATTCAATTTCAGAATAATGAAAGAAACACACTTTACAATCATTCAACTAAATAAAAATACTAATGTTAAACATAAGCCCAAATAAGAATAAATTCTAACTAAATAAAAACACTAACTTTAATGATAAAAACACTCAAAGAAAATATCTAAATCCCCGCAAGAACCTTAAATAAGGAAAAGGCAACTGAAATTAACAATAATAATGCAAGAGAGAGAGAGAGAGAGAGAGAGAGAGAGAGAGAGAGAGATTAAAACAATGATATTAAAAAAATCGAACAAAACTAAATTTAATATCATAATCAAACAAAAATTAAAACTTCCAATACTTTAAATGAAACACAACTTAAATTAATAATAGTTTAAATACGTGTTTAAGTGCAAGAAAGAGAGAGAGAAGAGAAGAGAAGAGAAGAGAGATGAGAGAGAGAGAGAGAGAGAGAGTAGCCGAAAGTCCTCAACACACAGCAGCTTTAAGCTGCTGTGTTTTAATTTTTTCTACTTGTGGTCAGCGCACGCGCAGCAGTAAAAAGAGAGAAAGATGAGAGAAGAGAGAATGGTAAAGAGATAAGAGAAGAGATATCAAAATAAAAGAAAAAGAGAAGAGAAGAAAAGATAAGGAAAGAGAAGGCAAAAGAAGGATGGAGCTGCTCTCAGGTTCCCATAGGCAGCAAGCTGTTGCTGCTACCCTCTGCGCACACGGCCTCCCGGGCCAAAGTCCCCCTGCTAAAGTTAAAAAAAACCTAACAAAAAACTCCTTTAATTCTAACCCTACTCCCCTTTTTACAATTCAACCCCCCAGCTAAATGAAGAACCAGCAATTGAAGACCCAACACCTCTTTGTTGCATGGGCGGGTCAAATCAAGTCCCTTTTTTTTGTTTTTTGTTTTTTTTTTTTTCGTTTTCTTTTTTCTTTCTTCTTCTTCTTCTTTTTTTTTTTTTTTTTTTTTTCCCAAGCGCACAAGCCCGATTTTACCTTCCTACAGCCTGTAACTCTCAAAACATAAAACACAAAAGCTATAGAGCATTTTCTTGGCTTACCACTACATTTTGAATCACCTCGATCGAAACTCAGATGAGAGAGTTACGCCCATATTATGAAGTAATGTTGGCTTTAATGTCCATAAATTACCCTACAATAATAAAATACAAAAAATTCATAAATTATTGAATAAAAAGCTAAATATTATAAATTGAGCATTAAAATATTGAACACAATTAGGCATTTAATTAAAATTATAATCTTTAATACATTAATTTAAATGCCTAATTATGCAACTTTTACCCGTAATCAGTTTAATTTGAAAGGTTGGTTTTCAAAATAACCTTTTAATCATAAGTACACACACACACACACACACACACACATATATATATATATATATAAAGCAGTGTAATCGATTCAAATTTAATTAAAACTTGACTTAACTTAATCCCCTTGCTTGTTCCTAAAAACTAGACCGCTAACGTTCTGAAAATTCAAAACTCTAGCTTTTCGATCCACTACTGAAAAAAAAACCAGAAAGCTGATAAAGAAGAGGAGAGTGATCAGAGAGTGATCACGGGATCTCTTTCTTATTTATTTTCTTTTATTTTTTGGGTTCGGGTTTCTACATGATCCATATTTATATTGCCTGAGAGCCAACTTGAATTTGATTTTATTCAATGTCAATCATTTTAAGATCCCTAGCTTCTCCCATTCTTATCTTTCAATATATATTTTTGGGGGAAAATATTTTAGGGGTTGTTCTAGAATGATTTGAGCAAATATATATATATATATATATATATATATATATATATATATATTTATATATATTGTGCTTGAAAAACTTCTTGACAATGGCTTGAACTAATATTCACTTTCATGTATCTTGCTTAATGCCTAATACTATTTGCATTTTGAAAGGTCATTTTTGAAAGAGCAAAATCATTTTCCATACTCTCACAGATCTACTTGAAAAATATTTTGAGAGGATTTTTATAAACTTTGCAGAGCTTCATTGTTTAAATCATATAAGAGTGCATTTAGATTTCAATGTGTACATCTCAACTTATTGTGGAAGCACTTTTATTTGTATGCAAACTTTCGCATCTTTGAACCACTTTGGCTCAAGCCCAGTTTGGTGAGCTAGAGAGACTCCACCCCATAAGGAGGAACCAATTTGGCTCAGCCTGGTGAATTGAGCTATGGAGACTCTACACCATAAGGAGATTTTTAAACAGCATAGCTCCGTCTGGTTAAGTGAGCAAACAGTGAATCCTTGGGTAGTTGGCCCAAGGCAAGGACAGAGGCAGGATTGGCCAAACCTTGATAACAAATATTGTGTGTCTCTCTCTCTATCTATCTTTATCTTTCCGCACTTTAATTTCCATACCTGTAAGCTTGTTCTTTTATTTTTATAAGTGTTTTGCATACGCACATTTATTTTGAATGGGATATGATTTACATGTGTATATTTATATTAATTATTTAATTATTTTACATAGATGCTTTTATTTAGAATGGGATATAATTTGTGGTGAATCGGCATAAATTTAATTTAGCCAAAAAGTTTTAAAATCCAATTCACCCCCCCCCCCCTTGGGATCACATTCTTATCAGGGTTAGCATAAACACAATGTTATAACACTGATTTTGATTGATAGTGAATTTCAACAGCTGCTTGCTCCTATGGATGTAGGCATTCTACCGAACCACGTTAAATCCTCGTGGGTCTTTTTATTGCTTTCATTATCTGTGTGTATTTTGTATTGTTCATCATAATAGTTGCACTACACGATCATTTTTGCATGCATTCATTGACACAACAATGGGTATTAGAGCTATTCATTATAATCACTGGAATTTCTTTTGAAAAGTTTGACAATGTCAAGTTCAACAGATTAGGAAATTTTGGACTATGGCAATGGAGGATCAAGGATTTTTTAGTGCAATAGGGTATGGGGAAAGCATTATATGGAAAGCAGCTGAAAGGCATAAACGGCATCAGTTGGAAGGAACTAGAAGTGAAGGTTGTGGTAGCCATGTTTGATTGATGACATGATGTATCACTTCATGGATGAGGAATCACCAGCGGCAGTTTGATTGAAATTGGAAAGTTGGTTTATGACCAAGTCACTGACAAACAAGTTTTATCTTAAGCAGAAACTGTATGGTCTAAAGATGTCATAGGGTTCAGATTTGAATCAAAACATCAACGTGTTCAATCATATCATTAGTGATTTGAAGTGAGTTTATGTGAAGTTCGAAGACAAAGACAAGGTGTTGATGTTTCTGAATTCCTACTTGCTTCTTCTACGTATGAAAATTTGGTTACAACTCTAATGTGGGGAAAAAAATTCTTGAATTGGAGGAGATCACAAGTGCTCTTTTATTTTTTTCATCAAATGAAGAAAGCTAACATTGAGAATCTACAAAGTGAAGGACTTGTGATGAAGGGTAACCAGGAACATGGGAGAAGCAAGTTTTGGAGCAGATCGAGTAATAATATATCTCGGTCAAATTCCAAGGAAAGGACATACAATGTTTTAAGTGCGAGAAAAAAGAGCATATAAAACAAGATTGTCTAGAGAAAAATGAAGGAAATGGAGAAAATAAATAGAATTCATCAAAATCTCTGAATGTAGTGAAAGAAGGATGAACATAATGTAAGACACCACAACAGATTGGTGTGGTAGAAGGGATGAATAGAATAATAGCTGAAAGAGCTCACTGTCTTAGGTTGAATGCAGGGCTTGCAAAGATTTTTTGGGCAAAGGCAGTGAATATAGCATGTTTCTTAATTAACAAATTACCAAGCCCAGAACTAGATGGGAAGGTAGCAGAGGAGGTGTAGACAAGCAGCACAATAGACTACTGTGGTTTGAGAGTGTTTAGATGTCCAACCTACGTGCATGTTTCTAGTGAGGAAAGATCAAAACTTCATGTGAAATCTAGACAGTATATCTTTCTAGGATATCAGAAAGGGGTGAAAGGTTTCAAGTTGTGGGATCCAAAGGCAAATATGGTGGTGATCAGTAAAGATGTGGTTTTTGATGAGAAAGTCATGTTGCAGCATACTTAGGAAGAAGAGAAATAGGTGCCAAAAAACTATAGCAGCAATGAGCATATGGTGCAGGTGGAGTTAGAGACTCAAGGTAGAGATGACAATGTTCAGAACGCAAGGAGTTCTAGCTCAGAAGACTAGGAAAATCAAAGTATATCTACAAACATGCTCATACACACTATCAGGCCACCCCCAGGTATGGATTTTATGATTTAGTTTCTTATGCACTCTTTACTAGTTACAGGGATCCTACTACTTTTCAAGAGGCGATGCACAACCAAGAGGAAAGTAGATGGATGGGTGCTATGGTGGAGGAGATGGAGTCTTTGCATAAGAACTAGACATGGTAGTTGGTGGAACTTCCAAAAGGGAAGAGGGCGATAGGATGCGAATGGGTGTATAGGAAGAAAGAAGCAGTATCAGAAAAAGAAGGAAAAAAACTCAAGGCTCATTTGGTAGCAAAGAGTTACTTACAAAGGAAAGGGATTGAATATGATGAGATCTTTTTCCCTATGGTCAGACACACTTCCATCAGGGTAGTGTTGGGATTAGTAGCACATTTTGATATGCATTTCGAGTATATGAATGTAAAGACAACGTTTCTCCATGGTGATTTGGAGGATTTGATTTACATGATACAAACAGAAGGGTTCAGTGAGCCTGCACGGGAACACTTGGTCTGTAAATTAAGAAAATCCTTTTATGGGCTTAAGTAGTCTTCAAGGTAGTGGTACTAGCGATTTGACACCTACATGATCTGGATTGACTATAAGAGATATGAGCATGATTGCTGTGTTTATCTAAAGAGCCTTGATGATGGTTAATTCATATTTCTGTTGCTTTATATGGATGATATGTTGATTGTTGTAAAGAATATGAGTGAGGTCAACAATTTGAAAACCATATTGAGCGAAAAATTTGACATGAAGGATTTGGATGCAGTCAAGAAGATTTTTTAGATAAAGATTCGCAGGGATAAAGTTTCAAGAAGATTGTGGTTATCTTAATGTAGCTATGTTAAGAGGGTGTTGGAGAGGTTCAACATGAATAATGCAAAATCAATTAGAACACCTATGGTGAATCATTTTAGATTCCCTACTACACAGTGCTCGAAATCAGATGATTAAATTCAAGTCATGTCAAAGGTTCCATATCCTAGTGCAGTGGCGTTCTTGATGTATGCTACAATTTGTACAAGACTTGATATGGTACTAGTTGTTAGTGTGGTGAGCAAGTGTATATCAAATCTGGGATGACAACATTGGAATGTAGTCAAGTAGATTTTGATATACTTGAGGGGCACTACAGACTATGAAATCATGTTTAGTAGTCAACAACATGATCCTTCAGTTATTGGATATGTGGATGCAAACTTTGTAGAGGACTTGGATGGCAGGAGGTCTACCATAGGGTATGTATTCACTCTTGTGGGGGGACTTATTTTTTGGAGGTCCATGGTTTAGTCTCTAGTTGCACTATCTACTACTAAGTCAGAGTATATGGCAGTGGCTGAGACTGCCAAGGAAGCTTTGTGGCTTACAAGAATGGTTAAGGAGCTAGGTATTTAGTAAGGCGGAGTTCAACTACATTGTGATAGTTAGAGTGTCATTTATTTGGCAACGAACCAGGTGTATCATGCAAGAACCAAGCACATATAAGGTTTCACACAATCAGGGAATTGGTTTCTTCTAGTGAACTATTACTTGAAAAAGTTCACACTTCTGAGCATGCAGCAGACATGTTGACAAAACTTGTTACTACTGACAAGTTCAACCACTGCTTGGACTTGATTATCGTCTCTAGATGGTAGATGGGAAGCGTCCCAACCTATTTTCCAAGGTGGAGTTCCAAGTTATGTTTTCCTTTCTCTTAAGGGGTGAATATTTACCAAGGTAGAGATTGTTGTAGTATGTGGCTCATATAGGGTTAAACATATGTGCAAAGTAAGTAGACTAAAGAAAATAAGAGAGCTGGTCTGAAGAATAACCGTTGACTATTTTACTAGGTTCATCGATGGTTTCAGGCAGAAGCCAAATTAGAAAGAAAAGCATCAATGGTTTGATGTACGTACATCGGCGGTTTCCTTCAGTGAAGGAAAAGCGTCGACGTTTTTGTTTGGCACTCTTTTTGAAATTTGAACTAGGAAGATCAATTTGTATAGGAGTATTTGAGAAATTTTCTAATCCCTCTGTATGTGTAGGGTTAGCAAAAATACTATAGAGACTTGAAGAATTATTGCAATAAAATAATAAAAGGAAGGGTAGAAAAAACTCAGCAGGGTCTCGTCGACGAGCGCAGAGTGTTCGTCAACGAGCAGTCTTCTTGGGCATGTCGATGGGGGCACGTATCTCGTCGAGGAGAACTTACCAAGAGGGCTGATGTCAAGGCCTAAGATTCATCGACAAGTGTTATGGGTTCGTCGATGGACCTTCTTCTTGGACATGTAGACAAGGTGTCATGGCTCGTCGACGAGGCCACATGGTCAGCCACCTATATATAGCCGAAAATTCATTTTTAGCAAGAGAAATTCATTTTCATATTTTCTTTCTCTCTCTAGTTTGGTCCCCTGCCCTTTTCTCAACAATTTTCACTCCATTTCTCCCCGTTTCAACAATCAGCTCTGACGATGATCCAGGGGAGATTCTTTACAAGTCTGCCAGAGTAGAATGTTGGTCTGGGCAACTTAAGCACCATCCCAATTTCAAGGTAAGTAGATTATTTTGGTATTTATAGTATTGCCAGGTTCATCTGAGTCTAGATTTTGTGTTGTATGAAAATATACTGGTGTTTTGTGGAGTAAAATTAGGGTGTTATGATTTCAGGGTTAAGGTGTTTTTGGAACCCTGCATGCATGGGTTAAGGACCTCAGTGGTTATTTTTCTAGGAACCCACGTAAATTATAGTTTAGAAAATATAAATATGATGATTTTCTAGGAATTTGGTATTTTACTAGGGATTTGTATATATGTAATTACAAGATTTTGAGGTTGGAATTCCGAAGGAGTGAGGGTTGAATTGGAGGCAAGCCTCCCAGTCAGATAAGTAAAGGAAATATGCTATGTTAGGAATTTTATAATTTTTATCAGTAAATTATATGTTTTTCATATTACTATCCAGTATGAAAATTATTTATATATTAGAAAATATAGTTTTCTAGATATGAAATATTTATTTATTTAAGTTGTGTGGCATGATACATTATCATATTAGTACAGAAATTCTATAGTTTTTAGATTACTATGATTTACAGTATTCATGCAGAGATATGTTATATCAGATTATATAAAATTATGAATTACAATGTATATATAGATAGATATATTTCATAGAAAGATATGATACAGAGAGATAAATTTTATCGACAGATATTATATAGACAGATATATTTTATGGACAGATATTTTATAGCATGTACAAATTACCCTAATTTCCAAAATGTTAAAGCCATAATACTATGATATACAGTTTATACGGTTCATATATTACAGATGAGTTAATACAGTTATTACAACTCAAATATTACAGTATTTACAGAATAGTTTTCGATGTTATGGTTATTTTGGAATCATGATGAAACAGTAAGATATATATAGAAAATAGTATATACAGTATCAAACCCTGATGAATCAATTTATGTTCAGTCAACAGAGCATGGTACCGTTACTATTACAGATCAGAGTGCAACCACACATCTTAGATAGTGTGTGGACGGTTTCCATCAACCATGCCTGGAAGGATTGCAGGCTCCCCAAAATTCTGGGTTGAGGTGGCTAGTTTGACGAGGTAGATACCAGTATCGTGCCTAAGAGAGGTTACAGATTGGCCAAGCTGAGAATTGGTAGAGTTACAGTTGACTTACCGGGTAGGCCAACTAGAGTTAAGTCCCGCCTATGGGCCGCACAACCCTGTCATGAGGGGTTAAATCATGATGTATAGTTTTCCAAGGTATTTTCTCAATTATGTATATGTATACAGATTTACAGAATATCAGCAGACATATTACAATACTAGAAGTATGAATAAGTAGAAACTCAAATATTACAGATGTATTTTAAACTATAATAGATATGAAATGTATTGTATATTGTTTTATCAGCTTTCACTATTTTAGTTACTTATCAGTATAGTATTTGTGTAGCTCTGTTGCCACACACTAGTAATAGCATATTTCCTCTTACTGAGCATTGTCTCACCCCAGTGATTTAATATTTTTCAGGTGATCTAGTTAGGCGAGCGGATCAGGCTCGCAGATAGAGAGGGTGATTACACTACCCTGTTTGTAGGGTAAGTGTATACAGGAGATTGTATTTTTGAGTAGATGATACTGGGGTGATGTGTATATATGTATGTATGGTTTGGGAAGAATTACTGAATTCTGGTATTGTAAATGTGGATGTACAGTTTATGTGTTCCACTGCATAGGTGCGTACATGATCAGGGATTCCTTAGTGCTCACTTGGGGCCTGAGATGTTATAGTAGATAATACAAGGGTATAAGAGTAATATTAAGTTTAATTAAATGAAAAAAAAAAACCTGGTAATGAATTTCAGGTCATTACAGTTTGGTATCGGAGCCTAGGTTGCTAGGTTCCGTAAACTCTAGAGTACAAAAAAAAATAATACCCGAATATAGGAATGAAATTTTGAGAAGGATAGAATAAAATATCAGTGAGTTAATGTTGGGAAACTAAGATGAGAATTTGGGGTTCTGTTCTGCAGTCTGGAAGTAGGAAATTTGTGGTGGTTTCTTTGATTTTCCTAGGGTGACGATTTCAGGAAAACCATAGTAGACTATCGTCGATTTCTATTTCCATATCGTAGGGCTAGACCCTAAATTAGTGATAGGAGGTATGGGGTAATTTATGGGTATTTTAGTTAGAGTAGCGTTGTAAGGTTTAGATTCTCAGAATAATTTAGTATTATTGCAAGATGGACACAGGAGGTAGTAGTGCCCACACTAGCAGCGATGATGGAGTAAGGTCATTTGGCATGGGAGGTGGGAACTCAGATTCTGTATTACACAGCGTAGCTCAACAGGTTATGGCTAAAATTGTATGGAGTTCCAGGGAGCAAGGAGGTCCATCTACTAGGCAGGGGTGCACAATAGAAAAATTCATGAAGATGAACCCTCCAACATTTTTAGGAATAGCTAATCCTACAGTTGGAGAGAACTGGATGTAGGAGATAGAAAAGATACTGATCTTGCTCCACTACACCGATGAGCAGAGGGTCCTCTATGCCACGTATAAGTTGGCAGGAGAGGCCAAGAGATGGTGGACGGCCACAAAATTACTAGAGGAGTAGAGACCCGTCCCAGTTCCGATGACCTAGGCCCGATTTAGAGACATATTCTTTGATAGATAGTATCCTGCCATGGTCAGAGAGGCTAAAGTATAGGAATTTTTGAATTTGACCCAGGGATCGTTGACAGTTCAGCAATATGCGGCAAAATTTATTGAGCTGTCATGATTCACTCCATATATTGTACCAGATGAAGTTAAGAAAGCCAGAATGTTCGAGCGGGGTTTGAGATGAAATATATACAAGTAGGTGGCAGTACTAAAGATGCATGATTTCTCTGAGCTAGTTGATAGAGCTATAGTAGAAGAGGAGAGTGAGCAAATAGATGTAGGAGTGCCGAGCCAGAGGAAGAGATCCACGCCACCGAGTTTCTTGGCAGGTCCCAGCTGGGGCCCATAGAGAGGAAACTGATATGGAGGAGGCCAGAAATAGATAATGGGGCATAGCGGTGTTTAGGGTGGGCAGATTATTCCTATTTGTCTTAGATGTGGCCAGAGGCACCTAGGTGAATGTCAATTGGGAAAGAACGTCTGCTATCAGTGCGAGAGATTTGGCTATGTGGCATGATAATGTCGGGGACCACCGATCTATGCACCAGCTCCCAGATCGTATTGGGGTGGACGACAGTAGGCGCCCTGTGGAGGCCAGTAGAGGAACATTGCACCGGCGAGAGTCTATGCATTGACGCCTACTGAGACTTCTAGAGATGTAGTCATAGGTATACTTACTGTTTTACCATATAAAGTTGTTGTTTTGTTTGACACAGGTACCACCCATTCCTTTGTATGCGCGAGGTATGTTAAAGTAGCTGAGGTAAAAGCACAATTGTTAGATGTTGAGTTGTTGGAATCCACACCGACGGGATCTATTGTGAGGTGTAGGAAGGTACTTAGAAATTTTTTAGTCATCATTCCGGGGAAAGTACTACCATCTGATCTCGTGATATTAGATATACAGGGGTTTGATGTAATATTAGGTATGGATTAGCTGGAAGCCAATCACGCCAGCATAGATTGTCATTAAGAGAAGTGATTTTCAAACCCCGAGGTGAGCAAGAATACAAATTTGTGGGTTCACATGTGCATGCCTCGTCATAGCTAGTGTTAGCTATTTAGGCAAGGAGATTGATTTAGGATGGATTCCAAGGAGATGTAACTTACATAAAAGAACTACCGAAGGAAGAATTGAAACAAACTGATATTTTAGTGGTCAGAGAATTTCAAAATATTTTTCCAGAGGAATTACTTGACTTACCACCAGATCAAGAGATTGAATTCACCATGGATCTGTTACCAAGGTCGACACCAATATTTAAAGCACCGTATAGAATGGCTCCAACCAAACTAAAGGAATTAAAAGATCAGTTACAGGGGTTGCTGGATAAAGGGTTTATTAGGCCCAGTGTGTCACCTTGGGGAGCCCTAGTTATGTTTGTGAAAAATAAAGATGGGACCATAAGGATTTACATAGATTATAGAAAGATAAATAAACTAACAGTCAAGAATAAATGTCCTCTTCTTAGAATTGATGATTTATTTGACCAACTCCAAGGGACCCAAGTCTACTCTAAAATTGATCTTCGGTCAAGCTATCACTAGGTAAAAGTCAAGGCAGAGGATGTATCAAAGACAACATTTCGAACTAGGTACGGGCACTACGAGTTCTTGGTAATGCTGTTCGGAATGACAAATGCACTAGCGGTGTTCATGGATTTAATGAATCTAGTGTTCCATCAGTACTTAGACCTATTTGTTGTGGTGTTCATTGATGATATACTAGTCTACTCGAAGAGTTTTGTGGGGCACGAGGGTCATTTGAGACTAGTTTTGCAAGTACTGAGGGAAAAGAAAATGTATGCTAAATTTAAGAAATGTGAGTTTTGGTTGAGGCAGGTTACTTTCCTCAGGCATGTGGTCTCCGGGGACGGTATATCAGTTGTTCGAGTAAAATAGAGGCAGTAGTGAGTAGGGTGAGACTAGTGAATGTTCAGGAGGTTAGAAGCTTCCTAGGTCTGGAAGGGTACTACCGGCATTTCGTGGATGACTTCTTCAGATTATCAGGTCCACTGACATGACTCACGAGAAAGAACGTGAAATTTGATTAGACCGATGAGTGTGAGCAGAGCTTTCAGAAGTTGAAGCGATTGCTGGTCACTGCACCGGTATTGTCTATCCTATCAGGGGAAGACAGTTTTATGATATACAATGACACATCCCAAAAGAAACTCAGGTGCATGTTGATGCAGCATGGGAGAGTCATCGCCTATTCATCTAGACAACTTAAAAAGAATGAAAAGAACTGTTGGCCTAATAAAGCTTACTTATTTTGATGATAACAAATCATGATATGTTTAATGTGGTTCAAGTGAAAGTTTTTCAGGAAAAAGGCAAAGCTTAAAGGAAGTGACAAAGTTCAAGAGGATGATAAAGCTTATGGATTAAAAACAGATCTTGAAGAGCATGAGGATTAAAGATAACTTGATGAAAGCTCAAAGAAAAGATCGAAAACTCAAAGATGATGGAAGAACAAGATTGAAGATCAAAGGATTAAATCTTTAAGGATGTTTTGAATGTAAGTACTTCAAGTTAATTTCAAGTATAAACAGATTTTAAGCTCTTAAGAAGCTCGGAAATATATTTTTAAGAAAACTCTAAAGAATATTTTTAAAATCAATAAAAAGAAAGGTTTTTGAGAAAGAAAATTTTTTGAAAAATAGAAGGGTCAGGCGACTATCCTATTGTGGCAGGTGACTGCCAAATTAAGTGAAGAATTTTTCAAAGAGAAAGTAGAATGCCAGGCGATTGCCTGAACTTGCCAAACGCCTGGGTGGTCATGCCACGTGACTGCCCTGGTTCTGGCAGGCGACTGCTAGTATTCTGTATTGTGAGTTTGTTGTATGACAAGTGACTGCCAAGTCATGGCAGGCAACTGCCACTTGAACGTTGGCTTAAAAACTCTCAACGGGAAGATTTTTTAAATGAAGTTTTTGGACACTATTATTTTGAAAAACTTGGAAACTACTTCAAGAAAACTTTGGGGGCAAGGAATTACTTTTAAACATCTATAAATAGCCCTAAACTTCAAAGATTTTATACACCAAGAAATTTTCAGCGATCAAAGTTCTCAAAAAGGCTCTCAAACTCTCTTGTGTTCAACTACTGAATTGCTACTGATTCAAACTCCGAAGTAAAGCCTTCAAAGTCAGAATCTTTCAAATTTTGGAAGATACTTGGTGATCTATATTGAGTATTGAGTTTCAAATTCTTTTATATTTGAATTACTTTGAAGTATTATTGTGCTGAATGTTGTACTAACCTACTCTGCTGTGAGAGTGTTTTCTTGTACATAAACTCTTCTCTATCTTGGTTCTTATTCATAAACAATTTAGGGTTGTAAAATCATTGGACCAAATGTGGGAATATCGTTAGGAGAGGCGGGCTCTAGCCTAATGGAAGGAGTGATTGTAATTGGTACTGTTCCACCCATCAACGGAACTGAACTAGTGAATCCTTTGGTGGTTTGTCAAAGGCGAGGACGTAGGCTGGGTATAAGTCAAACCTTGTAAAATCTTGTGTCTCTCTTCTTCCTTACTTTTTACTTTTTCAGCAATACTTACAACCTACATGTATGTTTTAAACTGTTAATTCTGAGTGTGTAGTTGTTAAATAGACCGGAGGATAATTTGTTTTTGGCTCGATCAGCATTGATTGCGGAAACCGAAAGGGACTTACGTTGGTTGATCAACGTAAACTTATTAATCTGAAAGTTTGTTTAAAATCTAAATATAAAGAAGAATTGTGAGTTTGGAATAAACACAGGGCTTAGATAAATTCAACGTGCTTTACAATTCATTACAGGGCCACTGATACAAAAATCGAGTTTTTGATTATCTTGATTGGTTGTGGTTAAATTTTTTTATATATTTACTTGTTGTGATTGTTGATATAAAATAAAGAATTAAAATTGAAATAATTTTAAAATTCCAATTCACCCCCCTCCCCTCTTGGGAAGCTATCCTAATTTCAATTGGTATCAGAGCGGGGTTATAGAAAATCTTAATTAGTTGCTATAAAAAGATCTAAATGGCTCAATTAGGCGTAGCTCCCTTTGGAGAGGGAAAATCTTCAACTAGGCCTCGTATTTTTTGTGGACACAACTATACTTTCTGGAAAAAGAGAATGCTAATATTTCTCCAAACCATGAATTGGAAAGTTTGGGAGGTTGTCACGGATGGTGATATAATTCCTACCAAATTAGTAGATGGAAAACAGATCCCTAAGGAAAAGAAGGATATGGAAGACTTAGACCATAAGATGCTACAAGTTAATGCTAGTGCTATGAATGTATTATATTGTGCTTTAGATGCTAATGAATTTAATCGAGTAATGGCTTGCAAATCAACTAAGGAGATATGGGATAAGCTAGAAGTAACATATGAAGGAACAATGGACATTAGGGATAATAGGGTTGATATGTTACAAGCGAATATGAAGGGTTTAAAATGAACCCGAATGAATCCATGTCCAGCATGTATACTAGGTTCACTCATATAATAAATTCCCTAAATGTCTTAGGAAAAACTTACACGACTTACGAGATGATAAGAAAAATTCTAAGAGGCCTTCCCTCTGTGTGGGAACCAAAGGCTACTGCTATCACGGAAGGTAGAAATCTGAAAAACACATCCTTAGATGAGCTTATAGGTTCTCTTCTCACATACGAAATGACAATGAATGAAAAGAGCGGGAAAACCAAAGCCCAAGAAACAATAGCCTTCAAAGCCTCAAGAGAAAACTCTAGTAGTGAAGAGATAGATGAAGATAAAGCAGTCTTTATATCTAAAAAGCTAGCAAAAATTCTAAGAAGGAAAAATAAATTCAAAAGAAAATCCAAATCTGAATCAGATGAAGAAGAAGAAGAAGTTAGCAAGAAATCAAAGAATAAAACTCCTACGTGTTACAATTGCAACAAAGCTGGACATATTAAACCAGAATGTCCACTACTAAAGAAAGAATCTAAGAAGAAACAGAAAAAGGCCATGAAAGCCACTACTTGGGATAGTACAAGTAGTTCGGAGAATGAAATAAGTGACCAAGAGGTTGCCTACACGTGTTTTATGGCATGGGATAATTAAGAAAGCTCCTTAACTAAATCTTCAAATAATTCTTGTAGTGATGGATCAAGTGATGAGGTTCTGCCATCTTATGATGAACTTCAAAATGATTTATTCAAAGTACATAAGATGCTGATCAAAGCAAATAAACAAAATACTTCATTGAAGAATAAAAATGAATGTATAATGAAAGAATTAGAATCCCTTAGAAATGCTAAAAGAGAAAATGAAAGAGAAAAAGATTCAAGGATCAAGAAAATAGAACATAAGTATGAATCAGCAACGAAAGAAATAGAATCCAAAAGTCTTGTTGAAAAAGAAAACAACTTGAAAATCAAGAAACTAGAAAGCAAGAATGAACAAATGATAGAAGACTTTCGATCCCTATCCTCTACGGTATATGAGAAAGATATGTATATTTCTGGATTAGAGGATAGAATAAGAAAATTATCTCTAGAGCTAGAGAAATCATTAAAGAAGGTTGATAACAAGAAAGACATAGAGTTAAATGATCTTAAGAATCAAATCAAAGATAAGGATAAAAAATTTTACAACTTTACAAAAGGAAAGGAAAACCTTGATAAGATGATTGGCTCACAAACAATGTCATTAAACAAAGAAGGCATTGGTTTCAATGGAGTTGAAAATAAAATTAAAAAAAAAAAGTCTTTACATGGGTTATTTCTCAAAAGCCTCCAAAGATAATGCAAGCACATCCTTTAATGCTTACACCAACACCATATGCTATCAATGTAAGAAAAAGGGGCATATAAAGTTTGAATTTCCATTTAAGAGAAAGGGTGTGAAAATTAAACAAGTATGGAGAATTAAGGAATCATCCCTTGTTAAACCAATAGGACCCAAGAAAGTATGGGTAACAAGATGAAAGACTAGTTCATAAGTGAAGGACTCCATGGATTAAGTCATTCCCTTTAAAAAATTGAGAAAGTAACTTAATTCATGATCAAAAAACAAACTAGTTGAAATAGAAAAACTTAAAGATGAGTTTAAGACAAGTTTGAGAATGAATGACTATATGAGAAGCTATATGCTTACATGCCTATATGATATGCTACATGATATGCTTGACTTATATTGAAAATTTATGGCTCATTATGTTGAAAATTTGAGTATGAGATTATTGAGTATAAGCATGAATTTTGACATGAGATTAATTCTTGATCATGCATGCTATTGATGAATTACATGGATAGACTTACTGCTTTTTATATTGATATCCATGAACTATGAGAGATATAATGGTTATATTGGTATCCATGAGCAGTCTATAATGTGATAATGACTTTGGTATCTATAAAGTCTTTGGTATCCATGAATATTTTTGGTATCACATTTTAAAAAATTTAATTGGTATTACATTTTTTTTTTTTCAAAAAAGCTCATTCGGTATCAAAATCTAAAAGATCAATTGGTTTTTTAAGCATAACAAGAATAATTATATCTATGAGCATGGTATGACATTGATGATATGAGCATAATATTGATATTTGATACATAATGCGAATCAATGTTTTGAAATTTAAGATGATGAAAGCAAAATTGATAACAAAACTGAATGTATTGAATTCAGGGGGAGTGTTATATCATATTGCTTATATTATAATTATTTTCCTATTAATCAATTCAAAGAATTTTCAAATGGTATCATGAATTCAATTTTAAATCGGTATCATAAAATCAACAATTGAAATCTTGAATATTGTCTAAAGGAAAAAGTTGTTTGTAATGAAGTTACAACTTATATACTTGAATGTTATAACACACTATACATGCTATATTGAAAAATAACAAATTGACTATGTTCATATGTTTGATATGCATGTTTAATGATATGCTCAACATGTGATTTTACTTGAACTTAATCATTTTTTTTTCCTTTTTGATTGATGTCCAAAGGGTGAGATGTTTGAGAGAAGGGAGTGCAAAAATGTGTGATGCTAATATGATTTGTAAAATGGTTTGAAAAAATATGAATATGTATGGATGGGATGGATCATTTATGGATTATCTTGCATGGATCATATCTTGTATATACCTGTGAAAATGTATCATGTTTGTTGAAAGGGGGAGCAATGAGTATTAATTCTTATTATTTTTGCTCTCGATTTATCATCATCAAAAAGGGGGAGATTGTTGGCCTAATAAGGCTTACAATTCTTATTTTGATGATAACAAATCATGATATGTTTAATGTGGTTCAAGTGAAAGTTTTTTAGGAAAAAGGCAAAGCTTAAAGGAAGTGACAAAGCTCAAGAGGATGATAAAGCATATGGATTAAAAAGAGATCTTGAAGAGCATGATAAAGCTTATGGATTAAAAAGAGATCTTGAAGAGCATGAGGATTAAAGATAACTTGATGAAAGCTCAAAGAAAAGATCGAAAACTCAAAGATGATGGAAGAACAAGATTGAAGATCAAAGGATTAAATTTTTAAGGATGTTTTGAATGCAAGTACTTCAAGTTAATTTCAAGTATAAACTGATTTGAAGCTCTCAAGAAACTCAAAAATATATTTTTAAGAAAACTCTAAAGAATATTTTTAAAATCAATGATTTTGAAAAAGAAAAGTTTTTGAAAAATAGAAGGGCCAGGCAAATGTCCTATTGTGGCAGGCGACTGCCAAATTAAGTGAAGAATTTTTCAAAGAGACAGTAGCATGTCAAGCGACTGCTTGAACATGCCAGGCACCTGGGTGGTCATGCCAAGAGACTGCCTTGGTTTTGAAAGGCAACTGCCAGTGTTCTATGTTGTGAGTTTGTTCTATGACAGACAATTGTCAAGTTGTGGCAGGCGACTACCACTCGAACGTTGGCTTAAAAACTCTCAACGAGAAGATTTTTTAAATGAAGTTTTTGGACACTATTATTTTGAAAAACTTGGAAACTACTTCAAGGAAAATTTGGGGGTAAGGAATTACTTTTAAACATCTATAAATAGCCCTAAACTTCGAAGATTTTATACACAAGAAATTTTAGGGATTAAAGTTCTCAAAAAGGCTCTCAAACTCTCTTGTGTTCAACTACTGAATTGCCACTAATTCAAACTCTGAAGTAAAGCCTTCAAAGTCAGAATATTTCAAATTTTGAAAGATACTTGGTGATCTATATTAAGTATTGAGCTTCAAATTCTTTTATATTTGAATTACTTTGAAGTATTATTGTATTGAATGTTGTTCTAACTTACTCTGCTGTGAGAGTGTTTTCTTGTACACAAACTCTTCTCTATCTTGGTTCTTATTCATAGACGATTCAGGGTTGTAGAATCGTTGGACCAAACGAGGGAATATCGTTTGGAGAGGTGGGCTCTAGCCTAACGGAAGGAGTGAATGTAATTGGTATTGTTCCACCCGTCAAAGGAACTAAACTAGTGAATCCTTTGGTGGTTTGCCAAAGGTGAGGACATAGGCTGGGTATAAGCCGAACCTCGTAAAATCTTATGTCTCTCTTCTTCCTTACTCTTTACTTTTTCAACAATACTTACAACATGCATATATGTTTTAAATTGTTAATTTTGAGTGTATAGTTGTTAAATAAACCGGAGGATAATTTGTTTTTGGCTCGATTAGCATTGATTGCAGAAACCGAAAGGGACTACATTGGTTGATCAACCTAAACTTATTAATCTGAAAGTTTGTTTAAAAGCTAAACACAAAGAAGAATTGTGAGTTTGGAATAAACATAGGGCTAACATCAATTCAGCGTGCTTTACAATTCATTACAGAGCTATTGATACAAAAATCGAGTTTTTGATTATCTTGATTGGTTGTGGTTGAATTTTTTTTATATTTACTTGTTGTGATTGTTGATATAAAATAAAGAATTAAAATTGAAATGATTTTAAAATTTCAATTCACCCCCCCCCCCCTCTTGGGAAGCTATCCTAATTTCAAGAACTGCCTTATGCACGATCCAGAGTTAACTGCAATGGTGTATGCTTTGAGAATCTGGAAGCATTATCTTTATGGTGGGAAATGCGAGATCTTCACCGATCATAAAAGTTTAAAGTATTTCTTTGCCCAAAAAGATTTAAATATGTGGCAGAGAATACGGTTGGAGCTCATCAAGGATTATGATTATACCATTAGCTATCACTCGAGAAAAGCAAACGTGGTGGCTGATGCATCAAGCAAGAAAACAACAGGAGCGGTGGTTTCAGCAGTGGAGATTCAAAACCCTATCCAGATGGATTTGGAGAGGTTAGGTGTGGAGCTGATAGAGGGTGATCACCAGGAATCATTGCCAACTTGGTGGTATAACCTACCTTACAGAATAAAATTAAAACTGCACAGAAGAATGACGCAGAGTTGGCAGAGTTGATAGAGAAAGTGTGGAATGGATATGAAGAGGAGTTCAATATTCCAGAGGATGGAGCTCTAAAGTTCCATACCAAACTATACACTCATGTAGATGTTGAGATCTGGAGAACTATATTGGAGGAGGCTCATAGATCCCTGTACACAGTTCATCCTGGTAGTACTATAATGTATAAGGATCTTCGAGAGACTTTCTGGTGGAGCGGAATGAAGAGGGAGATAGCTGAATTCGTGTAATAGTGTTTAATATGCCAGCAGATAAAGGCTGAGCACCAGAGGCCGGCAGGACAGTTACAACCACTCGAAATCCCTGAGTGGAAGTGAGATCATATATCCATGGATTTCGTCACTGGGTTATCGCTGGCATTGTATGGTCAAAATACTATCTACGTTATTATTGACCGATTGACAAAAATAGCCCACTTTCTACCTATTAAAGTTAGCTACCCTATGTACAAACTGGCAGAGATCTACATTCAGGAGATAGTTCGACTCCATGGAGTGTCAGTATCCATTGTTCACCACAAAAAAAAAAAAAAACAGGCTTTTAGTGACGAAAGTATTAGCGACGATTTCAATTTCGTCATTAAAAGTTTGTATTAGTGACGGTTTTTAAGAACCGTCACTAATAGTGTAAGCATTAGTGACGGTTTTAGCAGTCGTCACTAATACTTTCGTCACTAAAAACTGCGCAGTAAATAATTTTCGCATGAAAATATTCTTGTAAAAATATTGACGATGATTCTAGGGTATTAGTGACAGTTTAAATTCGTCACTAAAATTCACTTATTAGTGACGATTAACAAACCGTCACTACTAAAATTTATTTAAGGGTATTAGTGAAGGTTTTGGAAAATTCGTCACTACTAAGGGTGTATTAGTGACGGTTTTGCCACCATCACTATTGGTCGTCCTATTAAAAAAATAAATAAAAAAAGTATTATTTCATACTATTAGAGAGGGTTTTTATTTTCGTAACTACAGGTTCCTTATTAGTGACGGTTTTCAGAACCATCACTAATAGTCTTTTATATTAAGAAAAAATAATTTTTGAGTACTAGTGATGATTTTGTATTTTCGTCACTAATGGGTTCTTATTAGTGACGGTTTTTAGAGCCGTCACTAAAATTTATTTATTTTAAAAAAATAAAAAAAATCAGAGTAGTAGTGTCGGTTTTGTATTTTCATCACTAATGGGTCCTTAGTAGTGACGGTTTTTAGAACCATCATCAATAGTCTTTTTTATTTAAAAAAAAAAATTTAAGTAGTAGTGATGGTTTTTTATTTTTGTCACTAATGGGTCCTTATTAGTGATAGTTTTCATAACTGTCACCAATAGTCTTTTTATTTTAAAAAAAATTAGAGCAGAGTAGTAGTGACAAATTTTTATTTTCGTCACCACTAGCCCTTTATTAGTGACGGTTTTTAAAACCGTCACTAATTGTCCTTTTAAATAGCTCAAAATCTAAAAATCCCCAAATTTTATAATCCCTCCTCCTTCCTGCCCCTCCCTCCTCCTCCCTCCTCACTCCTCACTCCTGCCCCTCCCTCCTCGCTCCTCAAGCCATCACCCACAGCAGAGAGCGTTTCCGCCTTTCGCCGCCGCCCACAGCGTCTCTACCCACAGCATCTACGCACAGCCGCCTCTCCTCTCTTTTCTTCCACAGTAAGCTGTTGCTGCTTCTTCTTCTTCTTGATTTGGTTTACACTAGGTTGATCGAGTTTATCGTTGCTAAAAAAGATGTGATTTTCCCCTTGATCCAAACTGCCAAGTGACTGGATCTGTTGAATCCAATTCAGCAGTTGGTCTGGTATAGATTTTATGCTATGGTTGTGTCCAATTTTTATGCCATGGTTGTAGAATATTGGACATGATTTTTCACACTGTTAATTCATGTTGGTTCTGGAGATTTTTGTCCACACGTAATTCAAAAAATTGATAAGCTCAAATTTGGAGCACTAACTTTTGGTACTTCAATTTTTTTTTTTTTTAAATTCTTTAAGTTTTATTCACTTTAAAAGTTTACCCATATTGAATTATACACACACAAACATGTGCACATTTGTGGCAATTCAACAATTTTTGGCTCATCCATATTGTGGAATATTTGCGAATTCAGTTTAAAAATGGTATATCATTTTTCTTTCTTTAGATTTCGTAATAGATAGTTGTATGATCACAGAAATTATACAACAGCTAATATTATAAATTGTTATCTGTAGCAACAAAAAATTTTATTTTGATAAAATATATTTATGACTTTATTGCATTTGGAGATGATTAGTGATTAAAAAAAAAAAAAAAATCACTCCTCTTTGATCCCGTCAATTGGTGAAAGGCCAAGACTTTTAACTATCTACTTTTGTTTGGTGTGATGTTGCTTATTCTTAGGACACTGGTCTTATAGTACCAAGAATTGGTATTAGATCTGGTGATCTCTCTTCTATTTTCATCATGGGAAGGATGGGTTTTTAGGGAATTTGGCACTTAGTGAAAATGTTAACGTTGTAGATTTTATCTAATGGTTTACACCTTAATGCCATAAGGCTTGTGCCTTGCCTAGTTATCACATGCTCCTTATGCAAAATTAATTATAGTCTTTTCATGTGTGCATCGAAGCTTAGACTTGTTCAAGAATGGTTACTATACATTCATGCCTCATCGTACATGTGCGACAAATCAATTATTAAAATTCAATTGATTATTAGTCATATTATGTAGACTAATTATCAATTGAACATGTTAATTATTTGTTTCATTTACGATTAGTGATGTTTGTATTTCAACCATTATTGAATTGTCCAATGTGGATAGTTTAGAAAGTTGTATTTACATTCTTGTCATTGTTCATACTTTGGTTATTGTCATTACAAATTTCGATCGCGTCTCTACTTGTGTTCTCTGGGTGCATAGTGGGGTGTGGTGACAATATGTTAGTGATGGAAAACTAGCAGGTGATGTGTACTTCCCCCATCTCGTGTACTTGGAGAGCCATAGGGAGATACTGCTGAAATTTATAATGAGTACGACGAAGGAATTTGAGCGATTGATCGCAATGTAATTGCAACATTCCTGAATGGGATAGGATCCGTACCCTTTAGATGGAAGGTGATTGATTATAGGATTCACAATGCATGTGTCATAAACATTCTGACAATGTAATCAACACCATTTACTTGAACATGTTATAGGGAATTAATGAACATGGACAAGAGTTGGATGAATGCTCGGGGAAGGTTTTTTCCAGAATACGTGAAAGGGGTAAATGATTTCATAAAGTTCGCGCATCCTCGTGCTGACGGTGCTAGTAGAATAAGGTGTCCTTGCAAGAAATGCCAAAACATAATATTCAAACACATTGATTTGGTTCATACACATTTATTAGACTTTGGAATGGAGAGAAGGTACACAACATACGTGTTCCATGATGAAGATTACACAGTTCAGAGCGATGATGATGACGATGAAGATGAGGGGGAAAATGTAGTAGGTGGTGATACACGTTCGGAAGGGTTAATCAAAATGTTAGGTGACTTACAAAGGGGGATAGCAGTGGACATGGAAGACGTCAGTTTGTCGCGTACTAGTGATGAATCTACTTCAGTAGGTACCATACCTTGTGATCCTAGTACGTTAAATCGACTTGGTAAACCATTTTCTAATCTCGTGAGGGATGCACAGGTGCCCCTATATCCAAATTGTACAAAGTTCTCAAAATTAGAGTTCCTGATAAAGTTGCTTCATGTAAGGACAATGCATGGGTTATCTCAGAGTGCATTCAACATGCATTTAAGCCTCATTAAGGCAGCACTGTCTGATGGTGAAACACTTCCAAAGTCCTTTTATGAAACAAAGACATACATGCATGAAATGGGCCTCGGTTACACGGGAATACATGCATGTAGGTATGATTGTGCACTCTTTTATGGTGAACATGAAAATGCGAATGAGTGTCCAGAATATGGTGAACTGAGGTATACAACTAATCAGAAGAAGGGTAAAAAGATCCCCCAAAACGTTTTGCGATATTTTCCATTAACACCACGATTGCAACGATTGTACATGTGTAGAAAGACTGCTGCAAATATGAGATGGCATTAAAAGAAACATCTTCAAGAGGAAAGCACCCTTAGCCATCTAGTGGACTCGGAAGCTTGGGCAGAGTTTGATAAAATGCATCTGTGGTTTGCTAGTGATCCTCGCAACATCAGACTTGGCCTTGCTTCAGATGGGTTCAATCCTTTCAGTAACATGAACAACCCGTATAGCATGTGGCCAGTTATGATGATGTCATACAATATGTCGCCATGGCGATGTATGAAAGAACCCTTCATTTATATGTCTCTGCTATTCTTGGAGAGTTGAATGAACTATGGGAAAAAGGAGTGGAGACATTTGATGTGGAAATTGGGACAACATTTCGGATGCATGTTGTACTTTTGTGGACAATTAATGATTTCCCTGCCTACAACAATCTGTCGGGCTGGAGCACAAAAGGTTACTTAGCATGCCCAGTGTGTAATAAGGATGCTGGGTCCTTATCCTTAAAGCATGGACACAAGTTATGTTATACGTGTCATCGTCATTTTTTACGACCTGGACATCCTTGGAGGACTCGTGGTGTCAGAAGCTTTAATGGAAAACCTGAACGAAGGTTGCAACCAAACCAACTAAGTGGGAAAGAGATATTAAACCAGCTCAGGTTTATTAGAGATATGAAATTTGGGAAATCACCTTACAGTAGAAAAAGGAAACGTGCTGAGTGGGAGTTAAATTAGACAAAGAGAAACATCTTCTTCGAGTTGTCATACTGGAAAGATCTTCCACTACACCATAACCTGGATGTCATGCACATTGAGAAGAACATTTGTGAGAATGTCATTTGTACATTGCTGGATATAAATAGGAAGACAAAGGACAACGCAAATGCTCATCGAGATATGGAAGATATAGGAATACGGCTTGAGTTGCATCTGATTCGTGATGGGGACGAACTTCTCATGCCATCAGCCTATTACACATTTTCAAAATATGAGAAGAATAATTTCTTTGAATGGTTGAAATCAATGAAGTTCCCTGATGGATATGCATCGAACATATCTCAATGCATTAGCACGAAGGAAAGGAAGATGTTAGGAATGAAAAGTCATGACTGTCACGTCCTTTTGCAATGAGTTCTGTCTGTTTTCCTTCGTGGACACTTGATCGAAGATGTTCGCTCGGTTCTAATTGAATTGGGGATCTCTTTTCAACAGTTGTGCTACAAGAAATTAAGCGTAAACGTACTTGAACGGTTAGCGAAGGATATTGTGATCATACTATGCAAGCTGGAGAAAATATTTCCACCAGCATTCTTCAATGTGATGGTCCACCTAGCCGTCCATTTACCAATGGAGGCCATAATTGGAGGACCGGTCCAATAACATTGGATGTATCCTATTGAGAGGTAAATTATAAAGTCCTACAATGTTCTCGTGATTTCCTTACTTCTTTTTTTTTGTGTGTACAAGTCACTAATGTTGTGTAAAATGCATAGATTTTTATCCACTTTGAAGGGGTATGTGTGCAATAAGGCACAACTAGAAGGTTCAATAATTGAGACATACATTGACAATGAATGTCTTGCATTTTGCTTAATGTATCTACATGATATTGAAACAAGGTTCACCCGTGAGGAGCGAAATGCAAATGTTCATGTTATTAATGTCGAAGATGAAGAACCAAGGAGCTCTATATTTCTAGGAAATGTTCAGTCATTCGGTGCATGGGTTTACGATTTCATTGATATAGACAACCTACGAAAGGCACATTTTTACTTCCTCAATAACTGTGATGAAATTATTCCATATATCGAGTACGTGGTTCAAAACTCCTTACTTTGCATTCTATTTACATATGCATATATACTTAGTTGACATTAACATGTACTATTGTTGCATATAGCGAACATAAATCTGAACTTTTGGCTCAAAATGAAAGGAATGTTGATGAAAGACATAAGAAGGAATTTTTCAATTGGTTTGGGTGCCGTGTAAGTAACAACTACTGCATGAGTTGGCTATAATGTACATTTTCAATACTGACGGTTTACTCATCTAAAGTCCTTTGTAATTAATAGATGAAAGTCATGTATTATAATAAAAAACCAATAGCAAGTAAAGATTTGTACTCGTTGGCATGTGGCCCCGATTAACAAGTTAACCGCTACAGCGGTTGCATTGTCAACGGCTTACGATTTCATACGAAGTGCCTCGAACTGCATAGAAGAACCCAAAATTATGGAGTTGCGGTGTTAGGCACAGAAGGAGATAAGGAAATTGACTATTTTGGTGTGTTGGATGACATTCTAGAGCTTCACTATGGAGCTAACAGACTTGTCCACATCTTCAAGTGTACCTAGTGGGACATTAGTAATAAAAAAAGTGGGATAAATATGGATGCCTACTTTACTACTGTCAATTTTAGTAAAACATGATATCAAAACGACCCTTTTGTGCTTGCGACATAGGCAAAACAAGTGTTATACCTTAAGGACACAAAATTAAATGGTGAATGGCATGTGGCCCAAAAATACCTCCTCGAAGTTTGTATGATATTACAGAAGTCGTAGATGGGGAGAATAGTGTTAGCGATGATGCTTTCGAAGAAGATTAGCCATCTGTTAGTGTAGCAACGCAATCTGCTATCAATGTTGCCAAGGAAGGAGCCGATCCTATACCATTAAATAGGGTTGGTGCCACGGAAAAACACGTACGAACTGCTGACATTAGAATTGAACCCTTTGTACACGTTGACTTCATCGACAGTGATGAAATTGATGGGGAAGATGAAACTATGGTTGAGCACTGCAGTGAAAAGGAAGACACTCTAGAAAGTGAGGATGATACTGATATTGAGGATGTATAGGGGGTAAGCATGTTATGTTGTCACCGTGTATTTAACATGTGAAAATAAGTGAAAATATATTTTCTATACATCCATCTAATATTCAATCTTCTTATATTTACTTGTGAATTATTTTGCAGACATGGCACCAAGAGGTCGTCATCGCTTACTTCAAACTAGGCTATCGACGACATCATCCCGCGAGGATGATGGATCATCCTCGAGAGCGACTGAGCACATCGGTGCTAATGCGGAACCATCTAAGCCCTGGAGACCCCAGCCCGACATGGATCCATTAGTTGGGGAACGAGCCTAGGGTGAGTTTCTGACCATAATGAGCAGTGTTGGTAAGGTTACGAGTATTTGATTTAGAATAATATATTTACTGTCATTTCACATGTATGATTATCTTATTGTTCTTTAACTCTTCTTTCAGCATCGACCTCTATAACGCAAACGAGTTCAAGTCGTGGTGCAGCGAAGAATGTTGCGCTAAAGAAGCACCTGGAGAGGACTGGGGGGTGGATTTGTATCAACATTCCTCTAGGCTTTACGGCCCTACTTGACAATTGGTGCACAGCCTGGTCACGGGAGCTTAGCATTATATGTCGCCAATATGCTCCAGTCACTTGCTTCACCTAGCCATAAGTGCCAGAGGCTCAGCGCTTATTTCTATATGAGTGCATCTTGGTAAGTAACCCTAAAACATTTCTTTCACTTTTAATATATTACCCAAAAGATTGTCTAACATTCAATATATATGTCATATGCAAGAAGAGTTTGATATGGACATTTTCACCACAGACCATGTCAAAAAGGCAGTGAACACACATTTGTGCTCTCAGTTTAAAACCTATCGCATCAAAATGTGCAACCATTTTAGGGAGATAGAAGATGAGGCAGAAGCACACCCATACGATAAGATCTCTCTAGAGGATTGGCGGGTGGTGTGTCGCCATTTTCACGACCCTAACTATCAGGTGATGTGTTTATATTAATTACAATAACTACTTTTTCATATTTATGTGAATAATAAAAAGTCATTACATCTATTTTGTAGGATATTTGTGAGAAAAAATGTTGTGAATCGTAGTAAACTAGATACGACGCATTGCGGTGGCTTAAAATTATTCATCAATCATCGAAAGGTAATTGCTACGAAACTATCTGACCATTACCTGACAAGTGTTACTTATATTGACACCGCTGAATTAATATTAAAGAACTTTTATATGATAATGTAGTGTGATCCCATCACTGGTGACCTGGAGTCGAGGCCAGATCTTTATCAGAGAACACATCAAAGGCCATCGGGGGAGTGGTGCCAGGGTGTGCAAAGGAAACATGTAAATCAAACAGAATATTTAGTTCATTATCTTATTCAAAACGTCATTTGTATTCTTATTTCTTCATTTTCATCATTTTCATGACTAAAAATAGGCAAATATGCTTGAGCTAAGGGATGCACCCATTGTAGAGGGCAGTCAGCCGATGATGGATAACAAGATCTACACTCATGTGCTTGGGCAACGAAGGTTGAATGGTCTTGGGAGTGGATACGTCACCCCAACATCATCATCTTCTTTTAGTGCAGCGTCTCGTGCTGAGATTGAACGAGAGCATCGAGCCGTCGAGGCTCGAGTGGAGGAGATGATTATCCGGATGCAAATGGTGGAAGGGGAGAACCAGAAATTGAAAGAAAAGATGTCAAATTGGGAAGCGGAGATGAAAGACATGAAGAATTGGAAGTGCAGATCGAACAAATGATGCGCCAATCCCGTCCAGATGATGCGGATGATTCCTCTCATTAGAAGGTATGTAAAAGGTAGTTTATCATCCCTCTTTTATGGTTGTATGAAACTCTTTGGAGACTCAACTAATTTACTGGAATAATGAATCTGTCATCTTCCTTTCTCTACTTAAATATCAAGATATTATCTCAAATAATAAGTTAAAACTCTCAAAATTTGAACCATGATAATTTAATCAAGAGAGACCAAAATAAATGAATTCTTTTAACATATAATAATTGCTAGGAATTAGTATTGGACCCAATCTTCATCATCACTAAAGCCAGGAGCCCCCATTCAAAGCCACTTTGGTATCAATTTATTCAACAATACATGGATTTAGTTCACTTATCTGCTTTTACGGAGTCCTGCATTTAAGCCAGATCAAACTTCTCTCATGTGTATCACCAACACTTGGAGTAGTTTCTTCCTCTCTAGCCTAGGTGAAGAAGACCATAACAAAAAGGACAATAAACAGAACTACCAGGAACAATATCATCATTATCTGACCCTTTGCACTAGCCTTCTTTATGACCATGGCTACCTTTTTCTGCAAGAGCCCAAAGGAAAAAGACATCCTCCTATTGTTAGCTAATAACTCCATTTAACACACCAAAAAAACTCACTACTTTGTTTTTTCTGCTAGAGTTAAGACTTCAAAAATATTTGTCTCACCTGAACAAAAATATCTTGACTTCTACTTCCACATGAAATGTTCAGTTATAATAACTTATTTTTCCACTTAACTTATTTGGCATCAATGCATATACAAAATGTGATGCCTCCGAATAAAGCAGATTATACCTTTCTTTCATCTTTATATGTAATCACTGTGAAGGTGTTGTGTCTTATAAATGGTGATAATACACATCGTGTTGATATTACTTTCTATTATTAATTAATAAATAGTGAAAATTTTGGTAATCACTTAAAGTTCATTCTACTTTCTGCTATAATAGAAAATACTCAAAATTGATTTGGGTTTGGAGAGTAATGCATTTTCTTATGTCATGGTGTCAAACACCCCTATAGATGTTGGCCTTATGAAGGGGTGTTTTTTGGTCTGTACTGTTGATGTCGCCTTCTGGTTGCAGCTATTTGTGATGCATGATTATTGTTGTGTTGCTGCCATTAACAATTATTATATCAGTTGCATTTAAAGGTTTTATTCGTTTACTAGCATTTAAAGTTTTATAGGTATTGGTTCCTACTTGAAAAAAAATTACAATTTTAAGCTTTTGGAAATTAATTTTTGGGATTTAAAATGCATTTGACAACCCCTGCAAAAGCTGAACTATTATTGCCAAGAATTAAAAAAGTCAAGAAGAGTATTTATTATTTGTCTAAGGGTATGTTTGTTTTGTATGATTGATTTATATGATTGATCGGATAGACTATAATTGGACTGAATGGATTTTAAACTTGTGATAGTTATTTTATCTTGTATATATTGGAGGAACATGATAAGCACATTATCCTAGCTAATGAATTTGGAGTTATTTTTCTTAGATTACTGTTATTTTGTAATTCCCTAGTACAAAAAATAAAAAAATAAAAAATAAAAAAAAACAAAACAAAACAAAACAAAAACAAAAACAAAAACAAAAACTTAAGAGTCACATCCCTTAGATTTGTTGCCCTCAATGTGTGTCAAGCTCCCTTAGCCAAATCTAGCCACTTAAAAATTCTACAGCAAATGCATCCTAAAGTATTAAAGCATCAATATCAAACTTGAAAAAAAAAAATGTTATATTAAACGCACCTTACAATCATCCAATCATGACAATTATTTGGGCTCAAGTTCAACAAGAGTACTATGTTGGATTCATACAATGTTAATGGGTGGTCACAGACCACCATGTGTCATTTTGAGGTGGTCAAATTGGGACCACCAGTTAGGTTGCTAACATGGTGGTTTGAGACCACCCAGTATTTTCCTATGAATGGCTATGTTTGACAATAGTGGCAAGTGCCTTGAGCACCCATTATAGTGCTTTCATTACTTTGCTAGGAAATGTTTGCCAACATGTATACCACTATACCTAGACCTTACAAAACACTTCACATAAAGCTCACTTTTCAAAAAAAAAAGTGAGAAATGGGTCTATAGCACTTTTTCTTCACGTCACTACCAAACCCACTTTGTTTTACAACTGATTTTTTTCTTGTATGTTACTCAGACTGTATTTTCAATTTTCTAAAGATTTGAACTCTGCAACAATTTGATTTCTTCTCTTTTTATTCTTTTTTTTCCCCTTTTACTCTTGCATGTTTTCTGTATTGCATGATTATCATTTGTTCCATATTCCCTAAAAGATCCTATGATTTAGAATATGCTTATTATTCTGCTGTAACATCTAATTTAGGATGCACTTGAGTTTAATTCCAATCCATGTCTATATTATGAAAATCTAGAACATGGGTATCTGACCATATTTAGCTAAGAATGAGCAAACCTTAGAGTAAATGGTTTAAGAAAATTTGCAGCTGAAGATGAGGTGATTTCTTGCCTCACTTTATAGTTAATTATCTCTTGCCTCAGTTTTCCTGTCTGATACTCTAGTAACTTCCCTTAGTTTGTTGTTTAAGATAGTAAAATAGATTTACTATGAAAAGGGATAACTACAAAGAAAGGTAGATAGGGCATCCTCCCTCAAAGGGAAAGAAAACTACAGAAGTACTGCCTTCAAGTCTCTTTGAGTATCAGAGAGCCAAAACCCAATCCCGAGGGAATGAACCCAGAAAGAAGCAAAAAAAAATCTTGCGCAGTTCAAAAAAATATTCCCTCTTTTACCCTTCCTAAAACCCCCCAAAATTCACCAATTCAAAATGACACATATTAGGCGAAGCTACCTAATCCTCACCATGACAAGGGAAAAAATGTTGCACATATACCTGGCCACCTAACAACGAATAATATTCTGAACATTAGTCTCGTTTGTGTTGTGGCACAGCATTCAAACCTTTGGATTGAGAGCTTTATAAGGTCTCCTTTGTTGTTGCAAGCCATTCGTATTAATCCTGTTAAGAACAAGAGTCCAAATGGAAGCCCAAATCTGATGCTCAACTTCGAAGAGTGGCATATTAATGTATGAGGTGGTGTGTCAGAAATGAGTCTATAAAATCCAATGGGTCACCAGGAGCCATATTTTTCTCTTTTTTTTAAATATATATTTTTTGATAAATATACCACTTTTTCTTCACATCACTGCCAAACCCACTTTGATTCTTCTTCTTGGGAAAAGCAAACTGGACTTTCTCTGATCAACTTGCATTTTTTGAAACACAAAAAACAAAAACAGTAGATTATATATATATAACACAAAAATGACTTTCCCTGTGGCCACATTCATTGCATTGGTAAAGTTATTGGGCTGTTGTTTTACACAAAAACAAAAGAATATAAATAAATAAATAAACAAGAAATACTTACAAGTAATGAAAATTTTGAAAACTCCTATGATTGGAAATCCATGAATCTGAGAAAAAGAACCAAATCCATAATATTGTCAAAATCCCGTATCCAACAAGTTTTTTTTTTTTAAATCAAAGTTAGAAATAGAATATTTACTCAATTCACTTTCTTTGATGATAATTGACAAGAGAATGAGCGAATCAAGTTGTTTTTCTTCTTATTGAGTCTCTTAATTTTAAATCCTTTTTTCTGTGTGGGTGGTTAAACAAAACTTGGGAATCAGTTGCATGTAGTATTAGATTGAGCTTGTCTTATATAGGAAAATTATATATTATGTCATAAGGTTCGAATTTCAATTGAATAGATTATTTAACTTCTAGACTACATGTTTAGATTGATATATCTTGCGAACTGCATGCTAGTAGTGGACATTATGACTGCATGCTTGATTGGAACACCAGCTGCATGACTACTACAGTGATGTGTATTGCTTGCTAGTAGATACTTTTAGGTTGTTGCATGTCTTAATATTAATGGCATTTGTATGATGCAAAAATATTGTGAATTGCATGCTTTTGTGACTTGCAGGTTTGGGAAATGTTCTATTTATAGACGGCATGTTACCAAAAATTTGTTAAAAATTTTAGGGCAAGGAAAGAAAGATTCAAAAGAGACCAATTTTGGACTATGTGATATAATTTTTCTTTGATTTCTGGCTTGCTTGGTGGTTATGCCAATTTTGGTTGGAGTCTGTTATTTATGTTTGAAGGTTTAAGTTTAATTTATGTGCAACAAAAAATTAATTGTTAATTGCCAAAAAAGGAGATTAAAAGTAATATAGGGCCCATCAGAATGGATGGAACACTAGAGGAAGTGGCATTGTTTCCCATGCAAGTCTGTAGAAACTTATTTCCCATTTTGCTTGTTTGTTCCTTCCTCCCACTCATTTTAGAGTAGCTAATGGCAATAGGGTTTGATTTTGGGAGGATGCTTAGCGTGGTTACAGTCGTTGGAGTAGATGATGCTTCATCTTCTTAAGATTTCCACTATTCACAATGCACATATCATTTCTTTCTTTTCTTTGAAGAGGAGCTCTCTTTCTTGGGATTTTTATTTTATAGTGAATCTCATACCAACTGTGCCTACTCTATGAAATATGTTGTTTATGGGATAATCCACTATATTTTGATATATGTGTTTTATGGGATGCATGAACACGTTACATTATTTAATATTTATTATATGAAGCTCCTGTGCACTCGCAAAATTCATTACTAGTTGGATTATTGTAAACTGTTTATTGTAAACATCTCTATGGAAAATGTCATATTTACAGGAGAAATACTGCCATTTTTTTTCAAAAAGAGTATACTAATTTTTTTAACTTTCTTAATTTATAGGGTTTGCAACTATGACAACATCAGGACGATATCATACACTATGGATGTAGTTTTTTACTTTTTTTTGTTCTCTGAACAGATGAAATGTATTTGAATTTGAATTTGTATAATGTATTTTTATTTAAATTTGAATTTGTATAATATATTTGTATTTGAATTTGAATTTGTATAATATATTTGTATTTAAATTTGAATTAGAATTTTGAATAATTTATGAATTTTATTGCAATTATGGTTTAATGTTATGTATAAGAAAATGTAATTTAATTGTAAATTTTTATAGGAATTAATAATTGGAAAAAAAATTAACTTCACTACTAATTGTCCAATTTAAGTATTAGTGACGGTTTCAAAATCGTCACTAATAGCCTTTTTAAAAAGTTTTAGTGAAAGTTCTCAAATTGTCACTAATACTATGACTTTAGTGACGGTTTTAAAATCGTCACTAAATCCATAATATTAGTGACGACTCTGTAGAGCAATAGTGACGGTTCTAAAACAGTCACTAATAATAGGGCATTAGTGATAGTTTTATAACCGTCACTAATAATAGAGCAATAGTGACGGTTTGTAAACCATCACTAATAATAGAGCATTAGTGATGATTTTAAAATCGTCACTAATAATAGAGCAATAGTGACGATTTTAAAACCGTCACTAATAATAGAACAATAGTGACGATTTTAAAACTGTCACTAATACTATGACTTTAGTGACGATTTTTGGTCGATCCGGTGTAGAATCTATAGTGACGGGCTTAGGTTTTTAGTGACGGTTTTAATCCGTCACTAATACTCTATTATTAGTGACGGTTTGAAAAATTCATCACTAATAAGTATTAGTAATGACAGATATAATGACTAATTGAAAACCGCCACTAATAACCTTATTTTTTGTAGTGGTTTCAGATAATGACCCACATTTTACATCATGGTTTTGGAAGAGCTTGCAGGAGGCTTTGAGGTCTCAGTTATCATTCAGCATGGCATATCATCCTCACACTGATGGGCAGACAAAAAGAATAATCCAGATACTTGAGGATATACTACGAGCACACATGCTAAATTTTGGGGGTAGCTGGACCCAATATATGCCGCTGGTTGAGTTTGCTTATAATAACACCTATCAAGGCAGCATTGGCATGGCACCTTACGAGGCTTTTTATGGTAGGATGTGTCATTCACTTTTGTATTCAGATGAAATAGGTGAGAGGCGAGCTTTGGGACCAAAGTTGGTGCAATAGGCATACGATAAAGTCCGATTAATTAAAGATAGAATCAGTGCAGCTCAAAGTTGGCAGAAAAGTTATGCTGATTCACGCAACTAACAATTGGAATTTGATGTTCAAGATCAGGTTTTTTTGAAACTAGCACCATTGAAGGGAGTTGTGAGACTTGGGAGGAAGGGTAAGTTGAGCTCTAGGTTTATTGGCCCATTCGAGATATTAGAGAGAGTGGGTCTAGTAGCCTACAGGCTAGCTTTACCACCAGCATTATCCATAATACACGACGTATTTCATGTCTCCATGTTAAGGAAATACGTCTCAGACCCTTCCTATGTGATCAGTTATGCAGAGATAAAGCTCAGAGATTCATTGTCATATGAGGAGACACTAGTGCAGATCTTAGACAAAAAGGAATAGGTATTGTGCACTAAGAATTTCATTAGTAAAAGTTTTGTGGAGAAATCATGTCATAGAAGAAGCTTTGTGGGAACTTGAGAAAGAGATTGAACATAAATACCCACACCTGTTTAGTGGGATACAATAATAGTCAGTATTGTTCAGATAATGACAGTTTTATTTTATTCAATATAGAGTGATGAATGTATAGTTGTATTTTAGATTATAGGATAAGATAGTGTTTTGGTTATGGGAGAATTTTCTTTTATGAGTATATTTGTAATCTCTCAGAACTGTTTATGTAAACATGGTATTCCTCTACCACAAGTAAAGGTAATCAATAAAATAAGTAACCCATTTTCCTTAAAGGATGGTGTTCAATATAGATAGCAAATTTCAAGGACAAAATTTTATAAGGAGAGGAGAATGTAGAGACCCAAAGAATTATTGCAATTAAATAATAAAAGGAATGAGAGAAAAGGAAATTTCAAAGGGGAACTTAGCAGGGTCTCGTTGACGAGCACAAAGCATTCATCGAAGAGATGTCTTCTTGGACACGTCAACGGGGGCACATGTCTCGTTGACGAGAACTTACCAAGAGGGTTGATTTCAAGGCTTGAGATTCATCGACGAGGGTTCTGTGTTCATCAACGAACCTCCTACTTGGACTCGTCGACGAGGTGTCATGGCTCGTCGATGAGGCCATATGGTCAGCCACCTATATATAGCCGAAAATTCATTTTCAGCAAGAGAAATTCATTTTCTTGTTTTCTTTCACTCTCTAGTTCGGTCCCCTCCCCTTCTCTCTACAGTTTTTGCTCCATTTCTCTCTGTTTCAAAGATCAGAAGCTATCACGATGATTTTGGGGAAATTCTCTACAAGTCTGCCGGACTAGATTGTCGGTTTGGGTAACTTGGGCACCATCCCAATTTTAGGGTAATTAAATTATTTTGATATTTCTAGTATTACCAGGTTCATCTGAGCCTAGATTTTGTATTTTATGAAAATATAATGGTGTTTTGTGGAGTAATATTAGGGTGTTATGATCTCAAGGTTAGGGTGTTTTTGGAACCCTGCAAGCATGGGTTGAGGACCTTAGTGGTTATTTTTCGAGGAACCTAAGTAAATTATAGTTTAGGAAATGTGAATATGATGATTTTCTGGGAATTCGGTGTTTTAGTGCGAAATTTGTATATATGTAATTACAGGATTTTGAGGTTGGAACACTGAGGGCATAAGGATTGAATTGGATGCAAGCCTCCCAGTCAGATAGGTAAGGGAAATATGCTATGTTAGGAATTTTAGAATGTTTATCAATAAATTATATGTTTTTCAAATTATTATCCAATATGCAAATTATTTGTATATTAGAAGATACAGTTTTCAGGATATGAAATATTTATTTATTTAAGTTGTGTGGCATGAGACATTATCAGATTAGTAAATAAATTCTATAATTTTCATATTACTATGATTTACAGTATTCATGCAGAGATATGTTATGTCAAATTATACAAAATTATGAATCACAGTGTATATACAGACAAATATATTTTACAGCCAAATATCATACAAACAAATATATTTTACAGACAGATATTATACAAGTAAATATATTTTATAGGCAGATATTTTATAGCATGTACAGATTATCATGATTTCCAAAATGTTAAAGTCATAACACTATTATAAACAATTTATACAGTTCATTTATTACAAATTAGTTATTACAGTTCTTACAGTCCAGATATTATAGTATTTTCAGAATATTTTTCGGTGTTATGGTTATTTTGGAATCATGATGAAATAGTAAGATATATATATATAGAAAATAGTATATACAGTGTCAGACCCTAATGAATCAATTTATATTCAGTCAGCAGAGCGCGGTACCGTTGTTATTACAGATCATAGTGCAACCACACATCTTAGATAATGTGTGGAAGGTTTCCGTCAACTGTGCCGGGAGGGATTGCAGGCACCCCTTAAGTCTGAGTTGAGATGGCCGGTTTGATGAGGTAGATACCAGTACTGCCCCTAGTAGGCTAACCAAAGTTAAGTCCTACCTACGGGCCACACAACCCTATCATGAGGGGTTAAATCATGACGTACAATTTTCTAGAGTATTTTCATAGTTATGTATATGTATACAAATTTACAGAATATCACCAGACATATTACAATACTAGAAGTATAAGTAGAAACTCAGATATTACGAATGTATTTTAAACTATAATAGATATGAAATGTACTGTATATTGTTTTATCAGCTTTCACTATTTCAGTTACTTATCAGTATAGTGTTTACGTAACTCTATTGTCACACACTAGTAATAACATATTTCCTCTTACTGAGTGTTGTCTCACCCCAGTGATTCAATATTTTTTAGGTGATCCAGTTAGGCGAGCGGATCAGGCTCGCAGATAGAGAGGGTGATTACACTACCCTATTTGTAGAGTAAGTGTATATAGGAAATTGTATTTTTGAGTAGATGATACATGAGTGATGTGTATATATGTATGTATGGTTTGGAAAGAATTACTGAATTCTTGTATTGTAAATGTGGATGTACAGTTTATGTGTTCCACTTCGTAGGTGAGTACATGATCAGGGATTCCTCAGTGCTCACTTGGGGCCTGAGATGTTATAGTAGATAATACAAAGGTATCGTAGTAATTTTAAGTTTAATTAAATAAAAAAATGGTAATGAATTTTTGGTCGTTACAAATACAGTATTGTAACCCTGATTTTTATTGATAATGAATTTCAGCTACCGCTTGCTCTCATGGACGTAAGCATTCTACCGAACCATGTTAAATCCTTGTGTGTCTTTTTATTGCTTTTATTATCTATGTGTTTCTGTATTGTTCATCGTAATTGTTGCACTTTACGATCGTCACCACACACATTCATTCGCACAACACACCTATTTAATAAATTAAATTTAAAAAAAATGGTCAACATAATATCTTAAAAACTAATTAAGCGACTCGAAGATCTAATTAATCCTCAAATTAATTGGTCTTTCTAATCTAATCACTTTAAATCAACTTATTGACATCATCATAACAAAAAAAGATATATTATTATTTAAACTTTTTAAAAATATACAAAAAAGAAAGATTACTAATAAATCATAAAAATACCTAATAATTATAATACTACGAAATGCTTATTTGATGTAATTCCCATGAAAAAAAAAAATAATGGCTAAACACATTTTGAAACAAATAAAATATAGTTCAATAATTTTAAATACAAGAACTTACCAAACATAGTGTTAAAAAAAAAGAAAAAAAATATTTAAAATTTATTATTTATAAATTAAAACTATAAAATGGGATATTAGTTCTTCTGTGTATAAAATATGAATGCTAAATGGATAAAAAAAACTAAAATTTATATTAATTAGTCGACTATTATTTGAGACAATTCGCCTGACTTTTCTTAATTTTGTTCAAGTTCTTATGTTTTTAAATATGATATTCAATCAAACCTAAAAAGCAAGTTGTTGACCTTTTGAGTCTCATCTCGTTTTGATAATAACAAAACACAAATATCTCATTTGTGCATTTAGTACTTAAGCGGGCTTATACTTTAAGCATGCACACATGGAAAAGGAAAAATGGAAGCCGTAAGGAACATAAAGCTCACATATCTTGGCCCATTCCATAGAAAATTCAAGAGCAAATGAGTGAAGACATAGTCTTACTCCAATTGTATTGTTTTAGATTATATTTGTATACACATGATCACATGATATAGTTGGAAGCTCAAAATGGCATATAGACTGACCTTAGGATGCATATTTTTCATGACATATTCATATGCATTAGCCTAGGTTGAATCGGGCTGATTAACAGGCAGCTCGTCGTCGATTCCCTTGGTCTTATTGACCAATGACTGAAGACCACTCGTCGCCGAACACTTTGCTTTTATCGATGAGAAAATACCGAGACCTCAAAAATCTCAGTTAGTGCCTTGTCGACGAATCCCCTGGTCGAATCGAAAAATGCATGAAGGTCACTCGGTGATGATTGTTTCCACTCGTCGACAAGTCTATGGCACAGATTGACGCTCCAGCGCTGAAATGGTCATATTTTTATCATTAAATATATTTTAAATGATCCAACAACCAGAAATCATTTAGGTGCCGAGATTACTTATAAATATCAACCTAAAACCCTAGTTGAACAACCTTTGAACCTTTTGCCAACGTTCTATCACATTCAGACATCTTTTGGTCATTCTCTCAGTTTATCAAAGAGCTTTCACGTATACATCTTGCAAACATCTTTTGGATTGAGATTTGTTAAAGCAAGTATTTGATTTGTGTTTTCAATGTATTTCTTCTCTCGTACTTTTTTATTTAATATTTTATTGAGAGAGCAAAAACCTTAGTTTCCCATATATTTATTTGAAAAATCTTTTGGGAAAAGTTCATTCTAGGACTTTAAATCTTTGAAGCATTCTTGATATTATTTGTATTCAAAGATTTTATATTCTTTTATTCGTGCCAAAAGTTATTTAAGAAAACCTTAGATCTCCAACACATACTATTTGAAAAATCAATTTTTGGAAACATATTGCATTGGGTGTAGATTTTTGAGAAAACTCATCATACACATTTTTATATACAAAGATAATATATTTTTCATTACTCAAATCATATTGAGATCAACACATATTCTCTCTTGAGCTTCAAGTTATATTGTGTGAGGGTGCTTAGGGCTTATTGTGCACATTAGCTTGTTAAGAAGCAAATGAGTGTATCCAAAAATTGTATTCATCTATTTATATTTGCGGTTCGGTGTGTGAGCCGTGGAGAGGAAGCTATGCCTCATGGAAGTAGCGGATTATTAGAAGGAAACTGTACCTCTTGTAAGCAGCGGATTAGGAGGAAATTGTGTCTCTTATAAGCAGCGGAATAAGAGGAAGTTGTGCTTCTTGTAAGCAGCAGGTTTGTAACGGGAAGCTCCTTCTAGGTTTAAGGAGCAGATTAGTGGAATCCTTGAGTTTTTTTGCCCAAGGTGAGGACGTAGGCCAAGTTTGGCCAAACCTCATTAAAAATTCGGTGTCTGCGCTATCTCTTTATCTCTTTTTATATTTCCGCACTTATATTCATATTATATCTGTTATACATATTTTAAATATTGGTATATATGAATATCCAAAATACGTGAAAATATTTGGGTAATACTGAATTAATTGAAATATCCACTGATTGAATCAATTAAGTTATATAATATTGGAATCGGTGTATATCCAAATTTGTGCCTGTATGGTTGGATTTTTAAATTAAGGATTAAGAAATCGAAATATTTTCAAATACCCAATTTACTCCCCATTTTGGGATTACACATAAATTAACACAAGTCACAATTTAACAAACCATCTTATTCAAATAAATTTTTTAAAATTATATTTTTATTTGTTAAAGATATATTTAGTTATTTAATTTTCATGAAATGTATATAACAAATATTTTATTATGATATAATTATTTAAATATTTTTTTGAATTATTTGTATTATTTATTCAATTTTCATATTTTTAAATTTTTTTAAAATAGTAATTTAACTATGTTGTCATGTTTATGCCAACTCATTGACTCCATTTAGTTTTTTGGCATTCAATTCACTCATAAATTTAATTTTTAAAATATATTATAATTAATTGATAAACTTTTCTAACTTAATTTATTAAATTAATATTATTTTCTTAATTCATCTTATTAAAATATTTATTTATTTTATTAAATTTAAATAGTTTAGGCACATTCCCCAATTAGGGTTGAAAAGAACCAGTCAGTAGATATAAAGTTAGGCAGATACTAAATATTCTTGACAGATTAAAAGCAGATTCCTTGACATTTTACCACCTGTTTTCTTCCTAGAAATCTCATTTTTACAAGCCGCTATCAAAGACAACACACTTTCTCCTTTCTTTTCAACTTTGGATCCAAACCAAACCAAAAGAAAAAGGAAAATGAAGACATACAGGAAACTCCATCTTCCTATCAACCTTATATTCACCATCTTCTTCACCATTTCTACAGCCCAACAGACGCTGCCAAACTTCTGTGGCAAAACAAGAACTCAAATGTCTTCTTCTACTCTTAACTCAATTGAATCATCAGTGTTGAAACGCATGATCCTCTGTAAATCACAGAAACCGTACCTTCGAACCTCGATTGGTCTTTTCCCAGTATCATCCATTAACTTTACCAGTAAACTCGTAACCATCTCTCATTCCTCTTGTTCTTCTTCAAATCACTTTGTGCCTCCTCCATTTCTATCAGCTGGTTTTCCCACCCAAAAACCCAACTCAATGCTTCTCTTCAACTGCTCAAACCAAAGACATTGGATTTTACCATTTGCCAGAAACTGCACTGGCAAGCATAGCTGTAGAGCTAATCCTGAAGTTTTGGTAGGATCCAATTCCTGCGTGATTGTTGATGATCCAGAGAACCTGGATAAGGGTTTTGATCCTAAAGCTCTGAGTTGTTCACACTACAGCAGAGTATTCAGAAGTTCTTCGGATGATGATGATGATGACAGCAGAGAAGATTTTGAGTTGGGAACAAGGATTTCCTTCGAGATTCCAGACCATATGCCAGAGATCTGTAATGAGTGCAGAAAGACCAATGGTCATTGTGGGGCCGCGTTGAGGTGCATTTGTGACCCAAAAGAGTGTAGTAAGCGCCCTTTTTTATTTTCTCAAATTTTGAATTTGTGGCTTTGATGTGTTTCTAGCAGTTCATCATGTTGACTAGCTGGCTTTTATGGTGTTATTGCAGACGACAAGGTATTCTCCACGGCTGGATCCATAAACCCTTTTGGTAATATCCTCTGTTCTTTGTTTTACTTCGTTGTTATTTTGGTTGTATTTTCTTGATGCAAGGAATTCAGAATTTTGGAGTTGTGTTGGATCAAAATTCAATTATGGGCATATATGTGAAACACTTATTTATTGTGAACTGTGTAATAAGGAAATACCCTATTTAAACGTGATCTGCTATTTTGAATTATAATGAGTTAGAATGTATCTGAAACCGTTGTGAACCTTTAATGTGTAGATACTTTAATGGTTATTATCGTTTATTATGATGGGTGAAAATGGAAATATAAATATATGTTCAACGGTTATATATATAGTAATTATTGTTCCCGAATCATATGGACGGTTCTATAATTTCACTTTTATCATCACATTGTCAAAAGAGAATACAAAGAATGCAGAAGGAATTTTCTGAACATTACATGTTGATCAGAAAGACCATCCGTACGGCTCAACACATCTTGGAATGTTATGGAAATAGGTATACTTCCGCATTCAGTTTAATGTTTTTGATGATATGACATAACTGATTATGTCATAATGATGATTCTCATCAATTAAAGAAATACTCTTTAAGTTCTTACAAGTGGTATTAGAGCAGTTTCATGTTGAATCATTGGGAAATAGTTTCTCAATTTTGGCTTGATTTGAATAAATTTTTGTTTTTTTTTTTTTGTTTTTAATCTGGAAATTCGAATCCAAATAATAATAATAATAATAATAATTTTTTTTAGAAATTTTGTTCTTTGCGGAATCGTGAGATATTTAGTTGCACTTTAAATTTAGTTATTATATTTTTGAGATAAAGATTTGGTTTGAATTTTTATTTTATATTTTAATAAATTCAAATCAAATTAAAATTATAGCCCAATAGTTTTTTAAAGAGAGGATGGTAAGGATAGAAGTTATAAAATAAATTCAAATATGGGTATTTTTATGGACATATATATTGAAACGAAGTTGATTAAAACAGCAAGTCGCCAAAGTGACAACTCCTGTGGCAATCAATTTTGCTTTAAAATATAAACGGCTTGTGTGCGTGTAACGTATGTAAAAATTGATCGGCCCAAAGAAAGATAATTTTTTTGACAGAATTGCACGTGCACCTGTGGTAATAAATGTATGATAATTTTTCGGTCTATTTAACATGTGAATAATAATTCAGCCCAAAGGAAAATTTATTATTCGACGTATTCAAGTTGTCACTTTTTCTAACCAAACTAAACACACTGCATTGTTGGACTATCAAACCATGTTTTTTTTTTTTTTGTATTTACGATGGGAATTTTCTTCATTACTTTATTTTTTGTAATATTGTAATGTTTATACATTTATTTTTATGTGTTGTTGAACTTCTAATTTTGTGAAGTACTTACAAAATAAAATATATCACTTACAAATTAATATATTTGTCCAAAGATAAAATATTAACGAAGTACACAATATCTTGAGATGAGAATTTCCTGTTTTTGAATTTAATTTTTGTTCAAGATTTATGTGAGCTTGTTTTAATTTTTATGGATGTTTGTTATTCTCTATTCAGCTATGACTCCTACTAATATTACATCCAACATCAATTCGATTCCTATGCTCAATGGCTCAAACTTTAAGTCATGAAAAGAAAACCTTTTTATTGTTCTCAGAGTCATGGATATTGACCTTGCGTTAATGGTTGCTCCTTCCCCCCTTATTACAGACAAAACTACCTCTGATAAGAAAATGGGTTTTGAAAGGTGGGAGAAATCAAATCGCATGTGTATGATGATCATGAAGAGAGCCATTCCAAAAGCATTTAGGGGCACTATGTCAGATAAAATAACTATAATTAAGGATTTCCTTACCGATATTGAAAAAATGTTTGTCAAGAATGAAAAGTATGAAATTAGTACACTCTTGACAAGCCTAATTTCAATGAGGTATAAGGGTAAAGGCAACATTAGGGAGTACATTTTAGAGTTGTCTCATCTTCCTTTTGAGTTGAAAGCACTTAAGCTTGAACTCTCTGAGGACTTGTTAGTGCATTTGGTGTTATTATTCCTTCTGGCACAGTCTAGCCAGTTTAAGGTGAGCTATAACTGTCAGAAAGAAACATGGTCTCTGAATGAGCTCATCTCACACTGTGTATAGGAAGAGTAAAGACTTAAGCAAGATAAGGCAGAGTGTGCTCACCTAGCCTTGACCTTCAAGGAAAAAGGGAAGAAGAGGAAAAAGGATAAGACTGCTGCAGATACATCACCTCAAAAGAAACAGCAAAAGAAACTTACCAAACAGGAAGGTACGTGTTGTTTCTTCTGTGGAGCTGAAGGACATAGGAAGAAGCAATGCACCAATTATCACGCCTGGCGTGCTAAGAAAGGTATGCTTTTTAATTTGGTTTGTTCTTAGGTTAATTTAATTTCGGTACCTAAACACACTAGGTGGATAGATTCTGGTGCAACCACTCACATCAATGTGTCTATGTAGGGTTGCCTGAATTGCCAAAAGCCAAATGATGCTGAAAGATACATCTATGTGGGCGATGGCAGGACCGTTCAAGTTGTGGCAATATGACTATTTAGATTATTGTTAAAAACTAGATTTTATTTGGATCTTGTTGAAACATTTATAGTACCATCTTTTAGATGGAACTTGATTTCTATTTTTGTTTTGGACAAGTCTAGTTATTGTTATTCATTTGGGAATGAAAATTTAGTTTGTTTCATGATTCAACATTGGTTGGTTCTGATTCTTTATCAGGTTGTGATAATCTTTATATGATAGATACAATTGTTTCATTTAATGAATCCCTACATTTAAGTACATGTGGTACCAAGAGAAAATTAACCGGGGAGAATTCAACTATGTTATGACACAAGAAATTAGGTCATATCTCCAAACGGTGAATAGAGAGACTTGTGTCAGATGAAATTCTAGACCCCTTAGATTTCACAGATTTTAATATTTGTGTAAATTGTATTAAAGGAAAACAAACCAATATGGAACAGAAGATCGAGTTGTTGCTAAGAGTGAAACAACCTGCTAAAGGGTCATGTAGGATGGTGCCTCCAGAGATAGCAGAGTTGGGGAAACAACTTGATGAGTTGGAAGTGGGATGTGTTTGCCCTTCTAAAGTATCGTTGGGAGCATTAGTGTTGTTTCAGAGAAAACATAAAGAGCATCTACGGAAGGTGTTCAACAAGTTGAGGGGAAACAATTTGTATGTGAAGAAAAGGGAGTTTCTCTTTGCTCAGCGGAGCAACAAATTCTTTGGTCATGTGGTGAACAAGATCATATTCGGAGGGGTATGGAGAAGGTAAAGATGATTCAAGAATGGAAGATCCCCACAACAGTGAAGGAGTTGCTTTCCTTTCTTGGTCTTACTAGCTATTACAGTAAGTTCGTTAAGGGGTATTCACGGAGAATGACTTCAACCTAGAAAGGTATTATTGGCCGCACATGTGAGATGATGTGGTTGATTATACCAGGACTTGTCTCACTTGCCAACAAGACAAGAGGGAGTGGAGGAAGTATGGTACGTTCATAACCGCACCAAAGTACTATTCGACAAAGGAGATGACACAATTGTTCTTTGTGATTTTTGTAAAACATTGGGGTGTTCCCCTAAGTTATTATTTGTGACCGAGACTTAATGTTCACTGACAACTTCTTGACAGAATTTTTCAGGATATTTAGGTCACATCTTAACATCCCTTCGAGTTCTCACCAACAAACAGACGGATAGATGAAGAAATTCAAAGAGCTACTAGAAGAGTGCTTGAGCCATTTTGTCAACGACAACCAAAATTAGGTACAACTACTTGATGTAGCTTCATTCTATGGCAATGCTCAAAGGAGCTCAATAACCAAAAAGAGCCCTTTTGAGCTTGTTACAGGTCAGCAGCTGTTGTTACCTTACACAGTGGGTGAGTCGTACAAACGAAAAGTTCCAAGGTGTACATCTTCACCAGAGAATGGAGACCAAATGTAGAGTTTTCCCAAGCCTATCTGGAGAAAGCTTCTAAGTAGATGAAGAAGTGGGCAGATCAAAGGAGAAGAATGCAGTTTCATATCAACTGTCTCAAGCCGTTCAATGCTGACACCAATGATCTGAGCAGAAGTCAGTCCAACAGAGCAAAGTTGAAGATAGTGCAACCTAACGAATGTGAAGTTGAAGAGATCCTTGTAGACAGAAAGTTCACATCCTCAAGGAAGAAGCGGCAGAAGTTCCTAGTGAAGTGGAAATGCGTTGATGACAAAGAAATCAGCTAGATTTCTACACAAGATATTCAACCGTTCGTGAACAAACTTGAAGTGTACCTACCGCTAAAAGTCTACGGGACGTCAACCGCATAAGCGGGGGAGTGTCACGAGCTAAGCTTGTTCAGGGAATTATGCTTGTCTGTGACCACTTGTCTCGTGGGATGGGTTTCCATAATGTAAATACTAATGTACAATTATTTTCTACTAGTGTCAGGATGATAATTATATAAAAACCTCTTTAAGGTAGGGTGAGTGTTCATCAGTCATTGTAAAACTCACTAACTATTGTCAACGTGTTTAGCCTACTTGCCTACCTCGCTAAACACACATTTTCAACGGATGTTTTGTTAATGAATTGCGTAGTTTCAATGTTTACTACTTGCGTGTTACTACTTTCATTATTGCTTACTGTTTCCGTTGCCATTTGATTGAATGCTAATGAAAGTATTTCATAAATGAATGTTGATAAACGATAGGCTGACTAGTTAAATAAGAGTGCTTTAGTTAGCGTCACACAACCCTTTCACAATAGTGTAAAAATAGCCGGACCATGACATTAGGTAAGACCATCAAGGCCTGGGTTGCAGTCTCATCATTAGTCACAGGGAGCTCAACAGTGCCCCTATCAACTTTGATTCCTGGGAGCACCCCACCTTCCCTGAGGATTTCAACTAAAGGTCTACTAGAGAGTTTTCTGATAAAGGGTTTCTGCAAATAGAATTATGCCCGCCTTCCCTGAGGATTTCAACAAAAGGTCTGCTAGAGGAAGTTTTCTAATAGAGGGTTTCCGCTAATAGAATTATGCTCGCCTGTTAGACTCGATATTCTCAACATTAATGCTAGCTAGACGCTTTCCAATTGTGCCAGTTGATTCTTCTGCTGCGAGAATTCCCTTTCCAGGGGTAGCAAGGTAGGCAGCATTAGCAATGAGTTCATCTACACAATGAAAACGATCATTGAGGTTCCATTTGTTTCAAGCGTAAGAAACTAAGGAAATGCATGAATTTTTTGTTAAATGAGGCTCAAATTGCAACCACGGTAGAAAAAATTTCCTTGGATATGCTAGTTAGCAATATTAAATGCAGCATAATTTTGATAGAAATTCATGGAAAAAGAATAAGTAACTGCAGTATATTCAGTTGGATTCCCATTCAGCACACACTGCAAGATAGAAAAAGAAAGCAAACAGGATCTTCAGTATTCACACAAAAATCACAGATGAGATGTGTTGCTGACTTGCTGTTGCAGCAATAGGTATGCACGATCATTAGTGTTTGAAACTGGTTATACTCGTAGGCTATTGTCGTTAAAAGTCATTCAGTAGTAGGATGTGGATAAGGGTCAGACTACATTTATAACGAGTGACTTCTCAGAAATCAAAGTAGCAATGTCATGAGATGGTCCTAGCTGCCCCCTCAAGAAAGTCAAAAGAAAGAAAGGAAAGGGAAGATAAAGGTTGAAGGGGACAGACAAGAGAAGGAAAGCGCACTTTCCTTTCCCTCTTGCTGTTTTGTTGAACAAAGGAAACTGAAAGGAAAGAAAATATTAATAAACTAGAAAGTTTATTCAATTAGATTAATGGACAAATCTATGTCCTCTTAAAAGGAGGGATGAGAAACCTTTTTCCTTCCACCATACCAATCAAATGAAAAAGGACTTTCTCCTATTATTTACGGCCTATTTGGAACTTCAAAAGTATGAAAAAAATGAAGGAAAAACAGAAAGAATTCCACTTTTTCATTTTTTTTTTTTTGAAAAACCGTAATCCAAACTCGTCCTTACTTTCTTTCTTTTTCCTTCCTTTCTCTTTCTTACCAAACATGCCTAAACTGAATTCGCAAAATAGATTATCCAAAATATCCAAATTCATTAAAATTCGGAATCCGCTTTTATCTGATAAGAATGTTTATCATTTGCCCAGCTTTATATCTTTTGACCTTTTTTTTTTTTTTAATCCATATTGGTTACCATGCAGATTTTGCTCCCTCAAGGACCTTTTTGTTTAATTTATTTTTTTGATAGTAGCCTTTGATTCGGTTTGGATCAAGAATTCTAGTTAAGGGAAAAAAAAGGGAAAGAAAATAAGAAAAAAAAAACTCATTTTTTATTATATTTTCTTTCTATATTAAATATTTTTAAAAATAAAAATTTATTTTAATTTGATTAAATATTCAAAAAAATAAAATGTAAATAATGTTTAGAATCATAATTTTATTATTTTGGAATAATTTTTGTTTTATTTCTTGCTTCCCTGACAAGCAAATATGAGAAGTAAATTTCTTTATTTATTTTTTTTGTTTCTTTTCCTAATGTTTTTAAAGTTCCAGATGGGACGAGAAATATTTGTAGATAACCACCACTTCAAAAATGTAATAAACCTATTGGAAGAAATCAAATTTCACATGCAAGGATGAAAAGTTCATCCTATTTATTACTATTATTTTTTTAATATTTTAATTTAGAAGTATTGACAATTCCATTTGTGAGTTTATCTCACATTAGAAATTTGAGTAAATGATAGTTGTTTATATATATAATTGAGTCCAAAATACAATAGGCTTAAATTTTTTTGATCAAGTTGATGTTCATTTATGTGTATCAAGCTCATCCATGGACTCTTCCGATACTAAAAAGTGGTATCAGAGCAGACAGTTTGTAGCTCTGGTTGAGCGACATCATAAAAATCGCGACGTGAAGCTAATTTTCCTCATTTGCTAACAGTTGGAAAATCAATGTATGATCGATGCCAATAAGGATCATCTAGGTCTGGGATAGATCCGAGTAGGGTTAAGACATGGGAGGTAGGATTGATTCAGAGGCACGTGGAGTGCAATTTGAGGCACATAAGACACTAGTGGTAAGATCCACTTGAGCAACTATTGAAAAATTGAGGTTACTCCCATAAGGGAGACGGTTTCCATTCAAGGGGGAGAGCAATTGGAACTCACAAGTGAGAGGGAAATTATTGAGAATTCCACTTATGAGTTTGTCCCACATTGAAAAATTTAAGTGAATGATGGGTGTTTATAAACATGTTTGAATTCAAGACTCAATAGGTTTAAACTTTTAGGTCAAGTTGGTGTTCACCCATATGTATCAAACCCGCCCATGGACTCCTCCTATGCCAACAAGGGAGAGGGAGTAGGGGAAGGTGGGAAAACTAAAAACTCGAGTCAATATCTTAGCAAACATCTTATAAATATTTAAATAGATGTTACATGTTATCAGATGTGAAATTTTTCTAAATATAAACAGTTTTTATTTTAAGCATACAAGATAAGTGTCAGTGTCCGACTCATATCAGGCAGACACTCGTGTCGCGATGAGGAGCCTTAGACTTTTATTTCAAATTTTGAAAGATTTTTATATTTAAAAAAAGATGTATTATCTGAATTAAGCAAACTTATAACTCCTTTTGATGACTAACCAAAAACAATTTGCATTGGTCAATATAGTTTCCAAAATCACGATCAGTTCAATTTTTATGTCAAGCAAAAAATTCAGCTTATTTAGCATTTTGGGGATCGAGTTGGATTAATTACAGTGCTTATCCCTTCTAGTATTCAAATGAAAAAAAAAAAAAATATTCTTTATCCACATCGACCTTATAAGATAATAAAAATTAATTGAACTCTTAACTCACTTTGTTTACAATTTAAGCTTCCTTTGAATAAAGGGCTTTACTCAACAAAAGAAATGAAAAAAAAAAAAAATTCAGTATTTTTTTTTTATTTCTTTCCCTGTATTAAATACTAATAAAAATAAAATTTTATCGTAATATCCTCAAAATGAAGATCAAAAAAATATTTTATTTTTTTTTCATTTTTATATAGTGAAAAAATAGATCACGAAAATAAGTTTGTTTTTGTCATTAATTTTTTTTTAATGTTGATTTCAGTTGTTTGTGAAAAAATTAAAAATTAAATTTATAATTTTTTGACAATTTGTTTTCATAATATTTTAGTATCCAAAATTAAATATTTTTAGATTAAATCATTTATTTTATCCATAATTTTTAATTAAAATTAAAATCAAATTATCATATTAGTTTATAATTAAACAAAAAAATGTCAATAAAATTTTAAAAATAAAACAAAAAATTAATTTCTTTTATGGGAAACAACGATTCAACGCAACCCCCACAGATACAGAGAGAGCATGCATCTTGAACTACAGGGATACAACAGAGCAGATGAACTCGAAGAAGAAGGTTCGTGGGTAACTACGAAATTGAAAAAATCAACGGAAACAACAAGTGAAGAACACCCCTTGGAATCCAAATCAGTCAAAGAAGACAGAGACCCACACGAAAATCTTGCAATGAAGAATTAAATAGGGTTCCAAGAGGAACGTACAGTAGGATACATAACCGTGATATTTCCCCGCGTAAGAAGACATAATCGATAGCGACGGCGATGGAAACAGGGGCCGCACCTGAGGGTACTGTAAACCCAAGGAAGCACGGGCACAGAGAGAGCAGAGAGTGACAGCGAGAGAGAGAGAGGGAGTGGCAGCTGGAAACACGGGTGCTGTCCCAGTGTCGTGGGCCTATTGGACCGCCACTGAGAGACTTCGGATAAGGCTGTGCTGACCGGGCTGACCCGTCGACATGGGCTCGCCTGTTGTTGGGGTGGGTGCCCTGCCCAGCCCAGACCAATTCATTAAATTGGCTTCTACCCAGCATGGCAGGCCTGAGCCCTTGTGCTTGTGGGTGGGCCTGGGCGGGCTGATATGCTTTGTAAACCGTTCTGCTCAAATTTAGGTGCTTAGTTTAGTCCCCATGGACGACTTCTTTTGTTGGACGGATTTCCAGCTCGTACTTACTCTAGATTTATATAAATGAGCAATTTCCACATATTTTGGAGACTTCTTTACTAAATAAGCCTAATTTATGATAGAAGACTTATATTATAAGAAAATAACTTAATTTTTATGATAGAAAACTATATTATAGATTAATGACTTTGTGCTTAAGTCATTCAAGTTAGAGAAAAGTTGAAAAATTGAGAGAAAATATTGAGGACTTCAAATTGTTTCATTTGTATTGTTATTCTTCCATTTGTACTGTATTTTATATTGTAAAATCATAAGAAAATATAAAACATAACAATAAAGGACCCAAATCAGGAAAAGGAGAACAAAAAGTAGACTGAATCTTAGCCTTGTGTCAGAGGCAGTCAACCGGCCCAAGTAGAGGCCAGAGGCAGTCGACCGGCTTTTGAAGGCAGTCGACTGGTCTGGTAAGTTTTGTCTGCGACGATCTACTTCTTGTCTCTAACAGCTAGTAAATGGTCAGCCGACCTAAAAGCCAAAAAGGCTCCAGCAGATGAAAAACGACTTGTTTTCATCCAAACTCTATATATATGCTCTCCTAAGCCTTACGAACATTAAAGTACCGACTTGTACTAAATAGTCAGGTGCTTTTTCTTTTATTGTTGACTTTTTGAGTCTAATCCCTATTTTGATGCTGACAAAACACTTAGAACTAATATGTGTGTCTAGTACTTGAACAGGTTATAATTCAGAACACACACATAGAAGAGAGTCACGGAAACCAGAAGGAACTCAAAACTCACATACATCTGGCGCATTCCATGAATTGAAGAGTAAAAGACAAGAAGACATTTGAATTGATTGTAATTGCATTTCACTTTTGTAGTTGGTCTGTAATAATGCATGGCATGCATGACGTGGATGAGAGATTAGATTGACCATAGACTGACAATAGGGAACTCAACACTTGTACCAAAAACCTTTTTTTCTTAACAACTAAAATCATACAAGGCTTTTGGAATTGCATTAGGGTCCAAAACAGGGCCAAAATTTATTTTACAAAAACTTATATAAAGAGCTCAAATTGACCATAGACTAGCGTTGGGTTTTTTAGGCTTAATTAAAAAGCTTTGATCGACTGACCTTGCACAATTTAATCACCTCGGTCAACCGAATACCCTTCAGGCCAGAAGTCAAATAGTTGACCAAACCTTGAGCGACTGACCTAAATTGAATGTATCTTTCACGGTTAACCGACTTTTAAACTTGACTTTTTCTACCTGCCCCGGCCAACCAAACTTTCAGTTCAAAAATACCCTCGGTCCACCAAATCTCACAAACCGGAAGATCCTTAAGGCCAAGCGACCGAACCTACGAAGGTTTGGAATATCACCTTGGCTTGGTCGACCGTCTTAAAGTCGACCAACCCTTTAAGACGGTCGACCGAACCTCTCGGGTTCAGATTATTTTAAGCACTTAAAATGTGTTTAATTTTTATTAAAAATTTTTAAAAATTCCTAATATGTCTTTAACGGTTAAATTTTCCCCTGAGTCTATATATACCCCCTTATAACTTAAAATTAAACATGAGATTAGAGAAAAAATCCTCCTAAAATATTTTTTGATTCTTATTCATTTTTAATACTCTCTTAAACTTTTATTTGAAAATTTTCTTTTGAAGAGCATATATCTTTTGGGCATTCATTTCTTTTTAGGCATAATACTCTCACTCCTCTTCATTTGTTGAAAATCGTTTTGAGAGTATTAGCTAGAGGTTCCCCCATATATTTTATTTGATAAATATTTTTAGGGTGAACTGATTATAGCTTGAAGATCTTAGCATACTTATTGCAAGATTCCAAAAAACTCATATTCTTATTTGCAAAATTCTTTTTGAGCATACCCTAGCTTTCTTAGGCAATAATTTTGAATGTCATTGTTGGAGGAAAGCTATTGGGATTTCAAGATCTTTGAAAGAGCATATATTTTCATAAAACATTTTTTTTTTATCAAAGATCATTATCTTCACTATCTCTCACATTATTTAATATCTATACCTTTGAGAGATATATCACATACTCACATTGAGCTTTAATTGCATATCATTCGTGATTGCATTCTTAGTGTGTTATTGTGTACACATCTGTTTATTATAGAAGCATCTCTTTGTACAAAATTATTTGAATATCTTTTGTATTCCCGACGTGTGATCATCGGAAGAGGATTGCATTGGCCTGTAACGTGCACCGGATAGTTCAAACCCGGTTAGGAGGACCTATTGCACCGTAAGACATAGTTGTAAAGGTTGGGGTTAGCCCTGTGAATGTGACTTGGGATATTCCCTCACCCAATAAGGAGAGGTGATTGTAATCAGTGCCGCTCCACCCATAAGTGGGTATTAGTGGTGAATCCTCTTACTTGTTAGCTTGGGGCGGGGACGTAGGCAGTATTCACTGAACCCCGATAACAAATATCGTGTTGTGTTAGACGTCGTAGCCCAGGAATAAGTACATGTGCCCCACAGCGGATATGTTGTATAGAGTCAGAGGGGGGGTGAATGACTCTTTTTCACGTATTTAAAAATTTTCTCTACAAAACAAAATATTTGGCAAGATTCAAGCAATTGTATCACAATATATGGAATTTAAATCATGCACAAGATAAACAATAAAGAGTAGGGAGAGAGAAGCTTAACACTGGGATTTAACGTAGTTTGGCCCCCAACCTACGTCCACGCCCTAGTACCAAGCTAAGGATTCCACAATCCACTATACACAATCTCCTTCACCGGTGGAGAAGCCTTACAACTTAGGAACAAATCCCTACCGTGCTCACCAAGAGCTTTCACTTTGGTTCACCAAGAACCTTCACTCAATGTGTTAACTTTTAGAGTCCGATCCCTATTTTGAGGCTGAAAAAGCACATGTTTCTTATGTATGTATTTAGCATGTGAATAGGTCCATTAATTTAACACACACATAAGGAAACGATGATGGAAGCTTGCAGGACTTAAAACCTATACGATCAAACGCATTCTATGAAGTTAAAAGAGCGAAAAGACGAAGAAGACATTTATTTCTTATTGTAATTGCATTTTTTTTATTATTTGATCTGTAGTAATGCATGCATTTGCATGATATAGTTATTTGCTCAGAAAGGATCATAGATTGAACATAGGGAGTCACTGGACCGTAGAGTGATCTTAGGGTTTGGTCGATCAATGTCGGATTTTTGGGGTTAACTCTCAATGACCATAGATTGACTTTAGGTCCCTAAATATCAAATGAAAAGTCCCCTATAACATAGAAATTACACTTATTTGAACTGGGGTGACTTCAAATGAAAATCATGACTTAAATGCACACTTTAAGTGTGTTCGGTCAACCGAATTCGAACCTACATAAAAGCCTCAGTCGATTGAACATACCAGGATCAACAGGTTGACTATTTGGTTTACCATTTTAAAATGAGCTTGCACTGCTTGGTTGACCAAGCTGACACGTGGGTGATTCCCAACAACTTGGTCAACCGAACCACTAACTAAAAACTAACCTGGTCGACCAAACCTCAGAATTTGGTCAACCAAACTTGCCTTGGTCGACCGAACCTCAGAGGGGTTCAAAATCACCTTAATACGGTTGACCAAAACCTCAGTTCAAAAATGTCACGGTTGACCGAACTTAGTGATATGTTTGACTAAACCTCAAATATGGTTGGCCAAAACTCTCGAGTTGGAATTTTTTAAAAGCGCTAAAACGTCATTAACTTTTAACTAAACTTTTCCAAAATACCGAGCATGTCCCCAATAGTCATAATTTTTAGAAAATCTATAAATATCCTCTCATAACGACAGATTAGTAACTTTGATTAACCCAAATTTTCTCTCTAATCCATTGTTAATCAAAGTTCCCACAAAATATTTTTTATTGTTAAAATCATTCTTTTGGGGTCAAATCTTTTATACAAATTTCTCCAACTCTCTTTCATGCATTTATTTCAAAATCATTTTTGAGGAGAGTATTTTCTTTAGGGAATTTTATTTGTTTTTACTCTCACATAGCTTTTATCTTTGAAAAACATTTTTGAGAGTATTTTCTTAGGTTTTCTCCTGGTTATTTCTTTGATAAATATTTTTGGGAGAAAATTATTTACAGTACAAATATCTTCTTGAACTTAAATTCCTAGATTCTTCAAATATTCTTTATTTGCAAAAATATTTTTAAGAGAATAATAATATTCATTTTTCATATATATTTTATTTGTGCAAAATTATTTATATACGCACCCTTTACTCTACTGAGCTTAACTCATATCATATTAGAGTGCATGTATTTGAACTTTTAATGTTGTACATCTCTACTTATTTTTAGAAGCATTTTTATATGTACAAAAATGGTTTATTGTACCGGTTGGGTTCATCTCATTAATTAAACTAGGGAGTCTCAGCTCTGTAAGTGAGACCGATTTGGTTCAGCCTGAAAATTAAACTGGGGAGTCTCAGCCCCATAAGTGAGACTGGTTTGGTTCAATCCAAAAATTGAACTGAGGTTTTCCTCGCCCCATAAGGAGGGGATTTAAACGACTTCTGCTCCACCCATTTAAGTGAGCAGGGATAATGTCATCCTTGAGGGAGTATGCCCAAGGAGGGGACATAGGCTGGTTTGGCTGAACCTCGAAAACAAATATCATGTGTTCCTCTCTTCTTATCTCATTTACTTTCCACATTGTAATTTTCATGTGTATGCTTGTCTATTTACAGTTATAATTATTTGCATGCACACATTCATTTAAATGAGATATGCTGCACGTGTATGTTCGCACTCATAGTTTTATTATTTATATACACGTTATTATGAATGAGATATGATTTTTGGTGAATCGGCGAAATGGTTAAAGTAGCCAAAAAATTTTTAAAACCCAATTCACCCCCCTCTTGGGATCACACCAATTCCAACACAATGGTTCACAAAGAACCAATTACAACGAAGATGATTTACAAAGAAACGCTCCTCAAATGAGCTAATATGAAATACAATCAAATCCTCACTTTTATCTCTTAAGAAATGATTCACACAAGATCAATTAGCAAGAGAGGATTAAGCACTTTTGTATGAAAGACTAATATGCAAGGTGCAAAGTGCTAGGTTTTGCAAATCAAAGATATAATTAACTAAGATGATAATAAAACCCTCAAAACCTTGTTAATACAAGTCTAATAGCTTGTATTTATAGCCTAAGTGCCAAAGGAGCTGTTAACTTGTCGTTGGGGGGAAAAAATTATATTTTATTTGGTGAACTAGCCATTTTCTGCCCGTTAGAGCAAATCTTCTCGTTGGACTCATCGACTGGTCCCCTGCTCTCGTCGACTAGTCACACACTGCCACTCATCGATGAATGCCCTGTTCTCGTAGATAAGTTTCCTAAATCAGAAAACATCATCAACTTAAAAGTTGTGAGATTTTTTCTTAGCTTTCCAGGAACACCAATATCGTCCTTTTTAGACTTTTCTAACAAAAGTTATTCTCCCAATACAAAAAGGTGTTCAGGAAAGGTGATCGGTGCATAATTGAGGTTTTAAACCCAACCAAAAAAGCCTTTTGAACACTTAAAACATTCTTGGACAAAATTACTTGAAACATATTGATTCTAATGAAGTTAAAAACTTGTCCAAGTGAGTTTCCCCTTAAATATAAGATATATTGTTTATGAAAACACGTTTGAAAGCTCATTTGATATCTTATATACTTAGAATGTCCTTTTACAAAAGTATGTTTGACTTTCTTTGAACCTTAGGACATTAACCACGCTTTGACAAAACCAGGACCAAGTATTTAATAGATTGTAAAACCAAGATGATGAAAACTTGTCCCATTGAAAACCACATTTGAGTTTAGGATTGTTTTAACAAACTCTTTGGTTTTAACTTTGAAAACTATGAATTGGATTTGTAACTTTTAGTCCAATCCTATAAACTCATGTATCCTAGTATGCATGTGCATTGCTCAATTTTTGGTTAGAGATCATGCAAAAAAAAAACGAAAGAGTTACAAAATGTTCCTACCGCACACACAACCCTTATTACAAATAATTCTACAATTAAGCTTCCGATTGTGCATGGGTCCTTCTGAGTACGTGTCCATTTGATCTTTCATTCTTAACGTCTACTTGGTCCGATCTTTGCCTTCAATCTAGTACTTTATGTATGAGTACCGGTGCTAAGCATGATCTGCAAAGATAGGAAAACACTAGGAACAATATATAGGTTAATATCATCAAAACACTTTAAACAATGGTGGTGAAGCCACTAATGCTAACATGTTGCGCTCTCTCTTCCTTATACTCTTTATTTTATGAAATTTATTTTCCGTACTTAAATTCCTACAGATGTATGCTTATATTTAAAATTATTTTAAATGTGTGCATGAATTAAATCCTGTGAATGATTGGGAAATACTGAGCTTACTATATCTTCTTTGAATATCTGCTCAGTTAAATTGTGTTGGTTTTGCAATTGCTTAGACAGATCCTAGGTTGTGAAATACTGAGTTGAGATTTGGATCAAACTTAGGAGAAATTTTTTTAGTACCCAATTCACTCCCCCCCCCCCCCTCTTGGGAATACACCAATTCCAACATTTATTCTCTCCTATTCTCTCTTTTCACTCTTTATTGCCAATTTTTGAAAGAAAACTCTTGAACTTTCATTTGTTTATTTCTTGAGAGTTCATTTTATGACTTTAACTTGTAAATCTTCCTTAAGAGGAATTTTCTTTTGTAAGCTTAGTTGGTTGTCTTGTCTCTTTAGAAAACAATGATTGTATTGTGGTTGCCTTATCTTCGCAGAAAACAAAGAGGGGGGGGGGGGTGTGTATTAGTTTCCTTGGTCTTCGTTAAAATAAGGAGAGTTAGCGGAACCTCAAGGTGGTTTGCTTTGGGAGAGTGGATGTAGGTTGGTTGTTAAACCACTATAAAAATATTTTTCAAATCTCTCTTCCCTTCTCTTTGATTAAATTTTCTTTTATATTTGTTTGAATTGCTCACTTGTTTTAATTGCTTTAAATTATGTATCAAACACTTCAATATTTTTTTTCATTAAACTCAATTCACCCCTCTCCTATTCGGTTGCCACTTAGGCCAACAATTGGTATCAGAGTAAGTTGACCCCTACCATTAATTGGGATATAGCATCAATGGAAACTCTCATTTATGAATTTGTTACCAAAGCAAGACTCTTAGCTCATTGATGCGGGTGCATCGGCGGAGACGATGGCTTGCTAGACTAATAGTTACCATTGTTGGGTGATATAAGTCAATAATGACTTAGAAAAAACAACAATTGGTATCAAAGTTAGCACTCTTCTTATAAATGTTTTTTTCTTAGATTTAACCGTCCTAGAATGGATCCATGGCAACACACTTTTTCATTTGGATTGAGGGATATTCCACCATTAGACTACCATTTTTAATGAAAACGATTATGATTTTTGGAAAACAAGGATATGAGTATATTCTTTCAAACTCTTGATTTTGAAATATGGGATATTATCCAAAATGGATATACCCTTCCAACAATGATGGAAAATAGTGTGAGAAAGCCTAAACCTAAAAGTATGTGAAATAAAAATGAAAGGATTTTGCACAAAATGAATGCCAAAGTAATGAACACCTTATTTTGTGTCTTAAATTGTAATAAATTTGATAAAATATCTACTTATCATACGGCTAAGAAAATATAGGAAACAAACATTCATGTTTGTTTTTCCTTTTCTCTGTTTTACAAGACTCTTAGAGTTTTTCCTTTATTTCCCTTTCAAAAAATAAAGGTGGCAACTCCAATTTTCAATTATTCATGTCTTGTAATTAGAGTTTTTTTATTTTCTTTTTGTTGTGAAAAACGAATGCACAGGGGAATAAATCGATCTCACAATGCAGCACTCAATGGTAAAATATACAAAACAACAATCACGCAGATTATAATGAAAGCAATAAAGCAATGACACAAAGAATTACATGGTTTGTCAATGCCTACATCCATGGGAGCAAACGGCAGTTTTTTTTCACTATTTTCTTGTCCAAAGACATGAATATTACATAGTTACAACATAAATCATGTATATATAAAGTTCCCGGAGGTTTTTCCTTCAAAACCCAACCTCTCCAATGTCCCAATGCAAAATTTGAAAACAAACACAGAGTTCCTGAACTAAATCATTGACAGTTTGCAAAGGTATCGTCGACAGTTTAATACCAAGAGCAAATAGTCGAAACAACAACACTAGAACCGTTGATTGTTTCTTGTCATCCTAACAAAACCTTTGATGGTTTGCTTCTGCAAATCACAGCTGTTGTTTTCTACAACGTTTTCTCATTGTACATGCGTTCCACTCAATATATAAGCCACATATTACAACAATCTCCACCTCGGCGAATATACGCCCCTTAGGAGAAAACTAAAAACATAAACTCGATGCTCCACCTTGACCTTGAGACATTAGATTGGGACCACCTCCCATTTAGCAACTAGAGACAAAAACCAAGTCCAAGCAACGCTTGAACTTGTCTGTGGCAGTTTCAGCTTCTGAAAAAAACCCCAACTCAGTTGTAGATATAACAATGAGAGATTAAACCCAAGACTTCCAACAACTAGGCTTTTCCACAATAGTAAACACATATCTTGCTATAAACCTTCTATCATCAAAGCGTCCTACATAATTCGCATCCACAAATCTCACAACTAACGGATCACTCTGTTACCTTCTGAAATACTCCATTGCACTAGCATAGGGAACCTTTGACATGTCTCGAACGTCACCGTTCGTCCTTGGGTATCGAGCAGTAGACAATTTACATTGATTCTCCAAAAAACCATCCTAAGACAACAAACAAAATCTCTCTGCAGTTCTGTCCACAAAACCACCCAAAGATAATCTCAGTCTCCTTGTAGCTTTGTCCTTGCTAATCACCAAACCAAGACTTTTCTTGGTTGTACACAAAATCTTTGTTTCAAAACCTTTTCTCAAAAGAGTTCCAAACTGATTAGCCTTAATCAAAACCTTCCCAACAAATAACATGTTATCCACAAAGAACAGAAACATCATCCACTTGCATCCTATCACCCTCTTCTCTCCTAGAGTTTCCACCAACTCCCACATCTGGTTCATATGCATTGCATTATGAACAATGTCATCTCTGCCCTAAATCTATAACTCCACCTGCATCACATGTTTATTGCTACTACAGTTTTCTGGCATCTATTTCTCTTTATCTACCTGAGTACGCTGCACCAAAGCTTTCTCACCAAAATCCATGTCTCCATTGATCACCACTTTGTTTGCCATTGGATCACCCAGCTTGAGCCCACCTTTCTTATACCTCATAAAGATGTACCATCCGTACATTACACTAAGCTTAGATTTCACCTCATTAGAAACGTGCACGGCTGGACATCCAAACACTTTCACACCCAAGTGGTCTACCGCATAACTTGTCTAAACCTTTTATGCAGCTCTCCCATCTAGTGATACCTTTGGTGACCGCTTAAATAAGAAAAACGCCATACTCATTGACTCTACCAAGAAGTTCCTTGCAAGCTTTGCATACAACTCAACATGCTGCTCACAAAACTCCTTAAACAGAACCAACGTACTTAATCCCAATGTTTGACCTGAGAATCTTTCTCTTGGTCTAGTTTTCCACCGTAGCCACAAGTTAAACCTAGAAAACATCTTTGACTTGTGCCACATGAAGTAGACCAAGACCTTTTGTGATAAACTCATTAAATACATATGTCCACGCCCGTGATGCTATTCTCATCGATCCCCAAACATCTGAATAAATTTAGTTATGAATACCCTCTGTATTGTGTGTGGTTGTTTTACACAAAACAATATTACCTGACTCATAATCTGCAGGTGCAGCTCCACCTACAACTCTAATATACCCCGCAGTACATAGATGTTTCTCGCAAACTTCTATCCCTTCATCACCATCAAGTCGCCTTCACACACCTTCATTATCCCACTTTAAAACTTTTAACTATACCCGTTACAATCTAAAGTGCCCAATGAAATTACATTCTTCCATATATCAGGTACATACCTTACATCGCATTAAGTTCTCACAACACCACCATACATTTTAATTCTGAAATTTCTTATTCCAATAATTTTGCATGATACATCATTTCCTATTAGAACATAACCAGAATTAATTGACCTGTAAATGTTAAACCAATTTCTATTTTGTGTCATGTGATATGAACATCCGAAATCTTAGATCCGAGAATCCGTGAGGCATTCTAACTCCGATGAAACATATAGCATATCACCATCACTACTCCCTGAGTTTCTTTCCACTACATTTGCAGATTTTGATGAATCATCTTGATTTTCAGCATTCCCCATTTTCCACTCCGGACACTCCAATTTTACATGCCTAATTTTCCTGCACTTAAAACACCTTATGTCCTTCTTTTTCCTGGACTACAACCAAGATCTGCTCCTAAACTTGCTTCTCCCACGTTCTTGGTTACTCTTCACAACAAGCCCTTCACGATGTGAAATTTCATTACTGGCCATCTTTCTTTGATGAAAACCCAGTAATGCACTTGTTACCTTTTCCAAATTTAGGGTTTCTTTGCCCCATGTTAGAGTAGAAACCAAATTTTCATACATGTGAGACGCATGTAGGGAATTCAATAGCATCAAGGTCTTGTCTTCCTCCTTGAACTTCACATCAACACACATCAAATCACTTACAACTTGATTGAATGCATTGATGTGTTCGTTCAAATTTGAACCCTCAACTATATTAAGTCAATACAATCTTTGCTTAAGAAACAATTTGTTCGATAAAGACTTAGATACTGGCTTTCCAGAATCTGTCAATTTGCTGTCGGAGAATCCTCATTCATGACGTAATACAACACGTCATCGGTGAAACAAAGTTAGAAAGTCGACACTGCCTTCGCTTCCAATTCATTCCAACTTATTTCATCCATGTTTTCTGATTGAACTCTGTATAAAGCCTTCACTGTACCTTGTTGAACTAACAAGTCCTTCATCATTCTCTACCATAAACCAAAGTTTTCCATTCCATCGAACTTAACAACATTGAACTTTGCAGAAGAAGTTCCAGAGACCATTACAACAATGCTCTGATACCAATTTATTGTGAAAAGCGAATACACAAAGGAATAAATTGATCTCACAATGCAACACTCAACAGTGAAATATATAGAATGACAATCACGCAAATTATAATAAAAATAATAATAAAAAATGACACGAAGAATTACATGGTTCGGCAATGCCTACATCCATAGGAGCAAACATTAGTGTTTTTCACTATCTTCTTGTTCAAAAACATGAATATTACATAGTTACAACGTAAACCATGTATATATAAAGTTCCCGGAGGTTTTCCCTCCAAACCCCAACCTCTCCAATTTCTCAATTCCAAATTAGAAAACAAACTCCGAGTTACCGAGCCAAACTATTGATGGTTTAAATTTGCAAAGATACCATTGATGGTTTAATGCCGAGGACAAACAGTCGAAGCAACAACACCAAAACCATCGACTGTTTCTTGTCATCCTGACAAAACCATCGACGGTTTGCTCCTGCAAACTTGCTGCAAACTACAGCTACTATTTTCTACCAATTTTTTCTCATTATACATGCATTCTACTCGATATATAAGTCACATATTACAAAACTTTTGATTTTCTTGTTTGACAATCTCCAAGCAACTCCCATTCATTGGCACCCTCAGATGGAATCCGATGTCGACACATATCACTTCTCTACTTTCGTGCTCTTAACTTTTTTTTCTCTCTCTCTCTCTCATAAAACGCATGCTATTTGTTGCCTTCCATCTTATCTATTTTATGCTAAGTTTATAGTATTTAGTTTCTTAACTCCATTGATGGAATTGCAATAGAGCTTCTAGCTTACAAATTACACATCACTGGTCCATTAGTTCTTTCTATGGACATCCCTCGCCAGCTACAATTCTATCACTAAATTCACCTTTCTCTTTTATGCCACCAAAAAATACATAATCTTCTTTAAAAAAGAAAAGAGAAAAAGGAAAACAAATGGCAGGATTCCATATGGGAAAGCTCAGTACTAATATCTTATTACTAGTATAGTGGATTAGTCTTGGTAACTAGGCAAGAATATTTTCAATGCCCAAAGCTATGAGTGGCAGACTTGACAAACCATGCTTAATTGGTGGGGTTTGTCAGATTGTGAGTGGGGAGAAATCAGCGGTGGGTCATCTTCCTCCTTTTGAAATTTCTAGCTACCTACTTGAGTATTGGAAATACATAGATGATTAGTCTTGTGATGATATGTATTAGTGAAGTGATTTGAATTTGAAGCTAACTAAATCCAAAAGCTACCTATCAAGGAGTAAAATATATATATATATATATATAGGAAACAAACATGAAGAGGAAGTTTGAAAAGATTAACCTCAGACCTCCTAATTTCCCCCCAACTAGGAAACAAAATGTGCATGAAAGGATACGCAGCAATCATTTTTTATATCAATCTACTCTAACTACTAGTTATATAGCACAAACTAAACGCAAAAACAATAAAGCTTTAACCGATGAATAGATGATATATTATCAAAAGATAAAGTGATATTAAATTTTTATTATTATATTAATATGGTTTGAGTTATTCTAGGTTAACCTAATAATGTTTCTAGCTCTTACAAAAAAAAAAAAAAAATTGACATCAAATTTTCAAAGAGCGAAGTGATCGTGAAATTTAAATAGTAGTTTCCACATGAGAAGTTATCCATTTCAAGAAACTGACCCACAAATGTATGAGAGCTACTTAATTAGTTCCATGATTCATTATATATGTAAAACTTAGTATTGTTTATCCTCTTAATCCGATAATTTCTTCTCAAACAACATTTAGAATTCATCTATCGCAGAGGTCCATACTAGGCCAAGTCAATATAACAGGAGGTAACCCATCTAATATTTCAAATCCTTCGTAGATTCAAACTTGAGACCTCTACCACGGAAAGCCAAATATTAACCATCGAAATATCTACTAGGCGACTACATCTATCTATACATGCATAAAGGGGGTGGGGTTATTCTACTTTAGTGTCGAGCTTTTAGCCCTTGCATATATATTGGTCAAATATATAAAGATAATTTTATATGTAAAATATTTATATATAATAAGTGATTAGCATATAGCTAATTGAAGTAACGCATAATTATTTTATAACTAGTTAACAATTATGTCATAGTTATTATTCTTTGGTGTCCATTTTGTAATATTCTAAAATATTCTTTAAATCATTAAATTTGTTTGCCTATATTATGTCCAACAACTTACAATAATTTATATTGTATTGATAAGTAAATGTTGGAGATTTAGGAAATGCATTTAATTAAGAAAAAAAATTAATAATTAATTATATAAAAAATATCAATGAAAATGTATTGGACACGCATTATGCGAGTCCAAATACTAGTATATATAATGGTCATTTCACTACTTTCATGTATAATTTTAATTTTCTTTTTTTTTTAACATCCTTGTAAAGGAGAAATTATATAGAGGACCTCCCCTTCCGCGTGTCCAATCAAATATAAAAGCTAATAGGAAGATAAGAAAAAATACTATTATCCTATAATAGTTATATTTAATACATAAACATATATGCATAACTAATTAATAATTAATTAATAACTACATGCACATACATGTCACGTGTTTGCTTTATATTTTTTAATATCTTAAAATACTACCGATTGATGTAGAAAATAATTAATTAAATAAAAAGACAAAAATAGAAAAATAAAGAATCATTTAATTTTTTGACCAAATTCCACATAATAACTTTTATCTTGAGCATTTAAAACCACCAAAGGTCCAAATGACTGTATAATCCAAAATGACATTTACTTAAGTTCAAAACATGAACAAAAAAAGTGAATGACACTTTAATTATCAGAATGCAAGTTCCCAAAAAAACACACTTCCCTGTGAAATCTTTCACCAGTAATCAATGGCACAAAACCAGGTACCGGCTCTGGTATTCACATAATAATTGCCAATTAAGAAGTTTAATTGAATCGAAGAATCCTGCATTGATCAAAGTACTATAATGATGATTGTCCAAATAGTCAAAATTTCCTACTCTTTCCCTCCATTTTTTCTCCACAAGCAAACAAACAAAAGCCATTCTTAATTAATTGATTAGATCTTTAACTTAATTTCAAACCTCTAATGTAATCTACCCATATAGCTTTCCTTATCCAATTAGAAAAATTAATTAATTGTTTTTCAATTGCAGATGGTAATTAGCTGAGCACTGGATGCGTGAGAAGGAAGGATATTAATATTAATGTGCACTGTGCAGTGCTGGAGAGTGAACTGAGTATCCAACTTGGTGGCTTTCCTTTTACATTTTCTTTTTTAACTGTCTCAAAAGAGGTGACAAGTGAGAATAAAGAGACCCAAGGCAGTAGGGCATATGCATATAACTTGCTTAGGTTATATATGGAGACAAACAAGAATTCCATGGCCCATTGTCTGCTGCCTCCCACCACGCCAAACCAAAAACAGCCTCAAGACTCGAGGCATGCAGGCATCACAGAGAGCACAGTGAGTTAATTTTTTTGAGAAGTGTAGAAACCTCACACTCACTCTGCAACGTACGCTTTTTAAAGCCCGGCATAATTTTCTCTTGTCTTCTTTTACTGTGCAACAATTATTCACGTACTGTGCATGTATTGGTGGATATATCACACACACACACACACACACATATATATATATATATATATATACATATAAAGAGAGAGAGAGAGAGAGAGAGAGAGAGAGATCTTTGTTGGCATGGTGCATTCGTAAGATTGTAGCTACTAATTGAAGCTCCATATATTTTCATCCTCCTTAGATACTGTTTTTCAGGGAGCTAGTCTCGTGCATTTGGCTTCTCTCTTGCATTTGGCTTTTTTTTTTAGGTGCATGTGTGTTTTAGCACGGGTTGATAAGCATTATTTTCATTCATTGGAAGGTGATATGTTATTTTTTAAAAATTGGTATAAATTTAAATTCAAATTCTAAAACACATACTCCTAACAAGTCATGCATGAATATGAGATTTAGAATGAGATTTAGAAAGAGAGTGAGAGAGGTTAATTGCTAGAAAGATGCACAAGTTACTCTAGCTATTTAGGCTTTGGAAAGAGAAATAGGAGTCAAGTAAATTTATCTTTGATTTATGAAAAATTAATTACAAAATAAAATATCTAAAATAAGAAAAAAAGCATAAAATATTTGATAAAATTTTTTTAAGGTTAGGAAAATGCGTAGAATAAATTTTAAAAAAATTTAAAGAAAAAAAAAACCGTATGATTAATTTTTCAAAAACAACATAATGGATCAGTCTTGAATATTTAGTTAATCTCTCTTCCTTTTTATTGTATAAATTCGTCGTGAGTATATATATGTATATGCTCTCATATAACTTCTCCATTAATTGGCTAACTCCTCCCCGTGATGAGTCCCCAGGAATGATTTACAGTATTAGTAATATCCTTTGATTTTGTCTAAAAGGCAATTGTTGAAATTGGTGTGATCTCGAGAGGGGGGAGGGGGTGAATTGAGTTTTAAAAACTTTTTGCCTAATTTGAACAAAGCACCGATTCACCACATATCATATCACATTTTCACGTGTGTATGTAAATTAATAAAATGATAAATGCAGATATGCATGTGGAATATATTTCATTTTAAATAGAGGTGTGCATGCAAAGCATACACATGTGAAAATTTAAGTGCAAAAATATAAATGAGACAGAGAGAGTGTGACACAAGATTTTTTATGGAGATTCAGTCAAACCAGTCAATGTCCTTGCCATGAGCATACCCCCCCAATGATTCCATTATCCATGCTCACTTAAATGGGCGGAGCAGAAGTCGTTTACAACCTTTCCTTACGGGGTAAGGTAAACCCCAAGTCACATTACAGGGCTGACCCCAACCTACACATCTTTCCTTACGGGGCGAGGAATACCCCAACTCAATTACCTGACTTAACCGAACTAGTCTCCCTTACGGGGCGGAGACTCCCCAGTTCAATTACGGGTTGAAGTCAACCGATCTTCCTTACGAGACAGAGACTCCCCAGTTCAATTAACGAGCTGAACCCAACCGGTCTGCTAAAAACATTTTTGTACAAATGATGCTTCTAAAAATACAAGCTAACATGTAGATATTGAAACTCTAAAAATATGCACTCTAATATGATATGAAAATGAGCTCAGTAGAGTAAGGGTGTATTTTTCAAAATAATTTTTGCAACCTTTGTATATGATATATGATAAAAATTTCAAAGGTTTAAACCCTATAAAAAATTTTTCCAAAAATATTTATCAAGAAAATAATCGGGAGAAACCAAAGTTATACTCTCAAAAATAATTTTCAAAAAATAAATAATAAGTGAGAGTATAAGCATGTAAAAGAAAAAAAAAGCCCAAAATACACTCTCTTCCAAAATGATTTTGATATAAATGAAGGGAAAGAAAGTTGGAGAGTTTTGTTTAAAAAAATTTTGCCCCAAACTTTTGCAATAAAAATGATTTGGGGGAACTCTGATTAACAAATGATTAAAGAGAACATTATAGCTAATGAAAGTTGCTAATCTAGGCTTATGAAAGGGTATTTATAGATTTTCAAGAAATACGACTGTTGGGGACATGCTCGGTATTTTTCAAATTATTTAATTAAAAATTAATTACGTTTAAGCCCTTAAACAATTCGGAACCCAAGAGGTTCGGTCAGCTGATCTTTAGCGTTGGTCAACCGAACACTCACAGCCAATTTGTTTTTAGAAATAGGTTCGGTTGGTTGTGGGCGATGTCCGGTTGGTTGAGCCAAGGCGATTTGCCAAACCTTTGTAGGCTCGATCGTCCAAACCTAAGGCCGATCTTCTGGTTCATAAGGGTCAATCGGCCAAGGTGTTTTTGAACCATAAGGTCGGTCGGCTGGGGACAGTAGAAAATTCAAAATTTTAGGTTTGGTTGACCATCGAAGGTATGTTTATTTTAGGTCGGTCACCTAAGGCATGGTCAACATTTTGACTTTTGGGCTACAGTGTGGTTGGTCTACCGAGGTGTTTATAACCTTAGTGGGTCGGTCGACCGAGGCTAGTTAAAACTAAATTTTGACCCTAATTTTTTACCTTAATTTATTTTGTAAACCTTTGTGTGATTTAGGCAATTTTGAAAAATGTTTTATGTGAATGATTAGATCCCTAAGGTCAATCTAAGGTCATTTAAGCAATCAATTCATATCATGCAGATGCATGCATTATTACAGACCAAAAATGAAAATTAAATGTAATACAAATAGAATAAATGTCTTTTTCTTCTTTCGCTCTTCAAGTCTTCATGGAACAGCCAAGATGATGTGAGCTCTAAGTCTTTTTTGTCTTCCATCTTCCTCTTTTGTGTGTGCATTCCGAATTATGAACCTATTCAAAATATTAGGCGCACACATGAGACACTTGTGTTTATCAACATCAAAACAAAGATCGGACTCAAAAATCCAACAATCTCTCCATTTTTAATGATGACAAACACATAAGAGAAAAATGGTTACAACCTAAAAAGGCTCCCCCTAACAATATGCATAGAAAACATAAACAGTAAAGCTCAAGCATATTCACGAAAGAAGACATTACAAATGATCATGCATTTAATTTTAGCATTAATGCACAGACTCACATATTTGCCCCTATGTTATTTGCCCTAAAAAAAACTTCCCTTTTTGGTCATTAACATTTTGGACTTAAAATTCTTCCCCTTTTGGCATCAGCAAAAAGGGTTAAGCTAAATAGAGAACAATTTTATCATTTAAAACAGGCTTAGAAAACTCCCCCTTTAAAAAAATGATTTTTCTTCAAAAAAATCTCCCCTTTTTAGTATAGATTATGGGCATAGAATTTATACACGAAAAAATATAGCTAGCCATATGAAATTAAAATGACATTTAAATGTGATCAGATCATAAATATCCTCAAACCATTGCAATTTTAATCACTTTATAAGACCCATAAAATATTTGAATTTAAAACATACGACATATGAAAGCAATGATAGGTTTGAGCATAGAAGTGGTCTAACTAGTTCGCATATATTTTCATGTAAGATCCATGGACTAGTTATACAACACCCTTAAAAATTTGAAAATTCATGACATACAATTTTTAACACAGAATAACACATGTCAGGAAGGTATTTAAGAACATAAGCAAGAGAAAGCATATGTCTCATTTTAAATTCATTTCTTGCCATAAATATATATATATATATATATATATATATATATATATATATATATATATCCCCTCATGATTTTCGATAAATACTGGGGGCAATACTTGTTGAAAAAGATTTTTCAACTTTAACATAAAAGTTCGAGCAAGCAATGTTTTTCTAGTTAATCAAATAAGCACAAAGTATTTCAATAAATACCCAGAAAAACCAACTATATAGATCCTAAAAATATTATAATAATTTTAAAAACAAGGATCATATGGCAGAACAAAAAGTTGTGACTAAGTAGTATATTTCAAATCAAGATATTCAATAAAATCATCTCGTTTAAGCACAAGCCACAATGAATTCAAAGACATCTATATAAGCTAAAAAGTTGGTGAACATAACAAGCTAGGAATGTATTTTTAGATGCTCCCCCTATCAATTTGAATATGTGCTTAGAAACTATTAATTACTTATACTGATATTAATTGAGAATATTCATTTAAAGATTAAACAATATAAGTATTATTTTCATTCTAAAATGAATTTTACTAGATATAAGTTAAACCATTTGAATTTCACCAGTAAATCCATTCCTAGAACATACATGTACCGGAAGTCTGATATTATGTCATGTGCAAGGTGTTCATGTGCCCCCAAGAACAAATCATATCAAATATTAATTCAATAGGTGAAGGATATGATGTTCGTGGATTTCAGACTTAAAAAGTAGAAACAATAATAATGCAAGTCCAGATTTAAAAAGTAGAAACAATAATAATGCAAGTCCAGACGTAAAAAGTAGAAACAATAATAATGCAAGTCCATGGGGCAATAAAGTTATTTTTCTTAAAAGTGAGGCTTAAGCTCCCCTGTATATTTGCGTGCACACATACTTGTAATTTAATTCAATGATGATAGACATTTAAAAATATTTCTCATATGTCCATCCTTTTAAAGGATTTAAACATGCAACAAATATTAGTCATTCAACATATATGTATGACATATTGCATTTCATTTTACTACATGATAGTCAATCAAGGCTATACTTCAAAGGTAATGCAATAGGGGATTAATTAAGAGGATGACACAACTCAAAATACGCAATGAGTCTGTACAATACGAAACCTCCCCCTAAGTCGTGCAATTGCTCATAGTTACATGGACTTTGAATATTATAACATGATGATTGACCATTTGGGTCCTTCATGAAGTTCATATCCCAAGGTTAGGACCGAATGGTGTCCATGAACTAAGTTTCTCCTAAGTCGATAAAATGTGTACATGTTTTCAGTTCAGCGCAAACAAATAGGATTTAACATGTATTAATCTATTTAATTATATAGCAACCTAGGAAATAACATGAAGACTGTGAATGTTTTTCCATTAAGAACATACCATTTATAATTCAACATGCACCAGTTAACTAATTAATTATTTTGCATGCATTATAAAAATAATCATAAAGTTTACCTAGCATGCATTTTATCATTATTTATTATAGTACATGGCTTTATTTTTGGGAAAAGTATGTTCTACCAAAATTTCGGCAGCATGCCATCTATAAATTGAACATTTTCCCATTTTTCCATGTACTTGAAACTTGATAGATTCACGCAAACAATTCAAAATAATCTGTATCATGTTGATACCATTCATTTCGAGCATGTGAGAACCTATAATATCTACCAGCATGCAAATCTCAATATATTGCATCAGTCATGCAGTTGGCATTCCAGTTCAAGCTTGCAATTCAATAGTTCAAGTAGCAGTTCAAATCAAATATAAACTATCCATCAAAAGATGTGATCATTTTGCAAGTAATGGATAGTGGCATTCAGCTCAAAGTAGAATATGCAAAAACAAATCATCCATAAAATATAATTAATTTTCAAGTAGAGGATGAATTGTTAGCATTTAAAGCAATGATTATGATTAACTATCCATCAAGAACTTTTTAAAGATTTCACAATTTATGGATAGTGATTACCAGTTCAAGAACAAATCATCCAATATGAAATAATATATTTTTGAAATTAAGCATATTGCAATAAAGAGCTTATTGGATGAGATTTTAAATTTTTTGCTCCCCCTTAGTTATGCAACCAAAGACTTATATATTCAATTAACAATATTTGGCATAACATAATATGCATGGGGATCAGCTTTGAAAATGTTTAGGCGTTTAAGTTCCAATATGAGTTTAGGGTTATACAATATATACAATATTAATTTCCTAAAACTCAATGCCATGTGATGGACAAATTTCTTTATATTAAAGATTTTTAGATTTAGGCACAAATGTAGCATTAGAAATTATTTCCACTAATATAACTCATAAAAAAATTCTAACATTTTATGAGTATTAATGAAATTCCATTTTTTAATCATCTCATAAGGTAGCATGCAATAATCACAGGATTCACATGATAAAAATAAACATGAAACATATAACATGTGAATCAAACATTAAATAAAGTGGAAGGAGAAAGATATATACCTTTCCATTTTACTCATTCTTAATCGTTTAAGCTCAGAGTGGCTTTCTCTTCTCTCTCTCTTTTTTTTTTAATACCTTTAATGGTTCCCAAATATTCCTTAGTATGACTACTAGACATAATCTTTTAAAGACATTAGTAGTTAAGACACAATATAAAGGTATGCATGGCACTCAAATGATATGCATTAAAACACTTGTCATGCTAATTCAATTCATTTTCAGATTTTGGAAAACATGCATTTTGAAATAATTTTTAATGGGATATGAAAAACTTTGACAGACCCTTTCTAAATCCTCCAAACAATTGATTTTACAAAAGAATTGTCAAATCTCAAATAATAAAATCTATACGATGAAAACAGTGGAGGAATTGCAAAGGGTTTACCCTCAAAATAGGGACACACCGAAAAATGAGCCGTTACAATTTCTACGCAAATGCGGTTAAACTTATTGTAACCAGACTCTGATACCAATTATTGGAATTGGTGTGATCCCAAGAGATGGGTGAAGCAGACTTTAAAATTTTTTTGACTAATTTAAACTAAGCGCTGATTCATCACATATCATATCTCATTTTCACGTGTATATGTAAATTAATAAAATGATAAATTTAGATATACATGTGGAATACATCTTATTTAAAATAGAGGTGTGCATGCAAATAATTGTCATGATAAATGAAAGCATACACATGCAGAAATTTAAGTGCAAAAATATAAATGAGATAGAGAGAGCGAGTAACATAAGATTTGTTATCGAGGTTCGGCCAAACCAACCTACGTCCCCTGTAAGAACCTGACCCAAGATATGTAGATTGACTAAATAGCGAAAGGGTAAAAGGTAAATTTTGCAGGCTTCATCGATGAAGCCATTGTTCTTGTCGACGAAGGCCCTCATACTCTTTGTCGCCGAAATTTAAAGCCTCATCGACAAAAAGATACGGAATGTATTGTAAAATATCGAAATAGGGTTCATCGCCGAAGGAGTTGGTTCGTCAACGAAATGTATGGATGATGTCGCCGTCTCGTCGACGAGGTTCGTCGGGTCAAAGGGGCTATAAATATCCTACATCATTGCTTAGGTGCTAAGAAACCTCAAATTCTCTCTCTCTCTCTCTCTCTCTCTCTCTCTCTCTCTCTCTCTCTCTCTCTCTTCGATTCTTCACTGTTCGTCACCTAATTCGACGATCTGACGTTACTACGTGGATTAGGGGAGGAATCTCATCGAGTATAGTGGATCGGAATTTCATTTCGAGGATTTTCAGGTTTTGACCCAAAAACAAGGTAAGGGTTTGATTTCAGTCTCATTTCTGAATATGTGTATTAGTAAGAATTATAGTGAAGTATAGTTCTTGGATGTTTAGGTTTTGGTGTCTCAGTTCGTAGTTTTGGAGCCGTAAAGTTCGTATTTTGGTATTTGGGGAAAGGTAAGGGAATTATGTTTATATTAGTTTATTTTTGAAATCGGGATCGGTAAACTTGTAGTTTACAATCGTATGTATGTTTTGGCTACTTATTTGGGAAAATCTATCAGGTGAAAATGCGGGATTTTTCGGTTATAGTTTTTGAGAAAATTGGGGGTTTGGGTATCATCTCTATTTTATTAGAAAAATTGTATATTGTATTAAAACTGTAGTATTGAAATGATCGTACCCATATTTGTATTAAACTGTATTCTTGAACTAAAAACAATATTATTCATAGTATACCAAATAAGTGTGGAATGAACTATTGTATGTAAAATGTTCCAGGTTTTGTAAAAACAGTTAAGGGCGGCTAATTACTGTACGCTGATGAGTATAGGGACATGAGTTCTAAAATTGTTCTAGATTTTGTAAATCAGCTAGGGGCAGCTAATTACCGTACGCTGAATCAGCTAGAGGCGGCTAATTACCATACGCTAATGCCATGTCTTGGCTAATTACTGTGGGCGAGAGTGTCCGGCTCTATATCCGAGAGTGTGAAATATCGCATGTTCTTTTTGGCTGGTCACCGATGGGTGTGAGCTACACCGTGTTAGCAACGATATCACTGTGAGGCTTTGGTTATTGCAGGGTATCAGGTGCTTGAGTGTGACTACACTAACCGTATGTTTGGTATCATATGCACTGGAACGGATTTGTGAAAAATATTGGAATTGTATTTAACTGTATTGTATTGTGTTATGTTTTACGTTGAAACAACACTTGTATGCCACACACTGATATAACTTGCTTTCTTCCTTACTGAGAGGTGTTTCACCCCGAATATACAAATATTTTTCAGGTCCTTTGGGTAGCCGAAACTAGCATCCTAGCATCCGGAAGCAAGGGTGTTGATTAGCTGCATTTAGTATTTGTGTAAGTACGAGTTTTGTAACCGGGTTGTCATGATTAGGTTTTGTAGACACCCACAATATGTACTGAAATTTTGAGAACATATATTCTAGTTCTGTATAGACTCTGGTATGGTTTGATGAATGTATAGAAAGAATATTTTCCGCAGTGTATTTGATGAGTATGGATATATATATATATATATATATATATATATATATATGTAAATGAGTATAGGATTTGCGTGTACCCCACAGGGTCGGACCCTCATTCAGTATGGTATCATGTATGTTTAATTGATACCGAGATAGGTTAGACTACTATATTCACACTTGGGACCCATTTGTGGGTTTGGGGCGTGACGTCCCCACCTTAGGCACACCCCCAAGGATTCCACTATCCTTGCTCATATAAAAGGGTGGAGTAGAAGCCATTTACAACCTTGCCTTACGGGGCAAGGTAAACCCCAGGTCACATTACAGAGTTGACCCCAAACTACACACCTCTCCTTACGGGACGAGAAATATCCCAACTCAATTACTAGGCTGAGCCAAACTGGTCTCCCTTACGGAGTGGAGACTCCTTGGTTCAATTACGGGTTGAACCCAACCGGTCTTCCTTAGGAGGCGAAAACTCCCCAATTCAATTAATGGACTAAACCCAGTCGGTCTATTAAAAATATTTTTGTACAAATGACGCTTCTGAAAATACTAGCTGACATGTAGACATTGAAGCTCTAAAAATATGCACTCTAATATGACATGAAAATGAGCTCAATAGAGTAAGGGTGTATTTTTCAAAATAATTTTTGTAAACTTTGTATAAGATATAAATGATAAATACTTCAAAGGTTTAAACCCTATAAAAAATTTCTCTGAAAATATTTATTTAGAAAATAATTGGGAGAAGCTAAAGCTATACTCTCAAAATGATTTTCAAAAAATAAATAATAAGTGAGAGTATAAGCATGTAAAAATAAATTCCCAAAATAAATATACTCTCTTCCAAAATGATTTTGATATAAATGAATGGAAAGAGAGTTGGAGAGTTTTGTTTAAAAAAATTTTGCCCCAAAGAAGAGATTTTGCAATAAAAATGATTTGGGGAACTTTTATTAACAAAAGATTAATAGAGAGAAAATTATAGCTAATCAAAGCTGCCAATCTAGGCTTATGAATGGGTATTTATAGATTTTCAGGAAAATATGATCATTGGGGACACACTGGGTATTGTCCAAATTGTTTAATTAAAGGTTAATTACGTTTAAGCCCTTAAACAATTCAAAACCCGAGAGGTTCGGATGGCTGAACTTCAGCGTCGGTTGACCGAACACTCACAGCCAATTTATTTTTAGAAATAGGTTCGGTTGGCTATGGGTGATGACCAGTTAGCTGAGCCAAGACGATTTGCCAAACCTTTGTAGGTTCGGTCGCCTAGACCTAAGGCTGGTCTGCCAATTCATAAGGGTCGGCCGAGGTGTTTTTGAACCATAAGGTCGGTCGGTCGGGGACAATAGAAAAGTCAAAATTTTAGGTTCAATTGACCGTGGAAGGTATGTTCATTTTAGGTCGATTGCTTAAGGCATGGTCAACATTTTGACTTTTGGCCTACAATATGGTCAATCTACCAAAGTGTTTATAACCTTAGTGGGTCGATCAACCGACGCTAGTTAAAATTGAATTTTGACCCTAATTTTTTAGTTTAATTTATTTTGAAAACCTTTGTGTGATTTAGACAATTTTGAAAAAGATTTTATGTGAACAGTTAGGTCCCTAAGGTTAATCTAAGGTCGTCTGAGCAATTAATCTATATCATGCAGATGCATGCATTATTACAGATCAAAGATGAAAATTAAATACAATACAAATTGAATAAATGTTTTCTTCTTCTTTTACTTTTCAAGTCTTAATGGAACAGCCAGGATGATGTGAGCTCTAAGTCCTTTCTGACTTCCATCTTCCTCTTTTGTGTGTGCATTTCAAATTATGAACCTGTTCAAAATACTAGGCACACACATGATACACTTATGTTTGTCAACATCAAAATAGAGATCGGACTCAAAAAACTAATAACAAGAAATTGATCTAGAGCCTATTTAGTTGTTATCAAAAAATAAGTTTGCTATTTCATTTTCATATTCTAAATAATTATAATTAATAAAATATAAGTTTTTTAATTCTCTAAGATTTGAATAAAAAAGGGTTGGGAAACAATAAAATTTTGACATTGTTCATATGCGGAAAATAGTTATTTTTCATTTGCAGTTTTTTAAGTAGGTACAAAATATATCACATTCTTTGCTAGTTTTTAAAATTTGCATGTCAAAGTTGGAAATCATCTTTATGTTATTTTCTATATTTCAAATTTTCTTTATAAATTTTAAAATTCTTTAAATTTCCTTTATACATTTTTGTAATCATTTGATAATCTAGAAACGAATAATGAACGCCAAAAAAACTAGTAAATAAACATTTTATTTTTTCCTTTTCCGATATAAATCTTGAAAATTGAAAAAAAAAATGATATTTTTTATAATTTTTTTGAAAAATTAAAAGCATAAATAAAAATTATTTTTTTAAAAATAAACAAATCTTTAACTTTTTTAGATTATTAGGAACTTAGAGATCATGTTCTCTATACAAATAGAGTTTAAAAATAAATAAAATAAAACTCATTTCATCTCAGAGTTTTTCAATTGCAAAATTCAAAATTTATTTAGTTAAATTTAGATTTGGGTTTAACAAATTTCAATACATATTTGTATTACATTTTATCCACATCCAATAGAAAGAACAAATTAGAATGAAAATATTCGAAATAAGTTAAACATAACACTGGTAGAAGATGAGGAAAGAGTGAGTTAAATGGTTTAAGCATTTGGAACGTAAGTCAATTAGCTCACTAATGAGGAGGAGCGAGCCAACCATTGTAAATGCTACTAGAAAAGGAAACGTAGATCTAAAATAATTTGAAATGAGGTAGTGCGAAACAATTTAATGAATAGCTTTAAGTTAGTCAAATAAAATGAACTTGATCCTGTGAATTTATGAAAAATGATCCATATATCCGATCCCACATAATGAGACTTAAGGCTTGCTATTGTTATTATGCATTTTAATTAAGATTTTGATCATTTATATGATTAAGTCGTTCGGGTACAGATGCTAATAGACATTTTTTTACCTATAACTATAGTCTTACACTGCATTAGGGAGCATGGATATTGAACTTTACATTTGAATTGGAGTGAATATGGAAAAAATATAATACAAATTGAGATTTAAGACTTCTCCAAACATAGGATTAGTTTAGTTCTAACTATATTGATCAAAACCCATCTATGATTAATTTATTTTGAAATTATTTAAATTTAATGCCAATATTATAACTTCATCATACTTGCAAGATTTAAAAAATAAATAAATAAATAAATAAGTGATTCCATTTCACACAAAATTAAGAATGAAAGTGAATATACAACGCCAATAATAGGAGGTATATTAAGTATCAATGAAAGGAGTCATGTCATGTGGCTCTTTTAATGTACCCTTTGGAATTGCATTGAATTGATTTTGCAGCTTCCAACTTTGCATCACACATAAACCACGGGGCATACCCCCCAAAATGGAAAGCATCTCTCAATAATATATTCTCGGACCCACTCACGTCTCACAGGATGCCAACACCTCCCCCAATCATTAAATTATTAGGGGCCTGTTTGGGAGCACTTGAATTTTCCGAAACTTGAAAGCAAATGAAAAGTGCTTTCACATTATGTATGTATGTATATTTGTACGTTGATGATGTAGTTTTGTAAGGATTAATTCATGATTTGCGCTTTCGTAAGTGTTTTTTTTTTTTTTTTAAGCTTTTAAGATTTACAAAATAAAGACAATTTTAATAATTGTCCTTTGAAACCAGGTTAATGAGGAGTTTAGGGATTGATGTTGTGCCTAATTGGATATGGAGTGCTAATTTGGTACTTTTTTTTTTTTTTTAAACATACTCCATCTTTGTTCTTAATTATGGAAACATTAAGAGTTGAATCAGTCCTTGATCTTGGTGATAGTTACCTTAGGTGTTTATTTATTATTTGTGTGTACAAGTTAGAAACACATGTATAAGGAACGATTTCTACATGTGAGATTCGAAACCCATTGATTACATGATGTTATATCAATATTTGGACTCATCAAAATGTAGGTTTTTGTTAAACCTAACTTTCATTTATTTCATTTCCATACAATTAAGTACAAGATATAGAGATACAAGAAACTATATATAATATTTACGGTTTCAATCATGTTTGACTCTTGAATGAAGGAATTCCTAAATCTAAGATTTCCATAACTGGCTAATTGCGGGACTCACGCTAATACTCCCCCTCAAGTTGGTGTGTAGATATCTCTAACACCTAAATTGTCAAGTGAGTCATTGAAGTTTCTGCGGAAACTGCCTTGGTAAGAATGTCAGCTAACCGATCTTCAGATTTAACGAAAGGGAACCGAATGATCTTCTCTTCTAGGTTCTGTTTGATGAAATGTCAGTCTATCTCCACGTGCTTGGTGCGGTCATGTTGAACTGGGTTGTGAGATATGTCGATGGCAGCTTTGTTATCACAAAATAAATTCATTGCAGAGTCAGGAGGAAAACCGACCTCTGTTAGCAAACCTCTAAGCCAAAGAAGCTCACATTATCCTTTCGCCATGCCTCAGAACTCAGCTTCAAGGCTGGATAATGCTACCACCTTCTGCTTTTTACTCCTCCATGTAACTAAGTTTCCTCTAATAAATGTAAAGTAGCTTGAAGTAGACTTTCTATCCAAGATATTCCCAGCCCAATCCGCATCTGTATACCCTTCAATCTTTAGATGAGCATTCTTAGAGAACATTAGTCCTCTTCCTGGTGATGACTTTAGATAGCGTAGAATTTGAATTACGACACCCATATGGTCTTCACTCAGATTATGCATAAATTGGCTTACCACACTTATGGCGTAAGCAATGTCTGGATGAGTGTGAGATAAGTAAATGAGCTTCCCCACTAGTCTTTGATACATCACCTTATCAGCTGGCACCTGATTCGAATATTCTCCAAGCCTTTGGTTCTGCACAATCGGCGTATCCACAAGTTTACACTCTAGTAATCTCACTTCCGTTAATAAGTCTAGTACGTATTTCCGCTAAGAGAGGAATATGCCTTTTCCTGACCTCGCCACCTCTATTCCTAGAAAATACTTAAGCCCTCCCAAGTTTTTCATTTCAAATTCAGTAGACAATTGTTCTTGTAGCCTCGAGATCTCATCAGCATCATCCCCCGTAATTATCATATCATCCACATAGACTATTAATGATGTCACCTTGCTTTGTTGGTGTTTCAGGAAGAGAGTATGGTTAGAGTTACTTTGGCGATAGCCATACTTCCTCATAGATGAACTAAGTCGGCCAAACCATGCTCGCGGTGACTGTTTTAGTCCATACAATGCCCTCTCCAGTTTACAAACAATTTTGTTCCTAGCCGATCTCGTATATCCTGGTGGGATATCCATGTATACCTCCTCGTCAAGGTTGCCATGAAGGAAAGCATTCTTTACGTCGAGTTGATGTAGTGGCCAGTCCAAATTTGCTGCAAGAGATAGTAAGACTCTAATGGTATTCAGTTTAGCTACTGGTGAGAAGGTTTCTGAGTAGTCTATGTCATACGTTTGGGTAAAACCCTTTGCCACAAGTCTCACCTTGTATCAATCAATTGATCCATCAGCCTCGTACTTTATAGAGAACACCCATTTGCATCCCACTATTTTTTTTCCCCTTCCGGTAATGGGACCAACTTCCAGATATTATTTTTCTTTAAGGCTTCTAGTTCTTCTTGCATTGCTTGCACCCACTCTGGATCAGATAACGTCTCTTCAACACTACTGGGAATATGGCAGGAGGATAGTGTTTGAGTGAAAGTCTTGAGCGGCTTGGACAAACCTTGAGTAGATACATAATTTGCAATTGGGTATTTGGACTTCCTTCCTTCTTCATCTGGGCTGTATCTGTTTGGCGGTTTCCCACGATTGTGTCTAAAAGGCAACACATAACCAGTAGAGGAATCCAAAATATTAGCATGTAAAGGTGCAACAGGAGTACTTACCTCGGGGACATTCTCAGGAGGAGGAGGGTCTTTGGGTACTGAGGAGTGAGGAGACTGAGGGTACTTTGTATTTTTTGCATCTTCATTTATAGGTTCTTCGGCTTCGTCATTCCTCAATTCGACATATTCAATATCTAGTGGTACCTTATGTGGTTCAACCTCTCTATTTCCAGTTCCATGCTCACCTACGGGGGCCATCAACCAATTCGTCTCTTCTACTTGAGTCTCCCCCTGAAGGGAAGAATTGGGTACCGGTGAAGGATAAAAATTCTTGGACTCAAGAAATGTAACGTCCATGGTGATATAGGTTCGGTTGGTAGTGGGGTCATAGCAAAGAAAGCCTTTTTTATGTAAACCATATCCCAAAAATAAGCACCGAATGACACATGGGTCCAATTTGGTACGTTGATTCTTGTGGAGGTGGACAAAAGCAACACACTTGAAAATTCTAGGAGGAAGCATCAATATTGAGGGAAGGGATATATGAGTAGAGAGGCATTTGTAAGGGGGTTTTAAAGTGTAAAATTTTAGATGGCATATGGTTGATTAAGTACACTGCAATAGCCACAACATCCCCCCAATGGCAACTAGGCACCCTTACTTCAAGGAGTAGGGCACGGGATGTTTCCAAAATATGCCGATTTTTCCTCTCGGCGACACCATTTTGCTGTGGTGTTTAAGAGCATGAGGTCTCATGGAGGAGGCCATGTTGTTGGAAATAGGCTTGAAGTCTTTGGTTGATGAATTCGCCACCATTATCAAAATGAAGGATTTTTATCCTAGAAGAGAATTGAGTTTGAACCATGGCCTGAAATGCTTGAAAAATGGTGAAAACTTCGTCTTTGGTTTTTAGCTGATAGAGCCATGTCATTCGAGTACAATCGTCGACAAAAATTACAAACCAATGGTGACTAGAGGAAGTAGGTATCAGGGATGGTCCCCACACATCAGAATGTATCAATGGAAACATAATATTAGTTTTATTCAAGCTAACTAGATAAGAAACTCGTTGGCTTTTAGCCTTGATACATGTATCACATTTAAAGTCCACATTCTGCAAATGAGAAAATAAAGATGGGAGTAGAAGCTAGAGATAGCCGAATGATGGGTGCCCCAAGCGCTTATGCCATAGCCAAATCTATCGTTCATAGCGGTTGGTTTGATGGTGCATGTGATTTGCTTTGCCTGGACTGAAGTCATCAAGGTAGTACAGTCCCCCCTTTTAGTACCACGCCCAATAATCTCCTTACTGAGATCATCCTGAAGAAGACAAAAAGTAGAGTATATCAGCACATCACAATTAAGCTCTTCAATAACTTGACTCACAGACATCAATTTGTTGGAGAGAGAGGGAACAAGAAGCGTGTGAGTTAGAGAGAGAGAGAGAGAGAGAGAGAGAGAGAGAGAGAGAGACAGGGGCACGGTTCCAGCCCCTGTGACTGGGTAAGTGGCCCTATTGGCATTGGCAATGCAAGTCCTCCGTGGCCGAGTTGTGTTGGAAAAGTCATTTGGATCAAATGTCATATGATCCATCGCTCCGGAGTCGATAATCTAGGCACCATCATTTTGAGTGGTAGAGCTGCAAAAAAATTGACCACAATTACCTTGATCTAGGGTTAAGGTAGATGGTTCAGCCACGGGAATAAGAGCGAGTTGAGATTCAGTTGTGGCCACTGCTGCTCGACCTGGAACGTCTTCAGTTGCAAGAGCATCTCGTTTCTTTCGGGCTTGTAATTCGTGCCACCAGTATGGGTAGCCATGTAGTTTGAAACAGGTTTCCTGAGTATGTTTTGTACTATCACAGTGAGTGTATTTATTCCCATCAGAATGACTTTTGGATCGTGAGGAGGACCCTGACATTTGTGACTCGCTAGATTTCACGCCTTTGATGGCCATCACAACACCACTAGCCACTGCTTCTACTCCAGATATCATCACAGATTGTCGGAGATCTTCCCTTCAAATGTGAGCATATGCTTGCTCAATTGAAGGGAAAGGTTTCAGGCAAAGAACATCGCTCCAAACATGATCTAATCGATCATCTAGTCCGTCAAGAAAAGTGTATACTCACTCCTCCTGTAAAATGGAGTTGTAGCTTTGTATGTTAGTTGCACTTTTCATTGGATTCGGTCGACGAAAATCAATCTCTTGCCACAAACCCTATAGATTGTTATAGTATTTTTCTATAAATCCGCTTGCTTGTTTCATTCGAGATACACGACGTCGGAGCTCGTATACCTGCGAGGTGTCAGTTTCATCGAAGTATGTTGTGGCAGCAGAATCCCATACCTGCTTAGCCGTTGGGTAGCGAATAAAGTTCACGACCAAGAAATGATCCATGGAGTTTATCAACTAGCCTTTCACCATTTCATTCTCAATGCGCCACTTACAAAAGGAGGGGTCGGTTTCTGGAGGTTGGGGGTAGTCTCCATTTATGTATCCCAGTTTGTCTTTTCCTAAGATATACATCTCAACAACTTGGGACCATAATCCATAGTTGGAACCATCCAACTTAATGCTGATTGGAACCATCGGGGAATTAGTAATGGGAGAGGAAGAGGTCTGGACCCTTGACAAAAACTCGTCGTTTTTTATGTTAGATTATCCAAGATTTTTCTGGTGGAGTCAACCATAAAGGCCGAGCAAAAACTTGACCCCTACCTGATCAAAAAATAGGAAACCTAAGAACTTGCTTTGATACCATGTCAAACGTAACTTTTATTTATTCCATTTCCATAAAATTGAGTACAAGATATAGAGATATAAGAAACTATTTTAGGAAGCTATTTTATGTTTGTACAATATTTACGGCTACAATCATGTTTGATCCTTGAATGAAGGAATTCCTAAATCTAAGATTTTCATAGCTGTCTAATTGTGGGACTCACGCCAACAGTTTTAGTACTAATACATCTTTGATTTGTGGGTTTTAAATCCTATGCATGGAAACTATTCTTTACAGATTCATTTGATACTAGGATTAAGTTAGGCGAGGCTAGACTAACAACTCCTACTTTATGATTGGTGCAACGTGCTGGTCGTCCAGGACTGACTAAGAAGATGGAACTCAACCCCTTTAATTAGGATAAGGCAGGTTGGTCCCCTCCCATTGGTGTAGTCCAATTGGCCAAAATAAGGAATGAAATGGATGACCATACTCTTGAACATCTTCTTTTGTTGAGCTGGATATAGTCTTCTACAAGGCTAGTACTCCTATATGCTATTCAATTGTCATCCCTCTCTCCTCTTCTCTCTCTTCTTTCTTTATTTATAGATCGTCACGTTTCTCTCAAAGATTGTGTAGGAGTTCAGTGTCTTGATCAATGTTTCTCTCTCTGATTTATGATTTTGGTTTAGTTGAAGTGGCTATGGAGTTCAACCATTTCTTTGATTATGATGTCATGGTCCACGCTATTCGATCCATAGTTCCCTCAAAGATCGAATCAAAGTTCACTACCTCCATTGACATCCCTATCTCTTTAATTCATGATTTTGGTTTTAATTGAAGTGGTAGTGGAGTTCAACCACTTCTTTGATCTTGTATGGTCCATAGTATTAGATCACGGATAGGTCGATGAGCTTTGCCTTTTGGTTCACTGAAACTCAACAATTGGTTTAGCCTTTAGAAGTAAGCCTTGGGATAACGAGTCTTCCTCAAGATTATTAATGAGCTCAACAGCCACTCCGACATCACTTGGCTCCTCCTCTTTTACAAATGTTGACTCTTCAACTTCATCAAGCACTAGGATCGGACAAGTGTCACTAACATCGGCCTCATCTACTTCCATGGTTGCCTGCTTGCCATGTTGGAGGATGGCTTGTCATTCTATATCTACCTTACTCTCGCCAAGAACTTAAAGACCTTCAACTAGTACGATTTCAACAAGTAGCTCAATTCATATGAAATCTTCAATTGTATTGTTGTTTGACCAAGGGGTTAAGAATTTTAACAATTCTTCAATTGTATTATTATAATATTTTATATGAAGAAAAACTGAATTTTTATATATTTTTAAAGTATATTTTAGTCTTTTTGAATGATTAGCCTATTCAATAGATATCCTAATTCTAAAATGGGATTAGATAATAACCTTAACGGATCCAATTCAATACAACCCAATCCAATCTAGTCTCATCAGCCTTAGCCACCAAACTAAACACACCTTACATGTTCTAATACGAACTATGCTCAATTGTTGTTTTCCCTTGATGTTGAAATGCTAATATGATCTATCCACTATTTTACATTATCTCAAAGAAGATTTAAGGTGGTGTTATCGGATAGGCAAGTAAAGCTTCTAGCTAGATGAGCTAGGCCAAACACTTGACATCAAACCATTGCTTTTCAATTACTAAGCTAACCTAATTGATGTGCCTTAAACTAGGTGTCCCTCACTATTAACAAACTGACCTGATTAATATGTCAAAAGTCGAGCCGTCTCTTACTTTCGAGTGACCCACCTAATATTAAAAAGTCATTCAATTTAGCATGTCATTTTATATCAATTCAAGTCGTATGTCACTTCTAAAACAGCCTTTATTTTACAAGTTATTTTTTTTTAATTACAAGACCTATATATCACAAATATATTAGTCATTTAACAAAAAATTAATTAAAGATTTTTTAAAAAATCTTTGTAAATTCTCCTTATCTTCTCAATTCCCCATCATTCCTTATATGGAATATATATATATGCCATATGGTCCACCATACTCCACATGGTGTGAGCCCCAACCCCAAATGTGAACAGATGTGTTTCATGAGCAATGGGAAGGAGAAGACCCTTTAAGCCAAATCATGTGGAATGAGAAATTTAAGGCATGAGGACCGTTTGGGTGTTGGGGGGCACAGACCACTGTGGGTGTCCCCGCACATACTGCTTCCTGCCGGTGGGTCTACCAAATACCATGCCAGTTTGATTTATACCTTGGCCAAGGGACCAAATTAAGACCCGTCACCCCCAGCCCTAAGGACATCCGTAATCATAACACCACCGTACCAACTCAACTCCTCCCATTTGGTCGCTCACATGACCTAAAAAATAGAACAAAGCTCACAATAATGCATTTTATACCCTACAATACTTGCCATTACCCTACATCGGACAAGTCTTGTGCCTTGCAAAGATGTCAGTCTTCCAATTCAAAAAGAAAGGCTAATCCTTTATTTTGATACCTTACCTGTGCAGTTTCAAATGAGCACTTGGGCACCAAAGATCTCCCCTTTTCTATAATATAAGGTATTGGAAAAACAAACACCAGAAGGAAACTGAGCATAATATGGCTGTGTAGGTGCTCTTCATTATCTGTAGATTCTCAGCCTTGCTTTTGTCCTTTCAATGCTCAAAAGCTAAAGCCATCTTCATCATCAAAGCAGTTCAAAATCCCAGAAACCTCTTTTGGCAAATCTTCCTTGAAGTTCTTCTAAAAAAAATCTGCAAATGCTCATATGGGCATCTTCTCTTTACAGTTGTGGTAGTTGAACCACACCAAACCATCCCCATTCCCCAATTCACAACCGCTCAAATATTACTTTTTCTTCAATGCAGTAAATTCACATTTCTTCCTGCAACTCAAAACTATAGTCCTATATGAAAACATGGGTTTCCAACTTTATATTCAAATCTAACAGAATTGTCTTACAAATTTCAATTTTGAACCTTGAAATTATAAATTATAATACAAAATTAAACTAAATTTTGTTTAAATTTGCACAAATTTAAATGGGATTCATCCCATTACAACATTAAAGTGTGTGTGTATATATAGAAAGAAAATTTTAGATGATCAAAATCAAAGCGCTGTGGAGAGCAGAAATTGAGCAGAAAACAAACATTAATTGGGGATTATTGTTCATAATAAGTCAGTTCAATTTCTTCATGGGCTCTTACAGGCATAAATCAACAAAGAGAACTCAACTCTCTCTTGCTCTTTCTGCACCTTCTTCTCTTCCAACCACAACCTGCTGTCCAGTCCACTCCTCGTCCTGAACATGAACACCGCGTACCCCGGCGCCGGGTTGAAGAACCAATCATGAACATCCCACATCAGATCAACCAGCAACCCGTCCACAAAAATTGTTTGGTTTCCGCGAAAATTCCACTGCAGCCTCTTCACGCAGATCACATTTTTCTTGTCGATACAAACAGAGAGAACAGGGTGCTTCAGCCCTTCGTCTTCCCCCTTGCACCTGATTAGAATCTCGTGCGCGTTTCCGGCGTCGCAGAATCGAGCCCTGGTCGAGTAAAACGAGCTGCCGGAGAAGTGTTCCCGGCGCGAGACGAGCGAGAGTTTCGCCGCCGGAGCGCCGGTTTTGCGCTTCTTCGCAGCGGCTTCTCCGGCCAAGTCGCCGAGGACGAGACCGAGCTCTGAGTCGATGAAGACGATTAGGTAAAACCCGTTGACGGGTTCGGGGCCGGCATTATATTTAGCGGCGGAGAGATCCCAGAAGACTTCGATCTTCGAATTGTCGGATTCGAAGGATTTGGAGCCTTTCTTCTTCCGGAAGAGGCGAGAATTGGAGTAGAGCTTGAAAATTGGGGATGATGGGTCGTCGCCGAAGTTGATGGTGAGGCCTTGACCCAGATGGGTTTTGGTCCATGTTACGGTGATGGAGAACTGTTTTTGGGTGGAAAGGATAAGATTGTAGAGGGAGGTGACTGAATTTTGGACGGAAGGGATTAGATTTTGGGAGATGCAAGCATTGATGTTGCTGGAATAACTAGAACAAGAAGGATCAGATGCGTTTATTGCGTATTCGCTAAAGCAAGAAGCTATGTCTCTCATTGTGGAGGAAACCCCCGGAGCAGAATTGTGAAACAGAGATGGATTTTAATGAAGAGAGAGTTGGGGGGTTGGGGGCGAGGATCTGAATGTTTGGAGAAATGGGTTTACGTTAACAAGAAGCCATTTCTCTCATAGAGAAGGAAGACCTAGGAGAAGAATTGTGATATAGGAGAGAGAGAGAGCTACGGAGAAATGGGTGTTCTGTTACGGGTAACTCTGCCTCTCAGTCTCATAGGAGGAAACCCAGGTGGAGAATCGTGAAACGGAGATGGGTTTTTATTTGTGAGAAGAGAGAGAGAGAGAGAGAGATGGGTGAGATTTTCCTAAGAAGACATGGGAGAGATTGAGCTGGTGGACTATATGGGTGACCAGAACATAGAAATTTTTCTACATGGCAGAATAGAGAGGTTGATAGGAACTAGGAAGGGTTGGGAAGGCAAGAAAAGCAAAATCCCTGTTTCCTCCTGACATGGCCATATCACATGCCTTGAGAAAATAAAGATCTCTCTCTTAAACTGCAATTGCATCTTATGAGGAGGGAAAGCCTAGGACACATGAACAGAGACTTTCAGGGTCTCTTTCCTTCCTCTCCTTGCCAGTTCATCTTTTATTTAATAACTAACAAAGGGATAAGAAGAGAGAATGCAGAAAATGAAGTTGGACCTGCCCTTAGCCTGCCACTATTTAACATGATCAGGTTACTTTCATTTAATCCCTTTCCTTGGGATTACAGACTAATCAAAAGATACACTCAAACTCAATGAATTAGGAAATAAAAGTAGAATGGAAATTTTGTCTTTAAATGGGAGTTGATTTAATTCCTATAGCTTTCTCAGAAGGTTAATATTATTTGGGTCATTTGAATTTTGTAGGGTGATTGATTGTGTGGAATGGATGACATGGGTATGATGGTGAGTGTTGAATTGGCCCCACAAAATAAATCTAAGTCTGCAGACCCACCCAACATACCTATGATTAAAAGCAGGGAATAATGTGGGCTTGAAACTCTCCATTCTATTCCCTCTTCCATCAATTTCTAATGTTAACAAACAAAAAAGCAATAGCAAAGAAAATTATGAGTTTTAATCATCACTGTTTCTTATATCCTTTAATACAAATTAAGATATTGTTGCAGTGGGGAAGAAGGAACATTTAATTTCATCCACATACATGTAAGTCTTATGAATATCTTTTATTTTCTGAAATATTTCTTATGTTGCAGTGCACAAGAAGGAACATTTACTTTTATGGGTGTAAGTCTAATCAATTTCTTTCATTTTTTAGTCAATCAATCTCTTCCCATCTAATTTTCCCAATTCTTTTATAAACAACATTGGTCATAATTTTTTTATAAAAAAAAAATTACTAAAATAAAGAGGAGTAAAAAAGCAATATAACAATAATGCATGAAAGAATAGAGAAAAGAAATAATTAATTATTATTTGAGGCCTCAATATTAAAAAAATAATAATCAAAGGACAAAAGAGAAAGAAATGACTTTAAAATATAACATATTTACTTTCAAAATCCTTTTTTGGTAAGAGCATGAAAAAAAAAAAAATATCCACCTTTAGATTGTAGAATTCATTTATATCCTTGTGAATACATATGAAATCGAGAAAAAAAATTTCTACCTTTAGGCTGTTTAACTGCATTTATATGTTACTATTTAATCAAAATTTACTTTTTCAGGATTAGTTAAGATGGTAAAAATAATAATATATATTTTTAATAATTTTATTTTTTTAAAGGATTTTTGGAATTCAAACTTTGACTCATTTGATAAAGTCTTGTCCGTGATCGAATGAAACTTATATTTGATCAAAGTGCATAAGAGATCATTTTCTGTCATCCTATATAGGCATAACGTATAGGATACAAAATATAGAGGTTTATACAATGAGTAAAAATAACGTAGCTTATGCATATATGTTATTCGGTATAAAGCCAATTAACCTTTTTTATTTCATTTTCTCCATGTACCTTCAAAATTAATGAAATGTCAACAATATAATTCTATGCCTTCAAGCAAAATATTCTAATCATCCAAATCTCATTCTCAGTTTCTTTCAAGACATTACAATGATTAGAAGTTAGACTCTTGTATTCTAAATCGCGAGTTCGAATCTTAAGAAGGGATGGAAGGAGTATGAGATGGGAAATGCCTTATTTCTTATTGCATAGCTCAGACCCAATGAACTTCCAATAGAGAAAAAAATAGTGTTATACTTTCAATACAAATACCAAATTGTTGACTCTATTACCATTGCACACTAATGTGTACCATGTATCCAATGTATAAAATTCCTCATCGCGGTCAAACTACCAATAAACTTAGCTAAGATGCATGCATATAACATATGTCCTGTCTTATACATACATGCATAAATATACGTTTTTTCCTTAACATGACGATAAAGGCCTTTCTTGTAGAGATCCGAATAATAATAATAATAATAATAATAATAATAATAATAATAATAAATAAATAAATAAATAAATAAATAAATAATTAAAAAAAAAAGGAAAATGAGTTTGGTATAGACGAAACCGTCGATGGTTTTGGATGAGCTCAGAAAATCGTCGACGGTTTTGAGTTACCGCAGCCAGATTCAAGAAATCAAGCTTGGAGCGTTCCAGGGCAGGGCTAGATTGTATTGCCCAGGGTGAGTTTTTGGGAATGGAATATGGATGTATTATGTTTTGGGGATTTTTGTATGTATTTTGGAGATGGTAGTACTCTGGTATTGTTTTGGGAGTTTATATGTTTGTTCCACTGTGTTGTATTATACGAGTTATGAATAGGTGTATCTGGTGCCCCACCTTGGGTATCAGGATACTATAGAGTATGTTTTACAAGAGATCAGGTAAGGAGTATAGCACTCCGGACCCCACTGGGTTTAGGGTATCACATATTTGATGGTATCAGAGCATAATTATATTTATATTTTTAATAGCGATTTTATTTTTTGGGGCATTACAAAGTTTGATATCAGAACCTACGTTGTTAGGTCTGCAAACTTCAACAAATAACAATACGGGAGTATAGGAATGGATCTTGACGAGGTAAGGAAATGGGTAGATTGAGAATTTAGCAAGTCATTATTGGAAGTTAAGATAGAATCTTGGGTTTTGGTTTCGAAGCCTGAAAGAAGGAATCCATTGACAGTCTTCTGTGATTTTCCTACAACGATGGTTAGAGGAAAATTACGAAAAACCACTAATGATTTTTGTTTCTAAACTGAGAGACTGAAACTTGAGATGTTAGTTGGTTGGATAGGTCAAAATTTTTGTGAATTAGAGGTTTGTTCCTCGAAAGGGTTAAGTATATAATTAATAAAAGGATTAGTGAAGGATTTTAAGCCTAACTGTCGACGGTTTTGTGTGGCAGGTGCAAACAATCAACTGTTTTCTCAAAACAGGCTCTCAGAATCTCAGGTTTTTCGTCGACGGTTTCAAAGGTCTTAGAAAAATTGCTGATAGTTTTGTGTCCGAGTTGTGTGTTAAGGTTTATATTGAGAATATGGATGTTGATCTGTCTTCATAGTTAGATAATTGTACTAGACACGTTAAGATATTGGAATTTTAAGATTGTTTTCTATCCTATTTTCAGGATGGACCTCAGAAATAACAATGCAAACGTTGGAGGGAGTAGCCATGTAGGGGCTTCTAGCTCGGGTGGCAGTGACTCAAACCAAGTATTGCGTAGTGTTGCTCAACAGGTTGTGGTAGAGATAGCATAGAGCTCGAGGGAATAGGGTTGCCTGCCAGTAGACTAGGGCTGCACCATAGAACAGTTCACCCAAATGAATCCCCTGACTTTTCCAGGGAGTGCCGACCCAATTATGGTAGAGAATTGGATGCAAGAGATTGAGAAGATCCTGGCACTACTGCATTGCACTAACGAGCAGAAAGTTATTTATGCTACTTTCAAGTTAACGGGTGAGGTCAAGCGATGGTTGTCAGTGGTGAAGCTCTTGGAGGAGCAGAGGCCAGTACTTGTAGTATTGACCTAGGAACATTTTAAGGAGATCTTCTTCGACCGTTACTTCCCCGCCTCCATTAGGGATGCTAAGATGGAGGAGTTTCTGAATCTGACTCAGGCTTATCTGACAATACCGAAATATGACGCTAAGTTCGTGGAACTGTCCCGTTTCGCCCCATTTATTAATCCTGATGAATTCAGAAAGGTGACAATTTCACAGGTGTGGGATTTCTCAGAGCTGGTGGATAAAGCCACCATAGTGGAGACGAGTCGGTAGAGGGGCATAGGAATACAGAATCAGAGGAAGAGGCCCACGCCTCCTAGTTTTCAAGCCAGTACCAATTTGGGGTAGTGGAGGAGAATGTGGGCCAACGGCAAGCAGCAAGACACCGAGTCCCTCAGGGTAATATAGCACCTCCTGTTTGTGTTAGGTGTGATTGGAGACATTAGGGGGAATGTTGAATGGGGTCAAATGCCTATTATCGGTGTGGTCGGCCCGACCATTTTGCGAGAGATTATCAAGCGCCGCTAATCAATGCACCCACTCCTAATCATTACCAGGGAAACAACCAAGCACCCCAAGGCAATCAGTAGAGGAACACCACCCCAGCGCAGGTTTATGGACTGACACCGAGAGACACAGAGGCGGCAGAAATGTGGTGACAGGTATCAGTTTTATTTTTTCATATAAAGCTGTTGTTTTGTTTGATACAAGGGCAACTCATTCCTTCATAGCCTGGGAGTTTATCAAGTTATGTGGAATAGAAGTTCAACCACTGGATGACAGTTATCAGTGGCTACACCGACAGGAACCATAGTGGCATGTAGGAGAATACTTAAAAATTGTTCAATCAGTATTTAGGGGAGATCATTGCCTACTAATTTGGTGGTCCTTGACATGTATGGATTTGAGGTGATTCTGGGGATGGATTGGTTAGCCACCAACTATACCAATATTGACTGCTATAAGAAATAAGTAGTGTTCAAACCTCTTGAAAGCAGGAATACAAATTTGTTGGGATGGGTGTGTGCTCCTCACCATAGATATTGTCAGCTATTCAAGCAAGGAGGCTACTTCTAGAAGGATGCCAGGGGTACCTGACCTATGTGAAGGAAGTGCCAGAGGGGGAATTAAAGTTGGAAGATATCCCAATAATGAGGGATTTTCCTGATGTGTTTCCATAGGATTTGCCAGGGTTGCCTCCCAATCGTGAAGTCAAGTTTGCTATTAATCTACCTCTAGGGACGGCACCGATCTCTGAAGCTCTATACAGAATGGTTCTGGCAGAGTTGAAATAATTAAAGGAACAGTTACAGGAGTTGTTGGAAAAGGGGTTCATCTGACCCAGTGTATCTTCGTGGGGAGCACCTGTGTTATTTGTGAAAAAAAAAGATATATCGATGAGGATGTGCATTGACTAAGGGAGTTAAATAAAGTGAAAGTTAAGAATAAGTATCCTCTTCCCTATATTAATGATCTATTTGACCAACTCTAGGGAACATGAGTTTTCTCTAAGATTGATCTTTGATTCGGATTCCATCAAGTGAAGGATAAGGTAGACGATGTTTCAAAAACAGTGTTCCGAACTCAATATGGCCATTATGAGTTCCTAGTTATGCCATTTAGACTGACGAATGCTTCTACTGCATTCATAGAGCCGACGAATAGGATCTTCCACCAGTATTTAGATCAGTTTGTTGTGGTATTTATTGATGATATTATGGTATATTCAAAGAGCCCTGAGAAGCACGAGGATCATTTGAGGATAGCTCTTCAGGTTCTAAGAGAAAGGAGGTTGTATGCCAAATTCAAAAAGTGTGAGTTCTGGTTGGAATAAGTCACATACCTCGGGCACGTGATATCTAAGGATGGTACTTCTGTGGATCCAAGTAAGATAAAGGTAGTAGTGGACTGGATAAGATCAAAAAATGTCCACGAAGTCAGGAGTTTCTTTGGATTGGCAGGATATTACAACCGATTCGTAGAAGGTTTCTCCAAACTATCCGATCCTCTGATAAAATTAACCAAGAAAAATGTAAGATATGAATGGATAGACGAATGTGAGTAGAGCTTCGAAGAATTAAAGTTGCGACTCATCACGACACTAGTGCTAACTATTCCATCAGGAAATGGTGATTTTATGATCTATAGCAACGCGTTTAAAAAAGAGCTCAAATGCGTGCTAATGCAACAGGGGAAAGTTGTAACTTATGCTTCTCAGAAACTCAAGGAGTACGAGAAGAATTATCCAACACATGATCTGGAATGGCAGTGGTGGTTTATGCATTGAAAATTTGGAGACACTATCTATGTGGGGGTAGGTTTGAGATCTTCACAGACCACAAAAGCCTTAAATACTTTATTATGTGGAAGGAGTTAAATATGGGACAGAGGAGGTGGCTAGTGTTGATTAAAGATTATGACTTTACCATCAGTTACCACCTAGGGAAAGCTAATGTGGTAGCTGATGCACTGAGTCTTAAGTCAGGAAGTGTATCAATATCGGAAATTGTTATGCCCCAAAACCTCCAAGTGGGGCCCGAGGTATGATGTGATCCAATCACCTGTGTCTGATACCATAACCTCAATCACGTAGCAGAAAAATAAATAACCATCCTTAATAATATACCATAGTACTATATAAACATCCCAAAACATTGTTTCCCAACATCCAGTATCCATTTATAAATCTCAGAAAAACTAAAAACATAAACCAAAATACAACAAAAATTTGTATCCTCTCACAAAAATTACTATGCCAACAAAACCAACCCCGAGCTCGCTAAGCTCGATCACGCGGAGGTCTTGAAAAAGATGAAATTCACATTGGATGAGACACATCTCGGTAAGATGGAATAGATTAATACCAGTGTGGCTATCATGAGGTTTGTGTACAAAATATAATCATCATTTACAAATTAATCCACAATTTTGAAATCATTCTTTGTCCCTACTCACACACATGCAACGTATTTTATTAGCGAGAATTTTCCAAGGATTGGGGTGATTACCCACCCACACAAGTAGCACCCCTCTGCTCTGATACCTTATGCAACCGGGTATGGCTATAACTGAAACTCATCAGGGCACTCACCTTACTCAGTAAGCCCTCAGGTGGATAGTTTATCTCGTATTCACACAAATTCAAACAATTATTTATCAGCGAAGGTTCCCGAGGATAAGGAAAATTACCCACCCATACAAGTAGCTTCCCTCTACCCTAATATGTTATGCAACTCGGTATGACTACATATGATACCTATTAGGGCACTCACCTTTCTCAGCAAGCCTTCAAGCGAAGAGTATACTTTGCCCCAAATACATATAATACTACAATATATAATACATTTATTACTTTACTTTGTGTCTGTTATCTCTATATTATTAATCTTTTCAAGTTCCCAAATTTCATGCTTCTCAGTATTTCACATCACAAAAATCTCACTTTCACGTCATTGGGGCGTTATGTATCACCGTCTCCCGAGACCTTTGTTAATAATCGTCACTAGGGCATTACGTCTCGCCATCTCTCAGGACCCTTTCTGTGTTCTATATTCACAATCACTGTTCTCATTTTATACGTTGGTTAAATTTACAATTATACATTTAGAACTCACTACCAGGTGGATAAACATGTAATGCTTCCCCCCATTACAGGTTGTGTGGTTCGAAGGTAGGACTTAACCCTGGTCGGCCTACCAGAGCTAAATCAACACCACATTATACAGTCTGTAAGTCCGATTGGATTTCCCACACTGGTTCGGACTCCAGGGGGAACTCTACCTTACACAGCACAATCGACTATCCCATCTTCACACTCTCTCTAAGACGTGTGGGTGCACTAATCTCTACCAAAAATCATATACAACAGTATTGTGCCTTACTATGGTCTATCGGAGTTCTCAAATCATATATTATTATTTAACATTCGCAATCACATGTAGTATATAATCACATCACATTTTAATTCTCAACGCATTTCCAGTATTTCCCGCATCTCATAAATATATCATAATTCAATGCACTATATTATTTTGCTCATGCCACACAATTTAGAATAATACACATTTATACATTTACTGAAAATAAGCCAACCCACATTCATCATTCACTTACTAAAAATAAAATTTAGCTATCTCCACATCATCATTCACTTACTGAAAATAAAATTTAGTTATCTCCACAATTATCCAGAAAATCCATTACTTTCATCATTCCATTTTCACAAATAATAGCTAATATCACAACCCTAAGTTCAAAAACATCACAGTTAAAACGGTTGGCTTTTTCAAAATTTGCATGATAATTATATTCATATACATATATGTTTTCCATTTTAGCTTGTAAAATTCACAAAAATACTGGCTTAATCTATTCCCCTTACCTGGTTTCCAAAAACTACGCCTGTAGGGATCCCAAAATTATACACATGATGCTCTCCTAAACCCTGAATTCATAAATACTAATTTATCAATTCCACCCCAAATAAAATACTATTTTAATATTTCCTAAACTCATAAAATTAAATAAATAACCAAAACCACAAATTTACTCAATTTCCTAAATCTTACCCTAGCCTTGGATTAGTGCCTAGAAAACCTAATTAAAAAATTTGCTCCGCTAGACTTGTAAAGAAACGCTCTTAGAACCACGCGGGGGTTTCAGATCGTCAGTTATGCTAAAGATTTAAGAGAAATTGTGGAGAAAGAGTAGGTTTACCTCATCCCAGGAGTGGTGCCTATGACGCTCATACAAAAAATTTACTCCAGTGAAAATGTAGGTGGTGAAGAATGGAACCCAGCGGTATTTTTTGATTTCCAATTGGCCGAGTATTTTTTGAGAAAATGAAGAGAGAGAGAGAGAGAGAGAGAGAGAGAGAGAGAGAGAGAGAGAGAGAGAGAGAGAGAGAGAGAGAGAGAGAGAGAGGAGAGAGAGAGGAGAGAGAGAGAGGAGTGGCGTGAGGTAAGAGATGAGAGTAGGAGAAAGTGAGAGATGCTAGGGGCCTATAGGATTTCAATTGAAATATTGAAGCTTCTGAAGCTTCAGGATACTTTTTTTTATATATATAAACATATATAATAATATATTATATTAATATATTAATATATTATATTATATAATTTAATTAATAATTAATAATTAATTAATTAATTAATTTTTATACTTTCATGCATATTATTTTTTGGAGCGTTACATTCTCCCCTTCTTATAAAAATTTTGTCCTCGAAATTTGTGAACCGATAATTCTATTTAGATTCTATTATTAAAAAACCACCACATACACATATTCCAATATACTTTATAACTATAATTAACAATATTGATCTAAAACCGGAAATAACAATTGCTTATCTCATAATATAAATTTATTACTTGCTCCTATGCCACGGGCAATGTCCGCACTAGTTTGAATGCCAATATTGAGTTGAAAAATCAATAAACGTCAAAAGCCAAGGTCAATACTCAGAAACATCACCGTCGATCGATTTACTGTGATTTTTTGAAACTCATGAGTGAATCAGAAAATCACAAAAGTCCATAAAGGAATTTTTGCCTCCAAGCTACGAAAAACAACTTAGAATTCTATGAAAACAACTCAAAATTCCTAACAGTATCTTAATCTACCCATTCCTATCCTCATCCTAACTCGATCCTATACTCTGGTATTAATCCATCCAACCTAACAACCTAAAGGTCTAATACCACTATGTCCTGCGCCGAACCCTCCAAGTGGGGCCCAGGGTGTAATGTGATCCAATCACCTGTGTCTGATACCATAACCTCAATCACGCAGCAAAAAAATAAATAAACATCCTTAATACTATACTAGAGTACTATATAAACATCCCAAAATAGTATTTCCCAACATCCAGTACCCATTTATATATCTTAGAAAAATTAAAAACATAAACCAAAATACAACCAAAATTTGTATCCCCTCACAAAAATTACTATGCTAACAAACTCAACCCCGAGCTCGCTAAGCTCAATCACTCGGAGGTCCTGAAAAAGATGAAATTCATATCGGGTGAGAGACATCTCAGTAAGACGGAATAGATTAATACCAGTGTGTGGCTATCATGAGATTTGTGTACAAAATATAATCATCATTTACAAATTAATCCACAATTATGAAATCATTCTCTGTCCCTACTCACACACATGTAGCATATTTTATTAACGAGAGTTTCCCGAGGATTGAAGTGATTACCCGCGCCCATGCAAGTAGTATCCCTCTGCTCTGATACCTTATGCAACCGGATATGGCTACAACTGAAGTTCATCAGGGCACTCACCTTACTCAGTAAGCCCTCGGGTAGATAGTTTGTCTTGTATTCACACACATTCAAACAATTATTTATCAGCGAAGGTTTCCGAGAATAAAGAAGATTACCCGCCCCTACAAGTAGCTTTCCTCTGCCCTAATACATTATGCAGCCCAATATGGCAACATCTGATATGTAACGACCCAAAAATTCATATCATTTTTTTATACTATATAATCATATTACTCTAATACCCCTGATAACACCTACTATAATATCTCAGTCCCAAAGTGGGCACTGAGGAATACCTGTTCATAAGATAACACACCTATGCAATGGAAAACATAAAATCATAATACCATAAATACAATACCAGAATTTCAGTATTTTCCCCAAAATATACATACACATTACTCCGGAAACATCCACCAGACCTCCTAAGATCTACTAAAAAATACATCTCTTTGAAACACTTACCTTGTAGACAGTGCAGTACAAATGCCCCTTGTATCTCCGAGCCTGATCTGTTTGTCTAACTGGATTACCTTAAATGTGTTAAATTACTAGGATGAGACAACTCTCAGTAAGATGAAATATATTATTACCAGTGTGTGGCAACTGAGTTTACATGAAAAGTATATTTTTAATCAACTGAAACTAAGATAACATGAAACATAATATATAATAAAACTCACACCTATGTAGCTTAAAATTCAACTGTTACTGAACTTTCCATATAATCATACTTTTAGTATTTGTAGGTATATCTGTTGTTTTCTGTAAATCTATATATATACATAACTGTGAAAACTTCCCTGGATAGCTAATTGTAACTCATGATTTGACCCTTTATAACAAGGTTGTGCGGTCCGTAGGCCGGACTTAACATTGGTTGGCCTACTAGGATAAGTCAACTGAAACCTCTATCATCAAACTAACCGCCTCAACCCAGACTATTGGGGAGCCTGCAATCTTTCCCAAGTCATTGTTAACTACTCATATAATCCACACATTATCTGAGATATGTGATTGCACTCTGATCTGAATAGCTATGGTACCGTGCTCTATAATCTGAACTGTCCCATCAGGGTCTGATAGTATATAATACTATTTAATATATCTTACTGTTTCACCATGATTTTGTTTCAACTGCAATAACCATAACATTATAAAAGCTGATATAAGTAAACGGTAATATCTAAACGTTATGGTCCTATAGTATGTATATCATGGTATTCTAAAAATGCTATAAAATATCTTCATGTGTATATACTATAAATCATAATTCTATAAATTTTGTATAACATATTTTCTATACATATAAACTGTAAATCATGATACTATACAAATTGTGCAAATTCTATACTGAACTGTTATTTACTCATGCCACACAATTAAATAAGTAAAACCCATGTACTATAATTTGTAAAACTATATAATATTTATTTTGGAAAAATCCCTATTCTACTACTATATTTCACTGGTAAAAATCTCTAATTTATCTGGCTTAACATATTTCCCTTACCTTACTAATTGGGTAGCCTGACTCCAACTTTATCCTCACGCCCCTGGCGTACCAAACTCAAAATCCTGGAATATAAATATATATTTCCAAATTCAATCTGTAGAGACCTGGGAAATAAAATAATACAAAGAAAATTAGAAAAAAATATTTTTGGAAAAGTGAGGAGAAAACCGGCGACGGTTTGGTCTTCACCCCGGAACGGTAAAGGTAAAGCAGTAATTTTTGGGGTGGTTAATAGAAAATTGGCGACGATTTTCTCAGAGGCGTGGGAAACCGTCACAATTTTTGGCTGTAGTGTTGGGAGTATAAAGGGAAGCCGAGAGACATTTGTAAATATACAAATTAAAACTCCCTCTCTCTTCTCTCCCAAACCCTACGACCCTTCAAGCTTCCACCTTCGATTCCGGCTCTATAAAACCTCATTTCGATGACCATGAACCACCACAGAGTTCTTGGGAAGATTCTTTACATCATAGGCAGAGCAGAATTTCAATTTGTGGATTCCGGGGCACCATCCCAAAACTGAGGTAAGGGTGTTATTTGAGTATTTATGAATTTTTTATTTGAATTATGGGTTGTATAGGCCTGGAAATGTGACTATAAATATAGTTTTAGAATTGAACAGAGGAATTGGGAATTTGTGAAATGCAGGGTTTGGTGAGAATACCGCAAACAAGCTAAGGATTTTAGCGGGTATTTTCTGAGGAACCCAGGTAGAATAATGAATAATTTATAGTTTAGGAAATTTTGAGTATGCGTATTTGGGGAAAACGTGAATACGATAGTTGTTCTGGGTATTTAGTTGATTGACAGGGATATATTCATGTGTGTAATTTCAGGGGTTGGAATTATGAATGCCACAGGCATGAGAAAGGGAAACAATAAATAGAACCCGGATAGCCAGCTAAGGAGAAATATGTTATGCCAGATAATTTAGAGATTTTATTAGTATAGCACAGTATTTGAATATGAGTTACAGAATATGATTTTAAACTAAATAAAGCATGGAAACTATACAGTATTTCAGTAGATACTTATAGAGTTTATTTAATTGTGTGGCATGAGGAAAATATTGGAAAATTTACATAATTTTATATAGATTTACAGACTTATGATTATATAGTTTTTACAGAGTTATGAAATACAGTTTTATTTACAGAGCTACGACTATACAAAGTTTTACAGAGTTACTGTTTACATGGCTATACTGAATTACAGTATATAGTATCTTATAGTACCATGATTATACAGAGTTATAGTATATAGTATCTTATAGTACCATGATTATACAAAGTTTTACAATACCATGATTATATAGAGTTTTGCAGTACCATGATTATACAGAGTGTTACAGTACCATGATTAAACAGAATGTTTTATAGAACCATGATATACAGAGCATAGAACCATGACATACATAAATACAAATTGTACAAAAATATAGATTATACAGATATATAGATTATACAGAATTATAGATAAATACAGCGTCGCGGTTGATATAGATGATATAGAATCATGGTAAAATAGTTAGAGCTTATATAGTCATAGTATTATATAGTATCAGACTCTAATGGAATAGAGTAATTTATAAAGCATGATACTATAGCTATATAGTATACATAGTGCAACCATATGTCTTAGATAGAGTATGGTACAACCGATTGTGCCACAAGTAGAGTAGAGGACTCCCTAGCATCCAGACCAGGTGGAGTGGGGCCTTTCGTGCTAGAGGCAAATACAAATGCATATAGTTAGCCTGACATTGGAGGGCCAACCAGTGTCTAGCCCTACCTATGAGTCGCACAACCCAGTCATGAGGGGTTAAATCACGACATACAACCATTGAGGGGAGGTTTTAAGAGTTATGTATGTATTATAGTATTTATAGAAAATAGAGATTACTTATTATAGATAGAACTAAAATTGAATAGATAACTCAGAAAATAATGTATTTTAAATGGAACAAATGTGGATTGTTATGGTGATACTTTTTATATGATATCCTATTTACAATTTTAATTAAAGATTATAATTTATGTACAGACTCATATGCCACACACTGGTAATAACATGTTTTCTCCTTACTGAGAGGTGTCTCACCCCAGCATTATAAATATTTCAAGTAACCCAGAAAGGCGTGCAGGGTCGGCTCACAGATAGAGGAGGCAGTTGAGTCGGTGTAGTTTTGGGATGGGTGTTGGGCTAGATAGTAGAGCCCACAGTATTTAAGATTTTTGTAAATGATGTATATGTGTGTATGTATATATAGATGGGTCTGTAGAACTCTGATATTGTGTATTTTGGATTATGTATTGGATGTTATGTTTTTTCGCTGCATAGGTAGAACACAAAGATTGCACAAGTTACCACGATGCCTACTCTAGGCCGCGAAGATGATAGTGTTTATTTATAAGGTATCAGAGATTATGTTTTAAAGCATGAAAGACAAAATAAAAAAAATGGATAGAAATTTTGGGTCTTTACAATTTGGTATCAGAGCCTAGGTTGTTAAGTTTTGTAGACTATAGTTTGCAGCGGAAAAACAATACCTGAGTATAGGAATAGATTAGGAATTCGGTGAGTCAATGTTGGGGAATGAAGATGAGTATTTAGGATTTTATTCTGTGATCGGGAAGGAAGATTTCCGTAGTGGTTTCTATGTCTTTCTTGGGGTGACGATTTCAGGAAAGTCATAGTAAATTATTGTCAGGTTGTGTTTCTCAATTATTGAACTAGATCTTAAAATGAGAATAAGGACGATAGATTAATTAATAATATGATATTTCAATTAGATAAATATGTTAGTTATGTAATACAGATAGGGTCCTCAGATTAAATTTATTTTCCTTGTCAGGATGGATCCTAGAGGGAGTAGCGCTCATGTCAGTGGGGATGATAGGGCAGACCGCGTAGTGTGACTAAGCAGGTTATGGCTGAAATTGCACAAACTTCTAGGGAGCAGGGAGGCCTATCAGTAGACCAGGGTTGTACCACTGAGAATTTTACAGGAGGAGCTGACCCTGTAGAGGCTAAAAATTGGATGCCGCAGATCGAGAAAATTTTGATGGTACTTTATTGTACGGATGAGCAGAGAGTTCTCTATGCTACCTATAAACTAATAGAGGAGGCCAAGAGATGGTGGATGATTACGAGGTTATTATAAGAACAGAGGCCCGTACTGGTGGTTATGTCCTAGAGTCGATTTAGGGAGGTGTTTTTCGACATATATTTTCCTGCTACCATCAGAGGGCTAAGGTAGTAGAATTTCTGAATTTGACTCAGGGAAAGCTCACCATTCAGCATTATGCGGCAAAATTTGTTGAGCTATCATGTTTTTCCCCCTACATCATCCCAGATGAGGTGAAAAAGGTCAGGACGTTTGAGAGGGTTTTGAGGTGGTAAATTTATAAACAGGTGGCAGTTGTGAAGCTGCAGGACTTCTCTAAACTTGGGGACAGGGCCACAATAGTAGAGGAGAGCGAGTAGAAAGATGTTGGAGCACCGAGCAACAAGAAGAGGCCCATGCCATCGAGTTTCTGGATAGGGTCCAGCCGAGGCCTTTGGAGGGGTGATAGACATGGTAGGGCTCAGAGATAGAAGGGAGGAGATCATGGGCACCAGGGCGAGCAAGCATACACTATTTGCCCTATATGCGGTAGGAGACATACGGGAGCATGCCGATTGGGGAGCAATGTTTGCTAGAGATGTGGTAGACCTAGACACATAGCATGGGAGTGTCATTGGCCACTGAACAGTGCACCAGCCGCTAGGAAATTCTGGAGACATTATCAAGCACCCAGAGGTGGCGGCTAGTAGAGGAGCACAACTCCGGCGAGGGTTTATGCGCTGACGTCGGGAGATGCCGAGGCTGCCAGAGACGTTGTTACAGGTACACTTATTGCTTTACCATATAAAGTTGTTGTTTTGTTTGACACAAGTGCCACCTATTCTTTTGTGTTATCGGGATATGCTAAAATATTTGGGGTCAAGGCACAGCTGTTAGATGTTGAGCTATCAATAGCCATGCCGAGGGGATCAACAGTGAGGTGTAGGAAGACACTTAAAAATTATCCAGTGGGCATTCAAGAGAAAGTATTACCAGCCGACCTCGTGATACTAGACATGTAGGGGTTTGATTTGATATTGGGTATGGATTGGCAGGTGGTTAATTACACTAGCATTGATTGTTATTAGAAAGAAGTGATCTTTAGACCCTCGAGTTTGTAGTGTCGCCTTGGGGAGCACCAGTCATATTCGTGAAAAAGAAAGATGGGATCATGAGGATGTGTATTGATTATAGGGAAATAAACAAATTGACAATCAAGAATAAATATCCTCTTTCTAGAATTGATGATTTATTTGATCAACTCCAGGGGACCCAAGTCTATTCTAAGATTGACCTTCAGTTAGGATATCATCATGTGAAAGTTAGATTATAGGATATTTTGAAGATAGCTTTCTGAACCAGATATGGGCACTATGAATTCTTGGTAATGTGTTAGCTTTACCGTGATCCCAAGAGGGGAGGGGGGTGAATTGGTATTTTTAAATTTCTATCCCCTAGGTGTTCCTCCTAACAGCAGTATGTTCACAACCCTATAGTCAATCTAGTGCAAGTAATGTCAGAAGTCAATTAAAACAGTTTAATCAATTACACATGCACCAAAAAGCAGTAATGAACAGGGTAACACACAGATATGTTATCGAGGTTCGGCCAACTGCCTACGTCCCCGCCTTGGCTAACCAGCACAAGGATTATCACAATAACTTGCTCACTTAAACGGATGGAGCGGCACCTATACAAACCAGGTCAAATTAACACAGGGCTGACCTCAACATTAACCAGGTCAATTAGCACAGGGCTGACCTCAACCTTTACACCAATCCTTACCGGGCTGGATTACCACCCCTTCAGGCCATGCCTGGAATCTCTCAGATATACAATCAAAAGGTACAGTATAAAGGTGCTTTCACATAAAGCAAATTTGTACAAAAAATGCGCACAATCACAAATACCATAGATGATTTAAAATGTAAGCTCAATGTGGTCTAAATGGTTCAACTCTCAAAAATATTTTCTATCAGTGTAGTGAGTACGTGAGAGTATCAACAACAATCTGTGTATTTCAAAATGTTTCAATCAAATGTGTTCACACTGAATATTAAGCAAGTCTCATGAATATCAATCAATAGAATATCTCAATCACATGAATATGTATATGCTTGGACTTGCAAAATATATATGATCTTTGTTTTCAGAAAAAATATATGAGTGAATAAATATTGCAACAAAGATGTTTCACCTCAAAAACAAATATCTCCTCAAATGGTTTTCAAAATAAAGAGCAATAGATATTTGTAAATGATTTTGAAAATATTTCGCAACCAAAAGCAAGTGCGAGCTTTTCAAGATGTTGCAACGAATATGCAATCTTAAAAGATCTAGTAAAGTCTTCTTATGATGAACTTATTAGCAAAGTCCCCTAAGAATCCTTTTAGGTTTGGCTCTCAACAAAATGAAATAATCTCACAGCAAAAAGAGAGCAAACCTTTCAATATAAACACTCAAGAACACTTACAGATGATTTAACAACTTTTGAAGGTACGCTAGAGTGTATTTGGAAGAGTATGAGCAATTAGAAAAATTTTTCTTGAAAGAGAATTTGATTTTCTATTTTTGCTAATTGATGCTTAATTCTCCCAAATGAAGGAGTATATATAGACATACTGAAAATTTTGACCGTTGGGGACCTATTAGGGATTGTTGGAAAAGTTTAATGATGTTTAAGACATTTTAACCCTGTTTAAAAATATTAACTGCGGTAAAAAATTCAGGACAACCCGAGAGGTCCGGTCGACCAGAAATGTTTAGTCGACCAAGTCTCATATGGTTCGGTCGATTAGGAGAATTTTGAACTAAGGGCTCGGTCGACCAACAGAGGGTGATTTTCTAATTTTCCTAGGTTCGATCGACCAGACCAATGGAAATTTTCCCGAGGACCCTCAGTTGACATGGTAATTGGAGTACAAAAAGGGTCGGTCAACCAGATGGTCAAACTTTTGACCCAGGGAGGTTTTGGTCGACCAGGGCTTTTTGAACTACGTAGTTCGGCCGACCAGGTGGTCAAAATGTTGACCATAGAGGGTTTCGATCGACCGGGGATTTTTGAACTATTCTGGTTCGGTCAACTAGGGCCTTGGTCAATCAGTTGACCTAGGGAGGTTTCGGTCGACAATGCCAAAATGAATTGACTGTGTTGGTCGACTGAAAGTGCACCATGTGTGCATTTCGGTCCAATCTTGAAGCATACAAACCCTAATGAAGTGCCTGACAAACATATGTGTAAATGTGTATGTCCTAGAGTCACTTGAGGTCCAATTTGAAAACACCGAAAAAGTTTGGTGTCAATCGACCTTCGATCGACCGAAGGGAAAACCCTAAGGTCACTCTAAGGTCATTTTGCATTGTGATTGGTTTGAGCTCACAAAATAAATCATACATGTGATGTGTGTGCTTATTACAAACCAAATACCCTAATTACTATTATAGACAAATTTCACTACAAAAAATATTACAAACAAGAGCATGAATTTGTCTTCAAGCTTTGAGCTTTCGCGTGCCATTAATGATTTGCTAATATGGACTTGCACATGAACTAGATATTTATTAAATACAGGAGTATTAGTCATTATCAAAATCGAGCGTGACCTATAAGGTCAAATTCTCCCCATTTTTGATGATGACAAATACAATTGGAAAATATAGGGTTAAACCCAAGAAGGCTCACCCTCACAAAATGCATCCAATGTATTCCCATTATTTTTTCCTTTCCATCTCCCCCTTTTGGCAACAACAAAAAGGGCTATTTGAATTAAAATCCTAGGCAATGGGAGAGTACTACGCTTATGCATGATGAATTTTGGAAAGATTTTTTGAAAAAAAATTCAGCAGAGTGCCGTTTGTAAATAAGACTTTCCAAAAGACATCCTGTATAAACATGATATGTTTGAGTTTAAAATTCCTAATAGTTTATCCACAACTACTCAAACAGTTCAGTATGATCCAATTGCAGCAAATAAAATATGAATATGAGCATGAATTAGACAAATTGTGTAGCACAAAAGAGAAGCAATATAAGCATGCAATATGAACTGTGCACATAGTCAATGATCAACTTTCATAAAGTCTAAAGCAAGAAGATAAGTCAACAAAGAAACAAGTTGCTAAGACTTGGAAAGTTCCCATGAGAAAGCTCCCCCTAAAATTATGCAAGATATAAGACATTAAAGTTTAGGAAGCTTCTCTACTGTGCATTAAGCCTAACTCACGTCTAATTTGTATGAACCTATCCTCAGGTAGTGGTTTAGTGAATATGTCGGCCCACTGTTCATTAGTGCACACAAAATCAAGAGCCACATCTCCTTTTTGCACATGATCATGAAGAAAGTGATATCTAATCTCAATGTGTTTAGTTCGTGAATGTGAGATAGGATTTTTAGAGATGTTGATTGCACTAGTATTATCACATTTAATCGGTATTGTTTCATAGTGCAATCCAAAATCCACAAGTTGTTGTTTCATATAGAGAGTTTGAGCACAACAACTTTCAGCCGCAATATATTCAGCTTCGGCTGTGGATAAGGCAACTGAGTTTTATTTTCTGGAGAACCAAGAAACAAGAGATTATCGTAGGTAATGACAAGTGCCGCTAGTGCTTTTCCTATCAACCTTACTACCGGCAAAGTCAGCATCAGTGTAACTAACAATCTCAAAGGTAGTATGCTTAGGGTACCACAATCCTAATTCAATAGTCCCAACTAGATGCCTAAGGATTCATTTAACAGCTTTTAAATGGGATTCCTTAGGAGCAGCCTGTAATCTAGCACACATACATACACTAAACATAATGTCGGGCCTACTAGCAGTGAGATATAGGAGACTTCCAATCATGCCACGATATAATTTTATGTCAACAGGGATTCCTTGTTCATCTTTATCAAGCTCAATGGAAGAGTTCATAGGTGTGCCAAGAATTTTACAATCTTCCATATTAAATTTTTTTAGCAAGTCCCTAATGTATTTAGATTGGCATATGAAAATTCCATGATTAGCTTGCTTAATTTGTAGACCTAAGAAGAAACTAAGTCCACCCATCATGCTCATTTCAAACTCACTTTGCATGCATTTGGCAAACTCATTACACAACTCATTATTGGTTGCTCCAAAAATGATATCGTCCACATAGATTTGAACAAGGAGCATATCATCATTTTTGGACTTGATGAAGAGTGTAGTGTCAATTTTGCCACGGGTAAACCCATTTTCTAGTAAAAAACCACTAAGCTTCTCATACCAAGCTCTAGGAGCTTGTTTCAATCCGTACAAGGTTTTAGTCAACCGGTAAACATGATCGGGATATTTATGATTTTCAAAACTGGGTGGTTGTTCTACGTATACCTCTTCATTAATGTAGTCATTTAGAAAAGCGCTTTTAACATCCATTTGAAACAATTTAAAATTTTTAAAAGCGGCAAAGGCAAGTAACATACGAATGGCTTCTAATCTAGCAACAGGAGCATATGTTTTATCAAAGTCAATCCCTTCCTGTTGGTTATACCTTTGGGCAACTAGTCTATCTTTATTCCTAGTTACTACCCCATTCTCATCTTTCTTATTTCTATATACTTATTTAGTTCCAATGATGGTGTGCTCATTAGGCCTAGGAACTAAGGTCCACACTTTGCTTCTTTCAAATTGATTAAGTTCTTCTTGCATGGACATCACCCAAGACTCATCTTCTATGGCTTCTTTAATATTTTTAGGTTCTTCTTGGGATAAGAAAGCGGAATGATTCACTATATTTTTCAGGGAGGATCTTGTGGCTACACCACGGGATGGTTCACCTATGATTTGATTTATAAGATAACTTCTAATGTATTTCCAATCTCTAGGCAACTCCTGATTTCCATTTTCATTATCTTCAAGTGATTTTTCATTTGTTTCTTGATTTTCACTTGCATTGTTTTCAATAGACATTTTCTTTAAGCATTTTCTAATGTCAATATCATCTTCATCATCTTTATTAGAAAATGTATTAGACTCATCAAACACAACATGAATGGATTCAATCACAGTTAATGTTCTTTTATTGAAAACCCTATATGCTTTACTATTAAGTGCATATGCTAGGAAGATGCCTTCATCAGATTTAGAGTCAAATTTTCCTAGATGCTCATTATCTCTAAGCACAAAGAATTTACAACCAAATACATGAAAATAAGAAATATTAGGCTTATGGTTGTTCTATAATTCATAGGGGGTTTTATTAATTGATGGTTTAATCAACACCCTATTCATAACATAGCATGCAGTATTAATAGCCTCAGCCCAAAAATATTTAGGTAAGTTATGCTCATTCAACATAGTTCTACTCATTTCTTGCAGTGACCTATTCTTTGTTTCTACTACACCATTTTGTTGAGGTGTCCTAGGTGCAGTATGTGATATGCCCTCTAAGTCACAGTATTTTTCTATGCTTTCATTTTGAATTCTAAGCCTCCATCACTTCTTATGTGAGTGATTTTATATCATTTTATATTCTAAATTCTCCTGCAAAGTTTGGTGAATTGTTCACATGATTTATTTTTATATGCAAGAAATAACACCCATGTGAATCTAGAAAAGTCATCTACAATCACAAAAGCATAAGATTTACCACCAAAACTTTGCACATAATTAGGTCCAAATAAATCTAGGTGAAGCAACTCCAAGGGTCTAGTAGTAGATATGAATTTCTTTTTCTTAAAACTAGATTTTGTTTGCTTACCCATTTGACATGCATCATAGATTTTATCCTTTACAAAAGACATTTTAGGCAAACCTTTAACCAATTCTTTTCTAACAAGTTTAGACAATAAATCCATGCTAGCATGTCCTAAACGCCTATGCCATAACCAACTAGCTTCATTTATAGCAGAAAAACATGTCACTTGTTGTGAAGCTAGATTATTAAGAGAGGTAGTATAAAAATTTTCATGTCTATTAGCAGTAAAAAGCACTTTGTGGTCTGTTTTATTTTCTACTATGCATTTGTCATTTTCAAAAGATACTTTATATCCTATGTCACACAATTGACTTATGCTAAGTATATTATCTTTTAGTCCATCAACCAAAAAAACATTATCAATAGTAGGAGAGGAATCCTTACCAACCTTACCTACCCCGATGATGCGTCCTTTGGCATTGTTTCCAAATGTTACATAGCCTCCATCATTGGGAACAACTGAAGTGAATTTTCGTTTATCGCTGGTCATGTGTCGTGAGCATCCACTATCTAAGAAGATGGCTAGAACTCATTAAGGATTATCATTGCACTGTAACGACCTGCTTAATTTGCTATATGGCTAATTACATTAACCATCCTGATACCACTAATCAGTCATATAATAAAGTCAACCCGAACCCATGGGTAACGGGGATATACCTGTCATACACAGTGGGAACCTACGCAGTAGTAAAAATAAATTACATAACAATCTCTAAACCATGAAGTACATAATACCATAGTTATCTACAATCCACCATAATACTGTATATATCCATCCTCTAAACATCAAAAGTTACATCAAGGGTCTTTCAACAAAAACCTACTTATGCTAGCTTAAAAACTTACCCTCCTAGTGGGGTAGTAAAACTGTCTCAATGGCGACCTCGGTCCACCAGTCTTTCTAAGTTCCTGAAAATAATTTAGGCTGGGGTGAGACACCTCTCAATAGGGGAAATAAACTAAATACAGCTGTGTGGCAACATAAATATTTGGTACTATAATAGATATACAGTACATGTCACATACTTGAAAGCATTGTTAATAGCATAACTGAGTAAACATATAATTTCATAATTATACTAAATCATACTGCTCATAAATCATCTCATATAACTAGTAATTTTAAAATTTTACCTAGGATGAATAGTTAGCTGATGTCATGTATTACCCCCCATGATAGGTTGTGCAGCCCGAAGGTAGGACCCGACAATGGCTCACCGACCACTGCCGAATAAAAAATGCCTGTAAGTACGATGGGCCCGCCACACAATGGTCTAGACTATCAGGTGAACGTCTATAACTCTGCACTGAAAGCCACATCGACTATCCATCTCCCACCCCCTCTACTATAAGGGGCAGTTAGCACAAGTTTGAACTGAACTGAACTGTATAACTACGGTACCGTGCTCCTATATCTGATTTGAACTATCATTCGGGTTCTGATAACATATAATACATGATAATATACTGTTTAACGTAAATAAATTGATAGCATGTTCTGATTTCTGTGATAGCGTAAATAAATGCGGCTTTACACCAATTACATTCATATCTGCGGCCTTGCGCCAGCTATCAATCACGCCCTTGTGCCAAACATAACATACATACTAATCTGAATAAATGTATTATTTATCATGTATTCTAAAATCATAATGTATTGTATTATATTGTAATTCTTGAAATAACTATAAATATGCTTTTCCTATAAACTTGATTTAACATAATACAATTTGAGTAAATTAATATTCATACCACACAATACTGAATAAAAGTATAATTTTCATCATAATTTCCATTCTAAAATCATATTTCCTGTACAATAGCAGTATTTTCCCAAATATGCATTTTTACCAACATACTCATATATATATATATATATATATATATATAATACATACTTTCTGAAAATTAATTTGCTAATAAGTAATAATGATTTTCATGGAAAATAACTGCTTTAGTTTGCTCCCTTACCTGACAGCTGAAAAGTCCCTATAAAGTTTTGTCTTACACCCGTATGGTTCCCCGCTCAACACCCTGAAAACAACATCTCCCAGAACCAAATTTCAGTATTTTTCCTTATACTACATTTCTTAAAATTATAGGAAAGCCAAATATTGAATAAAAAGTCTTACCTTGAATTTGGGATGAAATCCAAGGCAGCCCCACCAACAATCCACTCCAACAGACTTGAAGAAAACTTTCTTAGGAGTGTCGTGGTGACCTCGGATCGTCGAACCGGCAAGAATCTAGCCCAAAAACTTAGAGATAAGGAGGAAGGGACGAACAAGAGAGAGAGAGAGAGAGAGAGAGAGAGAGAGAGAGAGAGAGAGAGAGAGAGAGAAGGGTTTGTGCATGAGAATTTGGCTGAAAAATCAAGTTTAGGCTATTTATACTAGAACGTCCTAAAAATTCTCACCATTTTTTTTTATTTTATAATAAGAACAAATTACTCCAACATTTGAAAATAATGGGCACCTCTATGCAGCGAGAAACATAAATCACATAATATACATATATATATATATATATATATATAATACCAAAATTCAGTATTTTCAACCATATCTACATAATACATCACTTTCTCTAGTGTCAACTACCCCAAAAATACAAACCTTACACAAAAACTTACCCTATAACTAGGGTGACCAAGTGATCTCTATCCGCGAGCCTGATTTGCTCGCCTTGCTGGCTCACCTGAAAAATGTTAAAGTAATAAGGTGAGTCAACTCTCAGTAAGTGGAAATATGCTATTACTAGTGTGTGGCAACCGAGTCGTAAAATTATAATAATAGTATTTAAAACTGTATAATCTGGCAAAACTGTAAAACACATGAACAGTAGCTTAAACATTTGTAGCATCTAAACTTTCTATCATTCATACTGCTATATCATACTATATACGATAAAAGCTGTAAAACTGTATACATATACATAACTGTGCACTTTCCCTGGGACTCTATATGTCATGATTTAACCTCTTATGATAGGGTTGTGTAGTCCGTAGGCAGGATTTAACTTGGTCGGCCCTCTAGGTAAGTCACTATACTCTACACTACTCCAGCCCGGCCAAACTACATACACTCTTAAGCTCGGGACTGGCTGCTACCTCTTCAAACCAACCCCCTCAACCCAGTGAACTGGGGAGCTGCATACTCTCCGAGCACGGTTGACGGTGCCTACATACTATCTGAGATATGTGGTTGCACTCTATCTGTATTAACAATGGTACCGTGCTCTGTAAACTGTATCTATCTGTAATATTTCCACTGGGATCTAATACTATATAAGTACACACATATATATCTTTTCTATTCTCATCATGTTTCCAAAATAACCACAATGCTATAATTCTGTACTGTATATACTGTAACATCTGAGTAACTATAGCATCTTGATGCTATAACTATATAATTTGTCTTTATAAACTGTCTGTATAATCTTTCTGTATAAACTGTGCATTATGGCATTTAGAAAAACCTGGCATTCTGTAAATACTATAATATACTGAATTGAATAAAATCTGTATAAATTTGTCTATTAAATATCTGTGAATTTATGTATATATATATATATACTATATAACATGATATGCTGAAACACTACATAAATTATACATCAGGTAAATATCTACTCAAGCCACACAAATGTTAAAATTTTTATTCTATAAAACCTATATAATAAACTGGTATCTATATATCTATGAAATCTCTGTTAACAATCTTAAAACTCCTAGCATCGCATATTTCTCTTACCTTATCTCTAAAAAGCCCTTAATAAATTCTGGCCCTATACCTGCAGGGTTCCTAGCTCAACACCCTGAAAATGACATCCCTCAAAATAAAATATCAGTATTTTCTTACCTACAACATTTCTCATAACTACGAGGAAAGCAGATTCTAAATAAAACACCTTACCCTGAGTTTGGGATGAATTCCAAACTAACTCCACCAACGATCAGCTCCAGCAAACTTGTAGAGAACTTCGTCAAGAGTGTCGTTGTGGCCTCAGATCTTCAATCAAGCGAGCAACGAGCCCGAAATCAAAGAGAGAAGGAGGGAGAGAAGTTTTTAGAGAGAGAGAGAGAGAGAGAGAGAGAGCCCTTTTTGCGCCAAAATTCTGCTGAAAAATCTGGGTTTTGGCAATTTATAGTCCCAGATTTGTCGAAGAGACACGTTATCTCGTCGACGAGTCTTAAAGGAATTTCTTCGATGAACTTCCTTCTTCGTCGATGAATTTTAGATTGCCCCCAAAACCTCTCTTGGTATTTTCTCATCGACGAGGTGTGGCTTTGTTGACGAGGCCCTAAGTAAAACTTTTGGGTTATTACCTCCAAAGTGCAACGTCGTCTATGAACACGAAGCGTTCGTCGACAAAGCCTACTATCTCCTTTTATTTCTGTTCCCATTTCCCTCCCTCTTTATTATTTAAATATCATAGTTCTTTGAGTCGTTACATATACACTGGCCTTCGTCGACGAGACACGTAACTTTGTCAATGAGGTCAAGAAGGAAGTTTGCCGATGAATGATTACTCCTCGTCGACGAAATTCAGAACTGAGATACATCCTATCGATTTCTTCTCGTTGATGAGACACGTCCCTGTCGACGAGCCCCTCATGTGTGCTCGTCGACGAACTCCCTGTGTTCGTCGACGAGACCTTGTTTAAATTCCTTCTTTTCTCCCCTCCTCCTATTACTAAATTACAATAATTATTCAGGTCTCTACATTCTCCCTCCTTATAAAAATTTCGTCCTCAAAATTTGCTATCCATATGATTCATCATCCCTTAAAGGTAAACGGTCTACTTATTTTATTACTTACCCTTACTTATAGCGGAGGAATACCGTGATTACATTCCAAGTTCTAGGAGATTACATGTGTAATGACCCGAAGAATAATGGTATTTAAATAATAAGAGAGAGAAAAATGGAAATAGAAAAAGGGGCGGTAGCAGCGTTCATCGATGATGTGGCATTTTGGGCTCGTCGACGAGGGTGCACTTCGTTGACGAGAAGATATCGAGAGGCTATTTATTTCATCTTTGAATTTTGTCGAAGAGGAATAGTATTCGTCAACAAATTTCTTTCCTGACCTCGTCGACGAAGTGACGTGACTCGTCGACGAAGGCTAGTGTATAAATAGGCCTAAGTCTCATTTTTTAGCCAAAAATTGTGCAAAAATTCCACTCTCTCTCTCTCTCTCTCTCTCTCTCTCTCTCGCTCTCTCTCTCTCTCTCTCCTTGATTCATCCCTCCTCCCTTCTCTCTAAGATCTCATGCCGGATCCTCATTGGTTTGATGATTTGAAGCCACCACGATGCTCCTGGGAAAGTTATTTGCAAACCTACCGGAATGGATCATTAGTAGAGCTACTTTGGAATTCATCCCTAGTTTAAGGTAAGACTTTTTATTCAAAATTTGGTCTTTACGTAGTTATAGGAAATGTTATTCATGGAAAAATACTGAAGTTTAGTTCTGGGAGATATTGTTTTCAGGGAGTTGAACAGGGAACCCTATGAGTGCAGGATGAGTGTATTTTAGGGGTTTTTTTTTTTTGTAAAAATCAGGTAAGGAAATAAACTAAAGTAATTATTTTTTCATGAAAATTATTATTAAATTATTAGAAGAATTATGTTAAGGAAAACATGTATTATATTTGTATATTATTGAGAAAATGTTTATTTGAGAAAATACTGCTATGATACTAAAATGTATGTATAAGTATGAAACGACAGGAAATACGATTTTAGAATAAAATGTATGGTTTTATTCAGCATTTTGTGGCATGAATAAAATTTTTCATGAAAAGTATTATGTTATGGAAATTTTACGAATAAAGTATGTTTTCAGAAATGATGGAATATTTCAGTACATTATGATTTCAAAATACATGATAAACAGATTATTTATTCAGAATAATATGTATGAAATGTTCTGCGCAAGGCCGTGATTGATAGTTGGCACAAACCCATGTATTATGTATGATTTCAGTGCAAGGCCGTATTTATGAATGTTCGGTGCAAGGCTGCAGATATGAAAGAAATCGGCGCAAGGCCGTATGTATGTATGTATGTATGTATGTATGTATGTATGTTTGTATGTATGTATGTATGTATGTGTGTTATTATATAAAATTCTATTGATCTATTTATGTTAGACAAGTATATTATCATGTATTCTATCTTATCAGAACCCGGATGATAGTTTAGCTCAGTTTCAGGAGCACGATACCATAGCTATACAGATCAGATTACTATGTTCAGACTTGTGCTAACCACCTCTGTAAGTAGAGGGGGTGGGAGATAGATAGTCAAAGTGACTTTCGGTGTAGAGTTGCAGACATCCACCTGGCAGTCTGGACCAGGGTGTGGTGGACCCATTATATTTACTGACATTTTTGACTCAGTAATGGTCGGCCAGCCATTGTCGAGTCCCGCCTTCGAGCTACACAACCCGTCATAGGGGGTAATACATGACATCAGCTAGTTATACATCTTGGGTAAATTACAGTATTATCAGTTATATCAGACATTTCATGAACAATATGATTTATTAGAAATTATGAAAGTATATGTTATTCAGTTATGTCATGATGAATGTTTTCTAGTATATGAAATGTACTATATATGAATTATAACACTAAATATTCATGTTGCCACATAGCTGTATTTAGTTTATTTTCCCTTACTGATAAGCCTCACCCCCAACATTAAAATCATTTTCAGGAAACCCAGAAAGACTAGCGGATCGAGGCCGCCATTGAGATAGTGTGATACTACCCCACTAGAAGGGTAAGTTTTGATCTAGGAACAGGAGAATTGTGTTGTGGGTATGTATATATTCTTGTATTTTTGGAGATTTGTATATAAACACAATAGTTTGGAGTTTAGTTGGCTCTGGTATTATGTATTTGATGGTTATGAGAATGTGATTTACATTTACTGCTCCTTAGGTTTCCGCTGTGAATGCTAGAGGTGTCCTCGTTACCCACAGGTTCGGGTTGACTATATTAATAAATATATTTTACTATATGATTAGATAAGTTGGTTGTTACAACATGTATATAAAATAAAATTCTTCCAAAACTAAAAGACTACTTACTAACTAAACTACTACATGTACTTGCAAACGAAACATTGCATAACTATTTACACTTTTCACTGTTATAACTGAACCTCTTGAAACAATTGCGGATATTTTTTCCTTATTTGTTTCTCGAGCTCCCAAGAAACTTCTTCCATCGCATGATTTCTCCACAGAACCTTTACTAGAGAAATCTTCTTATTACGTAATTCTTGCTCTTTTCTGTCTAGAATCTGTATTGGTACCTACTCAAAAACTAGTGAATCACTGAACTCTAATTCACCATAACTGATTACATGAGAAGGATCTGGGACGTATTTCCTCAACATTGAAACATGGAATATGTCGTGTGTCCTAGACAACACAGGTGGTAAAGCTAACTTGTAGGCAACCGGCCCCACTTTCTCAAGAATCTCAAACAGGCCTATGAACCTAGGGCTAAGTTTACGTTTCTTTCCAAATCTCATAACCCCTTTTAACGGAACTATTTTCAAAAACATGTAATTACCAATATCAAACTTCAACTTCCTGCGGCGGTTATCAGTATAACTCTTCTGTCGGCTTTGAGCTGCACTAGTTCTATCTCTGATGAATTGTACTTTATCATACTTTTGTTGTACTAACTATGGCCCCACAACTCGTCGCTCACCCATCTCATCCCAATATAATGGGGAACGACATCTCCTACCGTAAAGTGCCTTAAACGGTGTCATGCCAATGCTGGCCTGATAACTGTTATTATACGCAAATTCCTCCAGCGGCACGAACTGAGTCCAACTACCCCCAAAGTCCAGTACACACGCTCGAAGCATATCTTCTAATATTTGTATTGTATTCTCAATCTACCTGTCTAACTGAGGATGGAATGTCATGTTAAAAGATAACTGAAACCCTAGAGCCTCCTGCAAGTTCCTCCAAAATCATGACGTAAAATGCGAGTTTCGATTTGACACTATAGATATTGGCACTTCATGAGAACGGACTATCTCCTGAATATAAATCTCTTTCAAATGGTTAAGGAAGTAGCTGATCTTGATAGGAAGAAAATGGGCGGTCTTAGTCAAACGATCTACAATCACCCAAATGGCATTCTGGTCATGCAATGCCGACGGCAACCTTGAAACAAAGTCCATAGATACGTGATCCCATTTCCACTCATGGATAAATAGTGGCTACAACTGACTTGCCACCCTCTGGTGCTCAGCTTTTACCTGCTGGCACATCAAACACTGTGCTACATAGTCAGCAATCTCCTTCTTCATACCACTCCACCAATACGACTCCCGCAGATTCCTATACATTTTCGTACTACCGGGATGAACTGTGTATAAAGATCTTTGAGCCTTCTCTAGGATGGTATTTCTAATATCAGAATCAGAAAGAACACATAATCTGGAACGGAATCACAAAGTTCTGTCATCTGTAATACAAAATTCCTCTCCCTGACCATTTTGCACTCTGACCATTACCTCTGCCAATTCTGGATCGTCTTTTTTAGCAGCTTTAATCCTTTCTTGTAGAGAAAGTTGTACCATTAAACTGGCAATACATGCCTGAGGATCACTCTCGATCAACTCTATGTCGAGTCTCCCCAGATCCATCGTAATCGGATACTGAATCTCCATAGCTGCAAGCGCTGGCCCCACAGATTTCTTGCTTAACGCATCGGCTACCACGTTTGCTTTTCCTGGGTGGTAACTGATAGTGCAGTCAAAGTCTTTAATAAGCTCCAACCACCTTTCTCTACCTCATATTCAGTTCCTTCTGAGTGAAAAAGTACTTTAGACTCTTATGGTCGGAGAAGATTTCACATCGTTCGCCATACAGGTAATGCCTCCAAATCTTCAATGCATGTACTACTACAGCCAACTTGAGATCACGGGTAGGGTAGTTCTTTTCATATTCTTTCAACTTCCTGGAAGCATATGCTACAACTCTACCATGTTGTGTCAATACATAGCCAAGTCCCTTTTAGGACGCATCACTATAAATAACATAACCTTCACCCCCTGACGGGATGATCAGCATTGGTGCCGTGACAAGCCTCTGCTTCAATTCCTAAAAACTCTGCTCATAGCTATCGTCCCATTCAAATATGGTATTCTTCCTAGTCTGTCATGTTAGAGGCCTTGATAACGCTGAGGATCCCTCAACAAAATGACAGTACTACTCCTCTAACCCCAAGAAATTCCTGATCTCCTGAACGTTCCTCGGTCTAGCCCAATTCACTACTACATCAATTTTACAAGGATCCACGGAAATTCCATCCCTTAAAATAACATGCCCCAAAAACACAACCTTCTTAGGCTAGAATTCACATTTACTAAAATTGGCGTACAACTTCTTTTCCTTGAGCATCTGTAAAACTTGCCTGAAATGCATCTCGTGCTCCTCGAATAGACTAGTACATCATCAATAAAAACAACAACAAACTGGTCTAAATATTGGTGGAAAATCCTATTCATCAAATCCATGAATACTATAGGAGCATTCGTCAGACCAAAAGACATAACAAGAAATTCATAATACCCATATCTGGTCCTAAAAGCCGTCTTCACGACATTTTCTGCTTTTACATTCACCTGATGATAGCCTGATTTGAGGTCAATCTTAGAATACACTCGTGTACCTTGGAGCTGGTCAAATAAATCATCTATTCAGGGTAGAGGATACTTATTCTTGATTATCACCTTACTAATTTTCCTATAATCTGTACACATCCTCATGGTCCCGTCTTCCTTCTTCACAAATAGTACTGGAGCTCCCCACGGAGATACACTAGATCGTATAAAACCCTTATCAAGAAAATCTTGCAACTGATCTTTTAATTCTGTCAACTCTGCTGGTGCCATTTGGTAAGGTGTTTTAGAGATCGAAGCTATACCTGGAAGCAGATTAATAGGAAAATCTACCTCACGATCAAGTGGCGAGCCTGGTAATTTATCTTGAAACACATCTGTAAATTCTTTTACTACTAGTGTATTAGTGAGCTTTAATTCATTTCCTGCCATTTCCTTCACGAACGCCACAAATCCTTGACAACCACTCAGGAGCAGTCTCCTCACCTGAATAGCTATAACCAACTAAGGTAGAGATTGCACTCGCGACCCTATAAATTTGAATTCTGGTCTTCCTGGGGGGTCTGAATATCATTTCTCTCGAACGACAATCTATATTGGCAAAGTTAGCTGCTAACCAATCCATGCCAAATATGACATCAAATCCATGCATGTCTAACACTATCAAATCAGCAGATAAAATTCTTCCCTGAATATGAACTGGACAGCCATGGAGCACCCTACTACACCTCATAGCTGACTCGGTCGTTGTAGTCACTAATAGTTCGATGTCTAATAACTGTGTTACTTCCCCACAAAATTTAATACACCTCATAGACACAAACGAGTGTGTGCCCACTGAGTCAAATAATGCAATAACTTTAAATGAAAACATACTAACCATACTTATCACAACGTCGCCGGCTGTCTCAGCATCACCCGGTGTCAAAGCGAAAACTCTACCTGGAGCCATATTCCTTTACTGGCCTCCACATGCCGCCTGATAGCCTCCACGAGTAGGTCTAGGAGTGGGAGCAGCACCAATCTAAACTTGACAATCTCTCATCAAATGCCCTAGCTCCCCACATTGGTAGCAAATACCTCGCCCGACACAGCACTCACCTGGGTGTCTCTTCCCACAAGTCGAGCAAGCTGGAAGTGGCTGCATACCTTGAAAACCATGATTCCCTATCTCCTGCCTCCGGTCCTTGTAGAAGCCACCTCTCTTCCATGAACCACGATCGAACCCCTATTGAGAGCCAGATGAGGTGGATCTTTTCCTCTGTCTCTGCTCCTCAACCTCCAATTGCTCTCCTCCCACTTCTGCTATAGTTGCCCTATCTACTAGCTCGGTGAAATCTTGTAATTTTAGTATCAATACCTGCTTATTTATTTCTCTCCTCAGACCTCTTGCAAACTGTCTTACCTTCTTTGTCTCATCTGGAATAATGTACTGGGTGAAGCGAGATAGTTCAATGAACCTCACTGCGTACTGCTACACTATCTGTTGTCCTTGCTTCAGATTCAGGAAATCCTCTATTTTAGCTTCCCTAGACGAGGCTAGAAAATGCCTGTTGAAAAATATCTCCTTAAATCGTTCCCATGTCATCTCTATAGGCACTGTCATGTCTTGCTTCAGGAGTCTCACCGCTCTCCACCATCTCTCGACTTCTCTAGTCAGTTTATACGTAGCGAACAACACCCTTTGCTCCTCAGTACACTGTAACACTACAAACACTTTCTCAATCTCCTGCACCCAGTTTTTAGCGATAGCAGGATTAGTTCCTCTTGAGAAAGGCAGAGGATTCATCTTAATGAACTTCTCAATTGAGTTCTTGCGAATTAGAGGAGAACCACCCAGCTCTTTGGAGTTCCTAGCAATTTCAGCCATGACTTGTTGTGCCACGCTGTGCAATACTGCATCTGAATCATCCCCCGCAGCGCTTGAAGGCCCAGCACTTTCATTACCACTGGCATGTACGCTACTAACTCCAGGGTCCATCCTGAAAAAATAATAATAAATTTAGTTTAGGACCCTATTACCATAACATATCATCTAACTAGTATATTATATCTTAAACAAATTCATCACTCCTGATCTTAATTCAAGGTTGAATCCTACAACCTAGATACCCAACTCGACGATAATTTACCACGGCTTTCCTAAAATCATCACCCCAGGAAAGTCAAACAAACCATCACAGAAATCCTGCATCTAGACAAAAAAACAATACCTCAAATTCCCTTGTCCTATACTCTGGTATTATTACTGCTGCACTCTAAAGTCTACAGAACCTAGGATCCTAGGCTCTGATACCAAATTGTAACGATCTGCTTAATTTGCTATATTGTTAATTACATTAACCATCCTGATACCACTAATCAATCATATAAAAAATCCAACCCGAACCCGTGGGTAACGGGGATACACCTATCATATGCAGTAGAAACCTAAGCAGCAGTAAAAATAAATTACATAACAATCTCCAAACCATGAAGTACATAATACCAGAGTTATCTACAATCTACCATACTACTGTATATATCCATCCTCTAAACATAAAAAGTTACATCAAGGATCTTTCAAAAAAAACCTACTGATCCTAACTCAGAAACTTACCCTCCTAGTAGGGTAGTACAACTGTCTCAACGACGACCTCAGTTCGCCAGTCTTTCTGGGTTTATTGAAATAGTTTAAGCTAGGGTGAGACACCTCTCAATAAGGGAAATAAACTAAATATAGCTATGTGGCAACATGAATATTTGGTGCTATAATAGATATACAGTACATGTCACATACTTGAAAGCACTGTTAATAGCATAACTAAGTAAACATATAATACCATAATTCTACTAAATCATATTGGTCATAAATCATCTGATATAACAAGTAATTCTAAAATTTTACCCATGATGAATAGCTAGTTGATGTCATGTATTACCCCTCATGACGGGTTGTGCAACCCAAAAGCGAGACCCAACAATGGCTGGCTGACTACTACTGAATCAACAATATTTGTAAGTACGATGGGCCCACCACACCCTAGTCCGGACTACCAGGTGGACATCTATAGCTCCACACTGAAAGCCACATCGACTATCCATCTCCCACCCCCTCAACTAGTAGGAGTAGTTAGCACAAGTCTAAATTGAACTAAATTGAACTGTATAGCTATGGTACCGTGCTCCTGTATCTGATCTGAACTATCATCTGAGTTCTGATAGCATATAATACCTAATAATATACTGTTTAATGTAAATAAATTGATAGCATGTTCTAATTTCTATAATAACGTAAACAAATGTGGCCTTGCGTTGATTGCATTCATATCTCCGGCCTTACACCGAAAACATTCATAATTACCAAACATAACATAAATACTGATCTAAATAAATATATTATTTATCATGTATTCTACAATCATAATGTACTGTATTATACTGTTATTCCTGAAATAACTGTAAATATGCTTTTCCTGTAGACTTGATTTAACATAATAAAAATTGAGTAAAATAATATTCAAGCCACACAATGCTGAATAAAATCATAATTTCCATTCTAAATTCATATTTCCTGTATAACAGCAGTATTTTCCCAAATATGCATTTTTACCAACATACTCATAAATATATATATATATATATATAATACATGCTTTCAGAAAATTAATTTTCTAATAAGTAATAATGATTTTCGTGGAAAATTACTGCTTTAGTTTACTCCCTTACTCGACAACTGAAAAGTCCTTATAAAGTTTAGTCTTACACTCGTAGGGTTCCCCACTCAATACGTTGAAAACAACATCTCCCAAAACCAAACTTCAGTATTTTTTCGTGGACTACATTTCTTATAACTATGGGAAAGCTAAATATTGAATAAAAAGTCTTACCTTGAATTTGGGATGAAATCCAAGGCAGCCCTACCAAAGATCCACTCCAGTAGACTTGAAGAGAACTTTCCCAGAAGTGTCGTGGTGGCCTCGGATCGTCAAACTGACAAGCATATGACCTGAAAACTTAGAGAGAAAGAGGAAGGGACAAACAGGAGAGAGAGAGAGAGAGAGAGAGAGAGAGAGAGAAGGGTTTGTGCGTGAGAATTTGGTGAAAAATCAAGTTTAGGCTATTTATACATTGGTCTTCATTGACAAGATACGTCACTTCGTCGACGAGGTCAAGAAAGAAGTTCGCCGACGAATGATTACTCCTCGTCCACAAAATTCAGAATTGAGATATATCCTCACGGTATCTTCTCATCGACGAGACACGTCCCCATCGACGATCCCCTTATGTGTGCTCGTCGACGAGCTCCCTATGTTCATCGATGAGACCCTATTTAAATTCCTTCTTTTTTTCCTTCCTCCTATTATTAAATTATGATAATTATTCAAATCTCTACATTGAACCATTAGCTACCACTCTGGAAAAGCAAACGTGGTGGCTGTTGCATTAAACCAGAATGTAAAGACCCAAAAATTTATAGCCATTAAATAATAAAGAGAGAGAAAATAGGTGGAAGGAAAAGAAATTCAAAAAGGGGACAAAGTGAGGCTCATCGACGAACCCTCTGGTCTCGTCGACGAACTCCTTCACTAGTTCGTCGTACGTCACGTGTATAATCGATGAAAATGTATCGAGAGTGGTGAAGTCAGGCCTGAAGTTCATTGATGAAGGTTATGAACTCGTCGATGAACTCCCTTCTTGGCCTCGTCGACGAGGTGATGTGTCTCGTCGATGAACCCAGGTGTATAAATATGTGAAACTCAGGATTTCAGAGAGGAATTTTGTGTAGAAACCCTCTCTCTCTCTCTCTCTCCAGAAGTTCATCCCCTCTTCCTTCTCTCTTCGATTCCGACTTCATTCTTTGCCGGTTCTGCGATTGGAAGCTGCCACATTACTCTTGGGAAGATTCTCTTCACGTCTGCTGGAGTAGATTGTTGGTTAGGCCAATTTGGGCACCATCCTAAAATCTGGGAAAGTTCGTTATTTTAGGCTTTATAAGTTATTTGGTATTTCTAGACTAAGGAAAATTCTTTAGATAGAATAATACTGATGTTTTGTTGGGGAAAATGTAATTTTAGGGTGTTGAGCTCGGAACACCACAGGAGTAGGTTTGGTTACTTTTGTAGGCTTCTCAGTAAGTCAGGTAAGGGGATAAATTAAGTTAGCATTTTTGATGAAATTATTTATTATTATGTAGCATTTATTATCAAAAAAATATGTATGTTATAGAACTATGTTTGGGGATACTGCTGTTAAATGGGGAAATGATTTTAACACATTTTATATGGAAATATGATTTCAAAATAAATTATGATTTTATAAGGCTATGTACATTTGTGTGGCATGAGTATAACATTTCCATGAAAATTATAATATATTGAAATATTATGATTTTTTCAAGATAAGCATGTTATAGCAGTTTTCAAGAAAAGCCTAAAAATAGTACAGGAACTATGGTTTTAAAATTATGTTAAATTGTGCAAGTATTTATGTTTATTATGTTATGAATTATGCTAGCATAAATGCTGTGATTTTTATGTTATGAATATGCCAACGTTAATGTCGTGATCTTTACGTTATGAATTATGTCGGCGTTGACGCTGTGATTATGTATGATATGTAAGAAATCATGAAATATGTTTATGTTATGTTTTATATGAAATATGAAACTGCTATGTTCAATATCATGAAATGTATCTTATGTTATCACAACTCGAATAGCTTAGTTTAGTTTGACGAAACACGGTACCGTAGCTATATATTCCCGTTTATGTTAGTGCTACCACACATATTATGTAGAGTGTGGGAGATGGCAGTGGATGAGCTAGGGTCAAATGGATTCTGGGTTATGACCCTAGGATACTTTTTGGTCTTTTGGGATGTATTTATTTGTATATAACAGATTTATTAGAACTCTAGTATGGTTTCTAGTGTTGTATGGCATGTATATAATTTTATGTTTTCCTCTGCTTAGGTGTCAGAGTTGTATGACAGGTATATCCCTGGTACCCATGGGTCCAGGTTGATCATGATTATGACAGTTTAGCTGGATGTTAGAATTATTAATATTATTTTTATATGAGAAAAAAATATGGAAAAATAGGCAGGTCATTACACGAAAAGCAGTAGGAGTAGTGATATCAGTAGTGGAGATTCAACATCTTATTCAAATGGATTTGGAGAGGCTAGGCATGGAGCTGACAGAGGATGATCATCAGGTATTCATTGCCAACTTGGTGTTTAGCCTACCTTGCATGAGAGAAATAAAGCTATTCAGAGAAATGATGCAGAGTTAGTAGAGTTGATAGAGAGGGTGTAGGATGGACAGGGGGAGGAGTTCAGTATATTAGATGATGGAGCCCTATGGTTTTATACTAGACTGTGTGTTCTTGCAAAGAGATTAGGAGGGATATCTTACGGGAGGCGCATCGATTCCTATACACGGTTCATCTTGGTAGTACTATGATGTATCAAGACCTCCAGGAATCCGTATTGTGGAGTGGAATGAAGAGAGAAATAGCGAAATTCGTGGAGCAGTGTTTGACGTGCCAACTGGTAAAGACTGAGCACCAAAGGCCGGAAGGACAATTAGTGCCACTCCATATCCCTAAGTGGAAGTGGGACCATATATCTATTGATTTTGTCACAGGTTTGCTGCCAGTGCTACATGGATAGAATGCCATTTGGGTGATTGTAGACTGGTTGACGAAGACTGCCCACAACCTACATACTAAAGTCGAGTACTCTATGAATAGACTGGCAAAGATATACATTTAGGAGATAGTTCGACCTTATGGAGTGCCAGTATCCATAGTTTCATACCATGACCCACGTTTCACATCACAATTTTGGAGGAGTTTACAAGAGGCATTGGGGTCTCAATTATTATTCAGCACCACTTTTCATCCTCAGACTAATGGGCAGACAGAGAGGATGATCCAGATACTTGAGGATATGGTTCGAGCATGTATGCTAGATTTTGGGGGTAGTTGAACCTAGTATATGCCTCTAGTTGAGTTCACATATAATAACAGCTATTAGGCTAGCATCGACATGGCACCTTATGAGGCGTTATATGGTAGGAGGTGTCGTTCTCCACTATATTGGGATGAAATGGGTGAGAGGCGAGTTTTGAGACTAGAATTAGTTCAGAAAGCATACAATAAAGTCTAACTTATTAAATACAGAATCAGTGCAGCTCGGAATCAGCAGAAAAGCTACGCAGATACTCACTACCGAAAACTGGAATTTGATGTGGAAAATCAAGTGTTTTTAAAAGTAGCACCACTAAGAGGGGCTATGAGATTTGGGAGGAAAGGTAAGCTGAGCCCTAGGTTTATTGGCCCATTCAAGATTACTAGAAAGAGTGGGTCCAGTTGCCTACAAGCTAACTTTACCACCAGCTCTATCTAGAATACACGACATATTTCATATTTTCATGTTGAGGAAATAACTTCTAAATCCCTCCATGTGATCAGCTACGAGGAGATAGAGCTCATGCACACACTAGCATATGAGGAGATTCCAGTACAAATCTTAGATAGAAAAGAACAAGAGTTGTGTACTAAAAGAATTCCACTAGTAAAAGTCCGATGGAGGAATTATGCAGTAGATGAAGCATTGTAGGAACTTGAGGAAGAAATATAGCAGAAGTACCCACATCTGTTTAGTGGGGATAAGCATTAGATAGAGAAGAACAGTAATAATTCAGGTAAAGTAGATAGAGTTTGGTTTTATTTTATACAAAGCAAGATGATGTATATATAAGTGGTATTTTAGATTATAGGCTAGGTAGTGTTTTGGGTTTTGGGAGAATGTATATATTTGTAATCTCCTAGACTCGTATATGTAACCATGGTATTCCTCCGTCACAAGTGAGGGTAATTAATAAAATAAGTAGCAAGTTTTCCTTAGAAGGTGGTATATAGCACAAATAGCCAATTTCCAGGGCAAAATTTTATAAGAAGGGGAGAATGTAGAGACCCTAGAAATAAAATAAAAAAAATAAGAAAAATAGATTTTTGGCAAAGTGGGGAGAAAACCAATGATGATTTTCTAAAGGAGTAAGAAAAATTGGCGATGATTTTGGTTTTCACCACAGAACGGTAAAGGTAAAGCGGTAATTTCTAAGCCGGTTAATAGAAAATTGAGGACGATTTTCTGAGAGGCATGGGAAACCGTCGATGATTTTTGGTTGCAGTGCTGGTGTAAAGGGAAGCAGAGAGACATTTTTAAATATAAAAATTAAAACTCTCTATCTCTTCTCTCCTAAATCCTACAACCCTCCAAGCTTCCACCTTCGATTCTTGCTCTGTTAAGCCTCATTTCAACAATCAGGAACCACCACATGATTTCTAGGAAGATTCTCTACATCATAAGTAGAGCGAAATTTAAATTTGGGGATTCCGGGGCACCATCCCAGAACTAAGGTAGGGGTGTTATTTAAGTATTTATGGGTTGTTTATTTGAATTATGGGATGTATAGGCCTGGAAATGTGACTATAAATATAGTTTTGGAATTGAACTGAGGAATTGGGAATTTGTGAAATGTAGGGTTTGGTGAGAATACCGCAAACAGGCTAAGGATTTTAGCAAGTATTTTCTTAGGAACCCAGGTAGAATAATGAATAACTTCTAGTTTAGGAAATTGTGAATATGCATATTTGGGGAAAACATGAATATAATAGTTGTTCTGGGTATTCAATTGATTGATAGGAATATATTCATATGTGTGTAATTTCAGGGTTTGGAATTACGAACACCGTAGGCGTGAGATAGGGAAACAATAAATAGAACCCGGATAGCCAACTAAGGGGAAATAAGTTATGCCAGATAATTTAGAGATTTTATCAGTATAGTACAATATTTGAATATGAGTTACAGAGTATGGTTTTAAACTAAATAAAGCATGGAAACTATACATTATTTCAGTAGATACTAATAGAGTTTATTTCATTGTGTGGCAAGAGGAAAACACTGGAATATTTACAGAATTTTATATAGATTTACATACTTATGATTATATAGATTTTATAGAGTTATGAAATACAGTTTTATTTATAGAGCTACAGCTATACAAAGGTTTACAGAGTTACTGTTTACATGGCTATACAGAATTACAGTATATAGTATCTTACAGTACCATGATTATATAGAGTTTTACAGTACCATGATTATACAGAGTTTTATAGTACCATGATTAAACATAATGTTTTATAGAACCATGATATACAAAGCACAGAGCCATGACATACATAAATACAGATTGTACAAAAATACAGAATATACAGAAATACGAATTATGTAGAATTACAGAGAAATACAACGTTATAGGTAATACAAATGATATAGAATCATCGTAAAACAATTAGAGCTTATATAGAAATAGTATTATATAGTATCAAACCTTGATGGAACAGAGCAATTTATAGAGCATGGTACCATAGCTATACAGTATAGATAGTGCAACCATACGTCTCAGATAGAGTATGATACAACCGATTGAGCCACAGGTAGAGTAGTGGACTCCCTAGCATCCGGACCAGGTGGAGTGGGGCCTTTCATGCTAGAGGCATATACAGATGCATACAGTTAGGCTTACATTGGAGGGCCAACCAGTGTCTAGCCCCACCTACGGGCCACACAACCCAATCATGAGGGGTTAAATCACGACATACAACCATCTAGGGGAGGTTTTTAGAGTTATGTATGTATTATAGAATTTACATAAAATAGAGATTTCTTATTATAGATAGAACTACAATTGAATAGATAACTCAGAAAATAATGTATTTTAAATGACGCAGATGTGGATTGTAAAAATGATACTTTTTATATGATATCCTCTTTACAGTTTTAATTAAAGATTATAATATATGTATAGACTCATATGCCACACACTGGTAATAACATGTTTTCTCTTTACTAAGGGGTGTCTAACCCCAGCATTATAAATATTTCAGGTAACCCAGAAAGGCATGCAGGGCTGACTCAAAGATAGAGAAGGCAGCTGAGTCAGTGTAGTTTTGGGGTGAGTCTTTGGCTAGATAGTAGAGCCCACAGTATTTTGGGATTTTTGGAAATGATGTATATGTGTGTATGTATATACAAATGGGTCATTGTCTATTTTGGGGTATGTATTTGATGTTATGTTTTTTCGCTACATAGGTAGAACACAAGGATTGCACAGGTTACCACGGCGCCTACTTTGGGCCGTGAAGATGATAGATGTTTATTTATAGGGTATCAAAGATTATGTTTTAAAGCATGACAGATAAAAAAAAAATTGGATAGAAATTTTGGGTCATTACACAATCAATCCAAACTTAGAATAATAACTATACTCGTCTTCTCCCTAGGCTCAAATATTTTTTTTATCCATAAATTTCTAAACTACTAATTAATTATCAATATTACCTGATTTCTAGAGAAAACACTCGCTGGGTTCCTTAAGCCATACTTGTGGTGTTTGGAAACCCAAACCCCGAAATCACAACATCGAGTTTAATAGACACAAAATTTAGTATATTTTCATCTAACACAAGATTTGGGTTCAGAAAAGCCTGATAACTATAAAAACCCTAAAATAACCTACTTACCCTGATTTTGGAATGGTGTCTGAACTTCTTAAACCAAAATTCTGCTTTGGCTAAGTTGTAGAGAATCTCCTTGGGATCATCGTGGTAACTTCTGATCGTCGAACCGGGGAAAAACAGGGCCGAAATCTTAGAGAGAAGTGAGGGGAACCAAAATTTTAGAGAGAGAAATAGGAAAATGAGGTTTTTCTCTCGAAAATCTGATTTTTTGCTTATTTATAGATGGCTGGCCACATGGCTTCGTCGACAAGACACGTGGACTCGTCGACAAACTTATAAAGAGAGTTCGTTGATGAGAATGATGAGTTCATCAATGAACCAAAGCATCTGAATGTCCCCCTCGTGGTATCTCTTTGTTGACGAGACACTAAAACTCATCCACAAACCATATAAAGGAGTTCATCAATGAAACCAGAACGTTCGTCGACAAACCCTGCTTTATCCCTTTTGAATTTTCCTTTCTCTCTATTATTTAATTGCTATTATTTTCCGAGTTTCTGCATTATCCCCTCCTTATAAGATTTTATCCTCAAAATTTGCTATCTATGCTATACACCATCCTTTGAGGAAACTTTGCTACTTATTTCATCAATTACCCTCACTTATGGCGGAGGAATACTGTGGTTACAATTATGATTCTTGGAGATTACAAGTATACATATAAAAGAAAATTCTCCCAAAACCAAAAACACTACCTATTCTATAATTTGAAATACAACTTATACATTTATTACCCTGCACTCTATCAATAATACTGATTTTATCTGAACTGTTACTTTCCTTATCCTGATTAACACTGATCCCCACTGAACAGATGTAGGTACCTCTATCATATTTCCTCCTCAAGCTCCCACGATGCCATCTCTACTGCATTATTCCTCCATAGTACTTTTACTAGTGGAATTTTCTTCGTGCGCAACTCCTGTTCTTTTCTATCTAGAATCTGCACTGGTGTTTCCTCATTTTCTAAAGTATATCTAAGCACTATCTCCTCATAGCTGATCACATGGGAGGGATCTGGGACGTATTTCCTCAATGTGGAAACATGGAATATGTCATGAATCCTGGATAGAACTAGTGGTAAAGTTAGCCTATAGGCAACTAGACCTACTCTTTCAACTATCTCGAATGGGCCAATAAACCTAGAGCTCGGCTTACCCTTCTTCCCAAACCTCATAGATCCCCTCAGTGGTGCTACTCTAAAAAATACCTGATCTCCCACATCAAACTCCAACTTTCGGCGATGAGTATCTGCATAGCTTTTCTGCCAACTCTAAGCTGCACTGATTATGTCTTTAATAAGTCAGATTTTATCCTACTCCTACTGCACTAAGTCTGGTCCTAAAACTTGATTCTCACCCATTTCATTCCTGTATAATGGAGAACGACACCTACTACCATATAATGCCTCATAAGGTGCCATCACAATGCTGGCCTGGTAGCTGTTATTATATGCAAACTCAACCAGCGGCATATATTGGGTCCAACTACCCCCAAAATCCAGCACACAAGCTCGTAACATATCCTTAAATATCTAGATTGTCCTTTCTGTCTGCCCATCAGTTTAAGAAAGGAAAGCGGTGTTGAATGCTAACTGAGACCTCAAAGCTACTTGCAAACTCCTCCAAAATCATGATGTAAAACGTGGGTTTCAATCTGAAACTATAAATACTGGCACACCATGGGGTCAAACTATCTTCTGAATGTATAACTTTGCTAGTTTGTTCATAGAGTTGTTGACTTTAATAGGGAGAAAATGAGTGATCTTCGTCAATCGATTAACGATCACTAGATAGCATCTGGCCCATGCAACGCCGGCGGTAGCCCTGTGACGAAATCCATGGATATATAATCCCACTTCCACTCAGAAATGTGAAGTGGCTACAATTGTCCCTCCGGTCTCTGGTGCTCAGCCTTTACCTACTGGCACGTCAAACACTACTCCACAAACTCAGCTATCTCCCTCATCATGCCACTCCACCAGAAGGATTGCCGAAGGTCCTGATACATTTTAGTGCCTCCTCTAGAATAGCTCTCCTAATCTTAGCATCTACAGGTACGCACAGCCTGGTACGAAACCTTACAGCTCCATCTTTTTAAATGCTAAACTCCTCCCCTTATTCGTTTTGCACTTTATCTATCAGCTCTACTAATTCTTCATCATTCTTCTGAGTGGCTTTAATCCTCTCCTATAAGGTAGGTTGTAACACTAAATTGGTAATAAATGTCTGGTGATCTATCTTTACTAACTCCACACCGAGCCTCTCCAAATCCATCTAAATCGGATGCTGAATCTCTATTTCCGACAATGCTGCTCCCATTCATTTCCGGCTCAAAGCATCAGCCACTATGTTTGCTTTCCCCGGGTGGTAGCTAATAGTATAATTATAATCTTTAATGAGTTCTAACTATATTCTCTACCTCATATTGAATTCTTTCTTAGTGAAGAAATACTTCAAACTTTTATGGTCAATGAAGATCTCACATCTCCCACCATAAAGATAATGCCTTTATATCTTTAGGGCATAAATCACTGTAGCTAATTCTAAATCATGTACTGGGTAGTTCTTCTCATATTCTTTAAGCTGCCGAGAAGCGTAAGCAATAACGCTCCCATGTTGCATCAACACGCACCCGAGTCTCTTGTGGGATGCGTCACTGTATATAACAAATCCATCCTCTCCTAATGGAATAGATAATACTAGTGTAGTGACCAATCTCTACTCACACTCATCAATCGATTCAAATCTCAAATTTTTTCCTTATGAGTCATGTCAATGGATTCGATAATTTGGAAAAGCCATCCACAAAACGTCGGTAGTACACTATCAGACCTAGAAAACTTTTGACCTCGTGAACATTCCTCGGTCTCACCCAATTCATCACTACTTCTATCTTGCTTGGGTGTACTGATATGCCATCCCCATAAATCACATGCCTGAGGAAAGTGAGTTGCCTCCGCCAGAATTCACATTTCTTGAATTTAATGTATAGCTTCTTCTCCCTTAATACTTGCAATACTAGCCTCAGATAATCCTCATGCTCCTCAAAACTCTTCGAGTAGACTAGTATATCATCAATAAATACCACAACAAACTGGTCTAGGTGCTGATGGAACACCCGATTCTTTAGGTCCATAAACACTGCAGGTGCGTTAGTCAGACCAAACGGCATTACCAAGTACTTGTAGTGCCCATAACTAGTTTGAAAAGTTGTCTTCAAAACGTCCTCTACTTTAACTTTCACGTGGTGATATCCTTACCGAAGGTCATTCTTGGAGTAGACCTAGGTCTCTTGGAGTTGATCAAATAAATCATCAATTATGGGAAGAGGATATTTATTCTTAATTGTCACTTTATTTTTCTCTCTATAATCAATGCACATCCTCATACTCCCGTTTTTCTTCTTCACGAACAAGACTAGTGCTCCTCAAGGCAACACACTGGGCCTGATAAACCTTTTATCCAACAACTCTTGCAACTAATCTTTCAATTCTTTCAGTTCGGCTGGAGCCATTCTGTAGGGTGTTTTAGATATTGGTGCTGACCCTGGTAGTAAATCCACTGCAAATTCAATCTCTCGATTTGGTGGTAGTTCAGGTAATTCTTATGGAAAAACATTTGAAAATTCTATAACTACTGGAATATTATCTTGTTTCAATTCTTCCTTTTGCAGTCCCTCTACATGTGCGACATACCCCTGGAAACCATCCTGAAGTAGCTTCCTCACTTAAATAGCCGACACTAATTATGGCGAGGTGCGCACACGTGATCCCACAAATTTGAATTCTTACTCACCTGAGGATCTAAAGATCACTTCTTTTTTATGATAGTCAATGCTTAGCTGCCAGCCAGTCCATTCCTAATATCACATCAAACCCCTGTATGTCTAATACGACGAGATCGGCTAGTAATACTTTCTCCTGAATGCCCTCTGGATAGTTTTTAAGCACTCTTCTATACCTCACCACTAACCCAATCAGCGTGGCTACTGACAAATCAACATCTAACAGTTGTGCCTCAATCCTAGATAATTTATCATATCCTGATGACACAAGAAGAGATGGCACCTGAGTCAAACAAAATGATAACTTTATATGGTAAAGCATTAAGAATACCTGTCACAACGTCTCTGGCAGCCTCAGGGTTTCCCAGCATCAGTGCATAACTCGTGCCTACACGGTATTTCCCTACTGGCCTCCTCGGGCACCTGGATTTTACTCCAGAATTGTCTGGGACTAGGAACCGAACTATACTGCATGTAACAGTATCGTGATACATGACCCGATCTACCATATTGGTAGTGAACATTCCTTCCAACTTGGCATTCTCCCGAATGTCTCTAGTAACACCTTGGACAAGGAGGGTGTGATGGATTACCCTGCTCAGCCCGATCTCCCATTCCCTGTCTCTAACTTCCACTGCCCTCATGCCTTCTCCAAGGCCCCTAACTGGTACCTGCCTGAAATCTAGGAGGCATAGGCCTCTTCCTCAAGTTCATGTTCATAAACTCATCCACCTAGGCTTCTTTGGTGGGAGAGTGAATATATCGATCATAGATAATTTCTTTAAAATGGTTCCATGTCAGGGTTGCTGAATCTGGCCTTTATTCTTCAAGTAGCTTCACTGACATCCACTAACGCTTGGCCTCCCCAGTCATTTTTAAAAAAGCATACAAAACCTTCTACTCATCTGCGCAGTAGAGACTGGTCAATATACCCTCCATCTCTTGGATTCATTCCTTCGCAACGATTGCATCTGCTCCTCTAGTAAAATCAAGGGATTCATACATGTAAATTGCTCGATAAAGTAGCCTAGGTCAACTAGTCAGCAATTTTGTCCCCTAAAGTTCCGCACAATACCTGCCATGACCCGTTGGCCTACACCACACAACATTTATTCAGAGTCACTGCCACCTATGCTGAAAGCCCCTACGTTGCCACTATTTCCAACATTCATGTTGCTATTCCTAGGGTCCATTCTGAATATAAAATAAATATAGTCTAAGGACCCTATCTTCATATTATAACTAATACATTTATCTAACTAAAATATCCTCATACCACCTATTACTAATTTAAGGTCTAGTCCTACCATATGGAAATAGAAATTAACGATAGTTTACTATAGTTTTCCTGAAATCGTCACCCCAAGAAAATCACAGAAACCACCCCGAATTTCCTGCTTCCAGACTGTAGAACAGAACCCTACATTCTGGTCTTAATTTCCCAACATTAACTTATTGAAATTCCGTCCTATTCCAATTTCTATCCTTCTCAAAATTCCATTCCTATATTCAGGTATTGTTTTTTGCTCTACACTAGAGTCTACAAAACCTAGCAACCTAAGCTCTGATACCAAATTGTAATAACCCGAAAATTCATATCATTTTTTTATACTATATAATCGTATTACTCTAATACCCCTGATAACACCTAATATAACATCTCAGTCCCAAAGTGGGCACCAAGGAATACCTGTTCATAAGATAACACACCTATGCAGAGGAAAACATTAAATCATAATACCAGAATTACAATGCCAGAATTTCAGTACTTTCCCCAAAATATACATACACATTACTCCAGAAACATCCACCAGACCTCTTAAGATCTATTAAAAAATACATCTCTATGAAACACTTACCCTGTTGACAGGGCAGTACAAACGCCCCCTCTATCTCTGAGCCTAATCTGCTAATCTAGTTGGATTACCTGAAATGTGTTAAATTACTAGGATGAGACAACTCTCAGTAAGAAGACGAAATATGCTATTACCAGTGTGTGGCAACTGAGTTTACATGAAATGTATATTTTTAATCAACTAAAATACTTTTAGTATCTATAGGTATGTCTGTTGTTCTTTGTAAATCCATATATATACATAACTATGAAAATTCCCTGGATGGTTAGCTGTAAGTCATGATTTGATCCCTCATGACAGGGTTGTACTGCCCGTAGGCGGGACTTAACATTAGTTGGCCTACCAGGATAAATGAACTGAAACCTCTATCATCAAACTGGCCGCCTCAACCCAGACTACTGGGGAGCCTGCAAACTCTCCCAAGGCACGATCAACTACTCATATAATCTACACACTATATGAGATATGTGGTTGCACTCTGATCTGAGTAGTTATGGTACCGTACTCTATAATCTAAACTATCCCATCAAGGTCTGATAATATATAATACTGTTTAATATATCTTACTGTTTTACCATGATTCAGTTTCAACTGTAATAACCATAACACTGTAAAAACTGATTTGAATAAACTATAATATCTAATCTGAGTATATGGTAATATCTGAACGTTATGGTCCTCTAATCTGTATATCATGGTATTCTAAAAATGCGGTAAAATATCTTTCTATGTATATACTGTAAATCATAATTTTGTAAATTCTGTATAACATATTTTTGTACATATAAACTGTAAATCATGATACTATGCAAATTCTGTACTGAAATGTTATTTACTCATGTCACACAATTAAATAAGTAAAACCTATGTATTATAATTTGTAAAACTATATAATATTTATTCTGGAAAAATCCCTATTCCACTACTATATTTCACTGTAAAAATCTCTAATTTAGTTGGCATAGCATATTTCCCTTACCTCACTGACTAGGTAGCCTGACTCCAACTTTATCCACACGCCCCCAACGTACCAAACTCAAAATCCTGGAATATAAATATATATTTCCAAATTCAATCAATCCAAACTCAGAATAATAACTATACTCGCCTTTTCCATAGTCTCACATATTTCTTTTATCCATAAAATTTTAAACTACTAATTAATTATCAATATTACCTAAGTTCCTAAGAAAACACTCACTGAGTTCCTCAACCCAAACCTATGGTGTTTTGAAACCCAAACCCTGAAATCACAATACCCTAGTTTAATCAACTCAAACTTCAGTATATTTTCATGTAACACATGATATGGGCTTAGAAAAGCTTGATAACTATAAAAACCCTAAAATAACCTACTTACCCTGATTTTGGAATGGTGTTCGAACTTCTCAAACCAAAATTCTATTCCGGCTAAGTTGTAGAGAATCTCCTTGAGATCATCGTGGTAACTTCTTATCATCGAACTGGGGAAAAAAGGGTTCAAAATCTTATAGAGAAGTGAGGGAAACAGAATTTTTAGAGAAAGAAATAGGAAAATGAGGTTTTTCTCGCCAAAATCTGATTTTTCGCATATTTATAAATGGCTGGCCACGTGGCTTCATCGACAAGACATGTGGACTCGTCAACGAACTTATAAAGAGAGTTCATCGATGAGGATGATGAGTTCATCGAGGAACCAAATGGTCTGAATGTTCCCCTCTCGATATCTCTTCTTCGACAAGGCACTGAAGCTCATCCACGAACCATATAAGGGAGTTCATTGATGAAACCAAGACGTTCGTCAACGAACCCTGCTTTATCCCTTTTGCATTTTCCTTTCTCTCTATTATTTAATTAAAATTATTTTTAGAGTCTTTACATGATACCTATCAAAGCATTCACCTTTCTCAGCATGCCCTTGGGCAGAGAGTATACTTCGCCCCAAATACATATAATACTACAATATGTAATACATTTATTGCTTTCCTCTGTGCCTGTTATCTTTGTACTATTCATCTTTTCAAGTTCCCAGTTTTCACGCTTCTCAGTATTTCACATCACAAAAATCTCACTTCCACATCATCGGGGTGTTACGTATCGCCGTCCCCCAAGACCTTTCTCAATAATCGTCACCGGGGTGTTACGTCTCGCCGTCCCCCAGGACCCTTTCTGTAATTTATATTCACAATCACTTTTCTCATATTATACATTGGTTAAATTTACAATTATGCATTTAGAACTCACTGCCAGATGGATAAACATTATCATGCTTCCCCCTATAATGGGTTATGCGGCCCGAAGTCTGGACTTAAACCTAGTCGGCCTACCAGAGCTAAATCAAAACCACATTCTACACTCTGTAAGTCTGATTGGATTTCCCACACTGGTCCAGACTCTAGGGGGAACTCTACCCTACACAGCATAATCGACTATCACCTCTCCACACTTTCTCTAAGACGTGTGGGTGCACTAATCTCTACCAAAAGTCATACACAACAATATTGTGCCTTACTATGGTCCACCAGAGTTCTCAAACCATATATTGTAATTTAACATTCTCAATTACATGCAATATATAATCACATCACATTTTTATTCTCAACACATTTTCAGTATTTCCTGCATCTCATAAATATATCATAATTCAACACAGTATATTATTTTACTCATGCCACACAATTTAGAATAATACACATATTTATACATTTACTGAAATAAGCCAACCCACATTCATCATGCATTAACTAAAAATACAATTTAGTTATCTCCACAACTATCTAAAAAATCCATTACTTTCATCATTCCATTTTTACAAATAATAGCTAATATCATAACCCTAGGTTCAAAAACATCACAGTTGAAACAGTTCGCTTTTTCAAAATTTGCATGATAATTATATTCATATACATATATATTTTCCATTTTAACTGGTAAAATTCACAAAAATACTGGCTTAATCTATTCCTCTTACCTAGTTTCCAGAAACCACGCCTGCAAGGATCCCAAAATTATACCTGTGGCGCTCACCCAAACCCTGAATTCATAAATCCTAACTTAACAATTTCATCCCAAATAAAATACTATTTTAATAATTCCTAAACTCATAAACTTCAAATAAATAATTAAATTACCAAAACCGCAAATTTGCTCAATTTCCTAAATCTTACCCTAGCCTTGGATTGGTGCCTGAAAAACCCAATTCAAAAATTTGCTTCACTAGACTTGTAAAGAAATGCTCCTAAAACCACGCAGTGGTTTCAGATCGTCAGTTAGGCTGAATATTTGAGAGAAGTTGAGTAAAAAGAGTGAGTTTACCTCACTCCAGGAGTGGCGCCTACGACACTCTTACGAAAAATCCACTTCGGTGAAAATGTAAGTGGCGTAGAATGGAACCAAGCAGTATTTTCTATTTTCTGATCGGTCGAGCATTTGCCGAGAAAATGAAGAAAGAGAGAAAGTGAGAGAGGAGAGAGAGAGAGAGAGAGAGAGAGAGAGAGAGAGAGAGAGAGAGAGGAGTGGCGTGAGGTGAGAGACGAGAGTAGGAGAAAGTGAGAGACGCTGGGGGCCTGCAAGATTTCAATTGAAATTTTTTATATATATATAAACATATATAATAATATATTATATTATATTATATAATTTAATTAATAATTATTATTTATTTAATTATTTAATTGAATTTATTTTTATTTTTATTTTTATTTACACTTCCATGCATATTATTTTTTGGGGCATTACAGAAATAGTAATTCAACATCAAATCAAGATGGATTTAGAAAGATTGGGTGCAGAATTAATAGAGGGAGATCACCAAGCACTCATTGCCAATCTAGTAATTCAACCCACTTTACAAGATAGGATTAAAGCTGCTCAAATGAAAGACATGGAATTGGTAAAGATTATGGATAAGGTGCGGAGTTGACAAATGACAGATTTTAATATCTCAGATGATGGAGTGTTGAAATTCTGTACCAGACTATGTGTACCCACTGATGCTAATATTAAGAGAACTATCCTGGAGGAAGCACATTGTTCCCTTTATACAGTGCACCCAGGAAGCACTAAGATGTACAAGGATTTACAGGAGTCCTTTTGGTGGAGTAATATGAAGAAGGAAATTGCTGGATATGTGGAACAGTGTTTGACATGCTAACAGGTGAAGTTTAAGCATCAGAGACTGGCGGGACCATTACAACCACTTCACATCCCCAAATGGAAGTGGGATCACATTTCTATGGATTTCGTCATAGGGTTACCATTGGCGCTTTATGGACAAGATGACATCTAGGTAGTCATTGATCGATTAACGAAAACTGCCCATTTTCTTCCAATCAGAGTTAACTACTCCATGAGTAGGTTACAAGAGCTGTATATATAGGAGATAGTTAGATTGCATGGCATGCCAATGTCCATTATTTTTTACTGGGACTCATGATTCACATCTCAATTCTGGAAGAGTTTATAAGGAGCTTTGGGTTCTCAACTGGCATTCAATACAACATTTCACCCTCAGACCGATTAATAGACAAAGAGGACCATATAGATACTGGAAGACATGTTGCGGCCTTGTGTATTAGACTTTGGTGGTCGCTATATCTAATATTTACCACTAGTTGAGTTTTCTTATAACAACAGCTACTAAGGCAGTATTTGGATGACCTCGTATGAGGCGTTGTATGGTCTGAAGTGCCAATCTCCATTATATTGGGATGAAATTGGTGAAAAGCAAATTTTGGGGCCAAAAATAGTACAATAGACTTATAAGAAAATCAGACTTATCCGAGAAAGAATCAAAGCAGCTCAGAGTTTATAGAAAAGTTATGCAGATACCTGCCGATGAGAGCTAGAGTTTGGTGTATGGAATCACGTATTCTTGATAAATGTACCAATGAAAGAAGTTATGAGATTTGGTAAGAAGGGTAATCTAAGCCCTAGGTATATTGGACCATTTGAGATAATGAAAAAAGTTGGTCCAGTTGCCTACAAGTTAGTGTTACCCCCGGTACTGTCTAGAATCCATGGCATATTCCAAATATCTATTTTGAGGAAGTAAATCCCAGATCCTTCACATGTGATAAGTTATAAATCATTGGAACTCAAAGATACCCTATCATTTGAAGAAGTGCCAGTTCAAATTCTGGACCAGAAGGAATAGGAATTGTGCACTAAAATGATCCAATAGGTAAAAGTACTCTGGCGCAATCATGCAATTGAGGAAGTTTCATGGGAATTAGAGAAGAAAATGCATCAGAGATATCCACACCTATTTAGTGGGGCCCAATGATGAACTAGTTAAGGTAAAGGTAAATAATTATTTTTGACTACTATCTTGTAAAGTGTAGGGTACTTAGTTATAAGTTAGTGTTTTGGTTTAGGTTATGAATGGTTTTGGGCGAGTTTTATTTTCATTTGATTGATTGTAACTTCATAGGGCCACCATTGTAACCACAGTATTCCTTTACCATAAGTGAGAGTAATTAATAAAATTACAGCGATGTTGCCCAAATGATAGTACAAGCGAAAAATAGCAAATTTTGAGGAAGAAATTTTTGTGAGGGGATGTAAAGACCCAGAAAGTAATAATAATAATAATAATAATAATAATAATAATAATAATAATAATAATAATAATAATAATAATAATAATAAATAATAATTTTTAAAAAGGGATAATGGGTCTAATACGGACCAAACTATTGACGGTATTCGATAAGCTCAGAAAATCGTCAACGATTTTGAGCTACCATAGCCAAATAAAGGTAAAACAATAGAAATAGGTTTAGTTAAATACCAAACCATCGATGGTTCCTTGAAACCATCAACGGTTCCTTGCAACCATCGACAATTTTGCTCTCTCTCTCTCTCTCTCTCTCTCTCTCTCTCTCTCTCTCTTCTGGGTTTCGGTTCTCCCTTTCTCTCTCTTCGATTTTTCTCCCAGATTTAGTCAAATCAAAGGAAAACATTATTTCAGGATCTTGGCGTCGATTCTCTACAATTTAACCGGGGCCAATTTTTTGTTTGGAGATTCTAGGCACCACTACAAATTGCAGGTAAGGAAAATAAATTATGTCAATTGTTTTTAGAGTTTAACAGGAGCGTGTGAGCCTAGGGATGTTAGAATAGTAATTATTCCAAGATTGAGCTGATTAAACTAAAATATATGACTGCAGGATTTTGAGCTCCATACGCCACTGGCATCGTTTTAGGATATCCTTGTAGGCACATTTTAGCAATCAAGTAAGGGGAATAGAAAATTGGTAGACATTTTTAGAAATTTAACTGATTAAGTTGTAATCTATGATTTCTTAAATAACATATGTGTTTTCTTGAGTATACATGCTTATGAAAATGGATACTTTGGGAATGATATATGTATGTTTTAAGAAAATTGAGTTATTGAGTTGAGTAAAATCTTGAGATATTTATACCGATATTTTTAGCAGAACATTATAGTATACATTATCACTCAAACTGTGTGGCATGAGTTGAATATTATGCAAAATTAAATCTGTTAGTTTTTATGGAAATATATATATATATATATATATTTATATAGACAGAGATATCAATTACTACAGGATAATGTTATGACAATATTTTTATACAGAGTTACAACGTTCTATATAGAACTACAAAATGACATCATTTTATACAGTATTACAGAATGACAGCGTTCTATATGGAACTACAGTATGTTAGCATTTTATATAGAATTATTGTACTATAGAGATTCATATATAGAATTACAGTCTTATAGTTTCATACTAAATTGTGAATACGAAATCATGTAATTTTATTGTTTTAGAAATTGCATTATATGGTTTAAGAACCCTGATGGACCATAGTTAAGCTCGGTACCGTAGCTTCACAGATACCAGTGCAACCACACTATTGTGAGCTTGTTGGTGGTATACAGTCGATTTAGCCATTGAAGTGTTGAGTTACCCCCTAGAGTCCAGACTAGCTGGGTAGGCAAATCGGACTTATATATACAGATATAGATACATATACAACTGACTTAGTCTGATTAGGTCAGCCATGTGTAAGTCCTGCCTTCGGGCCGCACAACCCAGATCATGCAGGGTAAATTTATGACGTTAGTTGTTTATTCATCCAAGGAAGTTCTTTTATGCATATATGCGTATTTATTTTTACAGAGATATTTATATGCGAGATTATGTTTTGAAAAAAAAGTAAGTATTTTGAAATATATATATATATATATATATATATATTATGTATGCGTGTGTACAGTTTTACATGATTTCACAATGAAAGAAAAAGGTAAATAATGGATGTATATTTAGAACACTAAAACTCATGTTACCACACACTGGTAATAATCTATTCCTTCTTACTGGGAGGTTTCTCACTCTTTTAATCTTTGACGTTTTAGGAAATCCAGGGAATCAAGCCTAGAGCATTCTAGGGTAGGGCTAGATTGTATTGCCCAGGGTGAGTTCTAGTGAGACATGGTATTGTATATGGATGAAATTTATGTATTTTTGGGAATGGAATATGGATGTATTATGTTTTGGGGATTTGTGTATGTATTTTCGAGATGGTAGTACTTTGTTATTGTTTTGGGAGTGTATATGTTTGTTCCGCTGTGTTGTATTATACGAGTTATGAACAGGTGTATTTGGTGCCCCACCTTGGGTATCAGGATACTATAGTATATGTTTTATAGGAGATTAGGTATGGAGTATAGCACTCTGGACCCCACTAGGTTCGGGGTATCATAGATTTGATGGTATCAAAGCATAATTATATTTATATTTTTAATAGGGGTTTTATTTTTGGGGGCGTTACATTTATACTATAATTTTTTTGATAAAAGACATAGGAGTCCCATTGAAGACAATACAATGATAAAAATTATATATAACATTCATAATTGTAGGTTTAAATTTGGGAAGGAGAGCAATTTTGGATGAAGATGAGTTGTTTCCGTTGTATAAGTTAGGCCAACTCTTTTTCATATTACTAATAAATTAAGCTTAAAATGTATATTTAGTATAATTTAAAGAGAGCTTTGAAGATGCTTTTGAAGATGTTGGATTTGTATAAAAGTTGGTCTGGCCAATTAATCAATAAGGAAAAATTGACTCTTTTTTTGTCCAACAAGGTCATCATTTCCAGAAGAAGGGGGCTATTTCAATTGATGAGTTTTAAAAAAGGGAAATTTCCATTGATGTATCTTCGGGGTTCTTTGATTTCTGGACGCCTTACTGCTAGAATGCTTGAATCGTTGGTTTCAATAATTCAAAATAAGGTGGCAAGTTGGAAGATGAGGTTGCAGTCTCAGGGAGATTGTCTCATCCTTATTCGACATGCTTTGTCACGCATGGTGACACATACGCTAGCGGTTCTTTCAGTTCCTTTGGTGGTAATCAGAAATATTAATTACATTCTCTTTTCTTTTCTATGGACAAAAGTAATGGTAGGGCAAAAATGAAATGGTGTGCTTGGTCAAAGGTTTGTAAACCCTTAGATGAAGGGGGTATTGGCGTAAGGGACCTTAATGACGTTCAAAAATATTTTCACATAAAGTTTGCTAGGAGACTTATGATATTAGATAATATTTGCACCCATTTTTTTAAGGCTAAATATGTTAATTCAGGTCACATAACTTCAACCAATTCTACTCCTGCGTCTACTCGATTTTGGAAGACAATATTAAAGGTTTTTCCAAAGGTATATAAGAATTTTTATTTGAATATTAGAGAAGGAAATGCTTCTTTTTGGTTTGATAAGTGGTTGAGTAGTGGTCCCCTTGCTAAGTGTTCTTTCACGGTCCATCATCCTGAGTTAAAGATTCAAGACTACTGGGAGTTTGGGAATTGGGATACCAATATGCTGATAGAATTGGTATGGGTCCCTAAAATAGATGAGATTTTGTTGTGGTCTATAAAGCCCAAAGCGGGGCCTGATGTGTTTATTTGGAAGCCTTCCATAAATGAAAATTTTTCAACCGCCTCGGCATAGGAGGTGATAAGGATTAAAGGGGAGCAATGCCCGTGGATGGAGTAGGTCTGGCATAAACTACTTCCTAAGAAAGTATCATTATGTATGTGGAAATACATGTTCCAATGTCTTCTTGTAAACGATAGAGTGTGGAAACTGGGATTTGATATGGTCTTATGTTGTAACTACTATGTGAATAAAAAAGAGGAGTCGCTCAATCATTTTCTAAGTACGAGATCCATCACAAGTATGATATGGAAGAGAGTAACATCTATTTTTGGAATTCTAAATTTTGATGCTGAACCATGGAGGGTGAAAATTAGTAGATGGTTCAAACGCACTAAAGAATCAACCTAAAAGGGTACGATTATTGCCTTGATACTCTTATTTGCAGTGTAATCCCAAGAGGGGGGGGGTGAATTGGGTATTTTAAAAGTATTTGATTTTCCTCTATCAAAGAGTCCCTATATTCAGATTGACCCAACTCTATCACAAGGACTTGGAATTAATTCAATTCAGTCATAAAATATATTCAATTGTGTACAATTAATTACCAGGTACTTGTAGGGCTATTCAACATACACACATACACGATAAGTAATGAAATGCGATGCGGAAATTAATAAGAGTAAGGGAAGAGAGAAACAAACTTGATTTTTACAAGGTTCAGCCTACCCCAGCCTACGACCTTGCCTTGAGTAACCCACCCAAGGATTCCACTAAAAAAATATTCCGCTCCTTTAACTGGGACGGAACTTCCCTTACAACCTGCTTCTTACTAGAGGCGTAGCTTCCTCCTCAATCCCGGTTCACTACTCAAACTGTGTAAACAAAAATAATGAATAATTTTCTGCAAAAACACTCAAATATTGCTTCTAACAAAGCCATTGAGTACAATGCGTCCTAATACATAATCATATGATCACATCTTGAAGCTCAGTATGTATCGAAAATATGATCTTTATGATACAAATGAAACAGTTCACAGAACTATCTTTTTATCAATATCTCCCAAAAATAATGTTAATAAATCAAAGCTTTGGAGAACTTAGGGTTTATTTTTAAAACACTTTATACAAAGATATCAAATAGGATCTTTAAAATAAATATAGTCTTGAATATTACACATATCTAAGTTCTAGCTATCAAAAGACTTATAAGATTAAATCTTTGAATAAAAGTGTAAGTTTGAGTGTATCAAAAAATTTCAACAACAATATTATTTTTCTCAAAAATACTTTTTTGCACTAATACAATAGATCTCTTTGAATAAAACTATAACTTTGAATGTAGCAAGAGTTGAAACCTTAGAAAACAATTCTCAAAAGATTTTTGAAATAAACAACTATAAGAAAATAAGTTGCTTGTTCCCAAAAACGATTTTTCTTTATGCACAAATAATGAAAAAGACGACTTTTTAATCAAATATTGAAAGCTCAATGAAAAGTTACTCAAACCTCAAGATCAACCTTATATTTATCAAAAGTTTGCTTGGATCTTGAAGACGCAAATGCCTAGACAAGTATCAATTCATTGGAGTGTAGGCAATGACGTTCGCAATAGAATTCACAGCTCTCACAAGATTTTCAAAATACGCTCAATGCTCTCAATGCTATGCAAAAAGTGGTGCTCTGGGGTTTAGAAAGTATATTTATATGTGTTCTCAGCCCTAGCATGAATCCTGATTGTTGGATCTATTAAAAAAACTCAATTTTTCATCCGTGTCCGCACTAGAACATAAGCTAGCGCTTCGACATTCGTTGACAAATGGGTACGTCGTCGACGAGTGTACAACACTTGTTCGTCGATGAGGCTATGAGTTCATCGACGAGAGCCCTGTCTGAAATGTTAGTACTCTCGGTATTTTCTCGTCAACGAGACAATGTGTTCGTCGCCGAGTGGCCTTCATATGTTCGTCGACGAGACCAAGGGATTCATCGACGAGGCCTCTAATAATTTTCCTCGAAATTTTCATTTCAACTTAGAACTATTTCAAATAAATTTTTCATGAGATGTATGAGTCCTAAGGTCATTCTAAGATGCAATTGAGCTTCAAAATATATCATATTACATGTAAATACATCAAATCTAGATACCAATTCCCATTAAAGTCTTCAACTAGAAGTTTTTTCCTTCATCCTTCTTTGCTTTTAGTTCCATGGGTTGTGCCAGGTGTATATGCTTTACTCTTCATGGCTTCCATGACTCATTCACCTTTCATGCATGCTAAATAATATTCATGCTCACAATCTCAATGCACAGATCAAATACCAAGTGATTTGTCATTGTCAAAATAGAATTGGACTCATAAATTCAACAATGTCCCCCTTTTTTATGATGACAAATACATGAGCAAAAAATAGAAAATGGGTTACGCCTAACAAGGCTCCCCCTCAATTAATGCACAATATAAAGTATGCTTACACATAAGATAGAATAGGCACTAATTTAGCATGTAAAACTCAAAAATTATGTTTGCAACTATATTTGTCTCCCCCTTTCGCAAATTTATACATACTATAAACTATTTTTGCACACACACTTCTCCCCTTTTTGAAATAAACAAAAAGGCATGTATAAAAATATTCTGACTTAACTATATCTCAATGTAAAAAAAAAAATCAATTCCCCCCCCCCCTATGCAATTTAATTTACTTCTCTCTCCACCAATTTAATTCAATAGAGCATACACAATATTTTAATTGACACGAGCATGAAAAGTAAGTTAGTCCATTAAAGTCCAAAGTTTGATACCAAATGTGTAATGTTTTTCCAAAAAAAATGAAAATGTAGAACCATTGGCAATTTTAATGTAAGTTCCTTCCCCTTAATTATGTATTCTAATGTAACATTAGGCAACTTCACGACTATGCATAAGTCCTAATTCATGTCTAATTTGGATAAACCAATCCTCCGCAAATGGTTTCGTGAATATGTTTGCCCATTGTTCATTTGTGCATATAAAGTCAAGTGTCATATCTCCTTTTTGCACATGATCACGAAGAAAGTGAGGTCTAATTTCTACGTGTTTAGTTCATGAATGTGATATAGGATTCTTTGAGATGTTTATTGTACTTGTATTGTCACATCTTATAGGAATTGTGTCATAACTTAATCCAAAATCCATAAGTTGCTACTTCATATATAATGTTTGAGCACAACAAGTTCCAGCCGCTATGTATTCAACCTCAGTTGTGGATAATGCAACTGAATTTTGCTTCTTTGAGAACCAAGATACTAAAGAATTTCCTAAGAAATGGCATGTTTCGCTTATGCTTTTTCTTTCCACTTTACTTCTGGTAAAATCAGCATCCGAATAACTTACAATCTCAAAGGAGGTATACTTGGGATACCATAATCCAAGTTCAATGGTTCCTATCAGGTATCTAAGTATTTTTTTAACAGCTAGTTGATGGGACTTGTTGGCCTTACAAGGCTTAAAATCTTGTTATCTTATTTTGATGCTAACAAACAAGTGAAATTTAATATAATTGTGTGAGTAATGATATTTCAGGATTCATATATGTGAAAGTAAGGTCAAAGTGCTCACAAGGATCAAATGAAACTTAAATGAGCCAAGACATGAATTACTTATTGAAGAACATGAGGACATGAATAAGTTGTTAAAAGCCAAGGCATATTAAAGGCAAAAGATTCAAATAAAGGCAAAGTAAGAAAGTTTAAAGAATATGGAAGTTTGAAGAAAAGATGGATTCAATCCAAGGACAAGGCATGAAGACTCAAGAACTTAGAATGTTAATATTTTAGAAGTCTCATGTAAGTGCTTTAATGTTTAAAATATCATTTGAAATATTTTGAAGCTCTTAGGTTAACTTCTTAGACCTAGATACTTTTTAAAATACCTTAATAATATTTTTATAAGGTCAAAAATTATTTTAAAAAGGTTAGAATCATTTTTGGAATAAAGAGCACCAAAAAGAGTTTTTTTCCAAATGCTGTCAGTTTTTATATAGCTGCATTGAGGTGAATTTTTCCCTATCAAAAACTAATTATTTTAAAGAGTAGTAAACATAAAAGTTGTATAATTTTCTCTTAGCTTTCTTTTGACACCAAGAACGCCTAATTTGAAGTTATACAAAAAAAGTTAGGGCCAAAACACTAAAATGGGGTCACTGCTGTCAGACATTTAAAAATTGTTCAACGGGCAAATTTTTAAAATTCTAATGTTTTAAATTATAGCCGTTTGAACCTTAAATATTCTAATAAATAAGGAAATTCTTTAAGGAAACTTTTGCAAGTTTGAAAGCCTATAAATACATGGTTTTCCAAAACAAATAAAACACTAAGAATTGAAAAAATCTGTTTTGAGAAGCTAAAAGTATTCTTGTTCTTCCTAAGTTCTCTTGCTCACTCATTGGAAAATTCTTTTGCTGAGAACTCTAAAGTGTTGATCCTTCTTCCTTTGAATTCCTACTGCTAATCCTCTTCTAAGAAGGATATTGATGAATTCTACACTTGAGCTTCATTCTATTTCCTATTGATATTTTACATTTAAGTATATAATGCTGAAATTGTACTAACTTGCTCTTTGAGAGAGTATACTTGTACGCAAATTTTATCTTATGTTTCTTGTAGTTCATTGACGTTCCAAGGTGTTTGGATCATTGGCTAAGCAAGGGAATATTGCTTAGAGAGGCAGACTCTAGCCTATGTAAGGAGTGACCGAACGAGGGAATATCGTTTGGAGAAGGCAGGCTCTAGCCTTAACCAAGGAGTGTTGTAATCTGTTTTGTTCCACCCGTCAATGGAACAGGTTTAGTGAATCCTTTGGTGGTTTGCCAAAGGCGAGGACGTAGGCTGGGTATAAGCCGAACCTCATAAAAATCTCCGTCTCACTCTCTCTTTCCCTATTCTTTAATTTCAGTTCATATACAACTGCGTGGATGATTTAAATATCTAAATTATACATACTATGCATATTTGGAAATCAAGTAAACTTAAAATCCAATTTTGATTTGGGTTGCGGAAACCGAAAGGGAGTACGTTGGTTACACCATATCTTACGAAAACCATACAGGAGTACGTTACTTGGTTAACACCCCAAAGATAAATTTACCAAGAGTTTATTTGAATTCTAAATATTTGGAAAGAGTGATTGGATTTATTTATATAGGGCTTTACTTCAGTAAGCATAAATTATAATTCATAATCACAGGGCTTATATAAACAAATAAACTATCTCAAGATCTTATATTACCAAATTGCTGAATACTTTATATCTTGGTTTGGTTGTTTGTTGTTTAACTTGTACTTGGAAAATTAATTGATCGTTTGGTTTGAAGATTGTTTTTAATTGATTGGATAAAAGAACTAACTTCTTGATTGATTAAGGAATTAAAAAATAAGTCAAGAATTGGTTAAAATAAATAAAAGAAGTTTAAGGTATTTTAAAAGGAATTAAAAGAAACTTTTAGAATCCAATTCACCCCCCCTCTTGGGAAGCTATTCCTAATTTCAGGACTCTTTAGGTGCAGCCTAAAATCTTGCACATAAGCATACACTAAACATTATATCCGACCTGCTAACAGTCAAATACAGTAAGCTGCCAATCATTCCATGATATAACTGTTAGCTTTACCGTGATCCCAAGAGGAGGGGGTGAATTGGTATTTTTAAAATTTATCTCCTAGGTATTCCTCCTAATAGCAGTATGTTCACAAGCCTATGGTCAATCTAGTGCAAATAATGTAAATATACCAGAAATTAAATAAAATAGTTTAAACAATCACACAAGCACCAGAAAGCAGTAAATAAAGGATGACACGCAGACATGTTATCGAGGTTTGGCCAACTGCCTACGTCCCTACCTTAGCTAACCAGCACAAAGATTATCACACTAACTTGCTCACTTAAACGGGTGGAGTGGCACCTATACAAACCAGGTCAAATTATCACAGGGCTGACCTCAACCTTTACACCAATCCTTACCGGGCTGGATTACCGCCCCCTCAGGCCACGCCTGGAATCTCTCAGATATACAATCAAACGGTACAATATATGGGTGCTTTTACGTAAAGCATATTTGTACCACAAATGCGTATAGACACAAACACCACAGATGATTTAAAATGTAAACTCTGTGTGGTCTAAATATTTCAACTCCCAACTATGTTTTCTATCAGTGTAGTAAGTACGTAAAAGTGTCTAACAAGCAATCTGTGTATCTCAAGGTATTTCAATAAAATGTATTCACACAGAGTATCAGATAAGCCTCAAGAATATCAATCAATAGAATATCTCAATCATGGAAGTATGTATATGCTTGGATTGCAAAATATATAGGATCTTTGTTTTCAACAAGAATATTTGAGTGAATAAATATTGCAACAAAGATGTTTCACCTCAAACACAAATATCTCCTCAAATGGTTTTCAAAATAAAGAACAATAGATATTTGTAAATAATTTTGAAAATATTTCGCAACCAAAAGCAAAAATGGGCTTCTTAAGATATTGCAGCAAATATGCAATCTCAGAAGACCTAGTAAAGTCTTCTTAGGATGAACTTATTGGCTAAGTACCCTAAGAATCCTTTTGGTTCAGCTCTCAATAAAATTATATCAATCTCACAACCAAGAGAGAGTGAACCTTCCTATCTAAGCACTCAAGAATACTTACAAATGATTTTACGAGTATTGAATGTAAGCTAGAGTGTATTTGGAAGAGTGTGAGCAAATGAGAATCAAAAAGAAAGTATTTTTTCTTGAGAGAGATTTTCTTAATCTTTTTGTTAATCAATGCTTAATCCACCAAATGAAAGAGTATATATAGACATACTGAAAATTTTGACCGTTGGGGACCTATTAGGGATTATTGGAAAAGTTTAATGACATTTAAATCAATTTAACCCTATTTAAAATTATTAACCGCGGTAAAAAAATAGGAGCAACCCGAGAGGTCCGGTCGACCAGAAATGGTTCGGTCGACCAGGACTCAAATGGCTCGGTCAACTAGGGGACTTTTGAACTAAAAGGCTCAGTCGACCAGGGAGGGAGATTTCCCAAACTTTCGAGGTTCGATCGATCAGGCCTTTTTGAACTGAAAGGCTCGGTCGACCAGACCACTGGGAATTCTCCCAAGACTCTCCGGTCGACCAGGTAGTTGGAGTACAAAAGTGGTCGGTCGACCAGGACGTCAAAATGTTGACTCCCAAGTGGTTCAGTCGATCAGGGTCAAATGAACTACAGGGTCTCGATCGACCAGGACCTTGGTCAACGGTTGACCCAGGTATGGTTCGGTCGACTAAGCCAAAAATGAACTGATTCGGCCGGTCAACCGAAAGTGCACCAAGTGTGCATTTTGGTCCCGTCTTGACACAATTAAGCCCTATTTAAGTACTTACCAATCATATGTGTATATGTGTGTGTCCTAGGGTCACTTGGGTAAAAAATAGAGACACCGAAAAAGTCCGATGTCGGTCAACCGAAGGGAATACCCTAAGGTCTTTCTAAGGTCACTTTTGATTTGTATCTGGTTTGAGCTTAAAAAATAAATCATGCATGTGATGTGTGTGCTTATTACAAACCGAATACCCTAATTACTATTACAAACAAAACTCACTACAAAAATATTACAATTAAGAGCATGAATGTCTTCAAGCTTTGAGCTTTTGCGTGCATTGATGATATGCTAATATGAACCTGCACATGAACTAGATGTTTATTAGATACAAGAGTATTTGTCATTATCAAAATCGGGTGTGACCTATAAGGTCAACAATAACTTTACATCTATTGTTATACCTTGTTCGTCTTTGTCTAATTTCAATGAGGAGCTCATAGGTGTCCCTAGTATTTTTCCATCTTCCATGTTAAACCTTTTGAGCAGATCTCTAATGTACTTTGAATTATTTATGCAAATTCCATCTTTTGTTTGTTTTATCTAAATTCTTAGGAAGAAATTTGGTTCACCCATCATGCTCATCTCAAATTCACTCCACATAGTACTTGCAAACTCATTGTAAAACTCTTCACTTGTTGCTCTAAAAATGATATCATCTACGTATACTTGGACTAGGAGCATATTCTCATTTTTAGTTTTTATGAAGAGTGTTGTGTCAGTCTTACCTCTAGTAAATCCATTTTCCAGTAGAAAACCACTTAACCTTTCATACCAAGCTTTAGGAGCTTGCTTCAAACCTTACAAGGCTTTTGTTAGTCTATAAACATGATTTGGATACTTATGGTTTTCAAAACCTGGGGGTTCTTCTACATAAACTTTTTCACTTATGTAACCATTTAAAAATGCGCTTTTGACATCCACTTGATATAACTTGAAATCCTTAAAAGTAGCATAGGCTAAGAGCATTCGAATGACTTCCATTCTAGCTACAGGTGCAAATGTTTCCTCAAAGTCAATCCCTTCTTCTTGATTATATCCTTGAGCTACTTGTCTTGCCTTATTTCTAACCATTATCCCATGTTCATCTTTCTTGTTCTTAAATATCCATTTCATTCTGATAATTGACTTATCCTCAGGTCTAGAAACTAAATGTCCAGACTTTATTTCTCTCAAACTAATTTAATTCTTCTTGCATGGACATCACCCAAGATTCATCCTCTATTGCATCACTCACATTCTTAGGTTCTTCTTGAGATGGGAATGCAGAATGACTAACCTTATTTCTAAGTAAGGATCGAATGGTTGCTCCACGTGATGGTTCACCTATGATTTGATCTATGGGGTGATTCTTTATGTACTTCCATTATTTAGGTTGTTCATTAACCTCACTTTCAACCTGATTATCTTTAGAAGATGTTTCTTTAATTTCATTTCTCTTATCTGAATTATCTTCAATGGATAATTTTTCAATTCCATTATTTATCTCAATTTCATCCTCATCAGTCTTTTTGGAGAAAGGATTTGACTCATCGAATATTACATGGATAGATTCTGCAACAGTTAAAGTTCGTTTATTATATATCATGTAGGCTTTACTATCTAAGGCATATATTATAAAAATGCCTTCATCATATTTCACATCAAACTTTCCTAAATGTTCATTGTCTCTAAATACAAAGCATTTGCAACCAAAGACATAAAAATAAGGTATGTTTTGTTTATGGCCATTTCACAATTCATATGGAGTTTTATTTAAGGATGGTCTAATTAAAACTCTATTTAGAACATAGCAGGCGGTATTCACTACCTCAACCTAGAAGTACTTAGGTAGTTTATGCTCGTTAAGCATAGTTCTGGCCATTTCTTGTATAGACCTATTCTTTCTTTCAACTACACCATTCTATTGTAGTGTTCTAGGAGCCAAAAAATTATGAGCTATTCCTAATGAACTGCAGTAGTCTTCCATGCCTTGATTTTTAAATTCTTTACCCCCATCACTTCGAATTTTATTGATAGTATATCCCTTTTCATTTTGGATTTTCTTGCACAGGTTTATGAATTGTTCACACGCTTCATCTTTGTGACCTAAGAGCAATACCCATGTATATCTTGAATAATCATCAACTATAACGAATGCGTATGATTTTCCTCCTAAACCTTGAATTGGGTTTGGACCAAATAGATCTAAGTGTAGCAACTGGAGTGGCCTAGTAGTGGAAATGACTTTCTTTTTCTTAAAACTAGATCTTGCTTGTTTTCCTAGTTGACAAGCATCATAGATTTTATCTTTGACGAATTTTGTCTTAGGAAATCCCTTAACTAAGTCTCCCTTAACTAGTTTAGATATTAAGTCCATGTTTGCATGTCCTACTCTCCTATGCCAAATCCAACTAATTTCACTCATAGCAGAGAAACATGTCACACTTTGTGAGGTTAAGTCATCAAAACTGGTGGTGTATACGTTTTCATGACGCTCAGCTAAATAGTATCTTATTATTAGTTTTATGTTCAAAAACGCCCTTGTCATGTTTAAAAGACACTTTGTAACCTTTATTACACAGTTGGCTTATACTCAATAAGTTATGCTTTAAACCATCAACCAGTAAAACATCATCTATAATTAGTGATGAATCGTTACAACCTTTACCTACACCTGTGATCCTTCCCTTAGCATTATCCCCAAAAGTGACAAATCCTCTGTCCTTAGGTGTGATGGATGTGAACTTAGATTTATCCCCAGATATGTGACAAGAACATCTGCTATCCATATACCATCTGTCTTTTGAGAAAGATGATCTTGCATGTCTGCAAGACATAATCAGATAACTACTTTTGGTACCCAGATTTTCTTGGGTCCATGGGGGTTAGCACTTAATTCTGCTTTGACTTTCTAGACTTTCTTAGTTTTAACATCTTTGTTTTTAAAAGGACAGTCACACTTAATGTGACCCAACCTCTTACATTTAAAACATGTAACATTTTTATGAAAGTATTTAGTTGGAACATAAGTTGTTGACTCTCTTACAAAATATCCCATGTAAAGATGTCTCTGTTCAATGTTATCATTTCCATTATAACCAAGACCTTCCTTTTCTAGAGAGTTTCTTTGAATTCCAAGGAGTTTTTCAAAATTAGTTTGTCCTTCTATAAACTTACCAATAATCTTAGATTTATCTTTCAAAATCTTTTCTAACTCTTCAATTTTCAATTCCTTATCTTTTATAAGGGATGCATGAGATTCATTTTGACTTTCTACTAACCTTGAAAGTTCTTTAACTTTACTTTTCAAATAAGAAATTTTATTAGTTTTCTTCTCAAGCATTTTAATAGTGTACAAATATTCTTGTTTCAATTCATTATATGAAAGCATGCCATTCTCATTTCCAGAATCACTGGAATAATAAGATGATGAGAATAATGATTGTGCCTCAAGGTCATCATATGCCATTAGACACAGATTTGCAATCTCATCATCACTGGATTCAGATTCTAAACTGCTTGTGTTGTGCGTATCCCAACCAACTTTTAGAGCCTTCTTTTTTTTTTTCTTGGAGGCTTTCATTAGTTTGAGACACTCAGGCTTAATGTGTCCAACCTCTCTACAGTTGTAGCAAGTTGGTGGATCTTCCTTCTTTTTCTTCATGCATGACTCTCCTCTTTTTGATTTTGAGTTTCAGAATTTTCTATTGAACTTCTTATTCTTCTTCAAGAACTTCCTGAACTTCTTTGTTAGCAAGGTCATGTCGTCTTCTGTATTAGAATCACTTCCTTCACTAGAGTTGTTTGATGATGCCTTAAGCGCAGTAATTTTCTTTGCCTTATTCTGCTCACTTTTCCTCTCATTTACAACTAGCTCATAGGTGATGAGCAATCCAATTAGTTCATCCACAGACATCTCCTTCAGATTTCTTCTTTCAGCTATTGCAATAGCTTTAGTTTCTCACACTGAAGGCAGTCCCCTAAGGATTTTCCTGATCAACTCATAAGTAGGGTAAGATTTTCCAAGGGCATTTAAAGAGTTTGTGATGTGTGAATCTAGTGTACATGGATTGAGTGGATTCATCAGCAGTCATTTTAAATGCCTCGTATTCACTAATGAGCATGTGTATCCTACTATCTTTTATTTCCTTAGTACCTTCATATGTGACCTCTAACTTTTTCCAAAAATTTTTTAGCAGAGTTATAGACCATCACCCTATTAAATTCATTTACATCTAGTGCACAGAAAAGCAAGTTCATCGTAATAGCATTTATTTGTACAAATTTCTAGTATTCCTCTGTATACTCATCTTCAGTTTTAAGTACATTTACCTTATCAATTACTTTCATAGGATCATAATTTCCCTTAGTAACTATTTTTCATACCTTCCAATCTATATTTAACAGGTATATGTTCATCCTACGTTTCCAATAGGTGTAATTTACACCACAGAAAATTGGTGGCCTAGTGGACGTGTGTCCCTCACCGAATGGAGTTACACCGATGTGTGCCATGTGATTGTTTTTACACAAATAATGATTAAGTCTATGTGAACTTGGCTCTGATACCAACTGTTATTTGCAGTGTAATACCAAGAGTGGGGTGAATTGGGTATTTTTAAAGTATTTTATTTTCCTCTATCAAAGAGTCTCTATATTCAGATTGACCCAACTTTATCACAAGGAATTGGAATTAATTCAATTCAGTCATACAATATATTCAATTGTGAACAATTAATTACCAGGTACTTGTAGGGCTATTCAACATACACACATACAAGATAAGTAATGAAATGCGATGCAGAAATTAACAAGAGTGAGGGAAGAGAGAAATAAACTCGATTTTTACAAGGTTCGGCCTACCCCAACTTATGTCCTCGCCTTGAGTAACCCACCCAAGGATTCCACTAAAAAATAATCTGCTCCTTTAACTGGGATGAAGCTTCCCTTACAACATGCTGCTTACTAGAGGCATAGCTTCCTCCTCAATCCCGGTTCACTACCCAAACTGTGTAAACAAAAATAATGGATACAATTTCTGCAAAAACACTCAAATATTGCTTCTAACAGATCCAGTGAGTACAATGAGTCCTAATACATAATCATATGATAATAACTTGAAGCTCAGTATGTATGCGAAAATATGATCTTTATGATACGAATGAAACAGTTCACAGAACTATCTTTTTATCAATATCTCCCAAAAATAACATTAATAAATCAAAGCTTTGGAGAACTTAGGGTTTATTTTTAAAACACTTTATACAAAGATTTTAGATAAGATTTAAAAAATATATAGTCTTGAATATTACACAGATCTAAGTTCTAGCTATCAAAACACTTATAAGATTAAATCTTTGAATAAAAGTGTAAGTTTGAGTGTATCAAAAAATTTCAACAACAATATTATTTTTCTCAAAAATACTTTTTTGCACTAATACAATAGATCTCTTTGAATAAAACTATACTTTGAATGTAGCAAGACTTCAAACCTTAGAAAACAATTCTCAACAGATTTTTCAAATAAACAACTATAAGAAAATCAGTTGCTTGTTCCCAAAAATAATTTTTCTTGATGCACAAATAATGAAAGAGACAACTTTTTAATCAAATATTGAAAGTTCAATGAAAATTTAATCAAACCTCAAGATCAACCTTAGATTTATCAAAAGTGTGCTTGGATCTTGAAGACGCAAATGCCTAGACAAGTATCAATTCTTTGGAGTGTACGCAATAACGTTAACAATAGAATTCGCAGCTCTCACAAGATTTTCAAAATACTCTCAATGCTCTCAATGCTATGCAAAAAGTGGTGCTCTAGCGTTTAGAAAGTATATTTATATGTCTTCTCGGCCCTAGGATGAATCCTGACCGTTGGATCTATTTAAAAAACTCGATTTTTCATCTGTGTCCGTGCTGGAACATAAGCCAGCGCCCCGACATTTGTCTACAAATGGGTACGTTCATAAACGAGGCTATTAGTTCGTCGACGAGAGCCTCATCTGAAATTTTTGTGCTCTTGGTATTTTCTCGTCGATGAGACAATGTGTTCATCGCCGAGTGGCCTTCATATGTTCGTTGACGAGGCTATGATTTTGTCGAAGAGAGCCCTGTCCGAAATTTTAGAGTTCTCGGTATTTTCTCGTTGACGAGACAATGTGTTCGTCGCCGAGTGGCCTTCATATGTTTGTCGACGAGGCCTCTAATAATTTCCCTCAAAAATTTCATTTCAACTTAGAACTATTTCAAATAAATTTTTGATGAGATGCATAAATCCTAAGATCAGTCTAAGACGCAATTGAGCTTCAAAATATATCATATGGCATGTAAATACTTCAAATCTAGATACCAATTCCCATTAAAGTCTTTAACTAGAAGTTTGTTCCTTCATCCTTCTTCGCTTTTAGTTCCATGGGTTGTGCCAGGTGTACATGCTTTACTCCTCATGGCTTCCATGACTTATTCACCTTTCATGATTGGACTCACAGATTCAACAGTTACCTACTATAATTTCTTGGAGACTATGCCTCAAACTTTGTAAAGCCTATGGAAGATAAGTATGAGTCGGGGAATGCAATTTGGTTATCTGTGAGGTTATAGCTTGCAAAAATTGTAGATGACGTGAAGGATTATTTGCCCTCTATAGATAAGAATTTATTGGAAGAGTTACAGATGAAAAAGAAAACACCAAAGTTTAGAACTCCTCAAAAAGAAGTCTGGGAAAAGCCTCAAGTAGGTTGGTTGAAGCTAAATGTTGATGGCTCTTGTAGAGGAAATTCAGGTTCTTGTAGTGGTGGTCGTATCATATGTGACTCATCTAGTACTATTAAGGCCGCTTACTCTGAAAAATTTGAGCTAGGTACTGACAATGGAGTGAAGTTGTGGGCTCTTACTAGTGGTGTTTGGCTCTATAAAGAGTTGGGATATTAGAATATTAGCATTGAAAGCAACTCAGAATTAGTGATGGGATGGCTCAAATCTAAAATTTGTTCATCCTGGAACTTATGGGACGTTTGGGAATTATTAGAGGAGTTACAAGGTCTTCAGTTCTCTATAAAGCACCAATTTAGAGAAGGTAATCAGGTGGTGAATTTCTTGGCTCGTCAAGGTGAGGGAGGCAATATGAGGAGATATTTTGTAGATGATGTGTTGTCGAGTAAAATAAGAGGCCTCATTCGTATGGATAAGATGAGTATTCTAAGCCTTCATTTTAATTGACATCATTTGGTTTTCCTATGGTTTTCCTCTGGTTTATGTTTGCAGATAATTGACATTATTTTACAAATAATTTTTTTATGTTTTTTTTTTTTTTTGTTTGGCTTTGATTCCAATTAGACATGTTTAGATTGTTTTAATAAGATTATAGTACTGGTTTTTAATTATTGGTTTTGATGCATAGGATGATTTTTATAGTTTACTTGTAAATCTCATGTGTCCCTCTTGTAACCATAGTACTCCTCCGCCATAAGCGAAGGTTATCAATATAATTGGGGTTTTGTTAAAAAAATATATTAAAAAAAAGAAAACTTAAAATTAGTTAGCACAACCCACTTTCCATAACACAATTTTTCTTTCTCAAAGGTAACTACTTACCCACTATCTTGTGCTTGATCTCTCCTTTTACACATACCAACACACTAATTAATATATCTTGAGAAAGAAAAGAAAACGAGAGTTTTCTTTGTAATGTAATATTTGGGGAAAGGTTATTTTTCCCAATACATCAACCTTTTTTTTTTCTTTTTCACTTTTTCTTTAATTTCTCATAAAAAAAATCAGCGAATGAACTTATATGCTTTAACTCTTAATTTATGTTGTCGTGTTTTTGTTTTGCTTTGATTTTTAATCACAAGGGAAGGTACAGTCATGAGAATGAGATTTATGAAACTCAAGACTTCAGAAAAATGATAAAACTTAGGAGGATGCACTTACCACTAAGTTAACCCAAATCTTTTACTTTACTCGTTTGTAACACTTTACTTTTTCCTTGTGATGAGCTATAACCCTTTTATTTTCTTTTTTCTTTTATCCATTAATTGTTTATCTCTCTAAATCCTAACAAGCCATATAAGTAATTTATTGTCCAGCTAGTATTTATTTATTTTTCTTTTCCCTCTCTTTATATTGAGCCACAAACTATTAAGATAGAGTCAACTACCCCCCCTATTTTCTATTAATAATATTTATTATTAGATTATGAAAAATCCAAAGTTGGCCTCACAATAAATGGCATTTACCCCTTTGCCCTCAATTAGGTATTATATTACTCAATTTTAAAGCTACTATTGTTTTACCTCCTTTCACTAGAAATATTTGATTCACCCTTATTTTCTCTCCTTGATACCTCTTTTTTTTTTTTTTTTCATATTCTTTCAAATCAAATTGCGTATGGTGCAAGATAAAATATTTAGTTTTTTATATCCTCCAATCCCCTATTTTTTTATTTATTTCTAGAAGTATAATTGTTGTTGCACAAATATATCTAGCACAAGCCCTATGTACTACCAATATATAAGAAACACTCCTTAGGAATCCCCTAGTCACCTTTATAGGACATCTTCAATGCTCAAACCAAAAATGGAAGTGATAATACAAGAGGATATTGTGTTGTAGTAAGCTAGCATTCCTCTTTTAGTTCAAGTGATGGGATTAGGTGGGAGGGTTGATCATTTAGGACCAACATTGGGGCCATCAAGTTAATTGGTTCAACTTAGTTGCCTCTAGATTCCCCCAAAATCGCTTATGGATTCACTTGTTTTGAGTTGCATCTAGGTCCTACTTATTAAATGAGATGGTTTGACAGTAGGCATGAGTGGTCTAAAGGTTGATAGTGTTCACTACTAAGTTAGATGGAGTGATGGACCTAGGCCCTTTACTAGAGTTGACAAGGTGCTTTTGGCCATTAAAGGGCTAGCAACCTAACCTCCTAGAACCAAGTTTCTCTAGGGACATCATATTTAGTGATGGATTATGCACATGGGGGTGCATTGCCCTTTTGATGTTGAAGTACCCAGTGGAAGTTTTAAACAATCTAAGTGAGAGCCTCACACCCAAGTTACCATGGGCCTTAATATAACGACCCCAAAAATAATATGTGTGGACGTGTTAAAAAAAAACAACAACAAACAACTTATTGGAAACTTATTGAAAAAAGATATATATATATATATATATATATATATATATATGTAAGTAATATAATATTAAAATAATATAATATGGTTTTAGTTGATTGCATTAAATGCAATTCATTCAAATATTTCAATTGATTCTTTTCTTTCTTCTTCTGGAACTCTGATTTTCCCCCATGGCCGTAGGTCTCTCTCTTCTTACGCCTTCTCACTCTCTCTCCTCAATTCTTTTTCCAATTATTGGTCGATTGAAGAACGGAAAATACCACTGGGTCCCATTCTTGGCCACCAACATTTTAACCAAAGTGGATTCGTGATTAGGGTGTCATATGCACCACTCCTAGGATAAGGTAAACTCTCTCTCTCTCTCTCTCTTTCTCTCTCTCTCTCTCTCTCTCTCTCTCTCTCTCTCTCTCTCTCTCTCTCTCTCCTCAATTTCTCTCAAATCTTCGACCAAATTGACGATCAGACACCACCACGGGATCCTAGGTTCGATCCTCATCATTTTAATCGGAGTAGATTTTTGATTTGGGGATCCTAGGCAACACTCCAAGGCTAAGGTGAGGAGTACAAATTATGTCAGTTATTTTAGAAATTTAATTGGATAAATTATAATATGTGATTATTAAATTGGAGTATTTGATTATATCAAATATTTGGGGAATATTTTGGAATTAAATTAAATTGCAGGGATTTGATTAAATTAGATTTTTGGAAATATTTTGCAATTAGGTTAAACTGTGGGGATTTGATCATATTGGTATTTTTAAATATGATTGAAATTAAATTTAAATATGGAAGTGGATCATACTTGCGTTTTTTTTTTTTTTTTTTAATTCAACCGGGTTAATGGGAGCATGTGAGCCTAGGAATATTAAGATAATTATAATTCTGGGGTTAAGTTGATTGAATTTGAAAAATGTGATTTCAGGATTTTGAATTCTGAACACCGCGGGCGTGGAATTAGGGACTTTAATAGGTCTCTCAGTAAAGTAGGTAAGGGGAATAAATTATAACAGTATCTTTTGGGGAATTAAATGATTGATTAAAATATGTGAAATGCGAATATGGTAAGTAGTTTTGGAAATTAAGATATGGATATTTTCCCAATGAATAATATATTATGATTATCAGTTAAAAATTCTGTGGCATGACGAATAATGAAATGATAGTTTTATACTGGGAGCGTGATGAAATGGAATGTGTATATGTATTATATGATTATGTTTTTATACAAAAATGATAATGTGAGATATACTGAGTATTTTATATGGATATAAATATACGAGAAACTCTAATATGTTTTATTTAGATATGAGATTTATATAGATATGGTTTTTGCATAGATATGATAAAATGTGAATACAGATATGTTTGACTGGGAAAATGATGATGAATGGTGATATACAGATATGTTTATACAGAGATATGATACAAAGTGTTATACAGATATGTTTTACTAAAAGGACGATCTACGTGATATAAAGATATGTTCGTATAGAGATGTTTTATATAGAAATATTGAAATGAGTTATATACTGATATGAGATGAAATGTGTATTGATATGATGAAAATGAAATAGAAAAAAATGAGAATATTATTGATATGATGAGATGTACAAACATAATGAAATGTGAATACAAAAATGTGAAAATGAGAACCCTGATGGACCATAGTATACAGAGCACGATACTGTTGCTAGCATGGTATTTAGTGCAACCACACGTCTGGTGTAGAGTGTGGCGAGACAGTGGATTGGGCCAGTGAGAAGGGTAGTATTGCCCCTGGACTCCGAACCAGGAATGGGTAGGCCAATCATGCTATAGACGGGTTCCCTGTTTTGATCTAACTGGGTAGGCCAACCGCGATTAGGTCTAGCCTTTGGACCGCACAACCCTATCATGTTGGTTGAATACATGATGATGTGAATATCCTCAGGGCAGCCATGAGCTACAAACGCAATGTGTATTATATACTGGTAGATGCTCATGAGCTAGAAAATGTTATGAAAGTGAAAAGTAAAATGAACAACCATGGGCTAAAAAATGTGAATATGAATATGAGAAATGAAAGAATGTGAAATTGATATGAGAAATGAATAGTTGTGGGTTACAGACATGACATGCTATATGCTGGTTGACACCCATAGGCTAGGAAATGTGAATATGAAAATGGGACATGAAAGAATATGAATATGATTAAGAGGAATAAGAAAGTATGTAAATGATGTGAGAATAAATGAGTATGTATATGATACGAGAATGAACGAGTATGTATATGATTTGAGAAAAGGAAGTATATGTATATATGATTATGAAAATGAAATGAAAATTTTGTAAACTATGTTATACATACTTATGTGATTATGAGTACAAATGTGTATATATTTTTCCCAGCTGATATATTTATTAAAATGGAATGTGTTATGATATAATTAAACTCATGTGCCACACATTATAAATAATTTATTCCGACTTACTGAGAGGTGTCTCACTGAGAATTTAAACATTTCAGGGAACTAGGACAGACGAGTAAAGAGAGCTCCGAGATAGAGGGAGGCTGATACCCTATTACATAGTGTAAGTGTTTTTAAACTAGGGATGTATTCTGTATGATCGCCTAGAGTATGTTATGGATTTTTTTTTGGATGTATATGTGGATGCATAGTACTCTGGTATTTGTTTTTAAGATGGTGTACACATTGGCTTCCACTGTTAGGTTTGTTTATATATAATGGACTGAGTACCCAGTACCCCACTTCGGGTCGGGTCTTGATGATATATGGTGTCAGAGATATAGGATAGAGATGTTGATATTTGATATGGATATATAAGTGATGATTATTATTATTTATTATTGAAAAAAAAGGGCAGAAAAATCAGGGCGTCACACTTAAGGCCACTTGACTAGCTTCGGGTCACTTATTATCCCCAACAGATAACCCTCACTCCAAAATTTAAGGTGGAATTACCTAAGAAAGGTAGTAGTTGTGTGCTAGCTAAACCATGCACCTTACAATGGCATAGTTGACTAATCATTTACTTCACTGAGGTGATCTAAGGTGGCCTGTTTTGACCAAATTCAATGTAATTTTAGATTGTCCTTTTGATCTAATTTTTGGAAATGTGAAGTGGTCCTTTTAACCTAATTTAAGAAAATGTAAAGTGATCCCTTCAACCTAATATAAGGTTGTCTAAGGTGGTCCTTTGGACATAATCTATCGTGTGATTTGGGGAGGTCCTTTAAATTAAGCTAATAGTGTTCTTCACTTTGGTGAGCCAAGGTGGTCCTTTGGACCTAATTTGACTTGAATTTGAGGGGACACAATTCGAGGAAATTTGAGTTGAGACATTTTTACTTTTTCATATTATAATTAATAAAAAAAACAAAATTATTTATTCCATATAAATATTGTCAATTTTAATAAATAAATCTATAGGATCTAAGTTAAGACAACAAGTTTTTTAAAGAAGGTCATGACCATAAGACTTATATCTCTCTATACTTAATTCTTAAATGTTCTTAGTCATAGGACTGTAAATCAAGCATTAACAGTCCAAAAAAGAATGCCCTGCGATGTATCTCCTTTGTCAGGGTAACTAGTCTTAAATCACTTGTGTAAAAACATTGTGGCAAACATAGGGATGCTTGCCATATTATGAGTAAATAGAGCATATTATCTAAATAGTCTTACTACCTGTCAATCAATGTTCTTAATTGCAACTATGTGAACTATCCTTGGACCAATATGTGAGCATCTAAATTTAACCATGCAATGTGTTTATATTATCACTAGTTACCCCATGTTTGGGGAGGGCCTTGGGTTTGGATAAGATGTAGTATAAAATTGTACTGAAATTTGTCAAAATCTACCTAAATCCAAATCAAAAATACAAAATTCATGCTCCCAAACACTACCTTAGGAAACTTAAAAACACATAGATTGGATTAGTGGCTTAAGTATAGAAGTAAATGAGAATATAGTATATTTATGGCTCTAAATAAAGAGGGAAAGTGGCACATGTCACTGACCAAGGTGAAATGATCATTGAAAAATAAAAAGAGTTTCTAATCCATTTATGTCATATGAAATTACAATCAAACTAAATGAACTAAGGGTTTGATGGTAATTCCATAGCCTATTGGTTTAGTTTAGGGGCATTAGTTGATAACAAGATCAATTATATGATAACTATAGCATAATAATTTCTCTAAAATTTTGGTCTACTTTGGGTAGTGATAGGTTTTGGTCATTGATAATAGATTCCTAACATCATCAAAATAATTAGAAAGTGTTCTAGTTTAATTTAATTACAATGACCTATAATTGAGACATTGTAGAGATTAGTGTTGTTGTACTCACTCCCTCCCTCCCTCCCTCTAAGAGTGAGTGATGTGTATGTTCTAGAGAGTTTCTTGACTATTGTTGCTCCTTATGGATAGACTTAAATATCAAATTTGTATGGCTAGTAATAGAAAATTGATAAAGTTGCTTAAATCGTGAGGTTAGTATTATCAAATATTCTTTATCATTTTTATTTTTTTTTTGTAAATGAACGTGGTTAGATCTTGGTTTATGCATGCATGTATATTAATTTTTGTTTCTTTTACAATGTACTTGTGCCATCTTTTTACATCCCCTTGAAATGTGACAGTGATTGCCTAACCAAGGTACTCACCTGAGAAATTATAAATGGAGGTTGCCTAAGCAAGGCAGAAGCCATTCTCCTAGGAAAGGCAAATCATGTATTGCCAACCTAGTGACTAAGTGGATAATTGCTTAGATAAGACGTAAGAAAAATATCACCAAGGCGATCAAAGAATCATAAATAGCCATTTAGGTGACAAAAGTTACACAATCATCACGCGACGATGGTCACCCAATCCTTTGGAAGATCACCTAGTCATTGAGTGAAAAAAAAATAAGCATTAAGAAAGCATGTGTGAATTACGGTGCTATCCCAAGAGTGGGGTGAATTGGGTATTTTTTAAAAAAATAAAATAAAATAAAATAGGCCCTTTAGGTTCTAATTTTGAAAACGATAATTTCAAAATTGCAAGCTACCAATTACTACCGCAATCAATTTTTCTATTAATCAACCCAATGAGTAATTTTAAGTGTCTTCATCAAGCATACAATTTTACCCAATTATTCAAACATACACCAATTGATCAACACATACACAATATGATTACGCGGAATTTAAATAGAGATAAGGGTAAGAGAGATGCAAACTCGATTTTACAAGGTTCGGCCTACCCCAGCCTACATCGTCACCTTGAGTAACCCACCCAAGGATTCCACTAAATAATCTGCTCCTTTAACTGGGACGGAGCTTCCCTTACAACCTACTGCTTTCAAGAGGCATAGCTTCCTCCTCAATCTCAGTTCACAACCCGAACCGTGTACACAAAATGGAGATTACAATTTCTGCAATAACTCAAATGCTTCTACACAAAGCTCGTGAGAACAATAGAGATCTAATACATACTCATATGATAAAAGTTGAAGCTCAGTGTGTGAGTATGATATTCAATGATATTTCTTGAAATAAGTGATGAATGATCGTTATTTATGTAGGACAAAGATGCTCTAACGATCTAATCAACTATATGATTTTTATAAAATTATTTGAATAGCCGGTATAGTTCAGAAATCCAAATCATATTTAAAGATTTGAACCTTTAACAATAACTTTTCTCAAATAATGATCTTTCACAAAATGTATATATAATTAATAACTCAAGATCAATCTCTCAAATAAAATATTCAAGAATACGTTTGTGAAAAAAAAAATATATATTTGAGAATAAGAGAACAAATAGTTTGAATACTAAACCTCAATACCTAAGTTGTTTGCGCAATATTGGCTAGAACGCCTTTTGAAAATCAACTTGACCCAAGCTTAGATTTGATGTGAACACTTTGAAATCATAGGCATGGTATTGGCAATGTGTTCAATGCTCTCCGAAGATGTGTATATGTTCAAAGCTCCCAATGATATGCAAAAAAGTGAGGCACTAGGATTTTTAGGTTAGTTTTATAAGAGTTCTCGGGTTTTAATCAAATTCTGGCCGTTGGATCAAGTTAAAAATAAGAGTTTTCATCCGTGTTAGCACTAAAACGTGAATCGGCGCCCCGACCTTCGTCGATGAATGGGTACGTTCGTTGACGAGTGTACAACACTCGTTCATCGACGAGGTCATAAGTTTGTCGACGAGAGCACTGTCTGAACTTTTTGGGCTCTCGGTATTTGTTCGTCGATGAGACAACACTATTCATCACCGAGTGGCCTTCGTACATTTTTTGATGAGGCCATTGGGTTCGTTAACGAAGCCTCTAAAATTTTCCTCGAAAAATTTATTCAACCTAGACTAATGTAGATGATTTTTTCATGAAATGCATGAGTTCTAAGGTCTGTCTAGGGTATATTTGAGCTTCAAATTATATCAAATGAAATATGTAAATACATTTAATTCTAAATACCCATTCCCAATGAAGATCTTGATCGTGAAACTTGCTTTCTCATCCTTTCATTCCTCTAGTTCCATGGATTGTGCCAAGTGGTATGTACTCTAGATTCCTTGTGGCTTCCATATCAGCTTACTATTCGTGCATTTTAACTTATGATCCTGTTCAGTCACTCAATTGCACAAGTCAAATACAAAGTTATTTGTCATTATCAAAACAGGATTGAACTCATAGAGTAAACAATATCCTCCTTTTTTATAATGACAAACACACGAGCAAAAATGGGTTACGCCTAACAAGGCTCCCCCTAAGATAATGCATAATTTAGAATTCATGAATATAGTTTACATATAATGAAATTCATACCCATTGTAGAATATGCAATATCTTTGCTAGTAAAACTTCTCCCCTTTTTGATTTTTTTTTTTAAGAATCTCTCCCCCTTTATTTCAAAAGAAAGGAAACAAAATTTTTGCGTACTGAATTCTCCCCTTTTTTACAAAAGATAAATTATAATTTATTTTACAAACTTCTCCCAAAAATCATTTTATTATTTTTTTTCTTTAATTTCTCCCCCTTTTTGACATCAGCAAAGGGTATATATAAAAAATGTTCTGACATAAATATATCAAAAAAAAATTCAACCTTTATATTTCAAAATTGTACGGCGAAATATATCTCCTTGTGTTACTCAATTTACTTCTCCTCCTTTCTAATGTATAACTGTGTTGTTGAATTAACTTTCAATGTAAACATACACAATATTTCAATTTACATAGACATGGATAAAAAAAAAATTAGTCCATTAAATTCCTAAAGTTCATGTAAGCATCAACATGTGTCATGTATCCATCAAAATTTAACATGCAATAACCATTCATTAAGTTTGATACCAAATGTAAAAAAAAATTATCCAAACGTGAAAATTTTAACCAAATTTTAATTTAAATTGCTCCCCTTTAATTATGTAGTCTAATGTACATCTCGGCAACTTCTCAACTATGCATCAGACCTAATTCACATCTAATTTGGATAAACCTATCCTCCGGAAGTGGTTTCGTGAATATGTCTATCCATTGTTCATCTGTGCATACAAACTCAAGTGTCACATCTCCTTTTTGCATATGATCACGAAAAAAATGATGTCTAATTTCTATATGTTTAGTTTGTGAATGTGATGTAAGATTCTTTGAGATGTTTATTGCACTCGTATTGTCACATCTTATAGGAACTATGTCATAATGTAATCCAAAGTCCATAAGTTGTTGTTTTATGTAGAGCGTTTGAGCATAACAACTTCCAGCCGCTATATATTCTACCTCGGCTGTAGAAAAAGCAACTGAATTTTGCTTCTTTGAAAACCAAGATACTAGCGAATGTCCTAAGAAATGACATGTTCCGCTCGTACTTTTTTTATTAACTTTGCTACTAGTAAAATCTGCATCTGAATAGCTAATAATCCTAAAGGAGGTATACTTAGGATACCATAATCCAAGTTCAGTTGTTCCAATCAGGTATCTAAATATTCTTTTGATGTCTTATGGGACTCTTTAGGTGTAGCCTGAAATTTTGCACATAAGCATACGCTAAACATTATGTCAGGCCTGCTGGCAGTCAAATATAGTAAGCTGTCAATCATTCCACGATAGAGCTTGACATCTACTGGTATACTTTGTTTGTCTTTGTCCAATTTCAAAGAAGAACTCATTGGTGTTCCTAGAGTTTTACCATCTTCCATATTAAACCTTTTAAGCAAGTCTCTAATATACTTCGATTGATTTATAAAGATTCCATGTTTTTCTTGTTTGATTTGAAGTCTTAGGAAGAAGTTGAGTTCTCCCATCATGCTCATCTCAAATTCATTTTGCATACAACTTGCAAATTCATTGTACAACTCTTCATTTGTTGCTCCAAAAATGATATCATCTACGTATACTTGAACTAGGAGCATGTTATCATTCTTAGATTTTATAAATAGTGTTGTCTCTATCTTTTCTCTGATAAATAAATTATCCAATAGAAAACCGCTTAGCCTTTCATACCAAACTCTAGGAGCTTGCTTTGAACCATACAAGACTTTAGTTAATCTATAAACGTGATTTGGATACCTATGGTTTTCAAAACCTGAGGGTTGTTTTACATAAACTTCTTCACTTATGTAGCCATTTATAAATGCGTTGACATCCATTTGATATAGCTTGACATCCTTAAAAGTAGCATAAGCTAAAAGTATTCGAATGGCTTCCATTCTAGCTACAGGTGCGAAGGTTTCCTCAAAATCTATTCTTTCCTCCTGGTTATATCCCTGAGCTACTAGTCTTGCCTTATTTCTAATGACTATTTCATGTTTATCTTTCTTGTTCTTATATATCCATTTTGTTCCAATAACTGTCTTATCCTCAGGTCTAGGAACTAATGTCTAGACTTTATTTCTCTCAAACTGGTTTAATTCTTCTTCCATAGATATTATCCATGATTCATCATCAATTGCTTCACTCACATTTTTAGGTTCTTCTTGTGATAAGAAGGCAAAATGACTAATCATATTTCTAAGTGAGGATCGTGTAGTTACTCCATGAGATGGTTCCCCTATAATTTGATCTATGGGGTGATTCTTTATATACTTCCATTCTCTAGGTAGTTTATTTGAATATCTTCAGTGGATTTTTCCTTAACTTTAGTGTTCTTATCTGAATTATCTTCAATAGATAATTTTTCAAATTTTTTATTAATCTCAATTTCATCCTCATGAGTCTTTTGAGCAAATGGATTGGATTCATCGAATACAACGTGAATGGATTCTACAATGGTTAATGCTCATTTTTTATATATCCTATAGGTTTTACTATCTAAGGCATATCCTTGAAAAATACCTTCATCGGATTTTACATTAAACTTTCCTAAATGTTCACTGTCTCTAAGTACAAAGCACTTGCAGCCAAAGACATGGAAATATGAGATGCTTGGTCTATGACCATTCCATAATTCATATGGAGTCCTATTTAGAGATGGTTTAATCAGGACTCTATTTAGAACATAACAGGCGGTATTTACTACCTCAACCCATAAGTACTTAAGTAGTTTATGTTCGTTAAGCATAGTTATGGTCATTTCTTGTATAGACCTATTCTTTCTTTCAACAACACCATTCTATTGCAGTGTTCTAGGAGCTGGAAAATTATGAGATATTCCTAATGAATCACATTTTTCTTTCATACCTTGATTTTTAAATTCTCTACCCCTATCACTTCGGATTTTAGTGATAGAATATCCCTTTTCATTTTGAATTTTCTTGCAGAGTTTAATAAATTGTTCACACGCTTCATCCTCGTGACCTAAGAATAGTACCCACGTAAATCTAGAATAATCATCAACGATAACAAATGCGTATGATTTTCCTCCTAAACTCTGAATTGGGTTTGGACCAAATAGATCTAAGTGCAGCATTTGAAGTGGCCTAGTAGTAGAGATTACTTTCTTCTTCTTAAAACTAGATCTTACTTGTTTTCCTAGTTGACAAGCATCACAGATTTTTTATTTCACGAATTTTGTCTTAGGCAATCCCTTAACTAGTTTTGATATTAAGTCTATGTTTGCATGTCCTAGTCTCCTATGTCAATTCCAATTGATCTCATTCATAGCAGAAAAACAAGTTACATGTTGAGAAGCAAGATTGTCAAAGCTAGTGGTGTAGACATTTTCATGACGATCAGCAACAAACAATATTTTATTTTCAGATTTGTTCTCCACAATGCATTTGTCATGTTCAAATGAGACTTTATAACTTTTATCACACAGTTGACTTATACTCAATAGATTATGCTTTAATCCATCAACTAATAACATGTTATCAATGATAAGGGAAGGTTCCTTACAAACCTTACCAACTCCAATGATTTTACCTTTTGAGTTATCCCCAAATGTAACGAATCCTCCATCTTTGGATATGATAGATGCGAATTTAGATTTATCTCCTATCATATGTCACGAGCATCCGCTATACATATACCACTTTTCCTTTGAAGTGGACAATCTCAAACACATCTGCAAAGCATAATTAGATAACTACTTTTGGTACCCAGATTTTCTTGGGTCCATGGGGGTTAGTACTAGACTCTCTTTTAACTTTCCAGACTTTCTTAATTTTGACATCTTTGTTTTTAAAAGGGCAGTCAAAATTTATGTGACCTAACCTCTTACATTTAAAACACATAGCATATCTATAAGAATCTTTAGTTGGAACATAAGATTTTGACTCTCTTACAAAATATCTCATGTAAAGATGTCTTTGTTTTAGGTTTTCCTTTGTATTAAAAGTACAACCTTCCTTTTCTAGGGAATTTCTTTGAGCTCCAAGGAGTTTTTCAAAATTATTTTGTCCTTCTGTAAATTTACAAATAATCTTAGAAATATCTTTCAAATTCCTTTCTAACTCCTCATTTTTCAAATGCTTGTCTCTCATTAGGGATGCATTAGATTCATTTTGAATGTCTACTAGCTTGGAAAATTCATTCAAGTTTAATTTCAAATCTGAATTTTTATTATTCATTTTCTCAAGCATTTTAAGGGCATACAAATATTCCTATTTCAATTCATCATAAGAGAGCATGTTATTTTTATTTTCAGAATAACTGGAATAATAAGATGAAGCAGAAAAAAATGATTGTACCTCGTGGTCTTCATGAGCCATCAGACACAGATTTGCAATCTTGTCATCACTAGATTCAGATTTTGAACTACTGGTACTGTGAGTATCCCAACCAACCTTTAGTGTCTTCTTCTTCTTCTTAGACGCTTGCTTCAGCTAGGGATAATCTGGCTTGATATGCCCAACTTCTCTACAATTGTAGTAAGTTGGTGGATCTTCTTTCTATTTCCTCTTGCTAGACTCTCTTCTTTCTGATTTCAAGTTCTGGAATCTTCTATAAAAATTTTTATTCTTCTTCAGGAACTTTCCGAACTTCTTTGTTAGTAAGACCATGTCTTCTTCTGATTCTAAGTCACTTCCTTCACTAGAACTGCTAGACGATGCCTTAATAGCTATAACTCTCTTTGCTTTATTCTCCTCATTTTTCTTCTCATTTATTGCTAACTCATAAGTGATGAGCGAACCAATTAGTTCATCAACAGACATCTCTTTTAGATTTCTTCCTTCTGCTATTGCAGTGGCTTTAGCTTCCCAAACTGGAGCAGACCCCTAAGGATTTTCCTGATCAACTCATAAGTAGGTAAGATTTACCAAAAGCATTTAATGAATTCGTGATGTGTGTGAATCTAATGTACATGGATTGAATAGATTTATCAGTAGTCATTTCAAATGCCTCATATTCACTAATAAGCATATTTATCCTACTATCTTCTACTTTCTTAGTGCCTTCATATGTTACTTCTAATTTTTCTCAGATCTTTTTAGCAATTTTATAGGCCATCACCCTATTAAACTCATTAACATCTAGTGCACAGTATAGAAGGTTCATTGCAGTAACATTTATTTGAACAGATTTCCAATCATCTTCAGTGTACTCATTTTCAGTCTTGGGTACATTTACGTCATCAACTACTTTCATAGGGACATGGTTTCCCTTAGAAACTATTTTCCATACTTTCCAATCAACATTCAAAAGATATTTACTCATCCTACGTTTCCAGTAGGTGTAATTTACACTGCAAAAAATAGATGGTTAAGTGGACGAGTGTCCCTCACCGAATGGGGTTATACCAATGTGTGTCATGTAATCTTTTTACAAAAATAAAAATTAAGTCTATGTAACCTCGTTCTGATACCAAATGTGAATTACGGTGTTATCCCAAGAGGGGGGTGAATTGGGTATTTTTTTTAAAATAGGTTCTTTAGGTTCTAATTTTGAAAACGGTAATTTCAAACTTGCAAGCTACCAATTACTACCTCGATCAATTTTTTTATTAATCAACCCATTTAGTAATTTTAAGTGTCTTTATCAAGCATACAATGTTACCCAATTATTCAAACATACACCAATTGATCAACAAATACACAATATGATTACACAGAATTTAAATAAAGATAAGGGTAAGAGAGATGCAAACTCGATTCTATGAGGTTCGGCTTACCCCAGCCTACATCCTCACCTTGAGTAACCCACCCAAGGATTCCACTAAATAATCTGCTCCTTTAACTGGGACGGAGCTTCCCTTACAACCTACTGCTTACAAAAGGTGTAGCTTCCTCCTCAATCCCGGTTCACAACCTGAACTGTGTATACAAAATGGAGATTACAATTTCTGCAATAACTCAAATGCTTCTATACAAAGCTTGTGAGTACAATAGAGATCTAATACATACTCATATGATAAAAGTTGAAGCTCAGTGTGTGAGTATGATATTCAATGATATTTCTTGAAATAAGTGATGAATGATCGTTATATATGTAGGACAAAGATGCTCTAACGATCTAATCAACTATATGATTTTTATAAAATTATTTGAATAGCTGGTATAGTTAGAAATCCAAATCATATTTATGATCTTCACAAAAATTACTCAAACAATTGATTTTCAATAGAGATCAAAACTATAGTCTTTATCAAAATACTTAGTCAATAAATTTTCTCTAGAATATTAAATCAGATAATTTCTTTAAACAATAATTATGCTAAGATGAAATCTTTGAGTAAATAATAAGCTTGATAGTTTTTTAAAGATTTGAACCTTTAACAATAACTTTTCTCAAATAATGATCTTTCAAAAAATGTATATATAATTATTAACTCAAGATCAATCTCTCGAATTAAATATTCAAGAATACGTTTGTGAAAAAAAAAATCTTTGAGAATAAGCCAACAAATAATTTGATCACCAAACCTCAATACCCAAGTTGTGTGCGCAATATTGGTTGGAACGCCTTTCAAAATCAATGTAACACAAGTTTAGATTTGATGTGAATGCTTTGAAATCGTAGGCAAGGTCTTAGAAATGTGTTTAATGCTCTCCAAAGATGTGTATACGTTCAAGGCTCCCAATGATATGCAAAAAGTGAGGCACAAGGGTTTTTAGGTTAGTTTTATAAGAGTTCTCGGGTTTTAATCAAATTCTGGCCATTGGGTCAAGTTAAAAATAAGAGTGTTCGTCTGTGTCTGCACTGAAATGTGAATCAGCACCCCGACCTTCGTCGATGAATGGGTACATTTGTCTATGAGTGTACCGACACTCGTTCGTCGACGAGGCCATAAGTTCATCTACGAGAGCACTATCTGAACTTTTTGGGCTCTCGATATTTGTTCGTTGATTAGACAACACTGTTCATCGCCGAGTGGCCTTCATACGGTCGTCGACGAGGCCATTGGGTTCATTGACAAGGCCTCTAAAATTTGCCTCAAAAAATTTATTCAACCTAAACTAATGTAAATGAATTTTTCATGAAATGCATGAGTCCTAAGGTCTGTCTAGGGTATATTTGAGTTTTGAATTATATCATATAAAATATGTAAATACATTTAATTCTAAATACCCTTTTTTTTTTTGCGACACCTCCTTTCTTAATTTTTTTTAAAAATCCTTATTTATGGCGGAAGAATACTGTGAAACAAAAGGACACTTGGGGCTTATAAATAACCAATAAAACACCCTATGCATCAAACCAAACAAAACAAGAAAACAATCCTATACGAATACCAAAAGGAAACCAACTAAACATACCTCATATAAGTCATACCCATCTTGTCCAAATCTATACAAACCTTTGATAACTCTAGGAAGTTTACTACTATTTGTAAACAAACTATTCCTCCCCATGGCACCTTATTGAGCCAACGCATCTGCTACTTTATTCCCTTCTCTATAGAGATGATTTATCGAAAAATCTACACCCTCTAATACACCAATAAGCTGCTCCCAAAAATCTCACAAATAACATAAAGAGCATTTACTGAATCTTATCCAATTTACTACAATATTCGAATCACATTCAATGTCAATACAGGAATGGCCCAATTGTTTGCAAATCTTTATTCCTTCCATCACTGCTCTCAATTCAGCCTTGATCTTGAAGCTTACTTCCTCATCCTTTCATTTATCTAGTTCCATGGATTGCGCCAAGTGGTATGTACTCTAAATTCCTCGTGGCTTCCATATCAGCTTACCATTCGTGCATTCTAACCTATGATCATGTTCACAAATTGATTTGTCATTATTAAAACATGATTGGACTCATAGAGTCAACAGTATACCCATCAACTACAATAAAGGTTTTGACGACTATAATTATAGGATCTTTAATTTTTGGAAACAATCTTAATTTATGATTAGTTTTTAATGTTTAGAAATAAATTGAATTTAGGATTAGGATTTAAAAATTGAATTTATGATTTGTAGGTGTACTGTAGTGATCCTAAAAAAATAAATAAATAAAAAATAAAATTAATTAATTAATTAAAAAAACAAAAATTAAAATTAAATAATTATTATTAATTAAATAATATAATATATTATATTATTATATTTACATGAAAGTGGAATAGTGATCCCAAGAGGGGGGGTGAATTGGGTTATTTAAAAACTTTAGAATCCTTTTTATAAATTCTTGAGTTTCTTATTTTATTAAACGCATAGTTTTATCAATTCACAAACCAAAACTGAGACACACCACAAGTTAATTTAAAACGTCGTCAATCAAACAATAATTCAAAAATAATCAATCATAAATATTTAACCAACTAAAATGATGCAACACTTTGTGCACTTTCAGCTTTTGTCCTTGTAAATAATGTGCAAGCCCTGTTTTTGGAATGAAATTTTATTGCGTTCTCTTAATTAAGATTTTCACAAAGTGACCAACGTACTCCCATGTGGGTTTCCCCAAACGATTAATTGAAACATACTTTCCTTATATTAAGAGCCTTCTTTAAATTTAGCGTTGATCCCTGCAGCCTGCACTTAGCATACACACATGCAATATGTAAAGCACTAAAATTTAAAAGAGTAGGGCAAGAAGAACACCACGATTTTACGAGGTTCAACTTATCCCCAACCTACGTCCTCGCCTTTGGCCAACCGTTTACAAATTTCCCTCCTTAAGGGCAGAGCATCCTCTCCAAGCGATTCCCCTCGCTCGGTCCAATGATCCAATCACCTTGGAATCGTCAACAATCTACAAGAAAATAATCAAGAGATTTTTGTACACAAGATACTCTATAATAGAGCTTATTAGTACAATATCAAAACTATATACTTCAAAGTAAATCAATATGAAATTGAAATTGAAGCTCAAGGAGTTTTATCACCAGTTAATTCTCTCAACGAATGAAAGATTCAGACTTGAAGCACACAATCAGTAATTGGGAGTCAGAAATTCTCAATGGAATTTGTGAATATGTGAGCAAGAGAGCCTTTGAAAGATGAGAACAATTTAGAGAGTTTGAGAGCTGAAATTAATGCTTGGTGAATAAAATCAATGATCTTGAGGCTATTTATAGACTTGAGAAAAAGGAATTTACTTGATCCCCAAGTTTAGTTGGAGTAGTGCCCCCCAAGTTTTAGATAAGTTTGAGCCCCAAGTAACCAATTTTAAAAACCTTCCCATCATAAAAAATTTGAATTTTATCGCGTGGCAGCAGCCTATCACTTTAGGTCAGGTTCCTGTCAACTTAAAACTCATTTTAATTTCACAAGCAAAAAGGTGGCAATCGCCTGGAAAAACAAAGTCAGGCTTCTCATTTAACCATGTCAGATGCTTGTCAAGGTCTGGTCAGTAGCCTGACGACCTTCTGTCTGTCCATCTTAAAAACATTAAATATGTTAGCCTACTAAGGGTATCTAGTCAGGCTTCTGTCTAGTTCAAAAATGTTGTTTTTAAGATTTCTTTGTAAAAGCTCTCTTTGCTTCTCAAATCATGAAATTTTGTTTTGTCTACTTAGAAAATATTTTCCAAGATTAAAAAGTGGGTCTCTAGGTCTCTTATATTTAATGAGCTACAACAAATTTCATATCAATGTGTACTTGAAGTACTTACATAATATGTCCTATGAACTCTTTCAACTTTTCATTCCTTGAAACCTTTGTATAAGAATTTGTATGCTTTAAGTCCTGAACCTCATATCCCTTTGAGCTTTCATTCTTGATCATTCTGAGTTTATGTAAGCTTTTGAAACCTTCCATGTGATCATTTATTGCATGCTGAGTTTTCATGAATTTAGGCTTCCAAGATCTATTTTTCCTGAAACATCACAACTTTGAAGCATATTAAATTTCCTTACTTTGTTATCATCAAAATAAGAGTCGTAAACCTTGTTAGGTCAACAATACATAACTTAATCCTAAAGGAATTGATCCTTTAGGATTTGAATTAGGAAACAGACTGTGAGAGAGACTCACTCTGCGCTGTCCACCCTCTCTTCTCACACTCTCCTCCATCATCCTCCTCTCTCTCCTCATTTTCTCGGCAAATATTTGGCCAATTGAAAAATGGAAGATATCGTTGGGTTCCTATCTCTGCCACCAACATTTCTTCCAGAGTAGATTTGTCGTAGGAGCAGCGTAGGCACCACTCCTGGGAAAAGGTATACTCCCTCTCTTTTCTTAATTTTCCCTTAAATCTTCAGCTAAATCAACAATCGGGCACCACCACGAGATCCTAGTCTCGATCGTCGTTATTTTGGCCGGAGCAAATTTTCAATTTAGGGGTCCTAGGCACCACTCTAAAGTGAGAGTAGGATTTAGGGAATTAAGGAAATTGGTTATTTTTAGTAGTTTAATTGTTATTGGAAATTTATGGGCCTAGGGAAATGTTAAAATAGTATTTTATTTAGGTTTGATTTGATTAAATTAGGGTTATTGAATCAGGGTTCGAGTGAGCACTGCAGGCATCGTTTTAGGGTCTCTGCTTGCGTAGTTCAGGAAACCAGGTAAAGGGAATATATTTAACTAGGAATTTTCAGGAAATAACTGGTGAAAAATGAAACTTTATGTGTGTGTATATATATATGATTTTCACATGAGTTCTGAAAAGCTGACCATCTGAATTGCAAAAATCTGAGCCTAGGGTTGTGCTACTAGATATTATTTGCGAAAATGGAAAGTTAAAACGAGAGATTTTCTAGATAATTGTGTAAAAAATTAAATGTATATTTTATGTATATGAATGATGAATATGGGTTGGCTTATTTTATAGTAAACGTATGAAATATGTTGTTAAATTGTGTGGCATGAGTAAAATGAAGTTTTTGTGTTGAACTATGATATATGTATGAGATGCTGGAAATACTAAAAATGTATTGAGAATTAAAATGTGATATGATTTATTCTGCATGTGTTTGAGAATGTTAAATTACAATGTATGGTTTGACAACTCTGGCGGACCAGAATAGGCACAGTTCTGTTGTGAGTGTTTTTGAAAGCGATAGTGCACCCACACGTCTTAAAGAGACTGTGGAGATGGGGATGGTTGATTGTGCTGGGAAGGGTAGGGTCCCCCTGGAGTCTAGACCAATATGTGAATAGCCAATCGGACCTACAGACTACAAAATGTGGTTGATTTAACTCTGGAGGGCCGACCATGGTTAAGTCCAGCCTTTAGGCCGCAGAACCCGTTATCGGGTGGAAGCATGACAGTGATTTCTCTATTGGTATAGAGAGTTCTAAATGCATAATTGTTAATTTAACCAATGGTAATATGAGAACAACAGATATGAGAATATATGAGAATAACAGATATAAGAATAGCATACGAGAATGATATAAAAATAGAGAAATGTGAAAGATAAGAACATGAAAAGATGAATAATACAGAGATAATAGCATACAGAGTAATGTAGAAAAGTATTATCAGTATTAAATATAGTAGTATTATATGCATTAGGGGTGAGGTATACTCTCCACCTGAGGGCTTGCTGAGAAAGGCGAGTGCCCTGATAGGTATCAGATGTAATTATGGGTTACATAACGAATTAGGGCAGAAGGAAACCACTTGTATGGGTGGGTAAACTTCCTTATTCTTGGGAGCCTTCGCTGTTAAATATTTGTGTGAATGTTGTGAATACGAGACAAATCATCCACCTGAGGACTTACTGAGTAAGGTAAGTGCCCTGATATGCTTCAGTTGTGACCATAGGTTGCTTAAGGTATCAAAGCAGAGGGTGCTACTTGTATGGGCGGGTAATCATCTCAATCCTTGGGAACTCTTGTTGGTAAAATACCTTGCATATGTTTTAGTAGGAACAGAGAATGATTTCATAATTGTGGTTTCATTTGAAAATGATGAATATCTATATATGTTGTACACAAACCTCATGATAGCCATACACTGATTTAATGTATTTCATCCTTATTGAGATGTGTCTCACCCAATAGTTGAATTCTATCCATTTTAGGACCTCCGCATGATCAAACTTAGAGAGCTCTGGGCTGTTGTAACATTTTTTAGAGAGAGGGTATAGATTTTTGGGTGTGTATATTTTTTGGGTTTTTTTATGTTTTATGAGATGTATGATTATAAATATTGGTTGTTCGAAGATGATTTTGAGATGTAAATATGTAGATACTCTAGTATATTATTGTGGAATTATTATTACTTATGTTGTGTTATTGAGATAATAGGGTATCAAATACAGGTAAATGGTTAATGTGGCATCCGGACCCCACTAGGCAGGTTCGGGGCGTCACAAAGCATGATTTTATTTACAATAACACTCCGGATCCCATTTTAGGGTTTGGGGCATTACATGTACATCCTATCTTGTATGGATCTCTAAGTTAATTCCAAAACATAATACAGTAGCTCAGTGCTAAGCAGACCCTAGTTACTTTTGTACCTCTTATCTTTTTATCCCTCTTTCTTTCACTTCCTTCTTCCCTTAGTCTGCCTCCCTCTCTATCTCTACTTACCTCTTCTAATCTAAGTCTTTTCAAATCCCTCTTTTCTCCCTCCTTCAACAATTCTTACTATTCTATACTTGCACTTTTGATATGAGTTGATAAATGAGTCCTTTCACAATCAAACCATCATCTACCCATCTAAATCCACACCATCACTTAAAGGTGCTTGATTTTTTAGCAAACACACTTTCTTGAATATGATCAATAATTTTATCAACTTAAGATGAGGTGGTCTCTTAGGCAATCTTTTGGACTTGATCAATAATTTTATTGATTTAAGCTAATACAATATCATTGAAGTAAATATATTTTTGACGGCCCGAAAATTTCACTGCTTTGATATCACCTTAATAAATATTTTCATACAACGGAAGACCTCCAATACACATTACCAGAGTACTAATTATCCCCATATAACAATATATTTTCCAATATCCCAATTAACACCCCTAAAAATCTAATACATCAAAAACATAATTTAATAAAGATCTTTTCTAAATAAAACCTTATATCCCACCCATGCTTCCACTACGCTACTCTGATTATTGTTATGCTCCTCATGCCATCTGAAAAATATTAGATAATGATGGGGTGAGACACCTCTCAGTAAGACGGAATAGATTATTATCAGTGTGTGGCAAATGAGGTTTTACACAAGAAAAGCATAACCATTAATTTAACTTTAACTGAAAAAGACATTTATATACCATAACTCAGACCAATACAATTTTAAATACATATTTTTTACTCAAACATACTCTAACTTAATAGATAATCATGTTTTCATAAATCTACGTATATATACTTAAAATAATTTCTCAGATGGAACAATCATATAACATCATATATAATCCCCCATGATTGGGTTGTGCGGCCCAAAGGCTAGACTTAGCTGGTTGGTGGCCAACCAACCAAACTAAACCAAAAGTTTATGTCTGTAAGATCAGTTTGCCTATCACATCCTTATGCTCATTTTCATACTCAATCCAAGCTAACTATCCACTGCCAACACTTCCACAACAGTGTAGCTACACTAATATTCATCTGTAACCATGGTCATCAGGGTTCTTAAAACATATAATACAATTTATGCATTTAAATCGTATAAAAATCAGAACATTTCCTCAACATCAAATTTATAATCAAATCTCATCAATATTTTCAATAAATCACATAATAAGCATAACACTGCAAAAATCCCAAATCTTCTCAATTATGAAATTATATAAAATAAATTCATGCTACACGTTTTGTATAATAATTATAATTCTAATAAATTATCAGAGAAAATGTATAATAATCCGCATAGTTAATTTAACACCAATATAATCAAAAAACTCGATATAATCAAATACCCACAGTATAATTTAGCCTAGGCATATGGAAAAAATTGAATTCACATAATCAATTTAAATCAAGAATATATTTTAAAATAAATTCTGACATAATCTAACCCACTTACCTTAACCCTAGTGTGGTGCCTACTGTAACGACCTGAAAATTTATACCATTTTTTTTTAATAATTAAAATTATTATGATACCCCTATATTATCTATTATAACATCTCAGGCCCAGGTGGGCACCGAGGAAATTCCTGTTCACAGGATAGCATTCCTATGCAGTGGAAAACATAAAGTCATACACTCATATTTACAATACCAGAATTCAGTAATTTCTCAAACATTTATACATACATATCTACCCAAAAATCCTCCACCAGATTCCCTATAAGCTACTGATAAATACATCTTCCTAAAAATACTTACCCTTCAGAAAGGGTAGTATAACTATCCCCTCTACCTCTGAACTTGACCTGCTCGTCTAGCTGGATCTCCTGAAATATTTTAAATTACTGGGATGAGACAACTCTCAGTAAGACGAAATATGTTATTACCAATGTATGGCACTTGAGTTTACATGAATAATATACTAATAAATAACTAAAATTGAGATAGCATGTAAAATAATATACAGTATAACTCACACCAATGTGGCTTAAAATATAGCTGTTATATCTGAACTTTCTATTTATTCATACTTCTAGTATTATAATATGTCTACTATTATTCTATAAATTTGTGTACACATAAATAATTGTGAAAACTTCCCTGGAAAACTATATGTCATGATATAGCCCACATGACTGGTTATGCGGCCCTTAGGCGGGACTAAACACTGGTTGGCCTACTAGTGCTAGTCTAACTGTATGCATAAACATGTCTATAGCACGAAAGGACCGCTACACCTGGTTCGGATGTCAGGGAGCACTTTACACTACTGTGGCATAATCGGCTGTTCCATACTCTATCTGAGACGTATGGTTGCACACTAATTTGAAATAGCTACAGTACCGTGCTCTGATACTGATCTGATTTATTAGGGTCTGATACTATATAATACTATTCTCTGTATATATCTTACTGTTTCATAATGACTCCAAAATAACCATAACACTGTAAAACTGATCTGAATATATTGTATTATCTGAGCAAGAATATCTATAATATCTTATTTGTATGATCTATAATATCTGAATTGAATAAACTATAATATCTGAGTGTTATGGTTTTGTAATTCTAGGAATCATGGTATTCTGTGAATACTGTAAATTATCTATCTGCATATATACTGTAAATCATAATTATATAAATCTTGTAAAACATATTTCTATTCATAAATATTGTAGAACATGATATTCTGAAAACTGTATAAATACTATACTGAACAAATACTAACTCAAGCCACAAAGTTAATAAATAGAACTCATATACTGAAATTTGTATAACTGTATAATTTATACTTCGTATCTCATAATCAAATTCTATAATTTAATGATAGAATTTCTTAATTTACTAGCATAGCATATTTCCCTTACCTGAATGGCTAAGAGATCTGACTCCAATTATATTCCTACGCCTGTCGCACATAACACAAAATCCTGTAATAATATACATTTCCCAATTCAATTAACCTATCTTAGAATAATAATCATATCTACCTTTTCCCAGGCTCACATTTATCTTTTATTCATAAAATTTCTAAACTATTAATTATTTATCAATATTACCTGAGTTCCTGGGTAAACACCTGCTGGGATCCTCAACCCATGTTTGAGGTTTTGGAAACCCAAACCTTGCAATCACAACTCCCTAATTTAATCAACCCAAATACCAGTATATTTATATCTAACCCAAAATCTGGGTTCAAAAAATCCTAGTAACTACAAAACCCTTAAACAACCTACCTATCCTAATTTTATGATGGTGTCCAAATTCCTCAAACCAAAAGTCTGCTCTGGCTAAGTTGTAGAGAATCTCCCCAGGATTATCGTGGTAGATTCTGATCGTCAAATCAAGGAAAAACAGGGCCAAAATCTTAGTGAGAAGGCAGAGGACCCGAATTCTAGAGAGAGAAAAGAGGGGGAAACTAATTTTCTCGCCAAAATCCGTCTTTTGCATATTTATAGGTGGCTGGCCACATGACTTCATTGATGAGCCACGTGTACTCATTGATGAACCAAAGAAGGAAGTTCATTGACGAAGGTAAAGAACTCGTCGACAAACCAATGGGTCTAAATTACCCCCTCTCGGTATCTCTTCCTCGATGAAATACCGGAACTCATCCACAAACACTGCATGGGGGTTCGTTGAAAAAATCCTACTTTGATTCTTTTAAATCCTTCCTTCCTCTATATTATTTAATTACTATAATTTTCGAGTCTTTACATTCTCCCCTCCTTATAAAATTTCATCCTTGAAATTTATCATCTGTGCCATACCCCATCCTCTTGAGGAAAAATTTGCTACTTATTTTATTAATTACCCTCACTTGTAGTGGAGGAATATCGTGGTTACAATTAGGGTTCTAGGAAATTACAAATATATTCATAAAAGAAAATTCTCCTAAAACCAAAACACTACCTATCCTATAATCTACTATACAGCTTATACACTGATTACTCTGTACAATATCATAATAAAATTTACTTTATCTGATTGTTGTTGTTTCTTTTCTGTCTAATATTGATCCCCACTGAACAAATGTGGGTTTTTTTGCTATATCTCTTCCTTTAGCTCCCACGAAGCCTCCTCCACTGCATAATTCCTCTATAGGACTTTTACTAATGGTATTTTCTAGGTGCGCAACTCCTGTTCTTTTCTATCTAAAATTTATATGAGCATCTCATCATATGCTAGAGTATCTCTGAGCTCTATCTCCTTGTAGCTGATCACGTGGGAAGGGGATCTGGATGTATTTCCTCAACATGAAAACATGAAATATGTCATGAATTCTAGATAAAGCTGGTGCTAACGCTAGCCTATAGGCGACTAGACCCACTCTCTCTAGCATCTCAAATAGGCCAATAAACCTAGGGCTCAACTTACCCTTCTTCTCAAACCTCATAACTCCTCTCAGTGGAGGTACTCTCAAAAACACTCGATCTCCTACATCAAACTCTAACTTCCAGTGCCATAAATCTTCATAACTTTTCTGTTGACTCTAAGCTACACTAATTCTATCTTTAATAAGTCATACTTTATCATACGCCTGCTAAACTAATTCTGGTCCCAAAATTCGCCTTTCGCCTATTTTATCCCAGTACTGTCACACCCCGAACCCAGAAATAGGATCCAGGGGTGAAACGGTAATCTAACATGTCCCTGTATCATACAAATCACAAAAGATACAAAACGATGAATGAGGGTCCAACCCTGTGGGCTTCCCAGGCACCCTTTATATATTCATAAACAATTATATACACAGTGGAAAAGGTCTCTCTATACATACACAGTAACATACCAAAGTCTACACAAAGGAGTCAAACTCCACAAAATACCACACAACCCCAGGTGTCAGCCAAAACCACCAAAAGACCACCCAGTATAGTCCTAGTACTTACCCAAGTACCTCTCGCAGTACACCAACCACTACGCTCCCACACCAAGACGCTAGTTTTGATTACTCGATCGACCTAAAAATATGAACGTATAGCAAGGGTGATACACCTCTCAGTAAGGCAAATACAAGTTATATCAGTGTGTATTATTTGAGTCTTACCATGACAGCAAAACATACACAGTTAAATGTAGTTCCAGTACTAGTTTCAAAATAGTGCATACATGCACACACACACATGATCAACCCAATGTCATCACACCCTTCGGCCCGTAGCTGGGCCGCGATACCCTGCATCAACCCGTAGCCAGCTCACGAAACATGGCATCCCCAGCACATGGTGAACCCCAGGCCCCCATGGCATCGTACCGGTACAAACTGGTGGATCCACACCCTTTGGTGATAATCCGATAAGGCTCACGCCCTCGTATATAGAGCTGGACACTCTTTCCAAACATAGCCTAGCGATTTCATACACCCACTAATATAGAGCCGGACACTCTCAATATCTGGAACAACTCAAAACCCAATTCCAATTGCATTCCACAAAACACAACTATGCATGCTCATATAACCAAACATACCGCACCCATTTGGTAATCTAAAATCATGGTTTTCCAAACATAAACAGTTTAAATAAAGTCAAGGCACGGCCATCCATATTACACAGTATAAATCATCATATATATACGATTTTTCCAAAAAAACTAGGGATGCAACTCAATACCCCCTTTTTCCCAAAACTATAATTATGAAAAACTCATAGTTTTACTCGTTAGATCCCCCCAAATGAGTAACCAAAACGCACACAGGACTGTGGACCACAGTTCTACCGAGTTCGATTTCAAAAATAACCGACATAAACTGATTCCCCTTACCTTTTCTCCGAATGGAAAATCCCAAACTCCAAGGCCCCTAAACAGGGAACTGAGTTCCAAAACCTACAACACACAGTGCAAAATATACTCACGACTCCATTCTCTACAAAACTACTGGAATGGAAATGAAAACTGAGCCTTGCCTCGATTTTACGCCAAAATTCTAAAATGCCCAAACCGAAAATCTGATCCGTAGAACTTGTAAAGAATCCTTCCACAATGCTCGTGGTAATGTCGGATCAACGATTCTCGTGATGAACGACGAAGAAATCTAGAGAGATGAAGAGTAGGTTGAGTTTCTAGAGAGATAGAGAGAGGAAATAAGATTTCTTAGCTGAGAAATAATGAAAATATCTATTTATAGTACCTTTGAATCAGCTGTCCTCGTCGATGAATGGTCCTCGTCGACGAGCCCATGTAGACACCTCGTCGATGAAGTGGTGACCTTGTCGACGAGTCTGAGATTCCTAGTTTTCTAAAACCTCTCGATTTCTCATCATCGACGAGCACCCAAAATTCGTCACCTATAACTATAAATCCTTCGTCAACCAACTCTGACTTCGTCAACGAAGCCTGCTTAAATTCCAATTTTACCCTTCTTTTAATTAATTAATTCCCTATATCACGGTTTGGGTTCTTACAACCTCCCCTCATTACAAAAATTTAGTCCTCAAAATTTGCTATATCTTATTCATAAACTCAAACACAAACACGCAACTTTAGCACGAAATTGGCGACTACTACAATGTAGCCCCTTCACAACCCATACATACCCTCACTTATGGCGGAGGAACACCGTGGTTACAAATATAAATCGTCTCAGGAGTTCACAAATACACACACTCCTCAAGACCAACCACCTATTCCAATACAAAGTAAGGTAATGTACATAACTTAGAACAACTGTGGATACTTCCGACGTATTTCTGCTTCCAATTCCCAATAAGCTTCCTCAACCTTATGATTCCGCCACAATACCTTCACCAAAGATATGTCCTTAGACCTCCTATCACCATATCATATCATCCAACTAGCACAATACTCCCTTAATTAATTCATCACTCCTGATCTTAATTTAAGGTTCAATCCTGCAACCTAGATACCCAACCCAACGATAGTTTCCCATGACTTTCCTAAAATCATCACCCCAAGAAAATCACACAAACCATCACAGAAGTCCTACATCTAGACTACAAAACCAGACCTTAAATTCCCTTATCCTATACTCTGGTATTATTACTGTTGCATTCTAAAGTCTACAGAACCTAGTATCCTAGGCTCTGACACCAAACTATAATGACCAACTTAATTTATCATATAATAATACGAATTGAATAAATAAGTCAACCCAAACCCATGGGTAACGGGGACACCTGTCGTTCACAGCGGAACCTACCCATGGGTAATGGGGACACCTATCGTTCACAGCGGAACCTAGACAGCAGTAAATGTAAAACATCATCATCATAACCACAAAAGATATAATACCAGAGTTAACTATAATCCATAAATATGGTGTTTATATACATCTCCCAAAATACAAAACATATATGCATATCTAGGAATCCACAACTCAAATCTATTGTTCCTAGACAAAACTTACCCTTTTGATAGGGTAGTAACACACTAACTTAACGGCGGCCTTGATCCGTAGGTCTTTCCAGGTTTCCTGAAAATAATTTAATGTTCGGGGGTGAAACACTTCTCGGTAAGGGAAAATAAACTAAATACAGATGTGTGGCAACATGAACATTTAATGCAATTCTACATATACAGTACATTTCATATATCTGTAAATATTCATCATAACATACTAAATAATCATATACTTTTCGTATTTTCTAATAAATCATACCGTTCATAAAATGTCTGTTATAGATGATATTACTGAAAACATACCCAAGATGAATAGTTAGCTGATATCATGTATTACCCCCCATGATGGGTTGTACAGCCTGAAGGCGGAACTTGACAATGGATGGTCGACCACTGTCGAGTCAAAAATGTCTGTAAGTACGATAGGCCCGCCACACCCTAGTCCGAACTGTCAGGTGGATGTCTACAACTCTACACTGAAAGTCATATCGACTATCCATCTCCCACCCCCTCGTGGGGTAGTTAGCACCAATCTAAACATAAATATCTGAACTATATAGCTACGGTACTGTGCTTCTGAAACTGAACTAAACTAACATCCGAGTTCTAATAACATATAATACATGATAATATGGAATTTAATATAAATGGATTGATAGCATTTCTATACTTTCATAAATACGGCCTTGCGCCAATCATTTCGTAAATATGGCCTTGCACCAAACATTTCATAAACACGGCCTTACGCCGGAAACATATAACATACACGGCCTTGCTCCAGCTATCAATCACGGCCTTGCGCCAAATATCTCATACATATCATTCTGAATAAATTAATTAATTATCATGTACTTTCAAAATCATAATGTAATGTATTATTTCATAATTTCCTGAAAACATGCTTTACTCGTAAAATTTGCCATAACATAATACTTTTCATGAAAAATAATATTCATGCCACACGTTGCTAAGTAAAATCATACATTTCATTCTAAAATCGTAATTCTTGTATAACAGCAGTATTTTCCCAAATGGGCATTTTCTCAATAACATTCAAATATAATATATGCTTCCCTGAAAATTAATTTACTGATAAATAATAATAATTCGCATGAAAAATAACTACTTTAGTTTATTCCTTTACCTAACACTGGAAAGAAACCCCCTAAAAATTCTGGCCCTACACTCACAGGGTTCCCCATTTAACTCTCTAAAAATAATAACTCTCATAACTAAATTTCAGTATTTTTCTGTGAATATCATTTCCTATAACTACAATAAGACCAAATTTGGCATAAAAAGCCTTACCTCAACTCAGGGATGAATTTCAACTTGCTTCCACCTACGATCCGCTCCGGCAGATATGGAGAGAACTTCCCTAAGAGCGTCATGGTGGCCTCAGATCGTCGATCCAGTGCACGAGGGAGCTGAAATCAAAGAGAAAGAAGAGAGAAACCGTAGAGAGAGAGAGAGAGAGAGAGAGTGAATTTCCTGATTTTTCTGCGTTTAAATCCGAGTTTCACACTATTTGAAATTAGGAATAGCTTCCCAAGAGGGGGGGTGAATTGGCTTTTAAAAATTTATTTTAATTCCTTTTTAGAATTCTTAAACTTATTTTATTTCTTTTAACCAATTTGTGACTTATTTGTTTAATTTCTTCAGCATTCAAGAACTTAGTTTCTTTATTTAATCCTTAACCATACAAACATCCAATCATTCAACCAAACCAATCAACTATAATTAGAAAGCAAACAAACAAGCCAATACACAGTACTTATGTAATATAAAAACTCAAAATGGTTGTTTGTTGATATTAGTCAAATTTGAATCAAGTCCTGTAATGAATGAGAATTTATGCTGCTGATGTAGAGCCCTATATAAATGAATCCAATCACTCTTTCCAAATTTTTAGAACTCAAATAAACTCTTGGTAAATTTATCTTTGGGATGTTAACCAAGTAATGTACTCTCGTATGGTTTCCACAAGATATGGTGTAACCAACGTACTCCCTTTCGGTTTTCGCAACCCAAATCAAAATTAAACCTTAAGTTTGTTGGATTTCCAAATATATGTAGTATATATGATTTTAAATTTTAAACCATCCACGCAATTTAAATATATACTGAAAATAAAGAATAGGAAAAGAGAGTGAGACGGAGTTTTTTACGAGGTTCGGCTTATACCCAACCTACGCCCTTACCTTTGGCAAACCACCAAAGGATTCACTAAACCTATTCCGTTGACGAGTGGAACAAAACCTGATTACAAGAGATACCCCACGCTCAAACACTCCTTCACTAGGCTAGAGCCCGCCTCTCCAAACGATGTCCCCTCTTTCGGTCACTCCTTTAGGCTAGAGCCCGCCTCTCTAAGAAATATCCCCTTACTTAGCCAACAATCCAAACAATCCTTGGAACATCAAAGAACTACAAGAAACAAGATATAATATGCGTACAAACATACTCTTTCAAAGAGCAAGTTAGTACAAGTTCAGCACTATATACTTTAATATAAAATATCAATATTAAATAAAATGAAGTTCAAGTGTAGAATTCACCAATATCTTTCTTAGATGAGGATTAGCAGTAGGAATTCAGAGGAGGAAGGATTAGCACTTCAGAATATCTTAGCAAAAGAGTTTTGCAATGAGTGAGCAAGAGAACTTTGGAAGAACAAGAGTGCTTTCAGCTTCTCAAAACAGATTTTTCAATTCTTGGATGTATTTTGATTTGCAAAACCATGTATTTATAGGATTTCAAACTTGTTTCCATGTTGATAAAGTTTCCTTAGAAAGTTTCCTAAGTTGTTAGAAAAATTGGAGCTCAAAACGGCTATATTTTAAAATATTAGAATTTAAAAATTTGCCCATTGAACAGTGTTCAAATGGCTGAAGATGTCGAGTTCAAACGTCTGAACAGCTACTGCTTGCTTTATTTTTGTCCAATAAAATCTTTAGACGTCTGAAGTGACGAGTTCAAACGTCTAAAGTGGTTCTGTGTGCTGTTCAGACAGCTGAAGTGCCTCCTGTGAACAGTGTTCAGATGGCTGACAGCTGTGACCCCGCTTCAGTTTTTTGGCCATAAATTTTTTTGTATAACTCCAAATTAGGTTTTATTGGTGTCAAAATAAAGCTTCGACAAAATCCTACAACTTTTACGTTAAACACATTTTGAAATAATGACATTTTGATAGATAAAAATTCACCTCAATGCGGATGTTTAAAAACTGACAGTATTTGGAAAAAACTCTATTTGGTGCTTTTCATTCCAAAAATGATTCTAACCTTTTTAAAATAATTTTTGACCTTATAAAATATTTTCCAAGTATTTTAAAAGGTATCTAGGTCCAAGAAGTTAAGCTAAAAGCTTCAAAATATTTCAAACGATATTTTAAACATTAAAGCACTTACATAAGACTTCTAAGACATTAACATTCTAGGTTCTTGAGTCTTGGATTGAAACCATCTTTTCGTCAAGCTTCCATATTCTTATAGCTTTCTCACTTTGCCTTTCTTTTGCCCTTTTGACTTTAATATTCCTTGGCTTTCAACAACTCATTCATGTCCTCATAATCTTCAAGGTTTAATATATCATCTTTAAATCCACGCTTTGACTCATTTAAGCTTCATTTGATTCTTGTGAGCACTTTGACCTTGCTTTCTCATATATGAGCCCTAAAATATCATTACTCACACAAATACATTAAATTTCACTTGTTTTTTAGCATCAAAATTAGATAATAAGATTTTAAGCCTTGTAAGGCCAACACTATTTATACTAGGGACTTCATCAACGAGGCACGTCACCTCGTCGATGAGGTCAATAGGCAATTTGTCGACGAACTCTCCCCTTCGTTGAAGAAATTTAGAGTCACCCAAAAAATCCTCTCGGATCTTCTTGTCGATAAAATTCACCTTCGTCGATGAGCTCATAATGCAACATAGTCAACGAATGCCTGATGTGCCCCCTTTTCCCTGTTTCCATTTTCCCACTCTCTTAATTATTATTTAAATACCATTATTCTTTGGGTTGTTACACGAGTGCTCTAGTAATTATCTGTGGATACCAGAGCAGAGGGATGTCATTTGTATAGGTGAGTGACCTTCCCTATTCTCGGAGACTTTACCTAGATACATAACCTGAGAGCTTACTGAGAAAGGCGAGTGCCCTGGTGTTAGCACTAGAGTAGAGGGAATCTACTTGTTTGGGTAGGTAGACTTCCCTATTCTCAGTAATTATCAGTAAAAATAATTATTTTTGTGTGTATGTGATTGAGAGACAGAGAAGTCAATAATTATGTGATTATGAATGCGTTTTCTTGGCTGCTATGGATAGTGAAATACAATTGTATATATTTTTTGTAATTATATATTAAACACTTCAGCCACACACTGTTGTAACTTATTTTTTCCTTACTGAGAGGTGTCTCACCCCGAAAATTATTTAATATTTTCAGGTCTTCTAGGTGATCGAGCTTAGATAGCTCTAGGGCGGGCTTAGTTTTTGTGAAAGGTTACCAGAATGGTTATGTGTACAGTTTTATGTTTAATATATTTTATCCTGGTTATGTAATATAAAGAATGAGATTGTATTTTATGGATTTACGTATGTATATATATATAGAACTCTAGTATTTCGATTAAGGTTATTTAATTAATTCTGCTACGTGAATGGTATCAGAAACGTATGATTGGTCTCATAACACTCCAGGCCCCACGTGGCGGGTTCGAGGCGTTACAGCATATATATTTCTTGTTACCTTTTTCCATTTCATCACCATCAAGTTGCCTTTACAGACTTTCATTTCCTCACTTTCAAACTTGAAACTATACCCATTACAATCTAAAGTGTCTAATGAAATTACATTCTTCCTTAAACCTAATACATGCCTTACATCACATAAGGTTCTTACAAAACCATTATACATATTGATTTTGATATTTCCAATACCAATTATTTTGCATGAAATATAATTTCCCATTAAAATACAACCAGTATTAACTCACCTGTAGGTGTTGAACCATTTTCTATTAGTTGTCATGTGATAAGAGCATTTGGAATCTAGGATCCAAGAATCATCCGTGAGGGACTCTGAACCCAATGAAACACATAGCATATCACCATCCCTGCACCTTGAGTCTCCTTCCACTACATTTGTAGATTTTGACGGACCCTACTGATTTTTAGCATTCCATTTCTTCCACTCTAGACATTTTGGTCTTATGTGCCCAACTTTACTGCACCTAAAACACTTTATGTCCTTCCTCTTCCGAGACTGCAACCAAGATCTGCTTCAGATCTTACGTCTTCCACTTTCTTGGTTACTCTTCACTAAAATCCCTTCACCATATGAAACTTCAACACTGGCCATTTTTCTTTGATGAAAATCGAGCAATGCGCTTGTCACCTCTTCCAAATTTAGGCTTTCTTTACCTTATGTCAAATTGATAACCAAATTCTCATACGTGTGAGACGCAGGTAGGGAATTTAATAGTATTAGCGCTTTGTCTTCCTCCTTGAACTTTACATCAACATGCATCAAATCACTCACAATTTGATTAAATGCATTGATATGTTGATTCAAATACGAACCCTCCACCATCTTAAGCCAATACAACTTTTACTTAAGAAATAGTTTGTTTGATAAAGACTTAGACATATACTCGCTTTCTAGTTTCCGCCAAACTGCTGTCATAGAATCCTCATCCATGACATGAAACAACACGTCATCAGCCAAACACAGTCAGATGGTTGATACTGCCTTTGCCCTCTAGTTCATTCCAAGTCGCTTCATCCATGCCTTTCGATTGAATTCTGTATAAGGCCTTCACTATGCATTACTGCACTAAGAGATCCTTTACCTTTCTCTGCCACAAACCGAAATTCCTGGTTCCATCAAACTTGACAATTTCAAATTTGACAAATGAAGATCCACAGGCCATTACAACAATTCTCTTATACCAATTTGTTGTGAAACCCAAATTGCACAGTGGACTATATTTGTGTAAATGATCGAACACACAATTCAGCACTTTAATGATCAATATAAAGAATAATTCACAACCAAAGCAAGTATATAAAAGCAATAATAATCACAAGGACACAAGGAATTACGTGGTTCGACAATGCCTACATCTATAGGAGCAAACGGAATGGATTCACTATCTTCTTGTCCAAATTACAAGAACAATACATCAATCCTTTCAACTATTACAACCATCTTACTCTAAATACATAAAAAAAATGACCTATAAATATAGTTTTCAGAGGTTTTCCCACCAAACCCCAACCATATTAACGTCCCCCTTTCAAAATTTGAAATATGCACTGGGTACCCCGAGCCAAACCGTCGACGGTTAAAAATCGACTCTGACCCCTACTGCTGCTTGATTTCCTTCATGCTTTCCCTTTGTGTATGCTTTCTACTTATTATATTAGCCACAGTTTACAACACAGTGCAAAAGGAAGGTTAGATGCAAGGCATGTTCAACACAAAAGGAGCTGCATGTATAAGCTAAAGAAGGAGAGAGAAAAAAACAAAAGAAGAATGAGACTTTATCAAAATCAAATGGTTGATGCTCAAAAACATTGAATCTCTCAAAGAATCAAAGCACCGATATATATATATATATATATATATATATATATGCTTTTTTAATCTTGTTTCTCCATTAAAATCTTGCATATTGCATGCTCAATATCTATGTTATGGCATAAGGTGATGCTTTGATACGCGCGCGAGAGTAAGGTTATTTGAAACTAGGGTTTCAGCCATGTTTTTTAGTTTAAAACTCTTGTTATCTCTATTGTGAGGTTGTGGTTAGGTAGGGGGAGTATTGTGGGTGTTTTAGAGAAATAAAGACAAAGGGATTGTCAAAGGCCTTCATCAGCCAAGAAAAAAGAAGAGAGAAAAGAGTTTTAAAAGCTATGATTTTTGCATGGATGGAGTCTCCAAAAGGTGAGGAATAGAGAACCTTAGGTCGAGAGGTCTAAGAGGAACCAAAAAAAGCTTGAAAAACTCCACCAAAATAAAAGAAATTAAGTCGTCACCATTATCACTAGCAATGGTCAGCCAAGGAGATAACAACCCCTTTTTGTGTGTTTTAGGTCATGTTTTTGGTTAGAAAATATTCTTGATATCAAGGAGTCTGACAGCGTTGACGACACATCATTTTGATGTCAAAAGAAAATGAAAAGGCCTTAAAAGTTTTAGGTTTCTAGCATCTCTCTGACAAGTCGCCCAAGAAGACAACCCCAAAAGGAGAATCTACCCATGTTGTTATTGCTAGACCAATTGACCGATCTATAGAGTCAGTCAATCGCCCCACGTTTCTAAATTTTTTATTATTATTTTCATCTATTTTTCAAGTTTAAAAAAATAAAAAATTGTTTTCCATTGCAAAAAGTTATGAAAACTAGGAGGCACCCTAAAAATATATTCTTTTAAAAAAATTCTTAATTTATTTTTTTTTTCTTTAATTTGGTTTATTAATTTTTTTTATTATTTTCATATATTTTTAACCTTTATAAATTGTTAAAAATTCATAGAATTTGTAAAAAAAAAAAAAAAATTCTTGATAAATACTAGAGAATTCTATTTTTAAAGTTTTTGAAGTGTTTTAAGTTGGTTTATATCCTAATTTGAATGTGAGGATCAAAGAATGCAAAATATCAAACCCTAGTCTCACCTAGTACCTTGTCTTGTATACTGTTATCTATGATGGAATGACTGATTTGTGTCGAATGCAGTAGTATGACATTCTTAAGTGGTTTCTTAGAGAATGCATCTTGATTTGAATTATATACATGTCCTCCATGTGTTGCCATTTTGTTATGATGTGACTAGACTTATTGCAGATTTATGCTTGATTTTCTATTTTAATTTGGAAATAGATTGAATGTTTGGAAACCTAAAAATATTTAATATTAATTAATGAATTTGACGATGAATCCCTGAAGCACGTGTTATTGTTCTTCATGTAGTTCTTGAGGTAAAGGAAGTCTCATAACTCTTATGGGTTACCCAATGGTTGCAAGGTGGAACAAGACTTAAAGAAAAGGTAACCTAACTTTATAAAGATCCAAAAATCAATTTTTATTAATATTTTAACACCCCGAACTTATCACGCTACCATTCAAAATGGATGGGTGTATAGGGGTTACTAATGTTAAAATATGTCCCACATGAAAAAAGCAATGTGGACATTTTTGGGACTAATGAATTAAGGAGGTTATTGGCTTTTAAAATTCAGTGAGAGTTAATGGGAAGTGGAAGAGTTTTTCCTATTTATGCCTACTTTTATGGGGAGTGGTACAAGGGGTTTCACATTGAACGTAGGAAATTTGTCCTCTCCCTACCTATCTCTTCTTTTTATCAATTTTCTCCCATATGATCTGGTGAAGCGTAGAAAGGGGGTTAAGCTAAAGAAACAATTTCTACAAGCCTTCTTCAAGATTGATTTACATTATGGCTGATTCTAGTATGTTTGTTTATGAATCTTTTATTTTCCACATAAAGGTGATACATGTGATGATCATGATAGTTAAAAATTCATATTTTCAACAAATAATATTAGAAAAAAAATTCTTACATGTGGTACCAAAGCATGGCTGAAATTATCATGATTTTCCTTTTAATATAGAGATAAATTTCGTTAACATCTTTCAGTCTCGCTATTATTTTACGTGTAATGTTTTGCGTTCATGGTGTTCATTCGTTTGACTCCGAAAAATTCCTATAAAGTTTGTCGGATTTAATGAAATCTTGATGAAAGCATGTGGTGGCTAGATTTATAGGGATTTTACGTTATTATAATATCATGATTCTGAAATCGTCGAAGGTTTTTTGAATTTGAACCTCGCTGCCCTAAACAAAACCATCAAAATGTATATATGTTTTATGATAGTAAATTAGTAATGGTGGCTCTATATATGTTATGGACTCACTTGTATTGGGTCAATAATTGTATTTATGCATGCATGGGCTGAAATGTATTTCATGATGAAATTCTCATTCTGGGATATTATTTATCTACTTTGAACATGGACAAATTTTTGCTTGCTAATTTATCAATCAATGTTTATATTATGGTTAGCATGTTGTCACCAAAGTGATCTTGCTGGGAAAAGTTACAAATATTGAATTGAATTATGACTTTGCCAAAAAAAAAAAATATTATGGAATGATTATTTGATTATTATGATTTGACCCAAAGGTGCACCAAATTTCAAGTATCGTTAAATTAATTAGGATAATTAATAGAATGATAGTGAGATTGGAATGGATGCCCAAAGGTGACAAACCAATCAAACTTTAAAGGGTTATCAATTATGCCTAGGTGGGTGAAAATCGCCATTAAATTTGAATATTAGTATATTGCATTAGTTAATCCAAAGATTGAACGCAATTTTACTAATGGAAGTAATTTTCTCAAAGCATAAATGTTGTGATGAATTTATTGCAGTATCAGTTCTTGTTTCGCTTCATTCGCTAGCTTCTTCTGTTCTGATCTTTAATGGAACCATTCTCTCTGACTGGAAGGAACAGATTCGGTTTCACCTTGGTGTTCTGGATCTTGACTTAGCACTACGAATTGTCAAACCGGATGCTATTACTGAAACAAGCAGTTTGGGGCAGTAAGCTTTGTCTAAGTCATGGGAAAGCTCGAACAAATTAAGCATCATGTTTATGCAAATGTGTATTTCGAACAATATTAAGTCAACACTTTCTCAAATTGAAAATGCAAATGAATATTTCAAGGCTGTGGAAGATCAATTTTGTTCAGCGGACAAGTCCCTTGGAGGGAGATTAATGGTTGAACTTACCACCATGAAATTTGATGGTAGTCATGGAATGAATGAACATGTCCTTAAATATACCAATCTATCTGCTAGACTCAAATATCTAAATATGAATGCGGATGAAAGTTTCCTTGTTCAGTTTATTTTGAATTCCTTGTCTACTCAATATGGGCTATTTCAGATTCACTATAACACTATTAAGGAAAAGTGGAATGTGAATGAATTGGCAAGTATGTTAATTCAAGAAGAGACAAGGCTTAGGCAACAAGGACAACATTCAGTTAAGCTAAGGAAAGAAACCAAAGAAGAGTTTAGAGAAAGATCCATTGAATGTTACGGGACCTTCTCATGACAATGAGGATCGCAAGAGGGAACATAATGGACCGAAATGCTATTTCTGTCATGGCTATGGCCATTTAAAGAAAAATTTCCTGAAACCTAGAGTTTGGTTCGAAAAGAAAGGTAATCTATTAGCTTATATATGTTTTGAATCAAATATGACACAAGTTCCTTCTAATATATGGTGGATTGACTCTGGTTCTACTATTCATATTTTAAATTCAATGCAAGGATACCTCTCGACCTAGAATATAAAGGAAAAGGAGCATTTTATAGTCTTGGGAAATGGAACTTAAGCAGCAGTTGTTGGTGTTGGAACTTTACATTTGTTTTTAGAGTCAGGCCATTGTTTGAACCTATTTGATACTCTTTATGTTCCTACTATTTCTAGAAATTTAATTTCCATGTCAAGACTTGATTATGATCGTCATGCTTTGTATTTTGAACATAAGGGTTTTCGTTTATTGAGAAATGACTTATTTGTTGGTTCTAGTGTTTTATCTAAGGGGTTATATAGATTTAATCTTAACAAGAATTTGTTGAAACACTCCTCACCCTACATCATGATGTTGGAACTAAACGTAGCAGAGTTAATGAGAACTCCTCTTTCATATGGCATAAAAGACTGGATCATATATCTAGAGAAAGAATTGAGAGATTGGAAAAAGATGGGATTCTTTCAAACCTTGATTTTACTGATTTCAATATATGTGTGGATTGCATTAAAGGAAAGCAAACCAAACATACAAAGAAAAGCACCACAAGAAGTGGAAAACTTTTGAAGGTTGTCCATACTGATATTTGTGAACCTTTCAACTCACCGTCTTTTGGTGGAGAAAAGTACTTTATCACTTTTATCGATAATTTTTCACATTATGGTTATGTCTATTTGTTGCATGAAAAGTCTCAAGCAATAAGTGCTTTAAAGTCATATATTGCTAAAGTTGAGTGACAATTAGATAGAAAGTTGAAAATCATTTGATAAGATAGAAGTGGTGAGTATTACAGAAGGTATAATGGAATAAGACAATGTCCAAGACTGTTTGCTAAATTCCTAGAAGAGCATAGTATTTGTGCACAATACACAATGTCTGGTATGCCCCAGCAGAATGATGTGGCTGAAAGGTGTAATCGTACTCTTATTGAAATGGTTAGGAGTATGTTAAGTAACTCCTCAGTACCCATTTCATTATGGATGGAGGCCCTTAAGACAGCCGTTTATTTGTTTAACCAGGTTCCTACTAAGGCAGTTCAAAAGACCCCTTTTGAATTGTGGATGGGAAGGAAAAGGAGTGTAAAATAAGTTGGATTGTAGAACTATAAGCGGTTACTTTACTGGTTGCCTAGAGAAGTCCAAAGGGTATAGGTTTTACTGCTCTAACCATAGTATGAGAATTTTTGAAACATGAAATGCCAGATTCCTTGAGAATGGTGAAATTAATAGGAGTGATGTATCACGTAATGTGATCATTGAAGAAATTCGGGTACCTATCCTGATACCTAGAACTTCAATGGAAATTTTTGTTTCTCCAGTTATCGATTAGTAAGATAACATTGAACAACAATCTAGTGATCAGTCACTCCATAATGAGAATGTCACCAATGAACTAGTTGTAGAACAATCACTAGGAATAACATTAAGGAGATCTCAAAGAGAGAGGAGATCAACTATTTTAGATGATTATTTTGTATATTTGCAAAAATCTTATTATGATTTAGGGACAAGTAAAGATCCGGTTTCATTTTCACAAGCCATTGAAAGTACTAATTCTGAAAAGTGGATCAATGCTATAAATGATGAGTTGAAATCAATGGAACAAAATAAAGTTTGGGACATCATTGATTTTCCTGAAGGTTTTAAGACAGTCGGGTATAAATGAGTCTTTAAGACCAACATGACTACAATGGCAATATTGAACAACATTAAGTTAGACTTGTTGCAAAAGGTTTCATTCAAAAGGAAGGTGTTGATTACAAAGATACGTTCTCTCCTGTATCAAAAAAAGACTCTTTTAGGATCATAATGGCTCTGGTGGCTCATTTCAATTTGGAGTTACACTAAATGGACATGAAAACTGCTTTTTTGAATAGGAATTTAGATGAAGAGGTTTATATGGATCTACCAGAAGGTTTCTCGATTAAAGGAAAGGAGCATATGGTATGAAAATTAAAGAAGTCAATTTATAAACTTAAACAAGCTTCTAGACAATGGTATCTTAAGTTTAATGATACCATCACGTCCTTTGGATTTAAGGAAAATACCATTGATTGGTGTATATATCTAAAGGTCAGTGGGAGCAAGTTTATTTTCTTGATTCTGTATGTTGACGATATATTGCTTGCCAGTAATGATCTTGGTTTAATAAATGAAACCAAGAGATTTCTTTCTATGAACTTTGAAATGAAAGATATGGGTGAGGCAACTTGCGTGATAGGAATTGATATATTTCGTGATAGATCACATCGATTGTTAGGGTTGTCTCAGAAGGGATATATCAATAACGTTCTAGAAAGATTTCATATGGCTAAATGTGCGGCCACTCCAGCTCCTATTTGTCAAAGGGACAAGTTCAATGAAAAAGATTGTCCACAAAATGCATTAGAATAGAAAAGAATGGAAAATATTCCTTATGCATTTGTTGTTGGAAGTTTGATGTATCCTCAAACTTGTACCAAACTAAACATTAATTTTGCAGTTGGAATGCTTGGGAGATATCAAAGTACTCCTAGAATGGAGCATTAGAAAGTTGCAAAGAAGGTTTTAAGATACCTGAAAGGAACAAGACACTGTATGCTTACGTATCAAAGGTCTAATCAGTTGGAGGTGATTGGCTACTCCGACTCAGATTTTGCTGGTTCTATTGATAGTTGGAAGTCAACTTTTGGTTACTTGTTCCTATTAACTGAAGGAGCAATACCATGGAAAAGTGCCAAACAAACCATCATAGCAGAATCTACTATGGAAGTTGAATTTGTGGCATGCTTTGAGGCCACAGTTCATGCTTTATAGTTGCAAAATTTTATCTCAGGACTTGGAATTGTCGACAGTACTGCCAGGCTGCTGAGAATGTATTGTGATAATTCTATAGCAGTCTTTTTCTCCAAGAACAACAAATATTATAATGGTTCTAAGCACATGGAGCTCAAATATTTGACCGTTAAAGAGGAAGTTCAGAAACAAACAGTGTTTATAGAACATTTTAAGACTGAGTGCATGATTGCATATCTTTTGACTAAAGGGTTAGCACCAAAGACATTTAAGTAACATGTTGATCGCATAGGTCTTTCTTGCAATCCCTAAGGTATGTTTGTGGATCTTTATGTTTTTGTTCTATAACATTTATAGAGATATCACTAATTGTGTTTCTAACATTTTTCTTGCTTACCATCAATTAGGTAATTATGGAGATGGTTTATTGATGACAGGTTTTGTCTTTGAGAAAGACATTACGGGGACATTATAGTTACTTCCTATTGTGGATTATAATTAAGTGGTTTACTAGCATTGTAGTACATGGAAGGTAATATGTCGCCTTATTGATATTTACAACCATGACTCATATTAGGAAGTTTCTTAATTATGATATTAATGTAATCTCACTAAAGTACGAATAAGCTAATGTTATGCACATATTATGTTCCCCTTGTCAACCCAAATAAATGTCATTCATATGGGCCAAGTGGGAGAATATTGAAATATGTCTCACATGAAAAGGGCAATATGGACATTTTTGGGATTAATGAATTAAGGAGTGAAACCTAACGTGTAGTCCCAAGAGGGGGGTGAATTGGGTTATTTAAAAATCCTTAGAGTCTTTTTAAGAGTTCTTGACTTTTTACAATCCTTTAAAGACTTATTTTGTTCTTATTTATTAGGCTATCCACACAAGCACTAACTTCTTCTATTCAATCCACAACCACAATCAATTGATTAACTATTCAAGCCAAACGATACAAGTAATTAATATTAGCTTTGCAATATTCAGCAACCCTGTTTATGGATGTGCAAGTCCTGTAGTTGGCCTTTGAACTGAAGTTTAAAATAACATCCAATTACTTTTTCAAAATTAGAATTTAAATAAATCTTCAACTAATAGGTTTTGGATTGTTAACCAATCAACGTACTCCCTCGCGGTTTCCACAAAAATTAATTAACCAACGTACTCCCTTTCGGTTTCCGCAAGTCCAAGAACAAACTAGACTTTGGTTTATTTAATTTCCAATATGCGTTATTTTTATGATTTAAAGAATTACAACATCCACGCAGTTTATTTTTGCTGAAATTTAAAAAGAGTGAGGGAAAGAGAGTGACATCGCAGCTTTTACGAGGTCCGGCTTACCCCAGCCTACATCCTCGCCTTAGGTCAACCACCTAAGGATTTCACTACACCTTGTTCCTTCCAGGTGGAATAAAAAACTTTACATTGTTTCTTTTAGGTGGAACAAAAAACGTTAGACACTCCTTCAGTAGGTTAGAGCTCGCCTCTCCAAACGATATACCCTCATTTGGTCACTCCTTCAAATAGGCTAGAGCAGCACCTCTCTAAGCAATATCCCCTGGCTTAGCCAAGGATCCAACAATCTGGGAATCGTCACAATCTACAAGAGTACAAGATAAATTCTGCTTACGAAAATACTCTTAACCATAGAGCAAGTTGTATAAGTTAAATCTCAAATTGTACTTCAAAACCAAAACTAAATAGACAAAGAAAAGCTCAAGGTTTAGAAGTCACCAATGGTTCTTTAAAGATTTTAGATACAACTCATAACCAAACCCTTGTTTTCAATCCAACAATTTCATAGACTTTCCCCCCCCCCCCCCAGCAAAAGGTGTGAGCAAGAATGAGCTTTAGGAGAATTTAGCATAGAAATCGTGTATTGCTTGCTTGTATTTTTTCATTGAGCAAAGGAGGTATTTATAGACCATTTTAAGGAAACGTTTCCTCATTTAACATGGAGCATTTAGGTAACTTTTCAAAATATATTAATTTAGAGAATCAATTTTGAAAAACTTCCCGTAGGTTTGAATTTTAAAAAAATCCCCGCAAAGTCAGTCGACTGACCCACTCGACTGGGTCATTTTTGCACTAGTCAGTCAACAACACAGGCGGCTGACACCATTCTGTCTCTAAAAAATTAATTCTGATAAATTGTCAATCGGGTGACTGAACCACGTTCAAAATAGTCAGTCGACTGGGCAATGTCAGTCGGCTAGGTGTTTTCATTTCATTGAGTCAGTCAACTGGACACTTAACTTTGCTAAAGGTTTCCTATCAGTCGGCTGACTAAACCATGTTCAAATATGATCAATCGACTGGGTACTGAATCAGTCAGCTGGGCAATCCTCTTTTTCAAATATTTTCTATTTTTTTATTTCTTTAAAATCTAGTTTACTTGAAAAACTTAATTATAACTTTTCAAAAATATTTTCAAAAGTTTTTCAACTGCTAGTCTCTAAGTTTTTGTATCTTAAGGAGTTTCACATATCTAAATAGTAATGATTTGAAGTACTTACAAATTTCCTTCTAAGCATGATCTCCTTAATTACTAAGTCTTGCAGCATCTTGAGTTTCTCTTTTTACTTCAAGATCTGCTTGGCCTTTAAACTCTTCATTTGTCGTTCATTACTTCAATATACTGAGAAGCTTTCACTTGATTGACATTGATCTCCAGCTTACTTCCATGATTAACCCTGAGTGTCCTTTTACTTAGATCTGAAATAAAGCCACTCAACAACACATGTTAAATCACCCTTCAATTTGTTATCATCAAAACAAGATTGAAAAGCCCAATTAGGCCAACAATCTCCCCTTTTTTGATGATGACAAATAAGAAGCAAAAATTTGAGTAAGCCTTAAAAAGACTCTCCCTTACAACAAGCATCATTTTACTCGATCTTACAATATTTGTAATTTCAAAACAAATTTCAATATCATACTATATCTTGCTCATCATACAATATCATGCTCATCATTCAATATCATGCTCATTTCATTATTCAAGTTCAAGATCATTCAATATCAAATAATTCTCCCTCTTTCTTTTGATACATATCTCATGTTTGAATTTTTCAATATCTTGCTCAAATTTTTCTCAATACTACTTCCCCTTTTGACATTAATCAAAAAGAGTAAAAAAAAAATTAAGTTCATATGAACACACTTCTTAATATATTGCAATATAGTATATATAGTGTGCTTCAATAGTCAAATAGTCATGCATATTTCATATTTGTCATTCATATTGCATCATTCTTTTCTTCTTTTGACATTAATTCATGAAAATTATGGAAAAATCATACGACAAGAAATGAGTTATAATACTCCCCCTGAATTTAATACATTCAGATTTGATACCTATTGTGCTTTTTATCATCCCATGCATCAAATATTGATTCATATCATGTATGTGCTTATGGATACTAATATCAAATACCAATATCATGTCAATCAATATCATTACATACTCATAATTATGCTATCTATCTCAAAAACTAATTGATATATTCATGGATACCAATATACTTCTTTAGATATCAATGTTGATGTCATATCATGCACTTCTCATAGATTCCAGTTTTTCATTTATCCATGTGATCCATCATAAGCATGCATCGTCAAGAATTAATCAAGGCATGTGAAAATTCATGTTTCTAAATTATGCTTAATAACATTATGCTCAGATTTTCAAGACACCAATTTCAAGATATACACATGTAGCATACGTAAGCCTGAAGTCTATTATTCAAGAAACAAGGGGAAAGAAAGCAACCAAGCTACGAGTTGTTTCACACAACATATCAAAGTACATTCCAAAACAAACTTAGAGCACACAAAGAGACAAACCCTAGGTCAATTGGCTTGAGTTTTATAAACAAGTCTAGGGTTGCTCTGTCAGTCAGTCGGCTGACCTCCAGGTCAGTTGGCTAACTGCTCTCTGTTCCAGACAAGAACTCCTTCAGACAGTCAACTGATCTTAAGGTCGATCAACTGATCACTTCTCTGTCAAACTCTCTTATTTAAAATACTTATGCAATGAGCTCAATTTGCTTTAGATTTTCTTTTCTTTTTGATTTCATATGAACTCCAAAATTTGCTTTGCAAATCTTAATGTTTTCTAACTTAAGCTTTGTATGATTCATTCATTGATTTAGGCCAACAATTTTTATTAGTTTTAATATGATCATTAGTCTTCTTAAAACTCATCTTTTCATATCAACCGGTTCAATATCCTTGTATAAGATGTGATTAAGTTTCTTTTCTAGTTTCTAAAAGGAATACCTAACATGTATGGAGTCCTTGATTTATGAATTTGACTTTTATCTTGGTACCCATATTTTCTTAGGTATGGATGGTTTAACAAGAGAAGTTTCTTTTACTTTCCAGACTTGTTTAATTTTCACATTTTTCTCTTTAATGGACATTCAAATTTTATATGTCTCTTCTTCTTACATAGGTAGCATATAGTGTGAGTATAGGCATTAGAAGAGGTGGTAGCATAATTTTTTGAGGCCTTTGTAAAGTATCCCATGTAGAGATTCTTTTTTCTTTATTCTCAGTTCCATTAAATCATATGCCTTCTTTGTTTAGGGACATTCTTTGTGATCCAATTATTTTTTCAAAATTTTCTTTCCCTCTATTAAAATTGTAAATGACCTTTTTTTTTATCTTCAATCTGTCTTTTGAGATCATTTATCTTTATATCTTTCTTTCCATCAACATTCACTTGTGATTTCACTATTTCTTGAGACAAGTTATTGATTTTACTTTTCAATTTAGAAATATATGTCTTTCTCAATTTCCATAGAAGTTTGGAGTCTTAGATCTTCTATTTCTTTCATCAATTTTTCATTCTTGCTTTCTAATTTCTTGATTTTCAAATATTTTTCCTTTTCAGCAAGATCTTTAGCTTCTAACTCTTTCATAACTCCTTCATTCTTGTTTTTCAATGATGTGTATCGTTTAGTCACATTAACTAATATCTTATGAACCTTGAATAAATCATTTTTAAGTTCTTCATAAGATGGCATACTCTCATCATTACGCGTCAAAACTGCGTAATTAGATGTTTAACCCGGACTTTATGGTTTATATTTTTAATTAAATGTCCAAAATTGTCTAATATTATAATAAAGTGCCAAAATCATCATTCTTGAACTTTATTGCACTATTTATGAAGTTTTGGTAAATTTTTGTCGCAGGAAAATTCCCAAGAACCAAAACTGACACCTGTTCGTATTTCATCTATAACTTTTCCGTTCGAGCTCCGATGAAAACGATTCAAATTTTTGGAGAAAGAAGAAAGGATTATCTACAACTTTTGTGTTTTGAGTTTTGTGAGATACAGGCTCCATAAGAGTCATATTTGCGATGAACAGAGGATAAAAAAAATGAAAAAAAATATAGCAATTCGGGTCAACTCCAATTGGATCGAGTTGTCGGGTCAGGTCTCCTCTCCGGGTCTAGGGCTTTCTCCCCTATCCTATTTTACCCTTCTCTTCCTATTCTTGCGTAGGCAGCCCCGTGAGGGCTCTCCTCTCCTCTCCTTCTTCTTCTTCTTCTTCTTCTTCTTCTTCTTCTTCTTCTTCTTCTTCTTCTTCTCTTCTCCTTATTACTCTTCTTCTTCTTTAGTTTGCTTTGCTTCATTCCATCTTGCTCTTTTCTCTTCCCTTTATTTTCTTTCCCTCAAACTCTCTTCTCTCTTCCCCTGCTCTTCCTTCATCCTCTGTTCTCTTCCTCCCCCTCTATGTTTTCCTTTCCTTTTCTCCTTGTCTCCTGAACATCACAGCAGTCACTCCTCCAGCGGAGTAGCAACACAGTAGCTCCAGCTCTCCTTCAGCCACTGCAGCCATGTGTTCTTCTCCAGCACTGCCTACAACTTGCTGCAACAGCCCCGAAGCCACGCACCAGACCCTGTTCCTCTAGCCCCTGCTCCTCCAGCACCACACAGCAGCAGCTCCCTTGAAGACCCGAGGAGACACACACAGCAGCTGCGTCTGCTGCCATGGCCGCCTCTCTCTCTATTTCTCTCTCTCTTCCTCTCTCTCTTTTCTTTCTTTCTTTTCCACTTCTTTTTAGTTGCAAAATAACACTTGTTTTTATTTATTTATTTAAGTTTATTGTTATGTTTAGAAGATGGTTTTCCTTATTTTATTTTTTTTATTGAAGTTTAAATTTTCTTATCTTGCTGTTAGTAGATTTAAAAATTTTAAATTGTTTGTTTTTATCTTTCTCTTAATTTAAATTCTCGGTTTGATTAAAGGTTATGTTTTTATCATATTTCGTCATTGTTTGCGTGTTTTAAATTCTCGTTGAGTTTGTGTTTGTGTTTAAAATATGATGCTTGATTTAATTTTCGTAGTTTTGTTAAAGTTTCGATTTTAGTGTGTGCGTTTGTGTCTAATTGAGTTTCCATTCTTGTATGTTTTAGTTCCATATTCTAGGTTTCCAGTTTTTATTAACGCGTGTCCCAATGTTTCCTTAAGTAGACGTAGGGTTTCTATTTTTGTTTTCTTTTATTTAGTGCATGATAGTTTAGAGTTTTAAATTACGTGTTATTTAATTCATCAAAAGTGAAATTGAACCATCCTGAAAATCCTAAATCTGAACCAAGCTTAGTGCAATTTAATTTCGATTGGAAGAACGTAAATTTTGAGATTCAAACGCATTCCCTGAGGAAACGATCTAGCCCTTGGGCTTAATATTACACGACGCAACTCCTATACTTGGGATAGCTTCCGAGCTGCTCATTTTTCGAGTGAGTCATCTCATCATGATTCATTAGATGAAGCACTTCCATATTCATTATCCGATTTGGATGAGGAACAATGTTCTTCATCATCATCCCATGCCATATAAGCAACCTCTTTGTCACTTGATTCATCATCGGAACTACTTGTACTTAGATTATCCCAAGTAGTGGCTTTCATTGCTTTTTTTTTTGGAATCCGTCCTAAGTAGTGGACATTCCGGTTTTATATGTCCATCTTTGTTGCAATTATAACATGTAGGAATTTTATCTCTTGATTTCTTCTTGCTAATTTCTTCTTCATCTGATTCGGAGTTTTGGTTTCTTCTTTTGAATTCGTTTTTCCTTCTAAGGATTTTTGCAAGTTTCTTAGATATGAAGACTAGTTCATCTTCATCAATCCTTTCTTCACTACTAGAGTTTTCTTTTCAAACTTTAAATGCTATAGATTCTTGAGCCTTGGTTTTACCATTCCTTTCATTCATTGACATTTCATATGTGAGTAGAGAACCTATTAGTTCATCTAAAGAAGTGGTTTTAAGGTTCCTACCTTCCGTTATCGCAGTGGCTTTCAGTTCCCAAATAGGTGGAAGTGCTCTTATAATTATGCGAATCATCTCATGGGAGGAATATGTTTTTCCTAAGGCACTTAGTGAGTTTATGATATGTGTGAACCTAGTGTATATGCTTGTAATAATTTCATCGGAATTCATCCTAAAAACTTCGTATTCACTAGTTAACATATCAATTCTAATGTCCCTAACATCTACTGTGTCTTCATAGGTTACTTCTAAATTATCCCAAATTTCCTTAGCTATTTTGAACGCCATTACTCTATTGAATTCATTTGCATCAAATGCACAGTATAGGGCGTTTATTGCACTTGAGTTAATTTGCAGCTTTTTGTAATCTGATTCGATCAGTTCTTTATCTTCTTTAGGTACTTCTTTTCCATCTACTAGTTTAGCAGAAATCATATTTCCATTTGTGACAACATTCCATGCTTTCTAGTCCATTGTTTGAAGGTAGATTCTCATCTGTTGCTTCCAAAAAGTGTAATTTAGTCCACAAAAAATGGGTGGCCTAGTTGAGGATTGACCCTCACCAAAGGGAACTACTCCTATTTGTGCCATCTAGATCTTTATACAGCTACTTATTAGGATTTGTTAGAACCGCGCTCTGATACCAATTGAAACCTAAGGTGTAGTCCTAAGAGGGGGGGTGAATTGGGTTATTTAAAAATCCTTAGAGTCTTTTTAAGAGTTCTTGACTTTTTACAATCCTTTAAAGACTTATTTTGTTCTTATTTACTAGGCAATCCACACAAGCACTAACTTCTTATATTCAATCCACAACCACAATCAATTGATTAACTATTCAAGCCAAACCATACAAGTAATTAATATTAGCTTTGCAATATACAGTAACCCTGTTTATGAATGTGCAAGTCTTGTAGTTGGCCTTTGAACTGAAGTTTAAAATAACATCCAATTACTTTTTCAAAATCAAAATTTAAATAAACCTTCAGGTTTTGGGTTGTTAACCAATCAACATACTCCCTCACGGTTTCCGCAAAAATTAACTAACCAACGTACTCCCTTTCGATTTCCGCAAGCCCAAGAACAAACTAGACTTTGGTTTATTTAATTTCCAATATGCGTTATTTTTATGATTGAAAGAATTACAACATCCGCGCAGTTTATATTTTTGCTGAAATTTAAAGAGAGTAAGGAAAAAAGAGTGACACCACAACTTTTATGAGGTTTGTCTTACCCCAGCCTACGTCCTCACCTTAGGCCAACCACCTAAGGATTTCACTATAGCTTGTTCCTTCCGAGTGGAACAAAAAACTTTACACACTCCTTCAGTAGGCTAGAGTCTGCCTCTCCAAACGATATACCCTCGTTTTGTCACTCCTTCAAATAGGCCAAAGCGACACCTCTCTAAGCAATATCCCCTCACTTAGCCAACAATCCAACAATCCTGGAATTATCACAATCTACAAGAGTACAAGAAAAATTCTGCGTACAAAATCACTCTCAACCATAGAGCAAGTTGTAAAAGTTAAATCTCAAATTGTACTTCAAAACCAAAACTAAATAGAAAAAGTGAAGCTCAAGGTTTAGAAGTCACCAATGGTTCTTTAAAGATTTTAGATACAACTCATAACCAAACCCTTGTTTTCAATCCAACAATTTCTTAGACTTTCCCCCCAGCAAAAGGTATAAGCAAGAATGAGCTTTAGGAGAATTTTAACATAGAAATTGTGTATTGCTTGCTTGTATTTTTTCATTGAGCGAAGGAGGTATTTATAGACCATTTTAAGGAAAAGTTTCCTCATTTAACATGGAGCATTTAGGTAACTTTTCAAAAGATATTAATTTAAAGAATCAATTTTGAAAAACTTTCCATATATTTGAATTTTAAAAAATCCCTGCAGAGTCAGTCGGTTGACCCACTCGACTGGGTCATTTTTGCACTAGTTAGTCGGCTGGACAGGCGGCTGACACCATTCTGTCTCTAAAAAATTAATTCTGATAAATTGTCAGTAAGGTGACTAAACCACATTCAAAATAGTCGGTCAACTAGGCACTGTCAGTCAATTGGGCGTTTTCAGTTCATTGAGTCAGTCAGCTAAACAGTTAACTTTGCTAAAAGTTTCCTGTCAGTCGGCTGACTAAACCACGTTCAAATATGGTCAGTCGGCTAGGTACTGAATCAGTAGGCTAGGCAGTCCTCTTTTTCAAATATTTTTTATTTTTTTGATTTCTTTAAAATCTAGTTTACTTGAAAAACTTAATTATAACTTTTCAAAAACATTTGCAAAAGTTTTTCAACTACTAGTCTCTAAGTCTTTATATCTTCAGGATTTTCACATATCTAAATAGTAATGATTTGAAGTACTTACAAATATCATTGTAAGCATGATCTCCTTAATCACTAAGTCTTGCAGCCTCTTGAGGTTTGCTTTTTACTTCAAGATCTGCTTGCCCTTTGAACTCTTCATTTGTCGTTCATTGCTTCAATATACTGAAAAACTTTCACTTGATTGACATTGATCTCCAGCTTACTTTCATGATTAATCATGAGTGTCCTTTTACTTAGACCTGAAATAAAGCCACTCAACAACACATGTTAAATCATTCTTCATTTTTTTATCATCAAAACAAAATTGAAAAGCCTAGTTAGGCCAACAAGGAGATTACTGGCTTTTAAAATTCAGTGAGAGTTAATGGGAAATGGAAGAGTTTTTCCTATTTATGCCTACTTTTATGGGGAGTGATATAAGGGGTTTCATATTGAACGTAGGAAATTTGTCCTCTCTCTACCTATCTCTTCTTTTCATTAGTTTTCTCCCATTTGATCTAGTGAAGCCCAGAAAAGGGGGTTAAGCGAGAAAAACGAATTCTACAAGTCTTCTTCAAGATTGATTTATGTTATGACTGATTCCAGTATGTTTGTTTATGGATCGTTTATTGTCTGCATAAAGGTGATACATGTGATGATCATGATAGTTAAAGATTCATATTTTACCAAATAAAATTAAGGGAAAAAATTCCTACAACTAGTACCTTCTCCTCACATAATTGAACTCCCAAATACGACTCTGGATCGTAGACAAGAGATTATTGATTCTATGGGCCTTAACATTAATTAGAGACCAATTGTTCGATAGTGATTAGGTGAAAGAGGTTAGTGGCCACTTCATAAACCTACAAAGTGTAAGATAAAGGACACTAAATGCATTCTTTTGGATAGTCATCCCCTTCGAGGTGTCAGACCTCAATCTGCACATATTGACAACATATTTTATTATTCTAAAATATATGTCGTAATAGATAATAAAATAAGTTGACTGTCTCTAAAACAAATCACCATTGATAATAAAATAGTAATAGTAATATACAATATTATGATAATAATAAATTATCACTGTTATTATAAAAATAATAATAACGATAACAATAAAAAGAATTACAATTGTAATTACACTAATTATTATTATTATTATTATTATAACAACAAATAATAACAACAACAATATACCAACATCACCAACAACAAACAATAATAGTAAACAAAAACAACAAAAATTAGTAAGTGTCAAAAAATAATAATAACAGCAAAAATAATAAATAGAAAACCCGTCTGAAATAATTTTGTAAGCTACTACTAAATGGCGGTTGGCGCAGTTTATTCCAGTGATTTTTCTCCTTTCCCAGTGATTCCTCAAACCTTTGTTACGTACATGCATGGTGAGCCCAAGTGCGACAAGTGAAGAAATTTTTTCTTGCATGGTGAATTAAATATTAATAAATTAAAATTGACTATATTTTTTAAAAAGAAATATATTAAGAGTCAATAAACGTAGATAAACTCAAAACTTTCTTAGTTAGATTTTAAGGTTATCGTCTTACAAATTATAATTTTTTTTTAGTTGAGATTAAAAATCACGAAGGATATATAGGCTCATTAGAATTCCGAGCACCATCGTACAAATGAAAAAAATAAATAAATAAATTCGACGTAAAACTAGTGAGGAAGTCCTTTGATGGCATGGGCCAAAAAAGGTCTGGTCCGGGAGAACGCATGCCTGCATGCATGCAGGCTTGCAATTAAAAGCCAAGAAGAAAATGCGTAGCCCTGAAATATAATGGGAGCTGAGGAGGCCAAAGCAGAGACATGAAAAAGTATGGACAACTAAAAGCCAAGAAGAAAATGCGCAGCCCTGAAATATAATGTGAAATATGAAAGGAGCTGAGGAGGACAAAGCTGAGACATGAAAAGTAGAGAAAGGGAAAGGGTAATTGTGATAAGGACGGCATGTGCGTGGGCATGCATGCTGGTTTGCTCGAAATCATGCTAACAAAAATTCGAAGTACTTTTGGCCCTCAATTCGTTACCATGTCGTGAGGGTGATGGCTCCCGTAGCAATGAAGTAAGTTGGAATGCCTCTGGGGTTGGTCCCATGTGAAGACTTTATGATCCTTCAGTAATTAGTCTTGTGTGTTCATATTGATCTCATAAAAGGTGAATAAGAAGACAGGAGATCGGGATGGGAAATTGGGAAGTCATCACGGATTTTATATAACTAATCAAATGAATTTTGGATAATTTTTTTGTGTGCATGTTAGAGAGTTCATTCTCAAAACCTAGGTATTAAAGTGAGAGGGCTAAGAGGACCTTATACCGGCTTTAAAACTGCTCACAGAAACGATGTGGGACTGGACGCACATTAATACTCCACCTCGAGCCTATGAGACAAATGAGGCGAGATAACCCATGAGAGGAAATAAGGCAAGGAGAAGTTCAACCCACGGAGGAGCAAAGCAGCCCAAGGCCCAACTCTGATGCCAATGTTGGGTGGTCTTGAGCTTTCTCAACCCCAAAAGTTAACTTATGGGATGAGGCTTCCCCTTACACTTAATAACTGACCACCAAGCCCCTTCCACAACCAATGTGGGATAACCCCAACAATCTCTCCCTCACTTTGTATTTTTAGATTCTCTATTAATTGTATTTCTACATATGCTTATACATGAAGACATCACAACAGAATAAAAATTTTTTAGTAGAAACTAAATAAGACTTCAAAGGAAAGGAAGGTATGTTCTCTAGTCATTTTCTCACCTCTCTCTCTCTCTCTCTCTCTCTCTTGCATCCTGAGTAATGAACAAATACAATCACTTATTCCTCTATATGCTGCCACCTTCTCTTTTTGGTATTTCATTTTATTTTTTTTTCCAATTTTTCCTAAATTTCAATTTTCTTATATTATGTTCCTACCGTTCATCTAGAGTTAGAATGTTAGTTTTGATATATTGGGATTTTTGTAGTTTTTGTTCTAAGAATGAGCATATACGCTATAGAAGTGTAATCTCATGATTTGTGTGTGAATCTTTCAATTGTGTTGATCCAATTTTATACAAAAAAAAAAGTTAGATGTATTTTTGGAGTGCTATTTTATTTGTTTAGTAATTTTCATGAGTTATCTTACAAAATGCATTCATATTTTAATTTTTAAAGTAATGTACATCTAGTTATGTTCAGTGTATTATAAATTCTATTTTGATATTATAGGAGATTTTTGGGTTGATTTTGAGTATAGGCATTAATGTACAATTAAAGTATAAGAACAAGGATTTATGAAAATTAGTAGGTCCCAACATTATTCTATTCAATCATAATAACAATAACCAAAAAAATTTGATTCTCAACAACCAATCATTCTCAATTATGATTCAGTAAGACATCACTCATGATATTTTGAAACTAGACTGTATGATATTGAATACATAAAAAGATTTCAATGTTCAAGTGTTGGAGTATGTGGCTCATATTAAGTAGAATACATGCATAGGAATAGCATGCTGAGGAAAATCAATAGAGTTGGGCTGCAAGAAGAATGATGTCGGAAGGGATTGGTCGACCTATGTCCTACTTATTCAACCCCCACACAAGCACATACACTCAAAACACTTTGATTTAAGAATTTGATTAACCAACATAAATACTATAAAGTATGTTATCTTTCACATGTTGTTGTATTTTGAGAAGGTGTATGATTTGTTCAGCAAGATAAGTCCCAAGGGTTCCTTATCAAGGAATCAAGCTTTATGCATAAAGATGTTAATTTCAAAGCCAAGATTCAAGCTCTAAGTTAACACATGAATATTCATACAATTGATTTTAGCTAGCAAGTAACAATGTTGCAATCTATTGATTCAAATGGGTCATTCAAAGATGTGAATTTAATCTTCCAGCAATGGCTCAAAAAATATAGCAAGGATTCCAACACAAGTGCTGAAATTACCTAGAGATTGGTTTGGATGACTTGACGTTGTTCAACACAAGCCTTAGATCACACCAGAGGTCCTTTGAATCACCAAGATGAACACAGCAATGGGGTGCAGGGGAGGTGGCCGTGGGGGTGTAGGTTGTGGTGGTCGTGTGGGTGTTAAATGGTAGGCCGTGAGAGTGAGAGATGGAGGAGGGGATGATAGTGTCGCTGGATAGATTAGTGATCTCTCACCACTTGATTTCCAAAGAGAATGGCGTAGCCTCACACTACACAATAAAAGATTGGACAAAGCTTTAAAGCTTCAACAAACGAGTTCTTTCAATATTCAAACATATGCTACCGTTAGAGTTCTTATAATGCTAAATATAAAGACTTAGCATGGGGAGACAAAATTTTAACTAGCTAACAATTCTAACACAAGCATGGGAGACAAAATTAATAAATACTAATACTAACTTCTAACACATTAATTACTCACACAACTTACTAAGAACACATGCAAGCTAAGTTGTCTTGCAATTTTTATAAATTAAATATAAAACATATGCCAAAGGGAGGCCCAAATCCGTGCAAGGCCCATTGAGCCACGTGGGGTCCACAAGTCATGTGGAGCCCACATGGGTCTTTGTTAGCCCTAGTGGCTAAGGTTCCTCATTCCAGCTTGTTTTAATGATAACAACCTATTAGTGGTTCTTAGGATAGCTAATATTTTTCCTTAAGTTCAGATAAACAAGATAACCAAAGCAGGCATAAGGGTCAAACTTTTATCAAAGAAGCAATGAGCAAAGGAGATAACCAAAGCACATACATGGAATACCTAAAGCACAACCAATTGGAGCATATATTAAAACTTGTATTCTTTACATATTTGTTGGGTTGTGTGTGAGGCAGGAATTATGTTGTAACTCTTGTGCGTATGATGTGTATGAGAATATCATGCAAGAGCCGAGCAATTGCATATGCATTTAGTTCATGTTAGGTTAAAACATTAAAACCGAGTTTACATATGCATACCGAGTCACCTAATTGCATAAGATGTCAAAATGAGTTTTCAAACATGGTTTATCAATCAAGACATCTTTTACTTGGTCAAAATTACTTTTGGACAAGGTTGGATTTTATTAGAACAATCACACTTTATTTGAACTTGTCCTAGTACATTTAGAGGCCTTTTTAAGAAGTAAAACAAAGTGACCCGTCGACAAGAACAGGGGACTTGTTGACTAGTATATGCAGGGGACTCATCAACTAGTGTAGAGCACTCGTCGACTAGGAGATCCCGAGACCACATGAGTTGCAGAGGTGACTCGTCAACGAGAACAGGGGACTCGTCGACTAGTGTATAAAGGTGACTCGTTGACTAGAATAAGGGACTCATCGACGAAAAGATACCGAGACCTGTCTAAGACCTGCAGAGAAGACTCGTCAACTAGTCCACGAACATGTCGACGAGCGGCCACAAGCAGACTATAATAAATGCGCGATAACAGCTAGTTTTTGCCTTGTCTCTTCTCCATTTATGCCCAACGACTAGCCAATGACATGCTCATCTTCTTGATAATAAATATACCTCATAGCATTCATTTGAGGATTGATTAAGCATTTTGGTTGTTGAGATAATTAGGGAAGCATTCATTCTAGGTCTTCATATTGCTCAAGCTCTCTTGCAATCTATTTTTTTTTACATATCATTTGCTGAAAGAGAATAGTGTGAGGTTTTACTTGTATCATCAGATCAAGAAGGAGCATCATCTTGTAATCTCTACATTCGTTGTTGTTTGTGAATCTTGAAGGTTCTTGGTGAGCTTTCGTTAAAGTGATTCTTGGTGAACACTTGGGTTGAGGCTCTTGGTGAGCAATTGGGTTTTGTACCTAAGTTGTAAAAGTTTCTCCATCTTGAAAAGGATTTCTTAGTGGATTTGGAAATCTTTGAGTTGGACTTAAGGCAAGGACGTAGGCTTGGTGCTGAACCACATTAACATCCCTGTGTTAAGCTCCTCTTTCCTTATCTCTCTTACTTTACCTGCTTGTGTTTATTTGCTTTGAAATATATTGTGGTATATTACTCTTGCATCTTGCCAGTGAATTTTTTGTGTTTGTAGAAAAATTCATTATCCATGAAGAACGTCTGTAACGACCTGCTTATTAAATTGATATTTTTTTTTTCATAATAGCAAATAACATACTTTGATACCATGATATTAACCTAAGCAGCAGGAAGCAGAATCATACAAACATAATCATTATATACAATACAAAATCAATACCAGAGTACTACTGTGTTTCCCAAAATATACATAAATAACTGTTTTTCAAAAATTCCCTCAACTGTACTGGGATATACAAAAACGCTCCCAAAAATGATACTCACTCTCTAACAGGGCACTACAGATGCCCCTCTATTTGCGAGCCTGGTCTGCTCGCCTACCTGGATAACCTGAAAAATATATCAACACTGGGATGAGCTAACGCTCAGTAAGGAGAAATATGCTATTACTAGTGTGTGGCAAATGAGCTACTATATATATCATGAAATCTGTTTCATATAAACATGAATAACTGAGTACAAAAGTACATCACAAATAATAAAGTACACCACCCCTTTTTCCCTATTGCTTGACATATCAATATTATGGTTAGAATTCGAAATACTTCTAGTGTATATAGTAGGATCCCCGTTTCTGTAAATCAATACGTAAGTAATAGTAACTAAAACTGTTCCCTATGGCTATCTGTGTCATGACATGCCCCTCATGACGAGGTTGTGCGACCCGTAGGCTGGATTTACCTTGGCTGGCCAACCAGGAATAAATCACTGAACTCCGTCAGTCGACCTGCCCACCTCAACCCATATCTGGATGGGGAGCCTAACCTCTTCAAGGGCCTAGGTGGTCGACCATACCATGTATTATCTGAATAGGCGGTTGCACTCATAAAGTAACATAGTATCTGTAGCAACGGTACCGTGCTCTGTAGCTGCAAGTCCAACAGGGTCTGATATCATATAATATATTTCTATACATAACTAACTGATTTACCATGATTCTGAAGTACTGAAATAACCATGATGCTACATAATGTACTGAAATCTGAATAATCATAACATGGAACTGCATATTCGTAATATTAGAATTCGTATAATCATGGTACTGAGATTCATAAAATCATGGTACTGAAATATCGTAAAATCATGGTACTGAAATCCGTAAGATCATGATACTGAAGTTCCTAGAACCATAATACTGAAATTCATAAAATTAGGAAACTAAATTCGTAAAACATATCCCCGTGCCATATACATAATCACAAGTCACACCATACTAACATACATAATTTTCCTAAATAAATAAACTGTATAATATTTAAAAATTTCTTAGCATAGCATATTTCCCTTACCTTAACTTTGAAAAGCCCCTAGGGAATACAAGCCTAACACCCGCAGGGCCTTCTACAAAAACACCCTGAAACCAACATATGCCATAACATAACATCGGTATTTTTCCATCTATATCATTTCCTATAACTGCCAGGAAGTCAAAAACTGGATAAAAGACCTTACCCTGAAATTGGGATGGTTTCCAACTCTGTTTCCCTGACGATCCGCTCTGGTAGATGCGTAGAGAACTACACCTGGAGCATCGTGGTAGCTTCGGATCGTCAATCCGGCAACTGGTGGGGTCGAAAACGAAGAGAGAAGGGAAAGAGAGTCGTAGGAGAGAGAGAGCGGCGAGAGAAATGATGAAATCCCGGTTTTCCCCATTTTTATACTGCCAAATTCGTTGACGAGACACGTCACCTCATCGACGAGTCCTTCACAAAATTCATCGACGAAGCCTTGTATTCGTCGACGAATTTCAGACTGCCCCAGACCCTCTCTCAGTATTTTCTTGTCTACGAAGCCCTGTGTTCGTTGACGAAATTCTGAAGACCTTCGTCGATGAAACCCTGTGTTTGTCGACGAAGCTTGGCAGTTTTCTGAAATTTTTCATTATTTAATATTATCTCCAAAATGCAATGTCATCGAAGAACGCTCCTACGGCCTCCTTTTGTTTCTATATCTATTTTCTCTCCCTTTTAATTATTAAAATGCTATTATTCTTCGGGTCACTACAATGTCTATTCACCCCCCGCCCTCTAGATGCACACCCAGGCCAACAAGTGGTATCGGAACTAGTCGCTTAACCTTTGGAGTGACATCTAGAGCGCAAAGATCAAATGGCGGATATGTTTTCCCAAGGACAATCTGTTGATCGTCTGCCAAAGTTCAGTGGTAGCAACTACCCAGCATAGAAAGACCAAATGACAATATTCATCCAATCATACGACTTAAAAATGTGGAATGTGATCACCAAAGGAGATTACGTATTCAAAGATGACAAAGGTGAGCTCACACCAATTAAGAAGTTGTCGGACACTGACTCAACGTTGGGTCAACTAAATTTCAAAACAAAAAATTTTCTTTATTGTGCTGTGAGTGATGAAGAGAACAACCGTATTTGCGGATGCAACACCGCAAAGGAAATATGGGAAAAGCTCCAGATAACGTATGAAGGTACGTATCAAGTTAAAAATTCAAAAATTCATATGTAAGTTAAAGAATATGAAATGTTTAAAATGGAAGAAGGTGAGTCTATTACTTCCATGTTTACACAATTTACACATATAACAAATGGCTTGAAAGCACTTGGTAGGGAATATTCTATGGAAGACAATGTGCAAAAACGTGCTTCGTTCGTTGCCCAAATCGTGGCATGCAAAGTCTACAACAATTAAAGAAGTAAAGGACCTATCTATGGTCACTTTTGATGAACTCATCAGGTCTCTCATGATTTATGAGATCAAGAAGAAGAATGCTGCAGCTGAAGTAGAAAAACCAAAAAAGGCAACAAATATGACTTTAAAGACAGCAAATAAAAAGGAAATTGAAGAACAAGAGAGTGACAATGATGAAGAAATGGCTCTCATCACTGGGAAAATCAGAAGATTCTTTTTGAACAAAAAGGGTGGTAATCGAAAGGATAAAGGAGAATCAAGCATAAGGTGCTTCAATTGCAAAAAGCCTAGACACCTTATAGCTGAATGTACCCAATTCAAAAAGGGCAACAATCAATAAGGGGACAAAAAGAAATACAAGGCCATGAACACAACTGAGTGGGACAAGCTTGATGGACTCTCTACTGATGGAGAAAACGAAGAAGAAGTTGCATACTTTTGCTTCATGACGGATGAGCAAGATGAGGTAAATTACGATGACAAATATTATCCTTCATATGATGAGTTAGAAGAAACTTGTAGAAAACTTTATAATGAATTGATTACAACTAAAAGGAGAAATAAACATCTTGAACAAACATACTCAAAATGCAAGAAAAAAGAAGAATGTCTTTGTTCTACTTTAAAGAAAGAGAATTCATCTTAAATACAAATATTGTAGAACTTAATGAAAGTTCTCAAATAGATCATGAGTTTTTCCAAAAGAAAATCGAAAATTTGAAAAATCAAATTGATGAAAGTGTTGAGGAAAACTTGTCTTTGAAGAAGGAAATTGAGGACCAAAGCAAGATTATTTACAAGCTTACCAGTGGAAAGGAAAATTTTCACAAATCACTTGTGTGGTGATTACAAAAAATAATTAATTAATTAATTAAATTAAATAATTAAATAAATAAATAAATTATTATTAATTAAATAATATTATATGTTTATATAAAATAAACCATCCTTCCAAAAGAATCAGGAAAGATTGAAATTTGATTTCAATCTTGATATAAAGAGGCACCCCCCCCCCCCACTTTCATCTCTCTGCGCACACCCGCTAGTCCCTCTCTCTCTCTCTCTCTCTCTCTCTCTCTCTCTCTCTCTCTCTCTCTCTCTCTCTCTCTCTCCTTCGTTCAATCCTCTCTCACTCAATTTCTTGGCGATGCGTGCACCAATTTAAGAATAGAAAATATCCTTGGGTTCCATTTCCAGTCACCAACGTTTTTACTGGGGTGATTGAGTCGTAGGCACCACTCCTGGGATAAGCTAAGGGAAATAGATTATGTCAGTTTATTTTGAAAATATTCCCGATTAAATTATAGTATTTGGTTTCAAGAATAATATACATGATTTTCTAAGTATTTAGGCTTATAGGAATGGTAATTTTGAATTATTATACATATGTTTTGGGGAATAAATTTTAATTAAATTAAACTGCATGGTTTTGATCAGATCTGAATTTTTGGGAATATATTTTGATTAAGTTAAACACTAGGGATTTGTTCAAATCGGATTTTTTTTGGGAATATTTTGGAGTTAAGTTAAATTGCAGGGATTTGACCATATTTGGGTTTTTAAAATATATTGGGGATTAAATTTTAAAATGGCGAATTGATTATACTTGCGTTTTAATTAAATTTACCAATTATATATTTTAAAAATTCTACAGACAATTGGTGAAATTTTAATTATTGAATAAATCGTGTGGCATGAGATTTAATTATATTTTACTGCATAATTGAATCTGAGTATTTTTGTGGTATAATTGTGAAAATGTGATTTGGACTATTTGATGGAAATACTGGAAATGTGGTGGAATTTGTGAAATGAGATATGACGACTGAGAGCCAAGTTTGATATGACGGCTGAGAGTTGGGTTTGATATGATGACTGAGTACCGAATTTGATATGACAGCTATACTAAATTAAGAAAATGAGAATTTTATTACAGTTTTATTACTTATATATGGTTTAAGAACCCTAAGGACCAATTGTGATGAGAGCATGGTGTCGTAGCTAATGATTGAGATAGTGCAACCACACTGTTCTGGATATAAGTGTTGGTATTGACAAGTCGATTTGGCCACAGAAGGGTTGTATACCCCCCCCCCTTGGAGTCTAGACCAGGCTGGGTAGGCAAATTGGACTTTTAGACATGAGGTTTGACTTAGCCTGGTAGGTCAGCCAGGGCTTGGTCCAGTCTTCAGACCACACAACCCAATCATGGGTGTTTATACATGATGATGTTCTATGTCCAAAAAGGGGTTTTTTCTACGCATATATGTGAATTTATGTAAATGGGGTTATTTAACGAACTGTTTTATATTCTAAAAGAAATGTGTATTTTCAGCTATATAGGTGTGAGTTATGTTGTACAAATGTCATATCTGTCAAATAAATTAAATTAAAGAATGTATTTAAATTCATGAGAACTCATATTAGCCACACACTGACAATAATCTATTTCATCTTACTGAAAAGTGTCTCACCCTATTAAATATACAAATTTTTCAGGACCTTCAGGAAACCAAGTCTAGCAACTTCAGGGCAGGACCAAGACGAGCTAGCTGAGAGTGACTAGTGTTTGGATAATATTTTGTTTATATCTGATTGTTTTGGTTATTTGGGGTTGTAATATGTTTTTGGGGAGATGTTGATATTAAGGTTAAGAGGTAGTACTCTGGTATGCATGGTTGTAAAAGTATATTTTGTTTCCGCTGTTTGTTTGTTTAAATTAATTATGGGATGGTATTACTTTGGACCCCACTGAGTCCGAGGATATGGTGTGTGTGGTATCAGAGTATTGTAGGGTTATTTATGGAATATTAGTACTTCAGCCCCCACTAGGTTTGGGGAGCTACAAATGTGGTATCAAAGCCTAGGTTGCTAGGTTATGCAAACTCTAAAGGAATAATACTATCATAGTATTGGAATGAGTAGTGATAAAAGTAGGAAGCGGTGACCTGGGTACAATAAAGTGGGTCAAGTATAGGGTGGATAGTGAATCATAGTACCTAAGATATTGGGGTTTTCTTCGATAGCTTGGAGGTAGAATTCCCTTGACGGTCTTCTGTGGTTTTCCTCAAGCAATGGTCTCAAAAAAATCATGGCAAACCATTGACGGTTTTGTTTCTAAGAGGTAAGGCTGACCCTTGGATTGGGGAGTTGGAGATCAAATGGTTTATTTTTGTGGGAAAAGTTTGTCACGAAAGGTCTAAGTATTGTAGTATGGGATGTAGGGGAAGTTTATAGTTATAGCTAATTAGTTGTATAGCTAGTATTGTCACAACCCGAAAATTCTTCTCTATGCTTTTTTAAAAATATATATATATGATATGTCTACCCTGATACCAAATATAATATACACATAATCAACCCAAACCAAAGTGGGGTACCAAGGATATACCTATCTATTAAAGCTAACTATCTATGCAGCAGAAAACGTAAAAATACCTGAACCTTATATATATAATACCAGAGTGCTATAACCTCCATACATATACATATATATATATACATTTACATATACATCCCCAACCATCCATGAAATTCCCTAGGGATTATACAAACACATATCTCCCAACTCAAACACTTACCCTGAAACTAGGGTAGTACCACAGCCTCCTCTACCTTGGAGCTTACTCCGCCTATCTATCTGCATCTCTTGAAATGTTTGAATTCTCAGGGTGAGACACCTCTCAGTAAGTGCGAATAAGTTAATATCAGTGTGTGGCAGATGAGTTTTATATAATCAAAATGTATCTATTAATTCAATTGTAACTGAAAAGGCATCCATGTGTATATATATATCATAACTCACACCTATGTCAATTCAATACACATTTTCTATTTTGAACATACTTTTAATTATGATAAATAATTCTGCTTTCATAAATTTGTATGTATATAACTGTGAAAACTTCCCTGGATGGATAACTGTAATCATGAATTAACCCCGCATAATCAAGTTGTGCGGCCCGTGGGCTGGACTTAATCATGGCTGTTCTACCATGCTAAGTGACTTAATCATGGTTGTTCTACCAAGCTAAATCAAACTATATCTATATTTGTAAGTGTAATTGTAATTGTAATTGTGAGTACGATTGGCCTACCCAGCCTGGTACAGACTCCAAGGGGTCCTCTACTCTCCTCTGGCCCAATCGACTGATTACCAACACTTTATCTGAAAGTGTGGTTGCAATACTGTAACTGTATAGCAACGTTACCGTGCTCTCTGTAAATCTCTGGTCCATCGGGGTTCTAATACTATATAATACTATTTATAAATATTACTATGTTACCATGATTCTATATAAACTATAATACCATGATTTTGTATAAATCTGTAATATCATGGTTCTGTATAAACTATAATATCATAGTTCTATATAAAACTGTAATGTCATGGTTCTGTATAAACTATAATATCATGGTTCTGTATAAATCTTTAATATCATGGTTTTATATAAACTATAATATTATGGTTTTGTATAAATATGCGATACTATGAATCTGAATAAAACAGTATATCATGGTTCTAAATAAATTGTAATTTCATGACTTTGTAAAATACTATATATAAACTCTATATTTAAAACTATCATTTCTCATGCCACACAATTTAGGCAATATTCCTAATATAATAATCTATATGGGAAAAATTGTATTTCCCTGCTGTATGGGATAAATTATAATTCTCTGCTGTAAAATAATAATATACTCATCTTTAGGGTTTATCTAAATCCCAAATACCAAGCTTTTCCCAAAATACATACATACATACATATACATATATATATATATATATATATATATATATATATATATATATACACACACGCACGTAAAACTATAATTTTCATACCCATAACTTTCATACTTTGTATTATTCAGACATTCATACTCTATAATCCTGTAATCACATATTATACTTTAATCAGTACAATTTTCTAAAATAACTGACGTAACGTATTCCCCTTACCTATTTCCTGGAGCTATGCCAGCAGGGAACCCATAACTATGTCTGCGGTGCTCGCACAAACCTGTATCCATATATCCCAACTCAATCATATCAACCCCAGAATATTTACCTTTTTAATATCCTTAAAACCCACATATTTTAATAATTAATTAAACCTGAAAAACAACTTCCTTACCTCATGTTTGGAGTGGTGTCTAGGAAGCCTAAACAGTGAAATCGCTCCGACAAAACAGTGGAGAATCGTAGCAAGGATCCTGAAATGATGTTCATTAGCTGATTCGAGCTTGTTTTGGGAGAAAAATCGAAGAGAGAATGAGTGGAAGCTGCAGCTCTAGAGAGAGAAAGAGAGTGTTTGATTTTTAACCAATTAAATGACGTAAACCCCTTTATATAAGGTTACTGGCGCAGGGGAAACCGTCGACAGTTTTCCTGGAACCTTCGATAGTTTAGCCTTTTTAACCAAACCATTTCTACAATTTACCTTTACCTAACTACAGTAACTCAAAACCATCGACGATTTTCCTGCACTTGATGAAACCGTTGACGGTTTGGCACTTAAAATGCTCTCGGTTGTTGTAACCCTTGATGATTTTTCGAGATAGCTTCAAACTGTCAACGATTTGAACCTGTTGATTATGCGTCAAAACTGCGTAATTGGACACTTAACCCGGGCTTTACGGTTTATATTTTTAATTAAATGTCCAAAATTGTTCAATATTTTAATAAAGTGCCAAAATTATCAATCTTGAACTTTATTGCACTATTTATATAGTTTTGGTAATTTTTTTTGTCGCAGGAAAATTCTAGGGAATCCAAACCGACACCTGTTCGTATTTCATGCATAACTTTTCCGTCCGAACTCCGATTTAGACGATTCAAATTTATGAAGAAAGAGGAAAGGATCATCTACAACTTTTGTATTTTGAGTTTTGTGAGATATGGGCTCCAAAAGAGCAGAATTTGTGACGAACAGAGAACAAATAAAATTAAAAAATTAAAAAAATTAGATAGTTGATGTGACCCGGCCATGCATAGCCGGGTCGGGTTGGCTAATTGGGTAGGGTTTCTTTTTTTTTTCTCTTTTTAAAACCCCCAGCGCTGCTTCCATCCAAGGCTGGACGGCTCCTCTGTTCTTCTTCTTCTTCTTCTTCTTCTTCTTCTTCTTCTTCTTCTTCTTCTTCTTCTCCTTCTTCTTCTTATTTTAGTTTGTTTTTCGTTGTTTTTTTTTTTCAATTCTTTGCTCCTTGCATTCTCTCCCTCTCCTTCTCTCAACCCTCTCTTTCTCCTTCCCTTCTCCAACCCCTCTTCTCCCTTACCCGAATCCCCTCTCTCCATCTCAGCCTCACTCTTCTCTCTAACTTTTAGTCGGCCTCAATCTGCTTTCCCCTGCTGCTACAACTGCTCTTTGCTCCTACCATAGCCACAGTTACTGCTGCCCGTGAACAGCCCAGTTGTCCTCCATTGCTGCTACTGTTCTAAACCCGAGAGAAGCCATTATCCTCCATTGTTGTTGCTGTTCTGAACCCGAGAGAAGCCTTACTGTTGCTGTTGCTGCGTGCTGCCCTCCAAGGCCAACCCGAGAGCCTCCTTGCTGTGGCTGTGTGCTGCCCTCCAAGGCCAACCCGAGAGCCTCCTTGTTGTTGCTGCGTGCTGCCCTCCAAGGCCACACTCTGTTTTGCTCTCTCTCTCAATCTCATCTTTTCTTTTCTTTTTTGCTGTTTTTTTTTTTCAGTTGCAATGAATGATGCGTTTTTTTTATTTGTTAAGTTTATTTGAGACTTGGGATTTGAGTATTTGTTAAGGGACTTAATTTTTTTTATTGAAGTGTAATTTTTTTGTTTACTCTTATTATTCTTAATTAAAGTTAGTATTAGATCTAAGGCATTTAAATTAGTCCTGTTTTTTTTATCTTCGCTTACTTTAAATTTTGATTTTGTTTCTTAAATAAAAAATAAAAAATAAATAAAATACGAAAAGAAAAAAAAAAGGAAGTGTTTTGTTTCTAACGAAATTAGAATAGTCATCTTTTCAAGATCTAATTTTTATTTTTCGAAACTTGATTTAGTTTAGGGTCAGTTTTTATCAAAGTCTGTGTTTTTATCGTGTCTTGTTTTCGTTTAATTCATTAATAATTTAGTTTTAATTCAAGGTTCTTCTTGTTAAAGGTTCGTTTTTTTTTGTGTGTATTCATATCTAGTTAAGTTTCCTTTGCGTGTTTTAAATTTATATTCAAAGTTTCCTTCTTTAATTGACACGTGCTTTAATGTTTCCTTAGGTAGATTAGAGTTTATATTCTAGCGTGTTTTAATTCCTTATTTGTAGTTTCTATTTTTAATTAGTGCATGTCCCAATGTTTCCTTAAGTAGACGTAGGGTTTCTATTCTTGTTTTCTTTTATTTAGTGCATGTCAGTTTTAGGGTTTTTAAATTACGTGTCATTTAATTCGGCAAACGTAAAATTGAACAACTCTTGAAAAACCCGAATCTGAACTGAGTTCAGTACCTTTTTAATTTCGATTGGAAGAACGTAAAATTTGAGATTAAACGCATTCCCTGAGGAGACGTTCTAGCCCTTAGGCTTAATATTACACGACAGAACTCCTATACTTGGGATAGCTTCTGAGCTGCTCATTTTTCGAGTGAGTCACCTGTGCCAAACCAACTCCTTTCTTTCCTTTATTATTTCATTAATTAGTATTTTCCGGGTCTCTACAAGTATTCCACCAATAGAATTCTAAGAAAATTATTCTTTGCCCTATTTTCGGGATGGATTCCAGAGGTAAAAACATTGACGCTGGTGGGGATAATAATGTGGAGACTTCAGGATGTAGATACCTCGACGGTGCCGCGGGGTTTAGCACGGTAGGTTAGAAAGGAGATCCGGCGGGACTCCAGAGGGCAGAATCAACCACCAGTATACCATGGCTACACCATCAAGCAGTTCACCCGGATGAGTTCGTCGACATTTCTAGGAGGAGTGGACCCAATCGTAGCTGAGGACTGGGTTTAGTAGATTGAGGAGCTTCTGGTCGTCCTACGTTACACCGAAAAGCAGAGGGTGCAGTACACCACTTTTAAATTGGTTGGGGAGGCTAAGCGGTGGTGGAGAGCGGTAAATCTGGTGGAGGAATAGAGACCAAGACATGCGGTTATTACCTAGAGCTGTTTTAGGAAGATCTTCTTCAACAAGTATTTCCCCGCTTCCATCTGGGAAGCTAAGGCGGAGGAATTCCTAAATCTGACTCAAGGGCCCTTGACCGTATAGTAGTATGCGGCCATGTTTGTGGAGCTATCTCACTTTGCCCTATACATGGTCCTAGACAAGCTGAAGAAGGTTCAGAGGTTTAAAAGAGGTTTGAGATAGGGAATACACGCGCAAGTGGTGGCGTTTTTGGCCTCGAGTTTCTCTGAGCTAGTGCACAAGGCCATGGAAGTGGAGGCTAGTATACAAGAGTGTTAGGGAATAGCAAACCAGAGGAAGAGACCCCTACCTCATGGGTTTCATACCGGCACCAATCAAAGTACATGGAAGAGTCCTGGTGACTAAGCGGGTCAGCGACAGGAGGTGGGACCCTAAACTCCTCAGTGAACTCAATCATGCCCTCTTTGCCCTAGGTATCATCAGAGGCATTGGGACGACTGTCGGGGTAGATTAGTAGGTTATTACCGATGTGGTAGACCTGGCCACATAGCACGAGACTATCATGCATTGCTTAGTGATGCGCCCACACCTCATCAGTTCCAAGGACATAATCAGGCACCCCGAGGTGGTCACCAAAGGGGCACCGCCCAAGCACGGGTGTACTCGCTTACCCCGAGAGATGTAGAGGATTCCGGTGACGTGGTGACAGGTACTATTTTATTTTTGTCGCATAAAACTATTGTGTTATTTGATTCAGGGGCGACACATTCATTCATGGCTTGGGAGTTCATTAAATTATGTGGGATAGAGGCTCAACCACTAGGTGTCGATTTATCAATGGCTACACCGACAGGGACTGTAGTAATGTGTATTAGGATACTTGAAAATTTTCTAATCAGTATTTTGTCTATGCTTCTCGGCAACTCAATGAGTATGAGAAGAATTATCCTACGCACGACTTGGAGTTCGCAGCGGTGGTCTTTCCATTAAAAATCTGGAGGCACTACCTATATGGTGAAAGGTTTGAAATTTTCATAGATCATAAAAGTATTTAGTATATTTTCACACAAAAGGATTTGAATATGAGAAAGAGAAGATGTCTTGAACTTATAAAAGACTACAACTGCACTGTCAGTTATCACCTAGGGAAAGCTAATGTGGTAGCTGATACTTTGAGTCGAAAGTCAGTGGATGTATCAATTTTGGCAGTAGTGGCCCAACATCATATCAGGATGGACCTGGAGAGGTTTGGCATGGAAATGGTGGAAGGGAATCACTCGGCGTTTATCGCTAGTATGGTAATCTAGCCGACCTTGCAGGAAAGGATTATAGCTACTCAAATGAAAGATGCAGAATTGGTGAAAATTGTGGAGAAAGTACAAAGTGGACAACAAACAGATTTCAATATCTCAAATGATGGGGTTCTTAGATTTCACACCAAACTATGTGTACCTAACAACGCATAGATAAAAAGGGTGATTCTGGAGGAGGCTCATCACTCTCTTTATACTGTACATCCAAGGAATACAAAATTGTATAGAGATCTGCAAGAATCCTTCTAATGGAGTAATATGAAGAGGGAGATTGCCCAATTTGTGGAACAGTATCTGATATGCTAGCAAGTGAAAGCAAAACATCAGAGACTAGTGGGACCACTGCAACCACCTCACATTCCTGAGTGGAAGTGGGAGCACATCTCCATGGACTTTGTCACGCGATTACCGTTAGCATTGCATGGACAGAACGCCATCTGGGTAATTGTGGATTGGTTGACAAAGACTACGCATTTTGTTCCGATCATAGTTAGTTACTCCATGAATAGGCTAGAAGAACTTTATATGCAAGAGATAGTTAGACTCCATGGCATGTCTGTGTTCATTCTTTCAGATCAAGATCCACGGTTCACCTCTCGATTATGAAAGAGTTTGCAAGAAGTTTTGGGACCACAACTTACTTTCAGTACTGCATTTCACCCACGGACTGATGGATAGTCAGAGCAAACAATTCAGATCTTAGAGGATATGCTGAGGGCCTGTGTGCTGGATTTCGGTGGTAGCTGGATCCAATTTTTGCCACTGGTGGAATTCGCCTACAATAACAGTAATTAGGCTAGTATCGAGATGGTACAATATGAAGCGTTGTATGGTCAATGGTACCGATCTCCATTGTATTGGGACAAGGTTGGAGAATGACAGATTTTGAGGCCAGAATTGATTCAACAAACATCTGAGAAAATCAAATTGATCCGAGATAGAATCAAGACAGCTCAAAGTCGGCAAAAGAGTTACACTGATACTCACCAATGGGTATTAGAGTTTGATGTGAGGGCTATGATTTTCCTGAGGATTTCTTCGACGAAGAAAGTTATGAGATTTGGGGAAAAAAAAGGTAAGTTAAGCCCTAAGTATATTGGGTCATTCAAGATAATAGAAAGAATTGGTCCAGTTGCCTTTAGGTTAGCGTTACCCCTAGCATTATTCAAGATCCACGACGTATTTCATGTGCCTATGTTGGAGAAGTATATCCCAGATCCATCACATGTAATAAGTTATGAGGCACTGGAGCTTGGAGATACTTTATTCTATGATAAAGTGCCAGTTCAGATCCTAGATCAGAATGAGTAAGAATTATGTACTAAGAAAATTTCATTGGTAAAGGCACTTTAGAGAAATCATGCAACTGAAGAAGTCTCATGGGAACTAGAGGAGGAAATACACCAAAGGTACTCATACCTTTTTAGTATAACTCAGGTTAGCAAATTTCGAGGACAAAATTTTTATAAGGAGGGGAGAATATGGTGATTCCAAAAAAAATTAATTAATTTAATTAATTAATTAAATTATATTATATATATATATATATATATATATATATATATATATATATATATATATAAACAATCCTTCCCAAAGAATCAGGAAGGATTGAAATTTGATTTCAATCTTGATATAGAGAGGCGCCCCCCCCCCCCCTCCCCTGTCATCTCTCTACATACCCCCCCCCCACTCTCTCTCTCCTCTGTTCAATCCTCTCTCTCTCTCCTTAATTTCTCCATGATACGTGCGCCAATTTAAGAATAGAAAATATCCGTGGGTTCCATTTCCATTCACCAATGTTTTAACCTGGGTGATTTCGTCGTTAGGGCATCGTAGGCACCACTCTTAGGATAAGGTAAGTGGAATACATTATGTCAAATTATTTTGAAAATATTCCCGATTAAATTGTAGTGTTTGGCTTCAAGAATAATATACATGATTTTCTAAGTATTTAAGCTTATAGGAATGGTAATTTTGAATTATTATTATTATACGTATGTTTCGGGGGATAAATTTTAATTAAATTAAACTGCAGGGTTTTGATCAGATCGGGATTTTTGGGAATATATTCTAATTAAGTTAAACTCCAAAGATTTGATCAAATCAGATTTATTTTTTTTTTTGGGAATATTTTGGAGTTAAGTTAAATTGCGGGGATTTGACCATATTTGGGTTTTTAAAATATATTGGGGATTAAATTTTAAAATGGGGAATTGATCATACTTGCATTTTAATTAAATTTACCAATTATATATTTCAAAAATTCTACAGACAATTGGTGAAATTTTAATTATTAAATAAATCGTGTGGCATGAGATTTAGTTATATTTTACTGCATAATTGAATTTGAGTATTTTTGTGGTATTATCATGAAAATGTGATTTGGACTATTTGATGGAAATACTAAAAATGTGGTGGAATTTATGAAATGAGATATGACAGCTAAGAGCGGAGTTTGATATGATGGCTGAGTGCCGGATTTGATATGACAGTTATACTGAATTACGAAAATGAGAATTTTATTATAGTTTTATTACTTATGTAATGAACCGAAGAATAATGGTAATTAAATAATAATAAAATAGGGAGAAAAGGAAATAAAAAGGGGACACAACAGGTCTTGTCTTCATGACCTCGTCGATGAGTGTGCCCTTCGTCGACGAGAAAATACTAAGAGGGGGTTTTGGGTGATTCTGAATTTCGTCGACGAAGAGAGAGTTCGTCGACAAGTTGTCTTCCTGACCTCGTTGACGAGGTGACGTGGTTTGTTGATGAGGGCTAATGTATAAATAGACCAAATCTTCATTTTTGGCCGAAATCTTCTGCACAGAACCTTCCCTCTCTCTTCTCTTCTATTCTCTTTCCTTCTCTCTCAATTTCTGGGTCCGTCAGCTGCCGGATTGACGTTCCGAAGCCACCACGACACTCCTGGGGAAGTTTTATGCATATCTGCTGGAGTGGATCATCGGTGGGTCGAGTTCGGAATTCATCCCAGATTCAAGGTAAGGCTTTCTACTCAATATTTGACTTCTTGACAGTTGTAAAAAATGTAGTACACGTAGAAATACTAAAGTTTAGTTCTGGGAAATATCATTTTCAGGGTGTTGAACGGAAAACACTGTGGGTGCAGGACTGTTTATTTTAGGGGCTTTTCAGGACTCAGGTAAGGGGATAAACTAACCTAGTTATTTTATGAAAAATGTATGTATGTTATTACAGCATCTGATTTCAGGAAAATAAATATATTTATATATGCTTTATGGTTGGGAAATACTACTATAAAAATGATTTGTTTAAATATATATATATATATATATATATATATATATATATATATATGAAACCTATTTCGTGTGGCATGAGTAGAATTTATAATGAAGTACTGTTTTCTGGGAATATGATCAAGATATGGACTTTTATAATGAAAAACCGGCGTACAGGCCTAGAATTTTCACATGTATTGCCGGCGTACGGGCCGTGCTATGGATATGTTTTGTCGGCATATGGATCAAGCTATGTGTATGATTTGTCAACGTACGGACCGTACTATGGATATGTTTTGCTGGCGTATGGGCCGAGCTATGGATATGTTTACTGGCGTAGGGACTGTGCTATGGATATGATTTGCCGATGTACAGGCTGAGTTATGTAAAATATGAAATGCCGGCGTATGGGCCGATGATTTTCGTGATGTATATAAATATGCAAATTGATGTGATGATATTGATTTGGCAATTAATAGTATGAAATATCCATATATCAAAGTTTGATTCTATGCTATATGTTATCAAAACCTGGTTGGCTTGATTTAAGCTAGCACTTGCACGGTACCACTGCTATGTGTTCGTGATCATCACGATATTGTGTTAACGCTGCTGTGCAGAGTAGCGTGAGGACGGATAGTTGATGTGGTTTTAAGAAGTGTGAGCACCCCTGGTGTACGGACCCGATCTGGCAGACCCATCGAACTTATAGACTGTACTTTTGACTTGGCAGTGGTCGGCCAACCATTTTCAGGTCCCACCTTTACGCCACACAACCTAGTCATGTGGGGGTACATGACAACAGCCAGCTAACCTACCTAGGTTGTTTTCGTATTATTATCATATGAGATGAATTATGTTCTATGAAAATGCAGTATGTTTTGCCATGTTATGATGATATATGTTTTCCCAGATATGATATAACAGTTTACTAAATATGTGTATATATGATTTATATATAACACGGATAACTTATGTTGCTACACACTAGTATTAGTTTATCTTCCCTTACTGTCTCACCTCGAATTATATGAACTTTTTATAAGCCCCTTATAGGAGAGCAGATAAAGCTCCGCTGAGATAGTACTACTGATCTGCCCTCTTTGAAGGGTAAGTTTTGGTGGGGATAGATGGATTTTTGTAGGAAATGTACCTAAGACTTTATTTTGGGATGTATATACCTAAATGCAATGGATGTAATAACTCTAGTGTTGAGATAGATGGTTTTGTGTTTATGATATTATGATTCTATGTTTCCTGCTACTTAGGCTTCTGTTTTGTGTGTCTGTTATATCCTTGGTACCCACGGGTTCAGATTGATCATGATTTGCTGAATTGGTTATTGTGGTTTTTATTATATTATGGAAAAAAAATATATGGAAATTAAGTAGGTCGTTACAACTTATATATGGTTTAAGAACCCTAATGACCAGTTGTGATGAGAGCATGGTACTGTAGCTAGTGATTGAGATAGTGCAACCACACTGTTCTGGATAGAAGTGTTGGTATTGACAAGTCGATTTGGCCATGGAAGGGTTGTGTACCTCCTTGGAGTCTAGACTAGGCTAGGTAGGCAAATCGAACTTTCAGACATGAGGTTTGACTTAGCCTGGTAAGCCAGCCAGGGCTAGGTCCAGTCTTCGGACCACACAACCCAATCATATACATGATGATGTTGTATGTCCAAAAGGGGGTTTCTCTACACATATATGTGAATTTATGTAAATGGGGTTATTTAACGAACTATTTTATATTCTGAAAGAAATATGTATTTTCAACTGTATAAATGTGAGTTATGTTGTACAAATATCATATCTGTCAAATAAATTAAATTAAAGAATGTGTTCAAATTTATGAGAACTCATATTAGCCACACACTGACAATAATCTATTCCATCTTATTGAGAAGTGTCTCACAAATTTTTCAAGACCTTCAGGAAATCGAGTCTAGGAGTTTCAAGGCAGGACCTAGACGAGCTAGCTGAGAGTGAGTAGTGTTGGGACAATATTTTTTTTATATCTGGTTTTTTTGGTTATTCGAGGTTGTAATATGTTTTTGGGAAGATGTTGATATTAAGGTTGAGAGGTAGTACTCTGGTATGCATGGTTGTAAAAGTATATTTTGTTTCCACTATTTGGTTGTTTAAATTAATTATGGGATGGTATTACTTTGGACCCCACTAGGTCTGAGGATATGGTGTGTGTGATATCAGAGTATTATAGGGTTTTTTATGGAATATTAGCACTCCAACCCCCACTGGGTTTAGGGCGCTACAACTTGGGGCTCAAAGATTTGGGATTTTCAAAGAAAGTTTAGGTTATGGCTTTTCATCATCCAAATCTATTGGTCTTACAAATCTATGTGTCAAAAGAAACTCATTACCAAGCAAAAATCCAGCACCCAAACCAAACCCTTTGCATGCTAATGCAACTTGCTTATACTATGAAAGAAAGGGTCATGTACACTTCACTTTTTCTTTCAAAGGAAACAGAGGAAAAGAAAATAAGTACATATGGGTGATCAAGAACTCTAACCCCATAGGACCCAAGGAAAATTGGGTACTAAAATAAATCACCTAACTCTATTTGCAGTTTTGCTAGAAGACCTCTTCGATGAAGAGCAAGGGGTTCCTTGACATCGGGTGCTCAAGGTATATGACAGGAGACTCCAGAAAATTCATTTCTATTTCCTACAAGAAAGAAAGGCTCGTGACATTTGGAGACAACGCCAAGAGAAGAATCATTAATAAACATAAAATAGGTAATTCATCTCTTTATATAGATAATGTTGCACTTGTAGATACACTTAAGCATAACTTGTTGAGTGTTAGTCAACTATGTGATAAAGGACTAAATGTGTTATTTCAATCTGTACAATGCTCAACAACTGACTTGAATGGAAATACTATCTTAATAGGCAAGCATGAATCAAACATCTACATCGTTGAATTTGATGATATTAATTCTTGTGATATTAAATGTTTGGCCGTAACAAGTGAAACTAGTTGGCTATGGCATAGGAGGCTAAGTCATGCTAGCATGGACCTTTTGCATAGATTATCTTCTAAAGAACTAGTGAATGGCTTGCCTAAGGACAACTATATTAAAGATAAAGTATGTGATGCTTACCAATATGGAAAACAAAGTAATCATCTTTCAAAACTAAGAAAACAATTTCCACATCAAGACCTTTAGAATTAATACACCTTGATCTGTTTGGGCCAAATGATGTTGCAAGCATAAATGAAAAATTGTATGCATTTGTTATTGTTGATGACTTCTCAAAATTTTCGTGGGTTGTTTTTCTAGCAAACAAAAACGACACATACAGTGCTTTTATTCACTTTTCTAGAAAAGTACAAAATGAAAAAGGTATGCCCATTGTCCACATTAGGAGTGATAGGGGAAGAGAATTTAGAAACTATGCACCTAAAACTCGACAACAAAATGGAGTAGTTGAAAGAAAGAACCGAACGCTCCAAGAAATGGCTAGAACAATTCTTAATGAACATAAACTTCCAAAATATTTTTGGGCTAAAGCGTTTAGTACAGCTTGCTATGTTAGTACCGGTATCATTATTAGATCCAAAAGAGGCAAAACCCCATATAAGATATGGAAGGGTAGAAAACCAAACATCTCACACTTCAAGGTCTTTGGATGCAAATGCTTTCTTTTAAATAATAGAGACCACTTAGAAAAATTTGACTCAAAATCCGATGAAGGGACTTTCCTAGGGTATGCAATGAACAGTAAAACCTATAGAGTATTTAATAAAAGGACCCAAACCGCTCAAGAGTCAATTATTTTTTATAAAACTAACCTATATGCACCCAAAGTAACAGCTGACTTTGATAAACAAGTAACTACCATAAGAGTTGAAAGGAACTTGAGCAACTTAAGATAAATGATGAACAAGATGAAAATTCCCAAGAAATCAAAAATAATCATCAAGATTTATCACCTAAGGAAGATTTTGTAAGACCTAAAGAAGAAAATCAGGAACTCCCTTGAGCTTGGAAATTCGTTAAAAACTATCCAACTGATCTCATCATAGGTAATCCATCCCAAGGAATTAGTACTAGGTCTCACTTAAGAATTTGATGTAATCATATAGCCTTCATGTCCCAAATAGAGCCTAAGAACTTTAAGGAGGCTAACAATGACAAGAATCGGATCATTGCCGTGTAAGAAGAACTTGACCGATTCGAAAGAAATAAAGTATAGGAATTGGTTCCTAAACCCAAGAACACAATGATTGTAAAGACCCAGAAAATAATAGTAATTAAATAGAAGAGGGAAAGGAAAATTCATAGGAGATAAAGCAAGGCTCACCAACAAATGCCCTAACTTCGTCGATGAACTTCTTGATACGGGTCGTCGACGAGTCTCAATATCTTGTCAGCGAAGAGATACCGAGAGGGTGTATTTCGGACTCATTGATTCGTTGACGAGTTATTTACTTTCATCGACAAACGGCCTTCCTCACATCATCGATGAGTCAACATATCTCATCGACGAGGCCACGTGGCTAGCCATCTATATAAGTACAAAAATCAGATTTTTACAGAAAAATTTAGTTGCTCATCTCTCTCTTTCTCTCTCTCTTTAAACTTCAGTCCCTCTGCCTTCTCTCTAGAAATACGGCTTTGTTTCTCCCTCGTTTGATGATCAGAAGCTACCATGACGATCCTGGGGAGATTCTCTACTACCTAGGTGGAGCAGAATGTTGATTTGAGAAGTTTGGGAACCATCCTAAAATCAGGGTAAGTAGATTATTTAAGGGTTATTTGGTTTGGTGGTTTTTCTGAACCCAAATTTAGTAGTAGATGTTGTCATACTGGTGTTTGGGATGATTTATGTGGGTATTATGAATTCAGAGTGTTGGGTGCTTTTACTGCAGGAAGGTTAGGGAACTTAGAGGGTGTTCCCAAGAAACCAGGTAAGATAATGAATGGTTTATAATTCAGGAAATATAAGTACGAAAATTATTCTAGGTATTCAGTTATTGATATGTGTGTGTGTGTGTGTGTGTGTGTGTGTGTGTGTGTGTGTATAATTTCAGGAATATGGAGTTATGAATGTCGTGGGCGTGAGTTAGAACCAGTAGACGAGTTCAATTAGCCAAGGTAAGGGATATATGCTATACTTGTAAACTCAAAAAATTTTATCAGTAAAGTATAGTATTTGTTTATTAAGATACAGGGTATAAACTATACAGTTTTATAGATTTCAGAATATGAGTTTTATTATTTGTGTGGCATGAGTAGGTATTTGCTCAGTACAGTATTTATGTAGTTTTCAGAATATCATGATTTACAGTATTTTTACACAGAAATATGTTTTATCAGATATTATACAAACAGATATATTTTACAGACAGATACTATTCAGACAGATATATTTTACAGACAGATATTATTCATACAGATATATTTTACAAATAGATATTCTACAAATAGATATTTTACAGTATTTACAAAATTCCATGATTTTCCAAAACCATAACACTCAAATATTACAGATTATTCAGTTAGATATTACAGTTATTTCAGTCAGATATTATAGTATTTCAGATCAGATTTATAGTGTTATGGTTATTTTGAAATCATGATGAAACAACAAGATAATTATATATACATATATATTAGTATTATACAGTAGTAGATCCTTGATGAATTATTTCATTCAGATTAATTATTTTAGACAGATTTAGTCAGCAGAGCACAGTATCGCTGCTAATTCATATTAGAGTGCAACCACATATCTCAGATAGTGTGTGGATTACATCTATTGTGCCTATGGAGGGATTGTAGTAAAGGTCGTACTGAGGATTGGTAAAGTATTCAGGTGACTTATCCTGGTAGGCCAACCAGAGTTAAGTCCAACCTACGGGCCGCACAACCCTGTCATAAGGGGTTAAATCATGACATTCAGATTTCTAGGGATATTTCTCAATTATTTAATTATATATACAAATTTATAGAATATCAATAGATATATTATAATACTAACAGTATGGTTAAATACAAAACTGAGATAATACAGTTGTATTTTAAGCCACATAGGTCTAAGTTACACAATATCTTTATGATATCTCAATTCATTTATTTATCAGTAAATTATTTATGTAAACTCAGTTGTCACACACTAGTAATAGCATATTTCTTCTTACTAAGTGTTATCTCATCCCAATAAATTAACATTTTTCAAGTGAACCAACTAGATAAGCAGATCAAGCTCGCAGGTAAAGAGGTTGTTTACACTACCCTGTTTGTAGAGTAAGTGTTATCAGGGGGGATTGTATTTTTTAATAGTATTCAAGAATTTTGGGTAGAAGATACTGCGATGTTGTATAATTATGTATGTATATCTTGGGATAATTCTGGATTCTAGTATTGTGTATATATATGTGTATGACTTTATGTTTTTCGCTACATAGGTAGGTTACTATGTAAATAGGAATTTCCATAGTGCCCACCTGGGGCCTGAGATGTTATAACAGATATTATTAGGAGTATCAAAGTGTATTATTTTGTAGTATATTTATGAAAAAAAAATTGTATGAAATTTCAGGTCATTACAATGATAATAGGCACAAAATGGGTGTTTAGGAATAAAAAAGATGAAGATGGTAACATTGTGAGAAACAAAGCAAGATTGGTTGCTCAAGGGTATAATCAACAAAAAGGAATTGATTACGATGAAACTTATGCCCCTGTAGCAAGACTTGAGGCTATTAGGATGTTACTTGCTTTTTCATGCTTCAAAAACTTCAAATTATTTCAAATGGATGTAAAGAGTTTCTTTCTAAATGGATACATAGAAGAAGAAGTCTATGTCAAGCAACCCCTAGGTTTTCAAACTCATACTCACCCTGAACATGTATTTAAACTCTCAAAAGCCCTATATGGACTTAAGCAAGCACCTTAAGCTTGGTATGAACACTTCAGTAAGTTTCTCTTGGAAGATGGTTGCACAAGAGGACAATTTGATACTACCTTGTTCTTAAAACATAAAGGAAATGATATGCTTGTCATATAGATTTATGTAGATGATATCATTTTTGGTGCTACAAACAAAAACATGTGTAAAGAATTTGCCCGAACTATGCAGGAAACATTTGAAATGAGTATGATGGCGAATTAACCTTCTTCCTTGGCTTGGAAATAAAAAAAAAAAAAATGAAGAATGAAATATTCATTAATCAAGCCAAGTATGTCACGGACATGCTCAAGAGATTGGACTTGAAATAGGAAAAACCAAAGCAATCCCTATAAGCATAAAAACAAAGCTTGACAATGATGAAAAAGCAAAGAATGTTGACCAAAAATTATATAGAGGAATCATTGGTAGTTTATTATACCTCACTTCTAGCAGGCCAGACATTATGTTCAGTGTCTACTTGTGTGCTACATTCCAATCATGTCCCAAAGAGTCATATCTAAATGCCATTAAGAAATATTTAGGTACCTGGTAGGAACTTATGACTTAGGAATCTTTCACCTACTTTTCAGATGCTGACTATGGGGGGTGTAAAACTGATAAAAAGAAAAATCATAATTGGTATGTGTCACTTTCTAGTACACTCACTTGTTTCATGATTTTGCAAAAATCAAACCTTAGTCGCTTTTTCAACCAGCGAGGCTGAATATATAATAGCCGGTAGTTGTTGAGCTCAAGCGTTGTATATGAAGCAGCAACTTGAGGATTTCAAAATTTTGATAAAGGGTACACCAATCCATTGTAATAATACTAGTACCATCAACATCTCGAAAAATCCGTGCCTACACTTTAGGACTAATCACATTGAAATTCAGCACCATTTTATTTGAGACCACGTACAAAAGGGGGACATTGAATTAGTATACATAAATACCAAAAATCAACTAGCCAATATTTTTGACAAAACCCCTAAATGAAGAAAGATTTAGTAAAATTGGATATGAGTTGGATATGTGCACTTCAAAGTACCTATGATTAAACCACCTAAATCATTTTGTTATTAAGTGACTCAAAATTGAATTCCAAGGCAACAATTTTAAATGCACTCATCGACGAGCTAGAGGCTCTCGTCGATGAGAATTAAAGAGTCACTCATCGACTATCGTATATCACACATCGACAATTGGTAAAGAGCCACTCATCGACTAGCGTACGTCACTCGTCGACAAGTCCTGATGGGGCAATTAAAATTCTAGTGCACCAAAATTGAAATTTTTCAAACCCTAACCCTAACCCTCTCACTATTCTTCCTCCCTTCACTCCTCTAAGCTCAAAAACTCCACATTCCATCATCTCCTAAGCTCTAATTTCCCAATCCCTTGAATCCCTAAGCCCTAGACAACCTCATGGCACCCTAATTGAAGAGAAAAGCCCTCATCTTTTCCCAACAACCAGAGATCAGCGAGGATTTTTCTCAAAACTCCTCCTTCGAGCATGCACGCAAAGGTGCCGAAGATACAAGTGGGCGATTTGTGTCTTTCAATGCTGCATTCCGCTACAACAATGATATCTTGAAGCGAAATATCGTTCACGGTAAGATCGTTCCTTCAAAATTTCTTGAGGATAATTTCCCTACTTTGTTAGAAAAAATCAAAGTCGTAGGGTGGGAAGCTTTGTTCAATTTGCATAAGCCCATTTATGATGAATTGGTTCGAGAGTTTTATGCAAATTTGGTTCCGTCTTCCAAAGGTTGTGTAGTTTATTCCACAATTAAAGGGACAACCATTAATATAACTGATAAAGTATTTTTCGGGGTCTTATGTTGTGATTTTTATCTTGTTCAAAGCCTTTCCAAGGCCATGTGGCCCACGGGATACAATTGATTTCACCCACACGAGGCATTGAAATTCATAGCTGGCGATCCTAACATTCTTGAAATAGCCAAACCAAAATCTAAGGACTTGATCATTGATTTTAGAGTATTACATCACATGATCACGTACAATTCCTCGCTACAAAAAGGTGGACGAGACTGGGTAACACTCGGAGACTTATTTGCTATGTTCTATCTATAGAATGGTAAGGGAATTTATTTACCGATTGTTATTGTTCAGCCCATGGAAGAAAATTTGAACAGGCAAAGGGGGTGCTTGCCATATAGCCAATTGCTCACTATATTCTTTGACCACTTTGGTAATATCTAAGCGAATATGCCTAGTATTGTACCTTATCTAGAGGATATTTACACTGAGGCTACTCTTCATAGGATGCATTTTGTGAAGGATGAGCAGGACAAGATTTGGAGGAAATCTGCCAAGCTGGCTGACGAACCAGTAGATGAAATGAAAGCCGCTATGGAAGAGGATGCAGCAGCTGAAGGATCGGCACTGGTTGATCTAGTATTGGAGCGCCTGGATAGGATGGCATTGGACATGGCTACCATGGATTAAATAAATCGTGTCCGTTTTGACTCTATCAACACTAATCTCGATGCTATCCTTGACCATTTGCATCACCCGCAATAGGAACCCCTTATTTTATTGATAATGGCAAAGGGGGAGAATAAATTATGTGTTTGGGAAGAAAAGCAAGTTAATCTGGTTGTTTTCTTTTGAACAATTGCTTCTTTTTTAGATGTTATTGAAGTTTGCATCATTTTGTTGGCTGGATGCAAATCATTTCTTTTTGTTATATCTATTGGCTTATAAATCAATTGTACTAATTGTTGAGCATGGTACATAAACATCTTCTTGTGGGGAACCCCTCTATGCTTAACTAATATCTTACGCTTGTGGGTTATTACTTAATTTAACCGCTTGTCTAGTTGAACATACTAAACTGATTGAGATTGGACATATTGATCTACTTATAGTTGGGAATATTACTAAAATGTTGTGTATACTGAACTGCTTAAATAAATTAGGTTTGTATGCATGCTTTTTATGGAAAAATGTTCTATTTACAGATGGCATGCTCTCAAAATTTTGTTTGATTTTTCCAAAATAAAATATGATATGATGGTCATATTGTGCATACATTAGAGAGGAGAAATTGTTACTTTATTTTCAAACATGTATGCATATTTTGAGCGGGAGCATTTTTTTAAGAAAAAAAAAAATCTTTCAAAAGAACACCAATAGTTTGCCATCATCAAAAAAGGGGAGAATGTTAGCCCTAGTGGCTAAGGTTCTTCATTCTAGCTTGTTTTGATGACAAAAACCCATCAGTGGTTCTTAGGCTAGCTAATATTTTTCCTCAAGTTTAGATAATCAGGATAACCAAAGCAAGCATAAGGGTTAGATGTTTATCAAAGAAGCAATGAGCAAAGGTGATAACCAACGTACATACATGGAATACCTAAAGCACAACCAACTGGAGCATGTATTAAAACTTGTATTCTTTGCATATTTGTTGGGCTTTGTGTGAGGTAAGAATTATGTTGTAACTCTTGTGCGTATGATGTGTATGAGAATAATTTGCAAAAGCCAAAAAATTGCATATGCATTTAGTTCATATTAGGTTAAAACATTAAAACCGAGTTTACGCATGCATACCGAGTCACCTAATTGCATAAGATGTCAAAACAAGTTTTCAAACATGGTTTATCAATCAAGACATCCTATACTTGGTCAAAATTACTTTTGGAAAAGGTTGGATTTTATTAGAACAATCAAACTTTATTTGAACTTGTCCTAGTACATTTAGAGGCCTTTTTTAAGAAGTAAAACAAAGTGACTCGTGGACAAGAACAGGGGACTTGTTGACTAGTATATGCAGGGGACTCATCAACTAGTGCAGGGCACTAGTCGACTAGGAGATCCTGAGACCACTTGAGATTGAATAGGTGATTCGTCGACGAGAATAGGGGACTCGTAAACTAATGTATAAAGGTGACTTGTCGACTAGAACAGGGGACTCGTCGACGAAGAGATACCGAGACCTATCTGAGACCTGCAGAGAAGACTTGTCGATGATAGCAAGGCACTTGTCAATTGGCGCATGTGTGTGACTCGTCGACTACTCCATGGACTCATCGACGAGTGACCTCGAGCAAACTATAATAAATGCATGATAATGGCTAGTTTTTGCCTTGTCTCTTCTCCATTAATGTCCAACAGCTAGCCAGCGACATGCTCGTCCTCTTGGCAAAATATAGCTCATTAGCATTCATTAGAGGATTGATTAAGCATTTTGGTTGTTGAGATAATTAGTGGAGCATTCATTTTAGTTCTTCATATTGCTCAAGCTCTCTTGGAATCTATTTTGGTTTACATATCATTTGCTGAAAGAGAATAGTGTAAGGTTTTATTTGTATCATTAGCTTAAGAAGGAGCATCATCTTGTAATCTTTACATTTGTTGTTGTGTGTGAATCATGAAGGTTCTTGGTGAGCTTTCATTAAGGGGATTCTCAGTGAACGCCTGGGTTGAGGCTCTTGGTGAGTAAGGGTTTTTTACCTAAGTTGTAAGGTTTCTCCATCTTGAAGGGGATTTCTTAGTGGATTTGGGAATCCTTGAGTTGGACTCAAGGCGTGTACATAGGCTTGGTGCCAAACCACGTTAACATCACTATGTTAAGCTCCTCTTTCCTTATCTCTCTTACTTTACCTGCTTGTGTTTATTTTCTTTGAAATATATTGTGCATATTATTCTTGCATCTTGCCATGGAATTTTTGTGTTTGTAGAAAAATTCGTTATCCATGAAGAACGTCCATTCACCCCCCCCCCCCCTTCTAGATGCACACCCTGGCCGACAGTCTTGAGTTGGATCTTGCTTCAATACTTCACTTTGAGTCTTCAAGCACCTAATATTCTTGAAATAACATATCCAAGCACAATATAAAATGAACATAATAATAAAGTCTTCCATCAAGAAGTCTTCAAATAATCCCTCGTGTAACTATAAAACAAATTTAATGATAGTGGACATTAGGAGGTCATCCACGTGTCACCTTATCAACAAAGAAGTGGACATCGAGAGGTCATCCATGTGTCACCATGTTGGGAAAGGAAATAGGCAAGGCATGTTGATCCCCATCATCTCTCCCGGACCTAAAAGAATTCTTCTTTGAAGAATGAGAAGTGATGTACCGGGAATACAACTCCAGGTTGAGATGAAGGAGGTCTTCTTTAAGTATCTAGCTCCTCTTAGAAAGTGGCTTGCCTCTCCACTTGACCAAGAACTTTTGGTATAATCCTACTCGTGTCAATGTAGTCTTGTCATCCAAGATGTCTTCAATCTCATCAAGTTTCTTTAGTATGGATAAAGGTGGAGTAAAAGGCAATATTGGGGTTTAATTCTCCTTAGGGTTAGGGAAAGGAGTAGTATCCTCTGCAAGGTTAGAATTTGAAGGCTCCACAAAAAATGATGCTTCAAGAAAAGGGGTAAGATCCTCAACATTAAACACATTGCTTATACCAAAATCAATAGGAATATCAAGCATGTAAGAATTAGAACTAATTTTCTTTAAAAATTTGAAAGGACCCATCCTTTTAGCATGCAACTTTCTTACCTTTCCTATAGGAATCCGCTCGAGACGAATACGGGCAATAACCATATCAACCTCTGAAAATTCTTGAAATCTGTGATGTATATCAGCACTAGATTTGTGATAGCCCATGGATGAAAGGCTTAAAAGACTAGATGTTACTACCCATATCAACAAGGTGCACCTTTCTTTTCGGGAGCCTTCCTATAAGAACTCCATGGTTAAGCGTGCTTGGCTTGGAGCAATCTTGGGGTAGGTGACCCTGGGAAGTTTTCTCAGGAAGTGTGTGAGTGAGGACAAAAACACATTGAAAAAGGACAGGTGTTGGTGTGTGGGGCCGGTCATTAGTCCGATAAGGCCCACCCTCCCTATTGTTTGGTCCAGGTGGAGGAGGAGAGATGCAGTGCTCCCTGACAGAGCCAGGTTGGGGCATTACAAGATTTATAATGCTCTCATTGTTTAAGTTAATTTTCATTCTTATTTTAAAGTGTAGATCATGTATATGCTTTGCAAAAGAATTAGCTTGCTCACTCACTCTTGCCTATGAAGGTAATGGGATAAGATCTATGGACTTCCTAGGTTGGTAACCAATGACAACCTGAAAAGTACTCAATCTAGTGGTTCTATTCACTAAACTATTAAATGAAAATTCAGTCATGGGAAGACACAAATCCCACAAACCTATGTTTTCACTTTCTAGGCATGTCAATAGGTCACCTAAGCCGTTATTAACTACCTCAGTTTGCCCATTGGTTTGAGGATGGTGAGCACTAGAAAACTATAATTTGGTACCTAAAATGGCCCACAAGGTTTTCCAAAAATAACTCACAAATTTGACATCCTGGTTAGAAACAATAGTCTTGCGAAACCTATATATGATGGTAATCTTGTTGATTGTTCTACTATTGATGCACGTCCTCCAAGTGTCATCTTTCTCGGGAGTATGGAGAGTAGGGCAGCCACATAGACTTATGCTCTCTTGAATAAAGTCATGTTCCCTCAGCTCATTCACTTTTTTCATCAACTACTCATGTTCTTCCGGGTTCCCTTTGTGATGTGGTAAATTAGGTAGAGCTGAACTAGGAACAAGGTCAGTGACATGTTGAATCTCTTTCATGGGAGGTAACTCACAAGGTGGCTCAAAGATGAAATTCTCAAACTCGGACAGTATGGGTGACACCTCAGGTGGTGTCTTATGTTCAAGCCTATGGGTCATACGCTATTTTGATTATGACAAATACTCAGGTATATAATGTCTACCAAGTTGATGTGCAGGTTTATCTTAGCAATATCATATGATGGCACTCGGAGACCCAGAGGAAAATGAAGACCCTAGTTGAATATTCATTGTTGTAATTTATATTAATTTAAATTCGGGTCTGTAATATTTAAGTAGGAATGGTCTGTAATAATTGGTGCATATCATGCATGTAGAACTACAAAGCTCAAAGACCATAGAACGACTCTAGGTCCTTACACATCACTTGAAAATCAAATGACCTTAGAAAGATCTTAGGGATCACCCTTCAGTTGACCCAAGGCTAACCGACACCGAATTTTTTCAATTTTCTAAAGAAGACCTAGACTGACCTTAGGACTCCCTATAATTTATAAAAATATGCCTTATAATCTTAAACATTAATCGTTATATGAATAGGGTTAATATACATGAGGAATAGGATCGAAATGCACTTAAAATGCATGTTCGATTGACCATACTTCACAAGTACATATCTGTTAGTCGACTGAACCAGTGACCGAGTCAACTATTTGACCACTGCCCGGTCGACCGAGACATGCCAATTCATTCTCACTCGGTCGACCGAACTCCCTCCGAGTCAACCATTTGACCATATGGTCAACCGAGCCAAAATCATAAGCCAACAATCTGGTCAACCGTACCCACACGTGGGAGAATCCAACGCTCCGGTCGACCAAACTACCTAGTTCAAAACCTCACGGTCGATCGAACTGTGCAAAAAAGAAAAATCGCCTTTGGGACACTATGTCCGGTCAACCGAACTTTTAGTTCAAATCTTATCCGGTCAACCGAACTTGCACAACTCGGTCAACCGAACCTTGCCTTAGGTTGACCGGTGCTCTCGGGTTACCCTATTATTTTTAATGTGGTTAAAATATTTAAATAGGGTTAATTTGGTTAAAATGTTTTAAAATAATTATAATAATACCCTATATGTCCCCAACGGCTATAATTCTTCCCATTTCTATATATAGCCTTTCATTTGCAAAATTAGTGGGTGATTAGGGTTTTAGATTAGCAAAAAATTCTCTGAAAATTTTATTAGCCAAAATCTTCCCTACTTTCATATTCTTCACACTCAAAGTCATATACTCTTCCATTGATCATTATATTGCAAAACCCTTTTGAGAGAGAGTATTTTGAGTTGTTCCATATAGTTCCTACGTGTTTATACTCTCATATAAGTGCATTGATTTTTTATTTTAGTGAGAGTAAGCCTAGAGGTGTTCCCAGTAATTTAATCATAAACTCATTTGAGAAACCTTCTTAAGCTTGTGAGTCTTTGCATTCTCATTGCAAGACTCAAAAGCTTGTCTTGTGTTGTGAAGAAAAATATTTTTGACAAAGCTTGTTTTTCAAAAATATATCTTGTGCTTGAGCTTTTGAAAATCTTGTTTGCGATATTTGATTTTCATATTGAAGGTTAGGTAAGGATTTCTCCAACGATTTAATTTGATAAATCTTATGTGCGAAAAAATCCTATAGCTAAGTGGGTCTTTGCATTGTTATTGCAAGACTTATTTGGGCTTGTATTTTGTGTGTGCAAAAATCTTTTTACTAGATTATTTTTAAATATCTCAGTTTGCTTGAATATTGAGAAAATATTGTTTTGAGATATTTAGAATACTCTTGATAGAAATCTTTAAAACCCTAGACTTATGATTGAGATATATTGATATAAAGTTTCAAAGATAGTTCTAGTATACACTCTTGTGCTTATTTGAGAACACACATTATAGTGAGTGTAGATTGCACACATTCACATCGCTAAGCTTATAGTTCCTATCGTGTTGATTTGCATTGTTTAGTGACTGTGGATAGTGGTACAAATCTGCTTGTTGGAGAAGCACTAAAATTGTACACGAAATTTATATTGTAAATTTGTTGTATTTCAAGCACGGGCCTGAAGTGGGAGACTAGCCCTGGTAAAAAGTCCCAGACTGGCTTATACCCGGTTAGGAAAGCTAGGTGCACCATCCTGGTAAGGTGTGTTGGTTGAGATCAACCCCTTGAATTGAACTGGTTGTAACCAGTGTCGCTCCACATGTTAAGTGAGCATTAGTGGAATCCTCTTGCTTGCGAGCTAGAGGCGGGGATGTAGGCACAGTTGGCCGAACCCCGATAATATATCATGTGTGCATTTTATTTTTCTACAATTTATTTATCGCACGTGTATGTTATATTGTGAATGTTGCGCATGATTTAATTTTTGAACGTTATATTTATCTGCACATTTGGAATTGTATAGACAGACCCTAGGTTACGAATATACTGCTGTTAGATTAGCTAAACCTAGGAATAAATTTTAAAATTTCAATTCACCCCCCCCCCCCCCTCCTCTTGGGAATACACGAAAGCTAACACTATATATGATGATAATCTTGTTGATTGCTCTACTATCGATGCACATCCTCCAAGTTTCATCTTTCTTGGGAGTAAGGAGAGTAGGGTATCCACATAGACTTATGATCTCTTGAATAAAGTCATGTTCCCTCAGCTCATTCACTTGTTTCATCAACTCCTCATGTTCTCTTGGGTTCCTTCTATGATGTGGTAAATTAGGTAGAGATGAACTAGGAACAAGGTCGGTGACATGTTGAACCTCTCTCATGGGAGGTAACTCACAAGGTGGCTTAGAGATGAAATTCTCAAACTCGGACAGTATGGGTGACACCTCAGGCGGTGTCTTATGTTCAGGAATGGAGGAGTCATTCTCTTTAGTCACCATGACATAGACAATTTGTGTCTCTTCACTCTCTTGTTCAAATTTTTTTTTTTTTTTCTTAAAATATGCAATGAATTTCCAACCTTTTTGTTAGCTTTGGTGCAATCCCAAGAGGGGGATGAATTGGAGATTTAAAAATTTCTTCCTAGGTTAAACTAATCTAGCAACAGTATGACACAACCTAAGAGCAGTCTAAGTATATATGAAATTGTAGATACAATCTATTAAATAATTTTCAGTACATGCACCACAATTTCAGTATTTCTTAACCAAATAAAATGTCATGTCAACCAAATATGCAGTATATTCAGCAGGAAAATTAAATCAAGCACGAAATAGAATTGTAAGAAATGTAAAAGTGACATCGAATTTGATATTAGAGTTCGACCAATCCTGCCTATGTCCCCGCCAAGGCACACCCACACAAGGATTACACTATAAGCTCATTTAACAGGTGGAGTGGCACCTAAACAATTAGGTTAATTAGCACAAGGCTGACCTCAACCTTTACATACAATCCTTATCGGACTAAATTACCGCCCCTCAGGTCACGCCTGAAATACAATAGTATTTTCACAATACAAATAGGGTACAGTGATTATGCTTTTTAATCAAGCAGATATGTACCAAATGAAATCAATCAACCCCACATCAACAGTATAGGAAATTGTAAGCTCTGCGATGTGATTTTTATGCAAGTGACACTCAACAAGATATAATCACAAATATGCTCAAAAATGTTCTAACAAGTTATTTCTTTGAAACTAGATTTATCAAATCTCAATGCTAGATTAGGGTTTCAAAGATGCTGCAAACAATATTCAAATCAACTCAAAAATATTTTCCTCAAATAAAATAAGCATAAGAGTTGTTTGAAAAATGTAGCTTGTAAAATATTTTGCACACCAAAAATATAGCTATAGGAATCTTGCAATAACAATGCAAAAATCCACAAGCTAACGAGTTTTTCCCAACACTAGATTTATCAAATAAAATCTGTGGGATAACTCTTTTCTTAACTCTCAAAAATCAACAAACAATCAAGCACAATGTTGAGAGTATTAAGCAATCAATAATATAGCTATAGCACACTAAGAACTCTCACAAAGTTAGGATGATTCAAAGGAATGGATGTGTGAGAGAATTTTGAGTAGTATAGGCTAAAATGAGCTTTTGAGTTTGAGATGATTTTTGCACTAATGATTTTCTTAATCTCTTGCTAATCAACACAAATAAGGCCCTATATATAAAAGTTGCCCAAATTATGACCGTTAAGGACTCATTGCGCATTATTAGAATTGTTTAAAAGGCATTTAGAAAAATTAAACACGTTAAAACAATTTTAACATCGGTAAAAAAATAAGCAACCCGAGAGTTTTTGAATAGCTGAATCTTAGTTCGGTCATCCGAATAGACTTAATTAAAAAAGCAAGTTTTGAACGTTCAAGTGCCCGAGTTTCGGTTCGGTCTACTAAATTGAGGCAATTCCAATCTGTCTGTGTTTTGGTTGCCCGATCTATGATTCGGTTAACCGAACTCATGTGTTCGGTCGCCCGAGGCCCAATTTAAACGTAAACGTTCGGTTGGCAGAGTTGGTGGAAAAAGCCAGTTCAGGGTTTCAGTCGCCCGTAGACGGTACGTTCATATTTGGTTTGGTCACCTGAAACCAAGTCAACCAGCTAACTTCTAAGCCGTTCGGGCACCCGAAGTGTTTTGAACACAATGAGTTCGGTCACCCAACCTCTCACAAATTTTCCTATTAAGTTCATTTTCACTTCAATTAATTCCCCTGATATGTTAAGTGATTTTGGGGACATCTAATGTGCTTGTGCATGGATTTGAAAGCCTTCTAAGGTCTTTGAGGACACCGAAAAAATCCGGTGTCGGTTGACCAAAGGGTGCCCTAATGACATTCGGTTCCCTATGATCAGTCTACGGTCTTTTTGAGCTTACAATTACCTACATGCATGACATGCAAAGATTATTACAAACCAATATAAATTATTACAGACTCTAACATAATAAATGCATTTACAAATGAAGCATAAGCAGCTCTTCTTCTTTTGCCCTTCATTTTCTCATTGAATATGTCAGCAGTATGATCTTTAAGACTTTCAGGCTTCCATCAATCCTTTTTCATGTGTGGAATTAATGACCTATTCAAGTACTAGGCACACACATTAGTAATATGCGGTTTGTTATAATCAAAAATTCAACACTTTTCTTTTCCTTTCAAGTCCTTTTTTTTTCTTGTCTTGCTTTGCCTTTTTAGGCTCAAATGGGCTCAAGACAATCTTTTTCCCATTACACCTAAAGGTATAGGTGTTGGCACGACCATTGTCTAAAACATCAAGGTCATAAAGTCAAAGTCATCCTAAAAGAATATGGACAGTGTAACGACCTACTTATTTTATCCATTTTTTTCCATAATAATAATATCCGATATAATAATTCTAGCAATTCATAATTAACCTGATAAAACATGACCCACCTATACCCATGAGTACCAAGGGTATTCCTGAAATACAATACTGATACCTAAACAGCGGGAAACGTAATGTCATATACATATCAAATTATCTATCCAACATAATACCATAGTTTACTACAACCGTCATAAAATACACACATCCCAAAATATCCAAAAAGTTTCCTAGGGTCGCCACCCAAAAATCCGTCTAAACCTAGCAAAATGACTTACCCTTCAGGTAGGGTAGGATAATCGAACTCTAGCACTGTAAAACTTTATCCGCTCTCCTATCTGAGGCTCCTGAAATGTTTATATAACTGGGGTGACATGCCTCTCAGTAAGGGAAATAAACTAATACCAATGTGTGGCAACATAAGTATTTTCGTGTTATACATATAACCGTACAAAAATCATACTTGGTAAAACCATCTGTATCATATCTGGAAAAACATATTTAATCATAACATGGTATAACATACTGAATTTCTATATGTATAAATCATCTTATATAACTGTATATAGAAAACACCCTAAGTGGATAGCTGGCTGGTGTCATGTCTTACCCCCACATAACTGGGTTGTGCAGCCCGAAGGAGGGACCTAGTAATGGCTGGCCGACCAAGCTAGATTAATATAAGTTTGTAAGTACGATGGGTCTGCCCCTCCTAGTCCGAATACCAGAGGGATGCCTACACTACAATAAGCCACATCAACTGCCGATCTCCCACTGCCCCTTATAGCAAGCCGTAGCACTAACATAAACATGATCGTGATCATATAGTTACGGTACCATGCTTTGTGAAAGCCTAAACCAAGCCAACCAAGTTCTGATAACATATAACATATTTCCAAATAATGATACATGGCTATTTCATAATAATATCTATCATTTTAATATCTTCATACAAATTTGCATAACATTTCATATAAAATTTACGACCCTTACGCCGGCATTTTGTATTTTGTAAATCACAACCCTTACACTGGCATATCATATAAAATTCTCGACCCTTACTTCAACATATCATATAAATTCCTTAGTTTGAAAAATCTCTGTATCAATTTATCATTTTCCTAAAAGCAGTAATATCATACTTATTTTGTAAACATAATATTTCCTTATCATAATTTTCATGGTAAATATTACTCATGCCATACAAAAGAGATAATAATCTTATTTCTTGTATTATACATAAAATTCATATTTCTGATCAACAGCATTATTTCCAACATAATTCTACAATATACATATTTAACTGAAATTAAATGTTGTAAAATAAAAAATACATTTTCATGAAATCCTAACTTAGTTTATCCCCTTAATTGACTTTTGTAAATCCCTTAAAATGACCAATCCTACACCCGCAGGGTTCCCCATTCAACACCCTGAAAACAACATCTCCCTGAACAAAACTTCATTATTCCTTTGAGTACTACATTTTCTACAACTGTAGGAAAGCCAAATACTAAATAAAAAACCTTACCTTGAATTTGGGATGGATTCCAAGTTAACCCCACTAACGATCCACTCTAACGGACTTGAAAAGAAACTTCCCAAAAGTGTCGTGGCGGCCTCAGATCATCAATCCAGCGAAAAATGGATCCAGAATCTTAGAGAGAAGGGAGATGGGACGAACAGGAGAGAGAGAGAGAGAGAGAGAGAGAGAGAGAGAGAGAGGGAGAGAGAGAGAGAGAGAGAGAGAGAGAGAGAGAGAGAGAGAGAGAGAGATTCTTTGCGTAATTTTTGTAGAAAAATCAAGTTTAGGCTATTTATACACCTACACTCGTTGACGAAGCCATGAAGGAAGTTCGTCGACGAGTGCTTATTCTTCATCAACGAAATTCAGAACTGAAAATAGCCTCTTGATAACTTCTCGTCAACAAGACACGTGTCCATATCGACGATCCCCTCAAATGTGTTTGTCGACGAACGTGTTGTGTTCGTCGACGAGACCCTATTTTAATTCCAAATTCAATTTATTTTCCTCTCCTCCTCCTATATTTAATTAATATAATTCACTGGGTCTCTACATTCTCCCCTCCTTATAAAAATTTCATCCTCGAAATTTACTATCCATATGATTCACCATCCCCTAAAAAAAGAAACGGTCTACTTAATTTATTGCTTGCCCTCACTCATGGCGGAGGAATACCGTGGTTACATTCAGAGTTATAGGAGATTACATATGCAAAAATAAAATTCTCCCAAAACCAAAATACTACTTACTAACTAAACTAATACATATACTAGCTAACCTGCAAAAGAAACATTACATAACTACTTACACTGTACCTAATTATAACTGAACTCCACTGAACAATTGCAAATATTTCTGCCTTATCTATTCCTTGAGCTCTTAAGAAGCTTCTTTTATTACGTGATTTCTCCACAAGACTTTTACTAGAGAAATCTTCTTATTACGTAATTCTTGTTCTTTCTTGTCCAGAATCTGTACTTGTACCTTCTTATAAACTAGTGATTCACTGAGCTCTAATTCACCATAACTGATTACATGAGAAGGGTCTGCGACGTATTTCCTCCACATGGAGACATGGAATACGTCGTGTATCCTAAATAATACAGGTGGTAAAGCTAACCTGTAGGCAATCGGCCCCACTTTCTCTAGAATCTCGAACGAGCCAATGAACCTAGGGTTAAGTTTACCTTTCTTCCCAAATCTCATAACCCCTTTTAACATAGCTATTTCAAAAACACACGAGCACTGATATCAAACTCCAATTTCCTACGGCGGGTATCGGCGTAACTCTTCTGTCGGCTTTGAGCTGCACTGATTTTGTCTCTAATGAGCCAAACTTTATCATATGCCTGTTGCACTAGCTCTGACCCTAAACCTCACCGCTCACCCATCTCATCCCAATATAAAGGAGAATGACATCTCCTACCATAGAGAGCCTCAAACGGTACCATGCCAATGCTGGCCTGATAACTATATTTGTACGCAAACTCCATCGGCGGCATAAATTGGGTCCAACTACCCCCAAAGTCCAGCACGCATCCTTGAAGCATATCTTCTAATATCTGAATCATCCTCTCAGTCTGCCCGTCTGACTAAGGATGGAATATCGTGCTTAAAGATAATTGAGACCCTAGAGCTTCCTGCAAACTCCTCAATAATCGTGATGTGAAACGCGGGTCCCGATCTAACACTATAGACATAGGCACACCATGAGAACAGACTATCTCCTGAATATAAATCTCTGTCAGTTTGTTAATGGAGTAGTTGATCTTGATGGGAAGGAAATGAGCAATCTTAGTCAAACGATCTACAATCACCCAGATGGCTTTCTAGTCATGCAATGCGGACAGCAGCCCTGAAACAAAATCCATATATATGTGATCCCATTTCCACTCTGGGATAAAAAGTAGCTATAATTGGCCTGCCGGCCTCTGGTGCTCAGCTTTTACCTACTGGCACGTCAAACATTGTGCTATATATTCAAAAATCTCCTTCTTCATACCACTCCACCAATAAGACTCTCACAGATCCCTATACATTTTCGTGCTGCTGGGATGAACTGTGTACAAAGATCTGTGAGCCTCTTCTAAAATGGTCTTTATCATATCAGCATCAGTAGGAACACATAATCTAGAACAGAATCATAAGGCTCCGTCATCTGTAATACAAAATTCCTCTCTCTGTCAACTCTGTACTCTGACCATTACCTCTGCTAATTTCGGGTCCTCCTTCTTTGTAACTTTAATCCTTTCCTATAGAGTAGGTTGCACCACTAAACTGGTAATACATGCCTGTGGATCACTCTCGACCAACTCTATGTCAAGTCTCTCCAAATCCATCATGACTGAATACTGAATCTCCATAGCTGCCAGGGCTAGTCCACTAGACTTCCTATTCAGCGCATCAGCTACCACGTTTGCTTTTTCTAGGTGGTAACTGATAATATAATGATTACGCGTCAAAACTGCGTAATTGGGCATCTTAACTCGGGCTTTACGGTTTATATTGTTAATTAAATGTCCAAAATTGTCCAATATTTTAATAAAGTGCCAAAATCATCATTCTTGAACTTTGTTGCACTATTTATGAAGTTTTGGTAATTTTTTTGTTGCAGGAAAAATCTCATAAACCAAAATCGACACCTATTCGTATTTCATGTATAACTTTTCTATCTGAGCTCTGATCGAGACGATTCAAATTTCTAGAGAAAGAGGAAAGGATTATCTACAACTTTTGTGTTTTGAGTTTTGTAAGAAACGGGCTCCAGAAGAGTCAGATTTGCGATGAATAGAGAATGAAAAAAATCAAAAAAAATATAACAATTCAGGTCAACTCCAATTGGGTCAAGTTGCCGGGTCAGATTTAATTGGGTCGGATTTCACCTATCCGAGTCTAGGGCAACCCAACTCCCCCTTAAATCCCCTTCTCTTCCTCTCCCTATGCAGACAGTCCCGTGAGGGCTCTCCTCTCCTCTTCTTCTTCTTCTTCTTCTTCTTTTTCTTCTTCTTCTTCTTCTTCTTCTTCTTCTTCTTCTTCTTCTCTTCTCCTGTCCCTTCTCTTTTCCTTAGCTTTTCTCTGTCCTCGCTCTTGTTCATTCTCTCAGTTCTCTTCCCCTGTTCTCCCTCTCTCTCTCGGCTCTTCTTTTCCTTCTTCTACTCCCTCATCTCTCCTCTTCTCTTCCCCTGTTTCTCTGCCTTTTTCTCTCTTGTTCTCTCATCCTCATCCTCTCTTGATTTTTCACTCCTTTCAATCCTCTGAAATTCCGACCAGCTGCAACCACACACACCCGACAGCCATCCTTCGCAACCATCTGCCACCTCCAGCCTCACCAGCAACTCCTCCCAAGCTCTCCAGCCGAGACTCTTCTGCAGATCAACACCATCTCGGCCACTCCTTCACCTGCCAGCAGCAACCACCTCTGCCAGAAGCTACTGCCGGAGTCCTGCTGCCTGATGCTTTTCCTGTGACAGCCAACCATCATCCAGGAACCATCCCTACTCCCAGCAGTTGCCCGAGACTCCCGTGCACAACAGCAGTTTCTGAGGCTACCTTCACTCTGCAAAACAGCCGAGTCCCCCAGAGGATGCAATTGCTCAACACTGCAAATACCCGAAGACCCTCAAGCTCTGTTCTTTATTTGTTCTCTCTCTCTCTCTCTCTTCTCTCTTATTTTCTTTTCTTTCTTTTATTTTCAAAAATTACAACTGAATATTTCTTTTCTTTTTATTTAGTTATTTATTAGAGTTTTTGAAAAACTTGTTTGAATGAGTGTTAAATAATTTTAATTCGTTTTACTGAAGTTTAATTTTTATTTATTTATGTTTCTCTTAATTAATGTTACCATTAGATTTGAAGAATTTAATTTAGTTTCTTTTATTTATTTACCGTTCGGTTTAGTTAGGGTCGGTTTTGTTAAAGTTCGTGTTTTACCGTATTCCATTATCGGTTGAATGTTACTTTTTCATTGAAGTTTATGGTTGTGTTTAAATTGTGATTGAGGTTCAAGTTCGTGTTAAAGGTTCAATTTTTATTGTATGCATTTGTGTCCGATTGAGTTTCCATCATTGTGTTTTAATTCCATGCTCAAGTTGCCATTTTTAATTAATGCATGTTTCAGTGTTTCCTTAAGTAGACGTAGGGTTTCTATTCTTGTTTCTTTTATTTAGTGCATGTTAGTTTAGAGTTTTAAATTACGAGTTATTTAATTTGTTAAAAGTAGAATTAACCACCCTTGAAACCCCCGAATCTGAACTGAGTTTAGTACCTTTTTAATTTCGATTGGAAGAACATAAAATCTGAGATTAAATGCATTCCCTGAGGAGACGATCTAGCTTTTGGGCTTAATATTACACGACAGAACTCCTATACTTCGGATAGCTTCCGAGCTGCTCATTTTTTGAGTAAGTCATATAATCAAAATTTTTAATAAGCTCCAACCACCTTCTCTGCCTCATGTTTAGTTCCTTCTGAGTGAAAAAGTACTTTAAACTCTTATGGTCGAAGAAGATTTCACATCGTTCGTCATACAGGTAATGCCTCCAAATCTTCAATGCATGTACTACTGCAGCCAATTCAAGATCATGGGTAGGATAGTTCTTTTCATATTCTTTCAACCGCTTGGAAGCATATGCTACCACCCTACCATGCTGCATCAATACACAATCAAGTCCTTTCAAGGATGCATCACCGTAGATAACATAACCCTCACCCCCTAACGAGATGATCAACACTGGTGCCATGACAATCCTTTGCTTCAATTCCTAGAAGCTCTGCTCACAGCTATCGTCCCATTCAAACCTGACGTTTTTCCTAGTCAATCGCGTAAGAGGCCCTGATAACGCTAAGAATCTCTCAACAAAATGATGGTAATGCCCAACCAGCCCCAAGAACTATTGATCTCCTGGACATTCCTTGGTCTATTCCAATTCACTATTGCATCAATTTTACTAAGATCCATAGAAATTTCATCCCTTAAGATGACATACCCCAAAAACATAACCTTCTCAAACCAAAATTCACATTTTTTGAACTTGGCATACAACTTATTTTCTTTGAGCATCTGTAAAACCTACCTCAAATGTGTCTCATGCTCCTCATAGTTCCTTGAATAAACCAATAAATCATCAATAAAAACAACAACAAACTGGTCTAAATATTGGTGGAAAATTCTATTCATCAAATCCATGAATATTGCAAGAACATTCGTCAGACCAAACAGCATAATGAGGAATTCATAATGCCTATATCTGGTCTTGAAAGTTGTCTTCGAGACGTCTTTTGCTTTCACTTTCACCTAATGGTAGCCTGATCTGAGGTCAATCTTAGAATACACCTATGTGCCCTGGAGCTGGTCAAATAAATCATCTATACGGGGTAGAGGATACTTATTCTTGATTGTCACCTTATTATTTTCCCTATAATTTATGTACATCCTCATGGACCCATTTTTTTCTTCACAAATGACACTAGAGCGCCCCACAGAGATACACTGGGCCAAATAAATCCCTTATCAAACAAATCTTGTAACTGTTCCTTTAATTCTACCAACTCTACTGGCGCCATTCGGTAAGGTGCTTTAAAGATCGCCGCTGTACCTGGAAGCAGATCAATAGGAAAATCTACCTCACTATCAGGTGGCAAGCTTGGTAACTCATTTGGAGAAACATTTGTAAACTCCTTTACTACTGGCGTACTAGTGAGCTTCAATTCATTCCCTGACATTTCATTCACAAAGGCCATGAATCCCTGACAACCACTCAAAAGCAGTCTCCTCGCCTGAATAGCTAAAACTAACTAAGGTGGGGATTGCCCTCACGACCCTATAAACCTGAATTCTGATCTTCCCAGAGGTCCAAATATTACTTCTTTCAAACAACAGTCTATGCTGGCGTAATTGGTTGTTAACCAATCCATACCAAAAATTACATCGAACCCGTGCATATCCAATACTATCAAATCAACTGACAAGACTTTTCCCTGAATATCAACTGGACAGCCTCGGAGCACTCTGCTACACCTTACTACAGACCCTGTCAGTGTACTGACTAACAATTCGATGTCTAACAACTGTGTTCCCAACCCACATAATCTAATACACTCCATAGACACGAATGAATGTGTGGCTCCTGAATTAAACAATACAATAACTTTAAATGAAAACATGTTAATAATACCTATCACCATATCACCGGCTGTCTCAGCATCCCCGGGCGTCAAAGCATAAACTCTCGTTGGAACTACATTCCTCTGCTGGCCACCACGGGGCACCTGATAGCCTCCCCGGTGCAGCCTGGGAGCAAGAGCAGTATCTGGTGGTGTAGGGCAGTCTCACACTAGATGTCCCTATCTACCGCAATGATAGCAAACAGCTTTCCCCACTCGACACTCTCCCCAGTGTCGCTTCCCACAAGTCTGACAGACAGGAAAATTCTACACCGCCTGAACCTTATGACCTCCAGTCTCCTGCCTCTGTCCTACCACAGCTTCCTCTCCTCCACTATCCCTACCTAAATCCCTGCTAGAAGCCTGAAGGCGCAGATCTTTTCCTCTGTCCCTACTCCTCCACATCCATGCGCTCACTAACCCAAATATAATAAATGCATTTACAAATGAAGCATAAGCAGGTCTTCTTCTTTTGCCCTTCATTTTCTCATTGAATATGTCAGGAGTATGATCTTTAATACTTTCAGGCTTCCATCAATCCTTTCTCATATGTGTGCACTAAATTAATGACATGTTCAAGTACTAGGCACACACATTAGTAATATGCGATTTGTCATAATCAAAACTAGAGATCGAACTCAAAAGTCAACACTTTTCTCTTCCTCTCAAGTCCTTTTTTTTCTTGTCTTGCTTTGCCTTTTTAGGCTCAAATGGGCTCAAGACAATATTTTTCTCATTACACCTAAAGGTATAGGTGTTGGCACGACCATTGTGTGAAACATCAAGGTCATAAAGCCAAGGTCATCCTAAAAGAATATGGATAGTGTAACGACCTACTTATTTTATCAATTTTTTTCCATAATAAAAATATACGATATAATAATTCTAGAAATTCATAATCAACTTGATAAAACATGACCCACCTGGACCCATGAGTACCAGGGGTATTCCTGAAATATAATATCGATACCTAAACAGTGGGACATGTAATATCATATACATATCAAATTATCTATCCAACACAATACCAAAGTTTACTACAACCGTCATAAATACACACATCCCAAAATATCCAAAAAGTGTCCTAGGGTCGCCACCCAAAAATCCGTCTAACCCTAGCAAAATGACTTACCCTTCAGGTAGGGTAGGACAATCGAACTCTAGCGCTGCGAAACTTTATCCGCTCTCCTATCTGAGGCTCCTGAAGTGTTTATATAGCTGGGGTGAGACGCCTCTCAGTAAGGGAAATAAACTAATACTAATGTGTGATAACATGAGTATTTTCATGTTATACATATAACCGTACAAAAATCATACTTGGTAAAACTATCTGTATCATATCTGGAAAAACATATTTAATCATAACATGGTATAACATACTGAATTTCTATATGTATAAATCATCTCATATAATTGTACATAGAAAACACCCTGGGTGGATAGCTGGCTGGTGTCATGTCTTACCCCCACATAACTAGGTTGTGCGGCCCGAAGAAGGGACCTAGTAATGGCTAACCGACCACGCTAGATCAATATAAGTCTATAAGTATGATGGGTCTACCCCTCCTAGTCTAAACACTAGAGGGACGCCTGCGCTACAATAAACCACATCAACTGCCGATCTCCCACTGCCCCTTATGGCAAGCAATAGTACTAACATAAACATGATCGTGAACATATAGCTACGGTACCGTGCTTTGTGAAAGCCTAAACCAAGCCAACCAGATTCTAATAAAGTATAACATATTTTCAAATAATGATACATGGCTATTTCATAATAATATCTATCATGTTAATATCTTCATACAACTTTGCATAACATATCATATAAAATTTATGGCCCCTGCGCCGGCATTTTTTATTTTGTAAATCACGGCCCTTGTGCCGAAATTGCATATCATAAAACCTTCAGCCCTTACACCGGTATTTCATGTAAAACCTCGGCCCTTACGCCGGCATATTGTATAAAATTCTCATCCCTTACGCCGACATATCATATAAATTTCTTAGTTTGAAAAATCCCTGTATCAATTTATCATTTTCCTAAAAGCAGTAATATCATACTTATTTTGTAAACAGAATATTTCCTCATCATAAATTCCATGGTAAGTATTACTTATGCCACAAAAAAGAGACAATAATCTTATTTCTAGTATTATACATGAAATCCATATTTCTGATCAACAACATTATTTCCAACTTAATTCTACAATATATATATATATATATATATATATATATATATATATAACTGAAATTAAATGTTGTAAAATAATAAATACATTTTCATGAAATCCTGGCTTAGTTTATCCCCTTACCTGACTTCAAGAAAACCCCTAAAATGACTAGTCCTACACTTGTAGGGTTCTCCATTCAACACCTTGAAAACAACATCTCCTTGAACAAAACTTCAGTATTCCTTCGAGTACTACATTTTCTACAACAGTGGGAAAGCCAAATACTAAATAAAAAGTCTTACCCTGAATTTGGGATGGAGTCCAAGTTAACCCCACTAACGATCCACTCCAACAGACTTGAAGGGAAACTTCCCACGAGTGTCATGGCGGCCTCGGATCGTCGATCCGACGAAGAATGGACCCAGAATCGTAGAGAGAAGGGAGATGGGACGAATAGGAGAGAGAGAGAGAGAGAGAGAGAGAGAGAGAGAGAGATTCTTCGCATAATTTCTGCAGAAAAATCGAGTTTAGGCTATTTATACACCTGCACTCGTCGACGAGCTACGTCACTTCGTCGACGATGCCACAAAGGAAGTTCGATGACAAGTGCTTATTCTTCGTCGACGAAATTCAAAACTGAAAATAGCATTTCAGTAACTTCTCGTCGATGAGACACATGTCCCCCTCAACGATCCCATCAAGCGTGTTCATCGACGAACGTGTTGTGTTCGTCGACAAGGCCCTATTTGAATTCCAAATTCAATTTCTTTTCCTCTCCTCCTCCTATCATTTAATTAATATAATTCACTAGGTCTCTACAGACAGCATCTATGGGAAGGACATCACACCAAATCTCATCCTCAAAATCACTAATCTTAATGGGGACTAGGCTTCTATGGCTCACATGCATGGTAGTGGCATCAACCCAAGCTACCTTATATCGTTGTGGGTGTGGCTCAACTTTCAGTCCCAACTTTTCAGCTACAATTTTGACACAACATTCATGCAACTTCCACCATTTATGATCCTCTTGCAACTTTTATTCCCACACTTGATGTAAGTATAGAAAATAGAAGTGCGGCACCAATTCTCCTAATCATTGGGACTTATCATAATTTGTCTCATTGAACTCAACTTGGCACTCTCATTTAGCTCACTTGACAGCTCATCTATTGAGGTATCTCTCTCAACATCAATCTTATGATCTATATAAGGATTCCCAACTTAAGCAGACATCCTAAGGGTTGGGGAAGGACTCGGCCAACACTAGCGCAGTCCTTTGGAATGGTGTTTAGTCACACAAAGCAGGGTCAAAAGTAAACCTAACCTAACCAAGTTCCACGTATCCAAAATTCAGAATATAGGTAGGCTGTTTTAGGCAAAACCATCGACTATTTTCTTGAAACTACCGATGATTTTAGACTGAATCTGAATTCCTGCAGTTGCAAGGGAAAATATGACTTTTGAGGGTTTGCCTAATTCGAACTAGGCTCTAATACCAAGATGATGTGGGAAGGGATTGGTCGACCTATGTCCTATGGTTCAACCCTCACACAAGCACATACACTCAAAACACTTTGATTTAAGAATTTGATTAACCAACATAAACACTATAAATTATGTTATCTTTCACATGTTATTGTATTTTGAGAAAGTGTATGATTTTATTCAGCAAAATAAGTCTCAAGGGTTCCTTATCAAGGAATCAAGCTTTATGCATAAAGATGTAAATTTCAACACCAAGATTCAAGTTTTAAGTTAACACATGAATATTCATACAATTGATTTTAGCTAGCAAGTAACAATGTTGCAATCTATGGATTCAAATGGGTTATTCAAAGATGTGATTTTAATCTTCCAGCAATGGCTTAAAAAATATAGCAAGGATTCAAACACAAGTACTGACGTTACCAATAGATTGGTTTGGATGACTTGACATTGTTCAACATAAGTCTTCAAGCACACTGGAGGTCCTTTGAATCAAGCTTTGAATAACCAAGACGAACGTAGCAATAGGGTGCAGGGGAGGTGGCGGTGGGGGTGTAGGTTGTGGTGGCCATGTGGGTGTTAGATGGGAGGCCATGAGAGTGAGAGAAGGAGGAGAGGATGATGGTGTCATGGGATAGATTAGTGGTCTCTCACCACTTGATCTCTAGTGAGAACGACGTAGCCTCACACTAGAAAATCCAAGATTGGACAAAGCTTCGAAGCTTCAACAAAGGAGTTCTTTCAAAATTCAAACATATGCTGCCATTAGAGTTCTTACAATGCTAAATATAAAGAATTAGCATGGGTAGACAAGACTTTAACTAGCTAACAATTCCCACGCAAGCATGGGAGACAAAAGTAATAAATACTAATATTAACTTCTAACACATTAATTATTCACACAACTTACTAAGAACACATGCAAGTTAAGTTTTCTCGCAATATTACAAATTAAATATAAAACATATGCCAAAGGGAGGCCCAAATTCATGTGGGGCCCATGGAGCTATGCGGGGCCCACATTGGTCTTGAGTTGGATTTTGCTTCAATACTTTACTTTGAGTCTTCAAGCACCTAATACTCTTGAAATAACATATCCAAGCATAATATAAAATAAACATAATAATAAATTCTTCCATCAAAAATTCTTCAAATAATCCCTCATGTACCTACAAAATAGATTTAATGATAGTAGACATCTAAAGATCATCCCCATGTCACCATATCAACAAAGGAGTGGACATTGGGAGGTCATTCACGTGTCACCATGTCAGAAAAGGAAATGGGTAAGGCATTTTGATCCCCATCATCTCTCTCAAACCCAAAAGAATTCTTCTCCGAAGAATGACAAGTGATGTACCAGGAATACAACTCCGAGTTGAGACGAAGGAGGTCTTCTTTAAGTATCCAGCTTCTCTCAGAAAGTGGCTTGCCTCTCCACTTGACCAAGAACTTTTGGTATGATCCTACTCGTGTCAACGTAGTCTTGTCATCCAAGATCTCTTCAATCTCATCAAGGTTTTTTGGTATGGGTAAAGGTGGAGGCAAAGGCAATTTTGGGGTATCATGCTCATGAGGGTTAGGGAAAAAAGTAGTACCACATGCAAGGTTAGAATTTGAAGGCTCCACAAAAGATGATGCTTCAAGAAAAGGGGTTAGATCCTCAACATTAAACATATTGCTTATGCCAAAATCAACAGGAATATCAAGCATGTAAGCATTAGAACTAATTTTCTTTAAAATTTTGAAAGGACCCATCTTTTTAGCATGCAACTTTCTTGCCTTTCATATAGGGATCTACTCTAGACGAATACGAACCAAAATTATATTACCCACTAAAAATTATTGAAACCTGCGATATATATCAGCACTAGATTTATAATGTTCATTGTTCAAGTCAGTTTTCATTCTTATTTCAGAGTGTAGATCATGTATATGCTTTGCAAAAGCATTAGCTTGCTCACTCACTCTAGCCTATGGAGGTAGTGGGATAAGATCTATGGGCTTCCTAGGTTGGTAACCATCAACAACCTATAAAGGACTCAATCCAGTGGGTCTATTCACTGAATTATGAAATGCAAATTCAGCCATACGAAGACACAAATCCCACGAACCTATGCTTTCACCTACTAGGCATCTCAATAGGTCACCTAAGTTGTTATTAACTACCTCAATTTGCCCATCATTTTGGGGATGGTGAGCACTAGAAAACTATAATTTGGTACCTAACATAGCCCACAAGGTTTTCCAAAAATAACTCACAAATTTGACATCCCAGTCAGAAACAATGGCCTTGGGAAAACTATATATGATGGTAATCTTGTTTATCGCTCTACTATTGATGCACGTCCTCCAAGTGTCATATTTCTTGGGACTAAGGAGAGTTGGGCAGCCACATAGACTTATGCTCTACTGAATAAAGTCATGTTCCCTCAACTCATTTACTTGTTTCATCAACTCCTCATGTTCTCTCGGGTTCACTCTATGATGTGGTAAATTAGGTAGAGATGAACTAGGAACAAGGTCAGTGACATGTTGAATCTCTCTCATGGGAGGTAACCCACTAGGCAGCTCAGAGATGACATTCTCAAACTCGGATAGTATGGGTAACACCTCAGGTGGTGTCTCATGTTTAGGAATGGAGGAGTCATTCTCTTTAGTCACCATGACATAGACAATTTGTGTCTCTTTGCTCTCTTGTTCAAATTTATTTCTGCTTAAAATATGCAATGAATTTCCAACCTTTTCTTTTCCTTTCAAGTCCTTCATTTTCTTATTTTGCTTATCCTTTTTAGGCTCAGGTCGACTCAAGATAATCTTTTTTCCCATTACACCTAAAAGCATAGGTTTTGGCACAACCATTGTGTGAAACATCAAGGTCATAAAGTTAAGGTCTTCCTAAAAGAATATGGGCAACATCCATAGGAAGGACATCACAACAGATCTCGTCCTCAAAATCACCAATCTTAATGGGGACTAGGCTTCTATGGCTCACGAGCATGGTAGTGGCATCAACCCAAGCTACCTTATATGGTTGTGGGTGTGGCTCAACTTTCAATCCCAACTTTTTAGCTACAAATTTAGACACAACATTCATACAACTTCCATTATCTATGATCCTCTTGCAACTTTTATTCCCACACTTGATGTAAGTATGGAAAATAGAAGTGCGGCACCAATCCTCTTAATCATTGGGACTTATCATAATTTGTCTCATTAAACTCAACCTGGTACTCTCATTTAGCTCACTTGACAGCTCATCTATTGAGGTATCTCTCTCATTATCAATCCTACAATCTATATAAGGATTCCCGACTTGAGTAAACATCCTAGGGGAAGGACTCAGCCAACACTAGAACAGTCCTTTGGAACGGTGCTTGGTCACACAAAGTAGGGTCAAGTGTAAACCTAACCTAACTAAGTTCCAAATATCCAAAATTCAAAATATGGGTAGGCTGTTTTGGGAAAAATCATTGATAGTTTTCTTGAAACCGTCGATGGTTTCATACTAAATCTGAATTCCTACGGCTGCAAAGGAAAATGGGACTTTAGAGGGTTTGCCTAATTCGACCTAGCTCTTATAACAAGATTATCTAGGATGGGATTGGTCGACCTATATCCTATAGTTCAACCCTCACACAAGACTCAAAACGCTTTGATTTAAGAATTTAACTAACCAACATTAACGCTATAAATTATGCTATCGTTCTCATGTTGTTGTATTTTGAGAAGGTGTATGATTTTGTTCAGCAACATAAGTCCCAAGGGTTCCTTATCAAGGAATCAAGCTTTATGCATAAAGATGTTAATTTCAAAGCCAAGATTCAAGTTCTAAGTTAACACATGAATATTCATACAATTGATTTTTGCTAGCAAGTAACAATGTTGCAATCTTTGGATTCAAATGGTTTATGCAAAAATGTGATTTTAATCTTCCAGCAATGGCTCACAAAATATTGCAAGGATTCAAACACAAGTGTTGAAGTTACGAAGATATTAGTTTGGATGACTTGACATTGTTCAACACAAGTCTTATTAGATCACATCGAAGGTCCTTTGAATCAAGCTTTGAATCATCAAGACGAACGCAGTAATGGGGTGCAAGGGAGGTGGTCGTGCGGGTGTAGGTTGTCGTGGGCATTTGGGTGCTAAATGGGAGGCCATGAGAGTGAGAGATGGAGGAGAGGATGATGGTGTCGCTGGATAGATTAGTGATCTCTCACCACTTAATCTCTGAAGAGAACGACGTAGCCTTACTCTACACAATCAAAGATTGGACAAAGCTTTGAAGCTTCAACAAAGGAGTTCTTTCAATATTCAAACATATGCTGCCATTAGAGTTCTTACAATGCTAAATATAAAGACTTAACATGGGGAGACAAGACTTTAACTAGCTAACAAATCCCACACAAGCATGGGTGACAAAAGTAATAAATACTAATACTAACTTCTGACACATTAGTTACTCACACAACTTAATAAGAACACATGCAAGCTAAGTTGTCTTACAATATTACAAATTAAATATAAAACATATTCCAAAGGGAGTCCCAAATCCATGTAGGGCCCATGGAGCCATGTGAGGCCACAAATCGTGTGGGGCCCACATGGGTCTTAAGTTTGATCTTGCTTCAATACTTCACTTTGAGTCTTCAAGCACCAAATATTCTTCAAATAACATATCCAGGTACAATATAAAATGAACATAATAATAAAGACTTCCATCAAAAAATCTTCAAATAATCCCTTGTGTATTTATAAAACAAATTTAATGATAGTGGACATTTGAAGATCATTAACATGTCACCATATCAGCAAAGGAGTTGATGTCGGGAGGTCGTCCACATGTCACCATGTCGGCAAAGGAAATGGGTAAGGCATGTTGATCCCCATCAAAGAAACCGTCGATGGCTTGCTGAAACCTTTGATGATTTTAGTCGGCGCTAATTTTGAATTTTGAATTAGGAAGATTAGTAGGTTCAGGAGTCCGAGGCATAACCTCCAAGGATTGATACAGGGATGTTTTGGAAACTTCCTAATCCCATTGTACATATAGGGTTAGCATATAAACGAAGTTGTAACCCTAGTTTGATGATTGATAGTGAAATTTAGCCGCTTGCTCCCATGAACGTAGGTACATTTCCAAACCATGTAAATATCTTGTGTCATTGTTTATTTGCTTTCCTTGTTATCTGTGTGTGATTGTGTTTCCGCATTGGTCATCATTGGTTGTTGCATTGCACGATCTGGAACGGTTTTCCCGTTACGCATTGACTTGCTCAACAAATTGGTATCAGAGCTTTCAATGGCTAGGATTTGTTATGTGAAGTTCAACATTGTCAAATTCGATGGATCGGGAAATTTTAGATTTTGGCATAGTAGGGTTAAGGACTTGTTAGTGTAATAGAGTATGGTTAAGGCATTATATGGAAGGCAGCCAGAAGGCCAGACTTTGTCTGGCTGATGGCGTGATGTATCGCGTCATGGATGAGGAATCGCCAGCAGCAGTTTGGCTGAAACTAAAGAGTCGATATATTTCCAAGTCATTAACGAACAAATTGTGTCTTAAATAGAAATTGTATGGGCTTAAGATGTCAGAGGGTTCGGATATGAATTGACAAATCAATGTATTTAATTAGATCATCAATGATCTGAAGCAAGTTGATGTGAAGTTTGAAGACGAATACAAAGCGTTGATGCTATTGAATTCCCTACCTACATCTCCTACGTATGAAGACTTGGTTACGAATCTGGCATAGGGAAACGAGACTCTAAAATTGGAGGATATCACGAGTGCTCTTTTGGGTTTTCATCAAAGGAAGAAAGACAGCGATGAGAGTTCACAAAGTAAAGGGCTTGTGGTGAAGCGTAACCAAGATTATGGGAGAAGCAAGTTCTGAAGCGGACTGAGTAACAATAAGGCTCGGTCCAATTCTAGGAAAAGCAAGGATGTACAATGTTTTAAGTGCGGGAAAAAGGGGTACATATAACCAGATTTTCTAGAGAGGAAGAAGGGGAATGCAGAAATTAAATAGGATTCATCAAACTCTACGAATGTAGTGGAAGAAGGAGACTCAGAGAGCTGTGATGGTGACATGCTTTCGGTTTCATCCAGTTTAGATGCTCGCATGGATTATTAGATCTTAGATTCGGCATGCTCCTATCACATGACACCAAACAAAGATTGGTTCATCACTTACAGTTTGGTAAATTCTGGTTTTGTTATGATGGGAAATGATGCTTCATGTAAAATTTTCAAAATAGGGAGTATCAAAATCAAAATGTTTGATGGTGTTATGATAACATTATGTGATGTTAGGTATATAGCAGATTTAAGGAAGAATTTGATGGGCATTTTAGACTATAACGGGTTTAGTTAGAAGTTTGCAAGTGGAGTAATAAAGGTGAGTAAAGGTTTTTTGACTATGATGAAGGGGCCAAAGTACCAGGGAATATCTATACAATGTTAGGTACCACAGTTGTAAGTGGAGCTGCAACTGCAAAGTCTGAGTTAAGTAATATTGTCTTGTGGTGCATGCGGTTAGGGCATATGGGTAAGTGTAGGATAATAAAGCTTCATAAGAGAAATATTTAAAGAGTATCAAAACATACAAGCTGAATTTCTACAAGTATTGTGTGCTTGGGAAACAGAATAGGGTGCAGTTCATGATAGCCACACACAAAACAAAGGGAATCCTTGACTACATTCATTCCGATGTTTAGGGGTCGGTAAGGGTAGCATCACGAGGAAGACATATATACTTCATGAGTTTTATAAATGATTACTCATGGAAGGTCTGGGTGTACTTCATGCGTAACAAGTCAAAGACGTTTGACAAGTTCAAATTATGGAACACTGAAGTGGAAAATTAGACCGGGAGGAAAATTAAATGCCTAAAGTCAAATAATGGAACAAAGTACACTAATTCAAGGTTCATGGAGTTGTGTGAGCAGCATGGCATTAGGAGACATTTCACAATACGTAAGATACCACAACAAAATGGTGTGGTAGAAAGGATGAACCGAACCATAGTTGAAAGGGCTTGGTGTCTCAAGTTGAATATAGGGCTTGCAAAGAACTTATGGGTAGAGGCAGTAAATATGGTGTGCTTCTTGATTAATAGATCACCAAGGGTAGCAATAGATGAGAAAGTTTCAGAGGAGGTGTGGATAGGCAGCACGATAGACTATTCTTGTTTGAGAGTATTTGGGTGTCCAGCTTATGTGCATGTTTCTAGTGAGAAGAGATCGAAGCTTGATGCAAAGTCTAGACAGTGCATCTTTCATAGGGTATTAGAAAGGGGTTAAAGGGTTCAAGTTGTGGGATCTGAAGGCAAACAAGGTGGTGATCAGTAAAGATATGGTTTTCAATGAGAAAGCCATGTTGCAACACACTCGGGAAGAAGAAGAGAAACGTGCCAGAAAACTACAATAGTAATGAGCATGTGGTGCAGGTGGAGCTAGAGACTCAAGATAAAGATGAAAATGTTCAGAACACATGGAGTTCTAGCTCAGGTGACCAACAACATCATAGTATCCCTATAGACAGGCCTAGACACACTATCAGGCCACCCCCTAGGTACGAATTTGATGATCTAGTTTCTTATGCACTCATTACTAGTAGTGTGGATCCTACTACGTTTTAAGAGGAGGTGCATAGCCAAGAGAAAAGTATATGGATGGGTGCTATAGTGGAAGATATGGAGTCTTTGCATAAGAACCAGACGTGGGATTTGGTGAAACTTCTAGAGATAAAGAGAGCGATAAGTTGCAAATGAGTGTATAGGAAGAAAGAAGTGGTTCAGAAAAAGAAGGAGAAAAGTTCAAGTTTCGGTTAGTGGCAAAGGGTTACTCACAAAGAAAAGGGGTTGATTATAATGAGATCTTTTCCCCGGAGGTCAGACACACTTCCATTAGGACAGTATTGGGATTGGTGGTGCATTTCAATATGCATTTGGAGCATATGGATGTCAAGACAGCGTTTCTCCATGGTGATTTAGAGGAGTTGATTTGTATGGTACAACCTAAAGGGTTTAGTCAACCTAGACAAAAGCACTTGGTTTATAAACTGAGGAAATCACTTTGCAGGCTAAAGCGGTCTTTGAGGTAGTGGTACAAGCGGTTTGACTCTTACATGATACGGATTGGCTACAGGAGATGTGAGTATGATTATTGCATGTATGTGAAGATTCTGGATGAAGGTTTACTTATTTTCTGTTGCTTTATGTGGATGACAAGTTGATTGTTGTGAGAAGTTTGACTAAGATCAACACTTTAAAAACCTTGTTGAGTAAAGAGTTTGACATGAAAGATTTGGGTACGGCCAAGAATATTCTTTAGATTAAGATTCGCAAAGACAGAGCTTCAGGGAGATTGTGGTTATCTCAAGGTAGCTATGTCAAGAGGCTGTTGGAGAGGTTTAGCATGGACAATGCCAAAAAGGTGAGTACACCGTTGGTGAATCATTTTAAGTTGTCTATCGCTCAGTGCCCAAAGATAGATGATGATGTTCATGACATGTCAAAGGTCTCATATGCCAATGCAGTGGGGTGCTTGATGTGTGTTATGGTATATACAAGATCGGACCTGACACAAGCTATTAGTGTGGTGAGCAAGTTTCTTTCAAATTGGGGTCGATGGCATTAGAATGCAGTCAAGTGGATTTTCATATACTTAAGGGGTACTACAAACTATGGCATCATTAATCTTCAGTAGACAACAGGGTTGTCCTTTAGTGGTAGGTTATGTGGATGCAAACTATGTAGGAGACTTGGATGATAGGAGGTCTACCACAGGGTACGTATTCACCATTGTGAGAGGGCCTATTTGTTGGAGGTCCATGGTACAGTTACTTGTTGCTTTATCTACTATTGAATCCAAGTATATAACAATGGCTGGGCAGCCAAGGAAGCGTTGTGGCTTACAGAATTGATCAAGGAGCTGGGTATTTAGTAAGATGGAGTTTAGCTGCATTTTGATAGTCAGTGTCATATATTCCAAAAAACCAAATGTATCATGCGAGAACCAAGCACATAGATGTGCATTTTCACAGGATCAGGGAATTGGTTGCTTCTGGTGAACTAGTGCTCAAGAAAGTTCACACATTTGAGAATGCATCAGATATGTTGACAAAGCTTGTTACCACGAACAAGTTTAAACATTACTTGGACTTGATCAATGTCTCCAATTTCTAGATAGGAGGCGTCCCAACTTACTATCCACAGTGGAGCTGTGGGTTATGCTTACATATTTCTCCTAAGGGATGAATATTCACCAAGTTGGAGATTGTTGGAGTATGTGGCTCATATTGATCAATGGAACACATGCACATGGAAATCATGGTGAGGATAATGAAGGAAGCTAGGTTGCAAGAAGAAACAGTTGATGGTTTAGCTTTGGGAAGAAACCATCGACTTTTTTTTTTTTGAAACCATCAATGGTTTCAGTCTCAGTAAGAAACCGTCGACAATTTTGGTTGGCACTAATTTTGAATTTTGAATTGCAAAGATCAGTAGGTTGGGAATTCAGAGGCATAACCTACAAGGATTGATACAAGGGCATTTTGAGAACTTCCTAATCCTTTGTATGTGTAAGGTTAGCACATAAATAAAGTTGTAACCCTGGTTTGACGATTGATAGTGAAATTCAACCGCTTGCTCCCATGGACATAGGTACATTTCCGAACCACGTAAATTTCTTGTGTCATTATTTATTTGTTTTCCTTATTATTTGTGTGTGATTGTGTTTCCATATTGTTCATCGTTGGTTGTTGTATTGCATGATTTGGAATGATTTTCTGCTGCGCATTGATTTGCACAACATCAAGTTTAAATTTTTTTAAAATAAGAACCCACAAAAGAAATATTTTTTTTAATTGTGATGGCTTCATTAACCTTCCCCCAAGATATAATGTAATGGTAATTTATTAGTCACCCTCAATCAATTATTCTATATTGCAGACTCTTCATGTTCATGTGTTGTTCCTGCTACACTTGTAAATTTAATGGTCTTACAACCACATGTATTAGATTCATTTTTATTTTTTTCAAAGCATGTTTTACCATTATCATTTTTTATTCATTTCACTCTTTCCGATATAGATCCATTAATAAATAAAATTTTACTTTAACGATTAATACAACAATGATGATGAGTATAACTAAATAACAACCAAACCTAATACAATTGAAAATTTTAAAATCTTTTCATAGTTTACATCATTTTGGGATCTTGTATGTTACATTTCTTTTAAATTTCTTAACAAATTTTTGTTCTATTCTCTATAATTTATTGTTGCATTTTGATGGCAATGATTGGATTGTATTTGTAAATCATTATTAATGTAAAACAAATTTTCTCATGCACATCGCACGTGCTTTTATTTGTATGAGAAAAGAATAAAACAAGACATTGGATGGAAAATAGACTATCATGTGTTGTGTAGCGCAAGCACGTTGTGGGCCTCCAATGGCCTAAGATTTCCAACAATTTCTAAGTACCAAAAGTATTTTTAGGAATGAAGAAACCTTGGTTTTCATTTGGGAAAAATAAATAAGCACCTTATATCTCATTAGCTAACTAGCTAGGCAGCATGATGGTAAAAAGGAGCTAGCAACAATTGTGACAATTCAAACGTGTAGGGTTCAGTTGCTGACAAGATCAATCTTGTATTTAAGTAGACACTCCAAGTGAAATGTGGAACAATGGGCAATCAATTTGTGAAGGTAACATCACTCTATGCCTCATTTAGTTGCGGAAAAGACCTATTCCCAACTTCACTTTTTCCCTTGGTTTTTCTTCTCTCTTTCTCACCTAGAGCCTGAGTTGGGACAAATATTCAGAGCAGCTAGCTACCAAGCAAGCAAGCCGTCAAGCACCTTCCACGCTTCGAGACGTGAAGGCAACTACCAAAAAGAAAATGGAATCCTGCCAGACGAAGGAAATTCTTCTGCTTTGGCCTAACATGACACTGATTAAGAAATCCCACAAACCCGAGGAAAGCAAATTCCATGGAAAATTCTTTCTACACCACCGGTGGAATTTATTTTTCTGGGAATGGCCCACTTCCTGTCAAGTACAAATTTAAAAAAGAAAAAAGCCAACGGAACATATGTTTTAAAAAAGACCACCAGCTAGCCAGGACAGCTCATGGATTGTTCTTCACTCACATACATGCAGGCCCTTTACAGTTTAATTTTTAAAACCTTTATATGTATATTCTTGTTTGGGAAGCAACGTGGACAACTTGCAGCAGGTAGGAAAATGAAAATGGAGGTTGGATTATTGAAATGGAAGACCAGTAAACTGTCATTGGCGCTAACTGCTTTATAGAACATCCATAGAGCCTGCAGGGATCATTATAAGCGGAGAATTGGAGAGTTAGAGATTATATAAATGATATTGGGGAAAGAACTATAATATATTGTTCAAGAGGTCTGACTTTTTTGCTGATCTCAATAGGGATCCTAACTAGATTATGTCCTCTAATATATATATAGACTCGTTCAATGAGCCAAAATTTATATTTTGACATATGAGTGTGGAACTTATTTGTTATAAACTATTCTATTGGTAATCTTGATAGAAATGGTTTTGTTTCATGATAGTCATTTTATATTTTGAACAGGAAACATTAATAAAAGAATCTCAACTTGTCCACTATTACTTATCAACTTTTTCCCTATTATTTGATTAATTTTATAATCCAAATAATCATATGTCATGACACGCATATGGAATCATAATAACAAGTGAAATAAAAATATTTCTACAAATTAACAAACATATATATGCGTGCGTGTATGTGTATATATGTTTGTGGTTGTGTAGTGTAAGAGAGGGAAGAGAGCTTATACCAAATAAATTTGGGGCCATGCACTAACGTTAAATTTCTTAACATGGTACTTGTGTAGGGTTGTTGGGAATGCTAGACAATTTTTATTAATGTATGAATGGGAAAAAAACTTTGAACTTCCCTCAAATGATTTTAAGGATAGGAAAAAGAAAAAAAATTTCTTGATGTATGAATTATTTATAAACAAGAAAAAGTAAAAAAAAAAAAATATGTGTAATCAAATTAAAAAAAAAAAAAAAAGGAAAGAAAATAAAACTTGTAATTACATGATCATCTAAAGAATGCACTTGAAGAGTAACTAGGAGGCTCAATTTGCATAAATTCTCATAGGAAATCATTACAAACTCACCATATACATATAATGTCACTCTAATATTTAGCAACCAAGCCTAATTCCTCTTTAGAAGCCTTCATACACATCTCTTAGCGCTGAAATATTATATCGATAAACCTTAGGTTTCCCTAGGTAATCATCTAATAATTACTAGAAAATACTAAAACCTAGAAAACTAAAAATGGGTGCAAATGTTTCCAAAATGCCGCATATTTTCCTTCGGAATGCTAAATCTAATGATTCAAAGTACTAACCAAATATTTTTGACATAACATTTTTTAATTGGTTAAATGAGAGTATTATTGCTTTACAACTCTACTTTAAGTCATTGTTAATCTATTTCATAGAAGAAAATATTTTCTTTATATACAAACTCAAAATCCTCTCCAAAATAAAAATTTTAAAGCATATTCTATACCTCATTTTTGTACCATAAATCAGAACATTCCATCTTCCCATTGGATGAGCTATCATAATTTTTTTCTGCCATTCTCCATGATCTAGGGTAATCTCTTCATGAAAGCTGTCTAATTCTCATTATCTCAATCCAAATTATTGTAAATTTATCATTCCTCGCCTCTCCTAATATCGCTGACATTAATTACTTAGCTCGATCATTAGTATTGAGTTATTTAACAACCCTTGTGCTCCCAAAGACAAATGCAAGGTGTGTGTGTGTATAAAATATCTTCTTAATTCTTTGCACCTATCTCTCTCCCCCTTTTTTCCCTTCAATGGTCCGCAATAATCGCCTCTAAGTTTTCCTATAGCTTTCTGATAAACACATGTAAAAATGAAAAGACATCTCAGCTGCTAATCCCATTCCCATGTGCAGTGTTGGACTCCTTCCAAGTTAACCTCTGTTATAAAAATAGCTGAAGTAAACTAGCCCCCTACCTAAAATAATGCTATTTCATACATCACCCAAGTGATTTCTCTCTTTGATTATAAAAAAGGTGCAAAACCCTAGAAATGGGAAGGGTACAACCCCAAATGAATCTACTAAGTCAAGGTAGGGGAATAGCTTAGTTGCTGCGTAGAAGTTTACACTTTACAAGCCATTCTGGGACACGAAGCACGCATTAATTTAAATGAAAGCAACCCTTTAAATTCCCCCCCACCCCATCTTTCTTTCTTTGCTTCCCAGTTTCTCCTGCACCTCGTACTTATTCCAAACCCACAAGCCAGGGCCTTAAGACCAAAATAACACTTATGTATATGCGTGTACACATATGCATATATATACACATATATAATTGTATGTACAACTAAATCAACATAAATATGTTATTATGCCTACATATTTTATGCTGTGGTGCATACTACAATCCAAGAACACAAATAGAGAAAAGTGTTAAAAAAAAAAATTGCTTTGTGTGGTCAATTCTTATAAAATCCATTAAATGAATATCAAATATTATGGAGTAACTGGTAAATCTAACATTGTTATCCTGAGGGTTAATGAGCTTCTAAAGTTCATAAACACTTCTTTTGATAATAATAAAAATGATTGTGAAATATGAAAGCACTTCATGAAAGGAACAAAATCTAATGCTCATGAAGCATTCTCAATGAAGTCCACAAAGCTTTTAAAAAATATAAGAGCTTTTTTTAAGAGTGTTCTCGATAAGTTTAGTAAGCTTAGCAATGCTGAAAATGAGATTTATCTCACAAAGCAAAATCACTATTTTAATAACTTAAATGACATCAAAGTTGACATCATGAGAGTTTTTTTTTTTTTTTTTTTTTAATTTGATGCTCTCAAAATGTACGAAAATCGGACTGCAATTTGAACGAAATTACTATGATTATTGTTTAAAAGGAACATAAAGGGTGAAACTCAGGAGCTCATGTGCCGCTCATGGAATTGAAAAGAAAAATATTTGTTAAAGGTGATAAGATCAATTATTAATTGGGAGAAAAAAATAGAAATGGTGGGAATCAGTCTAAATTAGAAAACTTCCAACTTTCGTCACAAGCAGCAGCATAATTCATGTTACATATTCTTCGCAAGAATTTGAAATCCAAGAAAATTGATACAAAGTAAAGGTGGAGCAGACAAGCGTAGTTAGGTTTCGATCAACTGATAGCATGTCTTAGGTTTAAATAGCACTACTTTTGCATCCTCCATAATGAGGAATAAGATTTCTATTTCTCTTGCTTCGAATTATTACTCCCAAAATAGTTATTTATCGGCAACTGCACCAAGCTATTGCATATTTGCAAATGCATCTACTCTATCATTTGTATTGATTACATCATTTTTGGGTATGTTATGGTAGGAATATGAAAACTTTTAGATGTCCTATAGAAAAATTTGAAGCCCCACAGCAAATGCCCAATAATAATAATAATAACAAAAGAGGAATTTCAGTCTGAGGTGTATTCTCTCAAAGAATAGAGCATTACAGGTAACTCCCCCATCAACAATAAGCACTGAGTAATGTATTTACAAATGCACATGCTCAAATCATTTGTATTCATCCCAATTTCTAGTTTGCAAATGGAACGGAAGTAGGGAAAGAATAAAATGAAAATTTGAATGAGAAACATAACAAAATTAAATTATAAATTCAATTACATTCTCCTCCATTCCATCCCATTCTTGTGTACCAAATATATAGTTACTGTATGATATGACCAAAAATATTGTAGTCACTATTTTTTTTGATCATATCATACAGTAACTATACATTTGGTACACAAGAATGAGATGGATCGAGGAGAATGTAACTGAAAACTTCAATTTTTTTTTATCACAGGCATATTTTCTCATTCTAGTCACTATTTTTGTTCTCATTCTAGCATGTCTTCAGTTACAAGGCGTATTTTCTCAAAGTACATAATATTACAGTTAGCTCTCTCCATTAAACATGCACCCATCCTAGACATAACCATGCAAGAATTTACTAGCGTGCAACTCCCCCCACCATATGTTCAAAACGAAGACACGCTAGAATGGATTATAAATTATGCAGAAGCGGGATAATGTTTAGATTTTTATGACATTACAATGCATTTAAGAGTATAAAATTTAATCATTATATTTGAATTTATATAAATTTAAACAAATAATGTAAAACTATATTTATTTTATTAAATATTACATAATTCAAATTCAAGTTTCAAACTTCAGACTTCATGTCCTGTGTGGCAGTTCATCCATACTGGGGTGCAGTCTAGCAGGCTTACACAATTACATAAAAGTAAAATATTCTTATCACACTCTTTCGGTCTGACACAATAAACCCATCGGAATAAACAAAAAAGTCAATGAAATTTTTGAGAATTAAACTAAAAAGCTTACAAAAATTCCATAATTTTCTTTTTCTTTTTCTTTTTTCTTTTTTTTTTTTTGAGAATATGAAGAAACCATGAATTCTTTGCTACAACCTAGTCGGCGGGGTCGTAAAGCTACTTTCTTAGGTCCCCTTACTGTGTCCGTCAAGCTGTTTCACTTTTTAAAGAGAATCTCATGAATGAAAATTTTCTTCAGTTGAGAACTCGTAAAGAAGAGAGTTTTTGTCTATGCCGGAGTGTCTCTTCTGTTAAAGAGCGTGCGTATCCAGAAAGGTCCGACAGCGCTCTCCAATATTCAAGACCAGTCTTCTTTCTGGAACTTGTGCAAACCACTAGTAGTGTTATGATTCCAAGTTCAGATTGCAAACTTTTCCTAGCTCAAGTTTCGCTATGTTTAAAATATCTGGATCATCAGTTTTTTTCAATTTTTTACTTAAATTTTTTTTCCATCGAATTAATAAATTGTTCAGTAGCCTCCACTGCTGAAGAATGCAAAAACAATGGCATATTATCGTTTACCATTTCAATGGTGAGTCCTGGATTAAACACGCCTCCATGTATTATTACTCAAAAAGGAAAAGTTGGGCATGTTCCCGTCAAAATTAAATTGGATTAAGTATGGAGCAGAGCAGAGCAGAGTGCGATTTCATGGAACACTACGGTTTTGTAACTAAATTTAAATTGAGAAAACATCAAGGGCATTGAAAATTAGACCTCAGACAACTTCCAAACAATGCCCTCTCGTTTGTACAGGAAAATAAGTTGGTGCAGTTGTAAGGAAGAAATCTACACAAACCGTCGCAGCTAGATGGGACTGAGGTAGTTCGCAAATCTACCTGTCAAACCAAGATGATGTCTGTCATCAAAACTCCAATTTTCCCAATAATAAGATGAACACAATTGAAATAAAATCTTATCAACAAACTCTTGTGCATAACTGCACTAGCAGACAAAAACACAAAAAAACAAAAACAAAAAAATTCACATCCCTTTTTCTTCAGTGTTAATAAAAATAAACAAATAATTTGTTACAGGTAAAGAGACCCTATAAGGCTCTGAGCCCAAAATATATATATCCAGTGACACTAATGCACACCTTGCTCTTCACTGCTGAATGACCGGACAGTTCTAGAACACTGCAGAACTACACTAGCAGATAAATAACAAATTCACACCCCATTTTTTTCTTCACAGGTTTAATACAAATACCGTCATACAAATAACTTGTTACAGGTAAGGAGACCCTATATAGCTGTAAGCCCAATTATATGTATGTCGGGCCATGAGTCTAGCGAGACTAATGCACACATTGTTCTTCACCGTGCAGTGGCGGGACAGATAGAATGCTCTATTCTCCTGTTTTCAGGAAAGATGGGGTGGCTCCGCAAAATGAGTATTGAGTTCTTACTAGTAAGATTTAGGGACTCTGCAAAGAATAGAACAGGGAGGACTTGATGGATTTTTCTGTCATAGTGCTATGTTCTTGTATCCATGACACAATGCCAATCGACTTATTGGGCAACCTTGGAAGGAACTTTTGTTAACAGGGATCCCACTATGGAAATGTCACAGGATGCATTCTAAATGTCACTATTGCATTGTGGTGAATGAGGATAGTTGATGGTGACATTCTCAAACTGTGATGTATGATCATTAGATCCACGAATGGTTTACCTGTACAAGAACGACAACAAGAGTAGGAACACCAAGTCAATGACCTACCTCCCCTAGTATCCTCTTGGGCACTAAGTGAATCTCCTAAAGAACACTCAAGGCCAGACTCTTCACATCCTCAAGGGGTGAGGCTTCCATACCGAATTGGGAGCTCCATGGACAACTCATTGGAGGATGAAGTTGTGCGTCATTCTCAACCCAGAGGCTGGGACTCAAAATCATGTTAGCCCTTAGGTACACTCTTGGACAATGTTGGACAATGTTGTCTCATACTTTTTTTTTTATTAGAAAATTATAATTATAGACCAAAAAGGATAATGTACAAGGACTCTGGGCAAACCCAGGAAGGGAGCCCAAAGCTCACACACAACCAAAGAACAGCAAATACAACTCAACCTGAGGACCCCAGGGGCACACAGGCCTCAAGACAAAATCACCAACTAACTACTACTCAAAAACACATCATATCTAGGCATACCCAGGGGTGCAAGCACCAAAAACTACAACTCAAATACAAAGAGAGGGAAATTTATCATAAACTATTCTAAAAGTGTGTCTGAACCACTTTTATAATAGCCTCCGGCTGAGTAACAATGCCTTCGAATCTCCTCTTGTTTCGAAAGAGCCACAAATAGTAAACTGTGATGGCCAAACAAGCTCTCTTGGCTACCGCTTGAACCCCAGTGCCTTTGCCTTCCTTGTGGAGCCATTTAAGACTAACCTTAATAGTAGTCATAGCCCTAGTCATACCTAGCCAACTCCTAATGGAATTCCAGACTATAGAAGAAAATCTGCATTTAAAAAACAGATGGTCTAGTGTTTCAATTTCATAACCACAGAACACACAGGTTTTATCAGTCCCCTCCTCCCAGATTTTATCACTAGTCAACAACTTTCCTCTTGCAGCCAACCAGAGAACAAAGGAGTGTTTAGGAGCATAAACATTCTTCCATATCACCTTCTGCCACGGGGCAATCCTCCTCTTCCATCTCCAGAAATTATAGGCCTTAGAGCACTGAAAATTTCCATCCACAGCCCACTGCATTAGCTCAGCTTCTACCAAGCTTCTGCCACTGCACTACATTATCAGCAAATCTTAAATCTGAACCAGTTTCTCAAACAAGGGAGAGTCTTCATGCTTTGCTGAAGCCTCCCACAAATTAACTCCTCTCAAGTACACATGGCTCACCCATCTTGATCATAGGGAATCCTTTTTGCTTTGAAGATTCCACAGGGTTTTTGAAAGGGGAGCAATGTTCCAGCTTTTGAGGTCCAAGACCCCCAGCCCACCCTCCTTTGGCAAGCACACATCTTTCCATGCAACAAGAGGCCTTCTCCTACCTCCCCACAGGAAAACCCTACACAGCTTAACCACATGAGCCAACACAAAACAAGGAATGGGGAAACTAGATAGCAAGAAACACTCCATCCCTTGCACCACTAAATTTATAAGCTCCAGTTTCCCAGCATAGGATAAAGAGTGACCTGGCCAAGAGCCTATCTGGTTACCAAGTTTGTTTACCAGAGGGGGAAGAAAACCCAGTTAGACTTTCAATATCTTCCAGAGCACTACCAAAAACACCTACACAGTAAAGGTTGGATTTCGGGATACTTGCTCTCAAACCTGGGCAATCAGAGAACATCAGGCACTCCATCACCTTCTTAACTGAAGAGACATCACACCTTGCAAATAGAATTAAGTCATCTGCAAAGGCCAAGTGGGTCTTGAGGTCTCCACACTTTGGGTGAAATCTGAACTCAGGGCAGCACTCCAGGGATTTCAGCAACCGAGACAGATACTCTATACAAATCACAAACAAAATAGGGGAGAGGGGGTCACCTTGCCTGAGCCCTTTCTTGCCATCAAACAGACCAAACAGACCTCCATTTACAGACAAGGCATACTTGATTGAACTATCAAGGGATGCTGATCCTTTCTATATCTAACCCAAGTAGTGTATGGTGCTACCATTTCCCTTAGCTCCGCCTAGTGGTGGAAACGACAAGTGTTCTTATACAAGGATCATGTGGTGGGGATGAGATTAACCCTCTAGTGGAATGTCAGCTCAACATCCTGACTATCCAAGTCGTGGTTCCTCAATATAAATATCAATTGGAACAAGGGTTATCATGCCATGAGACTTGACCACTGAATTAGGTGTTGAAGTATTTCCATGGATGAGGATAGATATGGATGGATAGAACTTGGTATAGTCTTGTCGCCACACAGCATTAACTCCATCACATCTTAGCAAACTAAGGCAAGGATGATACCTAGTGACCTTGGAACTCTACCACCCTGTGACAGTTGGTATCAGAGCAAGTTTCTTCTTCAAGAGTTGAAATGAGATTGATACAGTGTGCATTAACTCTCTTATGGGAGTTCAATATATGATTAGAGTGGGGAAAGGATCGATATACCTTTGCAAGAGTATTGTTTGCTCTCTCCCCTCTTGTCGTCAAGCTCGTTAGGTTACTGGACTCAAATTGGCATTCAATAGACTATCTTGTGAAAATCAACATTCTTGATTGTACCTTATACCTTGGATGAGGGGATAAGGTTTAATTGATGGGAAGGGATATAAAGGGCATATCCCGTGCCCTAGAAGTGGGTATTGAGGCCACATCATAGAAATTCTCTTATTTTGGTTGGCCTTTGGAGTCGGATGATGATCCAAAAGAATTTGTTGTATCCTCGTTCCATAGGCAAAGGTGATATTCTTGGATTAAACGGAAATGAACGAACGCGGGAGTCTTGCCAAAGGTATCTTTCACTGAACTTAGGAAATATGAACTCCAAAAAGAGAGTTGAAATTTTTGGAACTATGGGAAGAAAGGGTAGTGAAAGCCCTCGGGCAGTTAATCCTCTAGCCACAAGAGTTTGGCTCTATGTTGGTTAGAGTGGTGATAAGAAACCTAGTGGGGTATGGACTACAAAGAAGCCAGAGATGTTACTCAAATGACTTTGTTAGAACCCTAAGATGTCCTTATGGTTCAAGTTTCTATGGGAACGAGGTTGAAGACCACGTTTGTGAAATTAGCAGTTGAGTGCTTGAGTCATCAGCCTACAAGCCTTATTTTTACACGAGCTAGAGGACATTCGGGTTTAGTTTGCCAAAGGGCTTTTGAGCCATGTTTCCTAGGGCCATATATGTCGTGTTGGTCAAAGGACCTTGTGTTTGTGGTTGTTGTGCAGGTTACTTCCAGCACAAGTTAGCCAAAGGGCAATGGTATGATAAAGTTTGCCACAACAAATAGGATTGAATATTGGATTGTCAAAGGACAACTGAAAATTGAATGTTGAGCACCTATTGGGGTTTGAGACTTAATGTCAAAGGGCATGCAAAACCAAAAACGATAACGAGTTTTGGTACTCAAGGTGGGAGCTAAATTATTAAGCTTGGACGATTCGCAAATATAATTCGAGCAAATATGTAGGGGTTGTAAACTGAGTGACCAATTGTTGTATTGTGTGTTGTTTATGCAAATATGGGGTACATCATTGGAAATTTGGGGATGGTAACTCCAGATTTATGAGATTGTTTGATTCCGAGAGTCTTCAAAATGTGGAGTTATCCTTGAAGTGTAATTCTAGAAATAAGCGTTGTTGGTCTATTGAGTATAGGAATCTTATCTATGATGAAAATGTGGAAAGGATAACAATGAAGCCTTCAGTATAATAACCTTTTGGGAAGAGGGAATCCAAGACAAACTTCATCACAAATAAAGAGAATTAGTAACAACCTCCAAGTTGGGTGTATTTGGAAAGGATCACAAAGATAAACTTTGAGTAAGGAATCACAACCAGAATGGCATTTCAAGTATGAAGTTTCTGAGGGACAAGGACAAATACGAATCTATATCAAGAACTAGCGAACTAGAGTCCTAGGAAGAGTGTTTTCAATTCTTTGAAACTTATGGTAATGAGGATGGTTGATGACTAATGGGTTATAACAATGTTCTTGGGAGTTGCAACTTCATTGAGGAATCTTTGAAACATTTGGCAATAAGGGTGGTTGATGGAAAATGGGTCAAAAGAACGTTTTCGTACGCTGCAACTTCATGAAGGTATCAAAGTTCAAAGCTTGGTTCTTAAAGGAAGCTATAATATCAGTCCAGAGTTGAGTTTGGAAGAGGACTTTGTATTCAGGAATGTGCTCTATGAGGATCATGTTGTGGGGATGAGAGTTACCCCTACTACTTGTGGAATGTGAGTTCAACATCGTTAGTTTTGAGTCATGGTTCCTCAATGACAATCTTGTGATTTGTTTTCTTCTTTTATTTGGTTTGATGCATGGGGTGTTTTATTGGTTATTATGTAAGCCTCAAGTGTCCTTTTGTTTCCACAGTATTCATCCGCCATAAGTAAGGATTATTAATAAACTTGGGATGGTACCGCTATGTGGGTAGCTTTCGGTTCTTTCAAAAAAAAAAAAATATCTTAGCTGAAACAAGGATTGTCATGCCATGAGACTCAATCACTGAGTCAAACGTTATCTATGGATGAGGATGGGTATGTCTAAACAAGACTTGGTGTAGTCTTATCACTACATGGGCATGACTCTATCACATCTTACGCAAATCAAAGCAAGGGTCATTCCTCGTGGCCTTGGAACTCTGTTGCCCCATGACATTATACATCCAGTCTTTTGGATATTTTGGATTGATAGGAAGGCAAGGATATTCAAAGCTTAGACAACTTCCCTTCCTCTACTACGAGATAGGGTTAATTTATCCTCTGTCCACCATTCTTTTGTTTAGATGTTCATGGATTTTTGTTATCTAAGAAAATAGTCAAAATCACCTTTTCATGTCAAAGTCTACTGCCATCAATGGATAGAGTGCCACATGACCAAGTCCCAACACATAGGACTACAGTAGCAAAGGATAGTATTCATGACCTATGGTAATAAAACTTTTGGTTGAAGCCATTCCATTTCATAATAAACAAAGTGCAAATAGATTGAAATAGCAACAGTACATGGAAGAAGCATTCTTACTAAACACAACCAAAAAGAGGTACGAAAACACAAGCGATCCACTGAACACAAAGAACCTACAAGGCCAAAGGCCAACAAGGAGATTCGAAACCTCAAAATAGTTAAGGACATCATGAAGTTGTTACAAGGGGCTCAACCAAAAAAACCCCTCTAAGAGGAAAATAATAGGCCAAACCATAAGTGCCAAAATTGATACAAGAGATTTCCATGTCAATAACCCTAACCAACTCCCCCCCCCCCCCTCCCTCTCTAAAGGCTATGCGCAAACCTCCAACTTCCTAGATTATCATCGTTAGCCCAATAAGTAGTCCAAAATTATTCATCTCCCAACACATTTAAGTCCCAATATAATAATACACCAATATAATCATAACTAAACCTTCTTACAAGCCATGATAAAAGCAAACCATTTCAGCTTCATCATCCCAATGCATAGCCTAATCTCCATGTTCCCTAGACTTGCCTACGAGCACCAATCAAAGTTAAGTTTAACCTAGCAGAAGGATGTAGCAATTCACCTAGAGGCTTTTGGGAGATCAGGCATGTCGCCATCGAATCACTAGGAACAAGATACAGCTAAACGTCACAAGAAAGAAGTAACTAATATTCCAAAATGAAGATATGGATAAAATGATGGATTTTAAATCACCATCCCACGATAATTCCTACTTTAGTACAAGTTAATACAAAGTATCTATCAAGGCTCACCTATGAGGCATGCTCAAAATACAAGGCAAGGTCTAAACCAAGGCTTACACATTTGTACAAAAGACATCTTTTGCGCCCTTTTCTTACACATTTTGGGTGTATAAATCTCAAGTTAGATTTGGATGGAAAATTTTAAACACATGTTCATAAGAAAGGAATGTCCTAATATGAGTTGATTTGCTTAATAAACTCAAGATAGTATTAGAATGACCAGCAAGTAGTTTACAAATTATATTTGATTTTTTTATTATTTGTATCCTTCTTAATTGTTTCTTTGTTTTTAAAAATACATGTAAATCTATTCACATATTTTCACCAAAGAATAAAATTCCCCAAAGACTCCTCAGCACCTTAACGCTTAGGCCTCACCTCAGAAGGTGTGAACCACTTCAAAAAGGGTTGAATCGCCTTGCCTTACACCTTCACCTTTCAAAACATTGATCATCATCAATGTTTTAAAAAGCGAAGGCGTATGGCGAGGTGTTTTACCCTCCGCGAGGCAAGGCGTAAGCCTTAAGGCGTTGAGGCGTCAGCATTTTGGAATTGTATTTTTTAAAATAATTAATAAATAAAAAATTTATATATAGGAAAAAATTGAGAAAAATTTTAAAATAATGGAGGAAAAAATAAAAGCATAATTCTTAAGCATCATATAGGCCAATTTTAGCTAACAAACTCAAACAATGCATATTAAAAATAAGCCCTAACATTACAAAAAGAAGAGAAAAAGCCAAATTAAAGCATCACAATGTCTCATCATCCAAGATTCTAATTTCTAAGAATCTAAATCTAAATCAACAAAGTTCAGAGAGAACTATCAAGATCTTCATCAAAGTTCCTCATCTTCATCAAAAGCATCTATAGTAGGAGTTCTTCCACTTATAAACTCCTCCTCTCCCACTTCAACATCATCGTCTTCCTCAATTGTGACCAATGTTGGCCTCTTGCCTTTGTCTTGAGTGCCTAGATATTCAATAAAGCTATAGGTTAGGAGTAAGAAGAAATCGAGAATTATAAATTAGTAGATTCAAAAATGACTATTGATATGTATGCACTCAAGTTCTCACAATAATCACTAATCTTCCTTTTGCTAGGAAGATTAGAATGCGAGCTACCAGAAGCTTGTCTTGCTTGGACATCATCTCCTTCAAAAGCTACCACGGGCAAAGCTCTGATAGCATCAACATCTAGGAGATTTTTATCATCAAACCAAGAAGTATCTTTTGGGAAGTAGGTTCTTCCTTCTCTGTGATCCATTCATCATCTGAAGCTTCTTCCGGCACCAATATTGGATCATAATTTTGTCTTCTTTTTAGAGCTCTCTCCCTCAGTTTGGTTTTGTACTTCACATAAACTAGAGCATTCAATCTTGTACTCTAATATATTCCTCTTTTTCATATGAATCTACAAATGAGTTTAAGCCATTTAAATTTTTAGATATTAAAAAATATTTTCATATTTGAGTGAAACGATAATAACATGCCATTTGTAAGAACTAAGAACTTGCTCAAATGTGCTCCAATTCCTCTCACATCCACTAGCACTACATGTCGAGCTAAGAACACAAATGGAAAACTTTGTCAATTCTGGGGTCTTTGTCCCAAAACACTTCCACCAATCAGCTACAAAAGAAAAAAACATGTTTAAGTTCCAAGTTATAAGAAGAACAAGGATAGAGTACTACTAATTAACTAATTTTTACTTAAGTATTATTTTTACCTGGGCTTCTCAACATTCTGGAGTCAACAGTCACTCAAGTCCCAAAATCCCCTTGTGCATTATCAAACAAATCCAATTGGATGTCCGCAGCTAGCCTCTCCTCATATCTCAACATTCTATTCATGCATTCAAATAGTCATTTCTTCATTTCTTCACAATCAGAGAAGTTCTCCTTATAACGCAATTGGGGATTTAAATAATATCTCGCAGCATGTAAAGGGTGATGAAGTTGTGGAGTCCATCTATCATCTATTTTTCTCCAAATGTGTCCATACTTGGCATTTCTAGAAAAATTTACATCAATTTTTTCCTTCACCAAATCCATCATCTCATAGAGAAATCCCATGGCTGGTCTTTCCTCAGAATCAACTTCCCTTAGAACACACACAAGCGGGACAACACTCTTGATAACATAAGCCACGTGAGGCCAAAAATGTTGGTCAAATAAAACTATTGAGCGAGTCCTTATACCTTCATGCGTTTTTGCATATGTAGAAGTGCACCACATCTCCGAAGAGAACATAGGTTGAAGGCCTCGCTTTTGTTTGTAAATGGCGTGTCACTGCAGGGCGGATGAGTTCTTTGTTGTTGGTGAAATGCTTCCTCATCATTGCAAGTACATAGAAATGATTATAAATAAATTTCAAAACTTGCTTATCCTTTAGGATTGTGCTTTCATGGATCCTCAATTTTGCAATATCCTCCAACATGAGATCCAAATAATGTGTAGCACATGGAGTCCAATAGAGCTTCTCCCTCTTTTCCATAAGCTTTTTTTCCACCATTTATCATGTTCTTCGCATCATCAGTTTTCACCTGCACAACATTCTCCTCACCAACTTCCTCAACCACCTCATCCATATACTTAAACATCAAATCACCATTTTTTATAGAATCAGAAGCATCAATGGATTTTAAAAACCATGTACCAACAAGACTATTCACTAGGAAAGTAATCAAGACCATTGAACACCCATCAGTCCATCCATCAATCATGATAGAACATCCATACTCCTTCCAAGCTTTTTTGTGGTCTTTCAACATGCCATCAATGTCTTTAACTTCATCTTTAAGGATCCACGTCCTTATCTCTTGCATAGATGGAGGCTTGAAACCTGGCCCCATAATTAGCAATAGCATCCACCATAACACGCCAATATACGTCATCCATCAAATTAAATGGTAGAGCATTGTTGAACACACAATGGCCAACTTTCCTACACACTTCATTTCTTTCTTCCTTCCATTTTGAGTTTAGAGTGGATTGTTTGGTCTGTGAAAATGAAAACTTATTCATTGGACCTCTAGCCCTAGGATTAAGGCTAGTCCCACTATTCTGCTGCTCAATATCTCCAACTAATGGAGACATAGCACTTTGAGTCCCTCCTCATGGACCCATCCCAATCTCTTCAAAAAGTTCATTTCTTTTACCCTTCTCTTCTTGGAACTTTTCAAGAGCAATCTTGCCCTCATCTCTCACGTTTTGAGGAGCTTTTGGGCAAGGTTTCATTCCCTTCCTTGTACCTTCCAAACGATGTTTAAATCTTGTAACAGTCTCACTAAAAGTTTGATCACAAAATTTGCATCTAAAATATTTTTCTCCATCAACTTCTTTTATGTATTTCCAAACAAAATCTTTTTTCTACCCCTTTTAATCACCTTCAGGCATGTTTTTCTTTATTGAACAGGAACAATCAGCAGCTGCAACAAGAACCTAAAACTGAAAATTGAAATATGAAACAAATACCTTAGACTGAGATGAAATCTCGAACCAGAGAGGTTGTAGAGGGTCACTACAAAGAGACGAGGGGCTCAAAGGAGTCGTCAGAGGCAGATCAAAGCTTGGAAAGGACCGTCGACTCATCGGACAGAGAAGAGAAGTTTGGAGGAATCGTCGGAAGCAATCGTGGAGTCGTCAAAGAAGGGCGAGAAGCTTAGAGGAATCGTTGGAGGCAGTTGTCAAGTCATCGGAGAGAGAGGAGCTGGAGGAATCGTTGGAGAGCTACGTCGAGTCGTCGGAGAGGGGGAGAGGGAGGAGAAAGCTTCATCGAGAGAGGAGGAAGAAGCTTTGTCAAGAGAGGAGAAGAAGCTTCGTCGCAAAAGAAAGAAGCTTCGTCGAGAGAGGGAGAAAAGGGGTTTTAGACTTCAAATTCAGACGATAGGCTCTGGGTACTTTTTTTTTTATTTATGTTTTAAATCAGGCCAGCCCGAAATGCATTCGCCTTCCAATTTGAGGCGTAAAAGGCAAGTTTTTCCCCCTAAGGCGTACGCCTTCTCCCCTGAGGCATACGCATTTTAGGCTTTTCGCCTTTCCACTTACGCCTTAGGGAGTTTTAAGCCCAAACGCCTCAACACGCACCTCAACACCTTTTAAAACACTGGTCATCATTATAGGTTGTATATGTATAACCCATTGCATAAGGTTCCCATGCCATCAGGGGTCTAAAGAGGACAAGACCTTCAGGTTTGGATGTTATTGCAATTTCTACCCATGACCTTCAGGCTTGGATGTAGCACGCTTATCTTTAAATCAAGGCTTGACCTCAATGCTATAAGTCGCAAATATAATGATTAATTAAAACATGCGTTTCATAATAATAATAATAATATTACATAATTCTCATTATTTTTTAAAATCTTTAAAGCTTAAGAGGCAAGATTCCAGGTCAAATGGAGTGTGAGAATCGGATCTAAGCCAAAAATTTGAATTTGTTGTTTAAAATTTAGTTCAGAACTTTAGAAAGTGTCAAGTGAGTTTTACCAAAAAGGGTATATGAACTTTTAAATTTTTTTAGGAGGGATTTGTGATGCAAAGAAAAGGTATGCAGCTTTTTCAAATTCTTCTGTTCTTCCTTTTTTTTTTTTTTAGGTCGTGTCAAGGGAGGGATGCCAGCCCCAGTTAAGATCCACCCTTAATTGCAAATGAAATTCTCATTTTGTCCAAAATCCCATGTATGCTACATTTGACCAGAATGGAAAATAGGTAATTCCATTCCATCAGCTTTCAAAACCTCAAAATTTCAGGTGTCATGGTACCACCTTTGACATGGTGTCTTCATTCCAGGAGAATAGGACAAGCAGCAGGGATGAAAAGACGAATATGTGACCAGTCTACAACCCAATTTTACCAATGTTCCTGACATTACCAGACACCAAACTCAGTGCCTCCCTCCCTCTCCAACCACTTCTGATTCCTCTCATTCCCACTTTTATCAGCTAAGTGCTTGTGCGTCGCTGTGGTGGCAGAGGCAGGAAATGAGTGAACCATATGAAGTTTGTAGAGAAGAGAGAGGATTAGGAATCTAAGTGATTGCAGGTTCCTCTTCAATACTATTTTGGTGCTCAGATTCTCCAGCAGGTTTTCCCAATCTCTCAAAAATTTCCAAACTCAAAAAGAGAATGCAACAATCACCCCCACCCGCCAAAAAAAAAAAGAGGGCATAAAAAAGTAAAAAGCTTAATTGCTATACTGTATGAAATCACCCAAAACCTGCACCCTTTATAGATTTCTTCTTTTCCTTCTCTTTATTAAGTTCTTTTAACTGTATTATACATCAGCAGTATTGGAGCATTCAGCATTCCACTCAACAGGGAAAACTACAAAATTCAAATACTCTGGTGCTTTCAGATGAGGGCATTATGGATTTATGGGTGCTTAGACAAAAAATAAGGCCAATTTAGCCACTGAAGACTGCTTCTACAATGTGACAAAAAAAGGGGCAGCCTAGTGCACAAAGCTCCTGCACATGTGGGGTCCGGGGAAGCGGTGGGACCACTATGGGTCTATAGTACGCAGCCCTACCTTGCATTTCTTGCAAGAGGCTGTTTCCACACCTCAAACCTGTGACCTACAGGTCACACAGCAGCTTACCTTTGCGCCTAGACTCCACTTCAAGATGTGGCATCCACATTTAAAATTTGATTCCATATCTACATTAGATAAATTTGAAACAAATGTTAGGATGGAAAAGGATATTGTTTTCAGATATCAAAAACTGGCATGTCCAAAACTGGATAACACCAATGATTTGCTTAAGAAGAGAAGGCCTAATAAGGCTCATCACCCTGATGTTTGTGTCCTTTGTTTGAGGAGTGGAGAGACTTGCTCACATCAGTATGCTTTCACTTTGTCTGTTTGGAATAAATCATTTGGTACATTTGGTGAAAATTGGGTTTGCCCCTCAATTTTAAGGCTTTTAGTACCATCATTTTTTGGGGGTTTTGGCAAGGGAAAGAAATGGAAGGCCTTCTGCTGATGCACTGTTATGGCTATTATCTGTTGCATCTAGTTGGAGAAGAATGCTAGAATTTTCAAAGGTGTAGCTACTGCTAAAAACTTGCTTTGGAGTAGAGTGGATTATCCTGCATCGATGTGGGTGTCAGTTAATGGCTTTTTTCCTTGAATTTCTTTGGAAGATCTGCACTCTGCAGCAGGATTGGTTGGCTCTGCTACATGAGTTGGATTACAGTTTATGTTGTGTTTTCTTTGTAACTAGTTGCTTTTGATGTAAAGGGAGGATTCATTATAATCCCTGTTCTTTCTTTATTTTTTTCTCCTCTTTTTCTTTCTCAGTTGTACATTCTTCTCCCTTCTAATAAATCTCTTTGTTTATTAAAAAAAAAAGGGAGAGAAAAAAAATTTCAAAACTGGATGGAAAAGGGGGTACATTCTTCTCCCTTCTAATAAATCTCTTTGTTTATTAAAAAAAAAAAAGAGAGAAAAAAAAATTTTTAAAACTGGATGGAAAAGGGGGTATTTCATTCTTGCATCATTCAGAGAATTGGATGCTCATTCCTGCAAACCACAAGTTACTGATGGGGAAAAAGGAGAATATTTGAGATTTACTTTTTATAAATTTTATTTATTTAGGAACATTAGGGTTTATTATACAATTTTATTTATTGGATTTTGAGTTATTTTCTATTATTTGTTTGTTTGTTTCCTTATGTAGAATTAGGGGGAAAGCATCACAACGAATTTTCTCCAACCAAGGGAGAATGAAGTGAGAAGAAAGGAGAATATTTGAGATATATATTTTATTTTTTAAAGTAACTTTAGGGCTTACTTTGTAATTCTATTTATATAAGGATTTAATGTTATTTTCCAATATTTGTTTTCTTATGTAGATCAAAAGCAAAAGCCTCTATGATGGCTTAATAGTGTAATTTTGGGGAGTTTGCATTATTGATCGTTGAGAACCTTAATTGAGTTTTGCTTTCCCATCGATTTTATTTTACCATAACCTTTTTATTTTTCTACATTTTCTTTTGTTTGCCCTTTCCCTCTTGCCAATCAGCCCTTGTCATCAGGAAACCTGAAGGACTTCAAAATATCAAATATTGTACATGCCTAATACCATATAGATCATGGCCCAAGTTTTTGCAATGATTCCATTTTTTCAATCCTAAGGATGACTGTAAACCTTCCCATGCTGTGGACAACGAAGTAGAACATTCTCATTTCGTGGATATCGAACAAACTAGCATGACAATAACCCAGCATGAACTCTCAAAATTCATAATTTCAGGCTGCTTTGTAATCAATGTGATAGGTAATTAAAAAATGTGAAACATAAAACAACTGAATAACGCTATGGTTCCACCACAAGCATGTGACTCTTCAGCAAATGTAGCAGCAATTGTAGGCTTTCCTATGGCACTGCATTTGACATGTTTTAGTCAAACTCCCAACCCAACCACACATCATCTCAAACAAACCAACACCATAACTGAGGGGCTGAACATGTTGAAGTCAGTATGCCACAACACATTATAGGTTACTAAAGCGTGGAAAAGGATATCACTCATGCAGTTATACATAGTACCTGTACTTAGCAAATTGATTGTTATAGAAGTCAAGCACATCCACTTTCTTTAAAAACATGCTAACAAGTTTTAGAATTCCATTTCAAAAAGAATATAGATTCTAACCAGATTAAGCACCAAAAAGGATAAATAGAACTTATAACTTAATAACACAATAGTAGAACTCTAATACAGGAATAGACTGAAAGCAAATAATTCTCAATGAAGAAAGGTTAAAGACAACACATGGCCAAAAAGTAATGCCCAAATAGTAAAAAGGTAAATTCATCAACACGATAGCTATCAAGACAAAAGATTGCTTTCTAAGGAGTAGCACTCACAATGACTAACTGCTAGATGTGGTGGCTTTGTGGTATTACATATGGATTTGGAAGATGGGGGGCCATGAGTATGAATTCAATGGGGCAGTGTTATGAACAAGTTTTAGCTCATGATATTTAATCTCAAGTCCGACTCTTTACCACCTTACCATGAGTGGAACTATGTTAGGTGATACAATTTTCAACAAGAAAAGTAAATGCCAATTTTCATTTTTTCAGTCAGTGCAAACCAAAACTAGGAAAATGGCCAAGACTTTCTCTATAGAGCTCTCATGCACCAATGCATTAGAAAGCAGAGGACCTTCTGAATGGCACCTAATTTACCTAGACAATCTGCTTGGTTTAATCAAGATCTCACCGCAAAATTACCCCATAATATATCACTGCAAAAGTACTATTTTCCTTACATATGGTAAATTGTGGTGTTGAATACTTAGTGCAGCTGTATTTTGAGTAGCTGTAGTGATATTATTGTACTAATGATTCATAAAACGAATGTAGATGTGCATAACAAGTAGTCTTTTTATGTACTTCATTTTTTATGAATCAAATAGTAGAGCATACCTCCTACTCCAATCTCATTTTATTATTGCGCCCCTAATTTTTTTATAATTATCTTCTTTTTACCTATTCCACTCAGCATCATTTGGTATTAGAGCTAGTATTATGCTTTCGGCTATCTTCCTAATCTTCTCCCATGATGGAAAGACAAGGAGAGCACATGGCAATCCAATGATGGATGACACAAGAGATGATAGATATAATGAAATTCAAACACTTCAAAGATAAGTCAATCAACTTACTAATGCACCTTTTGAACCATAAGAAGCTTGGAGCAAGTCATTGAACCCATACTCTAGTGACAAGCCTGAAGACACATATACCTTTGCCCATCATAGAGCTCATGAGGCAACATTAGTGAAGAGGTGTTTCCATTTAACAAATGTTTTTAAAACTGGTCTTCAAGAATTTCATTCCCATTTGCAAGCCAAGGAGTTTCTTGGCTCGCTTAGTGATGTTGACAAATTCTTCAAGTGCAAAGAATTCCCAAAAAAAAAAAATCAGCAAGTAAAATTAATCGCAACAAGGTTGCAGCATGGTGAGATCAAGGGCAAGAAATGTGTCTTTGCACACAAAAGCAGAAGTCCACTTGGAAGAAGATGAAATCTCAGCTCAAGATGACACTGGATTATGGTTTTCAGTTGTGACAATCTGTTGCCACTACCACAATATCTAGATTCACTGATAAATTTTGCACACAATTTTTAAAGGAAAAAAATTAAAATAAGTTTCCATGTAAAGCTAAAATAAAATTAAACAAAAACATCCATAAATTTTCTAAAATTTTAAAAATGATAAAAGTTATCCATAAAACATTTTCACCATTTTTTAACCTTCATAAACAATAGGACTATTCTTGGAGCACTAAAAAGTGAGTTGAAAAATATAAAATTACAAAAAAAATATTATTATAATATTTTCTAATTTGTATTTGTCTGTATTATCATTATTCTAATCATATTTTTCAGTTTTATTTGATCCAAGGACAAAATGAACATGCAATCAGTTAGGATTTTAATTTGTTGTTTTGGAAACATTAACCAAATGCGTTGACAATTTTCAATTCTTCAGTTTCTATTTTTTATTTTTATTTTTCACTTTTGATTTTCAATTTCATAATTTTCGACAATGGTACCAAACGACTATGTAGATTTCATTCGAAGTGTCTTCTCAACAATATTCGTGAAGACAACAAAACTGTAATAAACGACACCAATTAGTTCTACAAGTTACTAACAATTATTGATTGCGTTAGGTCTTATTCTTTCTCTTTTTTTCTTTTCTTCTCCTTTTGCTGTTTTTGCTTGGGGATTTCTTTCCTTCCCCAGATCATATTTGCTCTCCTTTATTTCTTAATACGTTTTCTTTTATTATCTTAAAAAACTAACTTGTTGCCAAAGAACATGCCAATGAGCTTGGGTTTCCCCTCAAAGATGAGGTTGAAGTACATCCGACAATTACAGCTAAAGATGAATGCCCAGAATCGTAGATTGTACGAGCTTCAAATCAAAACCACAATGAGAGACGTTCGATCCCAGAATTAGCTCTATCCCACCTCCAATGAGATGTGTTAAACATATACTGACTTTTTGTCTTGATTTAAGAGTTAGCCAAGGGGCGTAGCGTTGAGCTCAATGAAAGTGTCCCTTCCTTCTCGACGTGAAACTCTCGCCGCTGGGACAAGATAAAGATTGCCTCTACGCTTCGCACCTTTTTCTTTAAGAAAGAGGGCAAGATCACTCCTAAAAGCTTATATACGATACTCACCATTTGATCGAATTCCTCTGTATTCTCTTCCTTAGCAGCTCCTTCTCGAAGACGGGATTAATGGTCAACGACTTTGACAGCCTTTCCTTCACACAAGGTTTTTTATCCGTCTCCCCCGCTTAGGACAGAAAGGGGAAGTAGCGAGATTCCGATTCCTTCGTGAGAGGATCAACGAAGGCAGTCGCTCCAGCAGCTTTAGTACTTAGTTAAGGCCCCAGCCATTAAGGACGCTAAACAATGCTTATCAACTGGCCTTAAAAGTGAAGTTGATTGTACTTGCGTCGAAGAGAATGGTGAAGAAATTGAACCTAGCAAAAAGTGATTATTCGTCGATGGAAGCCCACACTAGACTTCATCTATGCGATGGACGGTACCCCTTCCCACCTGTCCCAAGATTTAAGCCTAAGAGACTTTAACTGCTGGGATGTTTCATAGGAGACTTAAAAAAAAAAAAATTAAAAGATGATTTTTTGCCTGTTTTCATCCATTTACAAGTGAATGAAAAATTCACAAATCATTTGTTGATTGAGATCTACCGACAATCTAGGATGATTATCATGAAGATATAATGATATTATGGATAAGAACATACATTCTTTGGATAACAAAGTTACATATGGTCCCAATGAGTCACGTCCTTTATCTAACTACAGTAAGCCAAGTCTCGCCCAAGTCTCGCAATGATGTTAGGAAAAAGAAGGATGATTGCCATCTGCAGCTCCTCAACCTCCATTTCTCAGACAAACTGGACAGTGGAGTCTATTTCAGATGATGCGTTTGTGACCTCTCCTCAGGGTGGTTTTCGATGGTACTTGGTTCGGTGGAAGGTTTGTCTCAAGTCAAATGGCTACATGGCTTAGTGAGGATGCTAACCATGAGAACTCTCATGAATTGTTAACAGTCATAGTTACACTCATTCTCTTCAGAGCAGGGTTCCTTTAAGCCAGAGGAGTATGATGGAGGATTACCTACATCTTTTAGGCTGCTCATTCAGCACATCTATTTTAGGTGTAGATTTAGGAAATTGTGCTTGTATTAGACTTTCCTTTGTACTCTGTAATTGACTTTCCTTCGTATTATGTAACTTCCTGTTTTTGAGGTTTTCGTAAATATATGTGTTAGTAGTGGTGGCTATAAATACTTGGCATGCTAGTTGTTTTTGACAGTTATCATTTGAAATCAAATTGCAGACTATTTCCCTCTCTCTCATGCAGCCTTCCCCTCTTCTCCTTCTTCCTCCTACCTTCTCTGTTTTGTCTAATTTCTGTCAGTTATGTTCTTCTTCAACTCTCTTCTGTTCTCTCCCTATTCTGTTCTGTCCCTGCTGTCCAGCAACCTCCTCCCTTCTCTCTTCTGCTCTGTTCTTCTCCTGCTCTTCTTCCAACTCACTCCCATTATTCTCTCAATTCTTTCTCTGGTTTCTGATATTTAGCTGCTGCTCTACATCAAGGTAGACTATGGGAAAGAAGTCTTGGCAACAAGTTCTGTGGGGGGTAAGACAGGCAACTGTGATCCTCAAGCCTTTTTAGAGGGGACAGGTTTTAGGTTTGTCCTCTGGGGTCGATCTTAAGATTGTTGTATTCCCGAAAGCTTTGGGGCGTGGGGGGTGTTGGAGTTGAGGAAGAGAAATAAGTTAGCAACTTCTGTTAACTATGGGGAGCAGGAGGGGTCAAGATAAGGGGTAAATTAGATAAGTTATGAAAATCAGTAGATATGTGAGAAGTCTAGGGGATGGTAGGTATAGGAGCTTGATTAAGGAAGTTTTAGCTAGAAACTCACCAAACATTGTCTTCCTACAAGAAACTAAACTTGAAAGAATAGGTGGATGGTTGGTTAGGAGTGCTTGGGAAGGTAGGTTTAAGGATTAGAAGTTCCTTCATTCTCAAGGATCTGCTGCAGGCATTATTATTCTGTGGGGATCTTGTTCTTTCTCTAGAGTTGATGGTCTATTAGGTTTCTTTTTTTTATCTGTGTTGTTATAAATTAAGAGGGGCCAGTGGTGGTTTTCTTCAGCCTATGATCCTCCTAAGCCTGCTCCTCGGACTGTTTTTTTGGGAAGAGTTTTTTTTTAATCAGAAAAAAGAGTTATATTAATGGGGCATCAAGGGGATGCGAACCCAGAGTACAAACAGTCAACCACCCTACAGTATCACGAAAATCAAGAATTACAGCATAATCATTCACAGCTTGCCCATTGCACTAGCAGGAAACAGCAGCAACCCGCTGCTCTTTACAAATCTAAAGTGGTGCATAATTGAATCTTTGAAGGCTCTCCTTCCAGGCACACCAAAAAATGGCAAGAGGAATGAGATTCAAAGCCTATCTATTCTCCTTAGTGGCTCGAATACTGCCCTCCCACAGAGCTGGCAGTAACCCACTGATGTCCAGTCAAAGACAGAGCCATGCTCCAAAGGTGTCTGGTCAAACACCTATTGGCAACAGTCAGCCCCCTTTTCTGCAAGTTGTACAGGGTTAAAAATTTTCTGTGTATTGCCTCCCAGGCAAGGAAAGCAACCTTTGTAGTGGCTGCTGTCCTCAAGATGTGAATCCAAGGTAGGTTGCTGCAATTTGTTCCCAATGGAGAGAGCTTCCTGTAAAATGGTTATTTCTATCCATAGTACATTTTGGTTCGTTGAGGGATTTTGGTGCCGAAAATTGTAAATACTGATGTAAAAGTCAGCAAGTACATAGAATCGCCAATTTGCAACTTTTCTAATAAAGAGAATGTTCCATAAGATCCCCTGATCTGAGATTTGAAAATGATAAATAATGAGAGCATCCTTGTCGCAAGCCAAACATCATGCCAAAAGTAAAACATTGTCCCCATTCCCCACTTGAAATCTGACATAAAGGAAAAAATCATCTCAGCCTTTCCTGATGAATTTCCAAACCCCAACGCTATAGGATCCTCTACTAGCATAAGCAATTCATTATGCTCGAGCACATATTTAGAAGCAATGATTCACACCCAAAGGTGGGATTTAAACCCCCTTGACAAGGAGATATTTAACACCCCCACCCCCGCCCCTCCCCAAAAAAATAAAAACCACCTACCCCAAAGTAATCTCCTTTGAATTCCTTCAAGTCTCTTAGCAACTGAAGCCAGTAAAGGAAAAAATGACATAAATAGATGGGAAGGTTTGTCAAGGTGCTCCTGATGAGAGCCGAGTCAGCCACCTTTTGACAATAAGTACCTTTTCCAGCCTACCTATCTTTTTTCTAACTTCTCAATAATTGCATCCCAAACTCCTTCATCTCTGAATCTACCTCGAAGAGGGAGACCAAGACTAATAAAGGTGGTTCTCATCTTACAAAGACCAGTGAGGAAAGCACACCTGTTCCATCACCAATCAAAATGAGCTCTCTTTTTCCAAGATTCACTTTCAAGCCCTAGATAGCCTCAAACCCTACCAAAATGCATTGGAGGTTAAGGATATGGAGAGGGAAACTTTCACCAAAACAAAAAATGACAGTATCATCTATGAAGAGAAGATATGAAACTTCTGTAAACCTCCCATTTTTGCCTGAGACCTTTAAGAAACTTCTGTAGCTTTCTTCAACATGAGGTTTAACACCTCTATCACCAAGATAAAAGTAAAGGGAACAGAGGGTTCCCTTGTCTCAAGCCTCTACAGGAGAGAAAGAAGTTAGATGGACAGCCATTTATGAGCAGTGAGAAGCTTGGAGTGTGTGATCCAAATGCACCAAAGTTCCCCAAAGCTCATTCTCCTGAGAAAATACAAAAGCAATTTCTAATTGATGCAATCAAAAGCTTTCTCCATGTCAAGCTTGGACACCACGCTTCTTTTTCCTTCCTCCTGATAGGCATCCACAGCTTCTTTAGCAACAAGGGTAGCATCGATGATCTGTTGTCCAGCCATGAAAGCATGCAAGTGCAGCCCAATAACTTCCAGAATGGAAATTTTTATCCTCACGGCTAGACTCCAGCAAGGATCTTATAAATGCTTACCACCAAGCTGATAAGGAAAAATCCCTTGATGTTTACAACCCCAACTTTCTTTGGAATTGAAGTATCAAGGTGGCATTAATACAACTCACAAATCTACCTTATCTATAGAACTCCTCAACAGCATTGACAATGGCATGCTTGAGAAGGCCCTAGTTTGCTTGAAAGAAGGCCAAAGAGAAACCATCCGAACCAAGCACATTTTTACCATTGCAATCTTTGATGGCCCTAGTTTGGAGACCATTTGTGGATGGAATCAATTTAAGGATTTCTGCTTCATCGAAGGGTCTCTATTGCCACTTTGCAGTAGAAGGGCTAAGAGATCTGATATTGATTCCATCAACAACTGGTCTCCAAACTTCAAATCCACGGTAGAGGACTTCATAAAAGTCACAAATGCCCTTTTAATTTCTTCTCCCCTAGTTAAGGTGTTTCCCACAATTTCAATGATGGACAAGGTGTTAAATATATGGTGATCACTTGCAGTCTAGTGAAAGAATGTAATATTCCAATAACCCTCCTTAAGTCATTATCTCTGCCTCCACAAAATCTCTTCGAGCTTGATAACCTTGACCAATTCCTGCTTGAGTAACACTCATTTGGTCGTCCTTTCCGCATTAATACCTTGACCTAACTCCCACTCATCAATTTCTTTTGATGCCATTAAGAATAACGGTCTTTTTCGTGTGGACATTTCTAAAGGTGCATCTATTCTACATTTTCAGCTTTTATTTCAACCCCTTCAATTTTGTGGCAAGCAACAAAGCTAGCTTTACCCTTGACATGAGGTGAAGACCACCAAGTTACACAGTCTCCTAAACCATTGTTCTTGAACCACATGTTTTCAAAGCGAAAGGGGTCGGCCCCCATTCAACCCCAACAAGTCCAACCATGTCAAACGAGAATAAGGAAGTGGTCTAAGATGGGCCTAGGAAAGTGAATTTCCTAATCAACAAATTACGAACCCATCAATCCTAGAGAAAGAAAGCGGGTCCCTAGAGTTGGACCATGTGAAAGTGCCACCCATGAGCGTATGATCAATAAGGGCATCCACATTGATAAAGTCTAAAAACTCTCTCACGCAACTATTCTTTGAACTATCCCCACTTCTTTTATGAGCATCAACCACCATGTTGAAATCTCCTCCAATGATCCAAGAGTTCATTTTAGAAAAGATATCTATAGGGTCTTTCACCTAGGCCACAAACACTATTATGTATCCACAAAAAGTAATCATCCAACTTCTTAAACAAATAGGAGACCAAAAAGGAATTAACAAAGTGATCCAACAATCCCACAATAGTTTGCTTCCACAAAACAAGAATACCCCCTATACCACCCTCAACACGAAGGGAAATCCATCAATATGCCCCCCCTTTTTGATAACAAAAAAAGATGACTTTAATAGAAAAAAGAAGAATGTGCAAAAAGGAGAACGATAAATCCTCCAAATCAAGAGGGGAGAGAGAGAGAGAATAAAAATTAAAACAAAAACAATCAAACAAAATTCAAACAATTAGACTAACAAAGCCAACCAATCCCATTGGATATGGGAAAACCTCACTCTTTTAAAACAACCAACAGAAGCACACTGAAGTGATGACGCCAAATAATGAATCTTCTCCCATGGAAGTATTATTTTTTTCAATCCTTATCCACAGAACTACGAAAACAGCACGCATCCACAAAGCAAAAGCATCCTTCCTTTTACCAAAACCAGCAAAAGAAGTGGCCAACAAATCCTCCACCAACTTCAGAAAAACCCAATTTTCTCCCAAAAGACCAAAATACTTATCCCATATATTCCAAGCAAACAAGCGGTGCAAAAACAAATGAAACATTGTTTCAAAACTATCACAGCAAAGAAAACATATATTAGGAGAAAGTGCCATTGAAGATCTACTTCGCAACAGATTGTCGGTGTTAACTCTATTACGAACAAACAACCAAATAAAAACCTTGATCTTTGAGGGAACTTGGGCCTTTCAAATAATTCTAAGGAGCAGAAAGGAAATATTAGCATTAATGAAGTAGTAAAAAATACTGCAAGAATAGGGCCCCAAAGAGTCTTAGACCAAGAAAGCCTATCCAGTATCCACCCCCAAGGAAGGACAAGAAGTCCCCACTAACACAACAAGGAAGACAACTCCTCTACATCTCTATCGGTAACAGTTCTAGGAAATGGAAGTCCTAAGAAAATGAATGACCTTCAAAAATCAAAAAGAAGGAAATAACCTCATTATGACTTGAACTCAGACGATAAAGACAAGGAAAAGAATAGAATAAAGCATCATTACCTACCCAGAATTCTTCCCAAAAACGAATACATGAAGCATTACCCAAGACAAACTTAGTGCGAGGAACAAAGAGGGGGTAGACCTGAGAAATACATCTCCACAGGCTTTCTGAATAACATCTAATTCCTAAATTAGCATCCCCGATAATTCACATGCATACTAGATTTACTTTTGATGACTCTATGCCAAAGAGTAACTCCTCTAAAGGAAACTGCCAAAAACATTTAGCCAAAGGAGCGTGCTTTTAGACATCAATGTACCAAGACCCAAACCCCTGTCCAGCCTAGACCTAATGGTCTCCCAGCTATCAAGGTAATCTATAATATCCCCAACCCCCAACCAAAGAAAATCTCGCATGATCTTCTCAATTTTACTGGTTATCCCCATCAGAAATATAAAAATAGACAAATATAGAGGGATACTAGCAAGAAAAGCCTATAACGCAGCCCCTAAAAGAAAATAACGAACCTGTCAACCCATCCGAACGCTTAGAGACACTCTCCACCACTGAATCCCAAAAACCCATATACCTAGGATTACCTCCCAACAGGAAGATAAGGCAATTGCCAATCCAAAAGACCACAACGCGCTAACAAATCCAACTCCCTAGACCTACTAGATATCAAATTGATGGTTGTTATACTACTCTTCCCCAAATTAATTTAAAGCCCATAACCCTCTCAAATATTTGTAAAAGTAAAAATATTCAAAAAAGAATCTCCATGATCACAAATGAAAAACAAAAGCATAATCAGCAAATGGAACCCTCTCTGCCCACTTCCAGCCTTTTAACTAAACCCTTATCAGCCGCCCTCTCCACCATTGTACTCAATACATCAATATCCAAAACAAACAAAAATAGAAACAATGGGATCCCCTTGTCTAACACCTCTTGACGCTCCAAACCAAGATTTAAGTTCTCCATTCATAACAATTGAGAAGAAGAAAAAAAAGCATTAGACAAGCAACTCCTCAACCAAGTCCCCATCTCTCCCCAAACCCTTTTCTAGCCAACACCTTATCCAAAAGATTCCAACTAACGCTATCATAAGCTTTTTCAAAATCCAATTTAAAAGGAATGCCCTTCCTCTTCTTCTTACAAACCTCCTCTACGACATCACTAGCAACCAAAATAACATCCGCAATCTGTCTACCCCCCACAAATGCATTTGAGCTTTAGAAATAGCATCATCTAACACCACACTCAACCTATTAGCTAGTAATTTAGCAATAATCTTATACACACTAGTCATTAATCTTATAGGCCTAAACAATCAATGATCTTAATAGATTTATTCCTTTTAGGGTTCCTTTTAGGCACCAAAGTGATGAAAATGGAACAAATGCTCTTGCCAAAAATCCCATTACAAGAAAATTCATTGAAGACATTTAACAAATCCACCCTAACCGCATTCCAACATTTGTGGGGAAAAAACAAAAAGGAAAAAAAAAAACCCCCATATTAAACCCATCTAGACCCAAATCTTTATCCCATTTCATCCCAAACACACTTGTCTTAACTTCCTCTGACTCAAAAGGCCATTCCAACCAACTCACATGATCCCTAAAACTGTGATTCCAATCTAAACCCTCCCTCAATCATAGGCCTTCAAAATCCTCCTATGAATAAAGATTGAAAAAGAAATTAGTAATCTCATTTGCAATCAAACGAGAATCAAAAATAACCTCATCTCCTCCCAAATCCAATTACCTAAACATGTTGTTCCTCATCTTCACATGAGCCAACCTATGAAAAAAAGATTGTATCACGATCATCTTCTTCTACCCACTTATATTTAGTCTTTTGCCTCCGACTCCTTACTCCTTTAGTAACCAAACCCTCCCAACACATTTTCCAGACCCATTTAGCCTACTCACTGTCCAATAAACTAACACCTTCCTTTTTTCTATTTAAAAAATCCAACTTGCCCGAAATTACAGCTTTCTTCATCCTAATAAGTAATAACCCCAAAAACCTTCCTACTCCAAATCTTCAAGGTCCCCTTAAGACACTAAAGCTTCCTCGGGAACCTAAAATCTTACCACCCCTTCTCCAAATCCTCACACCAAGAATCTCTCACTATAGAGGGGGAAAAAGCGTGATCAAGCCACATATTCTCAAACCAAAAGGGAGAGGGACTCCCACTTCACCTTAGAAGATTCTAACAAAAGAGGAAAATGGTCAAACATAGTCATAACAAAACAATTCGAGAAAGATTAGCAAACTCATCCTCCCAATCACTACAAAATAAAAACCTATCTAACGGACTAACAACATCCCTCTCCCACCCATAGACCAAGAAAAAATTCCATTATCTAGCGGCAAATCCCTCAACCCACAATTCATAATAAACCTATCAAAATTCTGCATACTCTAAGAAAACCAACCTCCGCCCTTTTCTTGCTCAGACATTAAAGTCAACACCTACAATCCACCTAGGGTAAGAAAAACTAGAAACCGCATGCAACTCATCCCAAAAAAAGGCCAAAAATTCAGTCTTGGAGGTTCATAAAAACATACGAAAACCCACCAATGACCTCTACCTTTAATATCCACCAAAAACGAAAGGGAAAAGAACCTAACAACACAATCAACTTTAGTAATGGACCGAGTATCCCAAACAACAAGAATGCCCCAAATGACCCTTGCGAAGAAATAAACTCCCAATCCTTACACCAGCCTCCCAAATAATCTTAACCATCCCCCCATCAACATTCTCTAATTTAGTTTCTTGAAGCAAAACAAAATCAAGAGAACAACTAATCAGCACTTTCCAAATCAACCCCTTCTTCCTAACATCAGCTAAACTCCTAAGATTCCAACTAATGAGCTTCATAACTTAACTCTCTTACCCTCCCCCCCCCCCCCAACCTTCTCCTCTAACACCTCCATAATTAATAGAAGATTCAAACATATTGAGTACATTTTGAACCTTCTTTTTTTCCTCTCATAAGTTCTAGGACTCACCCCCACCTTCACCTCATGGTCTAAAGGACACATTAGCTTCAAACCCATATCATCATCAAGGAGTTTTTGCAAATCTCTTTCATACCTCTCACCCCCCCCCCCCCCCCCAAAAAAAAAAAGCACTAATAGCAATGGCATCTCCCTTAAATCTTGGACCTAGTTTCCACAAGCAAACAATGCTGCCTCTTCAATCCTTGAGGAAGGACTTGATTGCATTCTTTTTAGATCTATCATTGAGTCCCCTCACATTCCATATTACGAGTTTCCTTAACATGATTTAACAATACGATCCCAGCTAATGCATGCCTCCACCACATCTCAGAGCATCCTCACATTTTTTTTGTAATTGACAAAGCGTGCCAATCATTTTAACTCAAGATCTATTGCTGTCCAACTTTATATTACTATCCATAGGTTTTTTGCTACTATTTCGCTCCTCCTCTCTTCTCTTTTCTTCAATTTCTTCAAACAATCTCAAGGCCTGTTGAAACTTTCGAAAGACACGTCAATGGCTTTGCTAACTGCCATCACCTTCCAAAGAATGCAGATTGTGAGGGGGAGGAGGGGGTAATTTTAATGTAGTAAGATTTTTAGCGTAAAATAAGGGGGGAAGTACGTTTACCTCAAACATGCAAAATACTGGCAGATTCATTAGGGTCTTCAAATTGAGGGATATTCCTATGGATTATGCATCTTCTCTTGGTTTGTGGGTGGAGGTACATTGGTGGCTAGTTGCCTGCATAGATTCTTGTGTAGTAGTGAGTAGAAGGATGATTTTCCTAATTGTTCTCAAACCTCTTTGTCTGCATCAATTTCAAACCATTTCCCCATTTTGTTAGAATCTAGTGAGGTAAAGTGGGGTACTACTCCCTTTAGGTTTGAAAAGACGTAGTTAGATCATAAATTTTCTCATTGTTTGATTAAATATTCTTGGCATGAAGTGTCTGCTAGAGGTTGGGAGGTTTTTAAGATTATGAAAAAACTAGCATTTAAAAGGAGTTGTAAAAAACTGGAATTTGCAAGTTTTTGGAGATAATGAGGTTAGGAAATCTAACATCCTAGCTGATCGCGATTAGCTAGATAGAATAGAGAATGACTGAGATTCAATAGAGATAGAGGAGGCAAAGTGGGTTTCTTCAAAAACAATGACCCAGAGGAGGTGATTTTTATGCAGACGAAGAGCAGGAGGAAAATGCCTAAATTTAAACGGGTTAGAGAGGCTAATTGTGAGAATAAGTTTTTCCAGAGACTGGATGATGAAGATGAGAAAAATTTAGTGAGGGAATTGGATTGAGAGAAGAAATAATCTCCTCTAATCCTCTATTGATTGCAAATGAGATCACTGAATTTTTTTCCCAATTTATTTAGTGAGGAGGCTAAGAGTAGATCAATGATTGAGAGGTTGGAGTGGAGCCCTATTTCTACTAATTAGATGAGATGGATGGAAAGGCCTTCTGAGGAGATGGAAGTTAGGAATGTAGCGTTTAAAGATGAATAGGGGCAAGGCCCTAGGTCCACATAATTTCTAGGATTGTTGGGATGTTGTTAGGGTTGATCTGTTGGAGGTCTTTAATGAATTCTATTTTAATGGAGTCATAGGAAAAAAGCATTAATTCTACTTTCATTACTTTAGTGCCTAAAATGATTCGGGCTCCAAACATTGTTGACTTTCGACCTATCGATCTAGTAGCAAGCGCTCACAAAATTGTTGCAGGAGTGTTTGCCGATAGGTTGAGTAAAGTCGTAGAAGATTCTATTTTTCTAAGGCCAAAAGAGTTTTTTTAGAGGAAGACAAATTATTGATGCTACGTCAATGGCTAATGAAATAGTGGAAAATATTCATTGAAATAAGACGGGGGGTTATATTTAAGTTGGATTTGAAAAAGGTTTATGACATGGTCAATTGGAATTTCTTGGATAAAATTTTCGCTTAAGAGGGCTTTGTAGAGAGGGGCTAGGGTTGGATCAGGGGGTGTTTGTCAAATGTTTTCAGCTTCGTCAATTATCAATGGGGAGCCTAAGAAGTGGTTTAGAGCTTCGAGAGTGGTGGGCAAGGGGATCCTTCATCACTATTTTTGTTTCTTCTAGTTGATACATTGAGTGGGTTGATTGATAGGGTGGACAATAGAGTTATGCAAATGGGATTGGGGTGGGTAGTGAGGGGGTGGTTGCATCTCATCTTGAGTTTGCAAAGGACACTATTTTTTTCCCTTAGATGATCATAGAGAATCGTTTTTGAATGTTCTAACAATTGTTCTTTAAAATAAATTTGAGTGGGATTGCTACTATTAAACCTAGTAGGCCAGGTCTTTGGAGTTAGCTTCCTTGAATGGGTGGGGAATTCTTGAGTGGCCCTCAACTTATTTAGGAGTTCCTTTGTGGGGTAATCCTAGGTCAATTAGGTTTTAAGGTCCAATAGTGGAGAAGGTCTCTAAGCATTTGGATGGAGGGAAAGGGGCCTTATTTTCTCTAGGTGGTTGTATAATCTTATCCAAACTTGTCACTCTAGTATCCCTCTTTATTTTTTGTCCATTTTTACCACTCCAATCAGGCTAGCTAGGAAGATTGATCAAGTAATGAGAGATTTCATTGAGTCGGGGATAAGGGAGAAGAGAGATCAACTATAGTTGGGAGGACGTGTGTAGATCCAAGATGGAGGTTGGATTGGGACTTGAAAATTTGGTATCCTAAAACACTACCTTATTGGGCAAATGCCTATTGCATTTTCCTTTAGAGGATAGCTCTCTTTGGCATAAAGTTAACAAAACTAAATTTGGCTTAAATTCTTTCCATGGAGACTCCATGGAGGAGTATTGCTCAGATTTATCCTTCAATTACTCCTTATAAAAAATATGATGTGGCCAATGAGTTTGGGCGACTATTTTAGGAAAATTTTGGGTGGGGAATCATGCGCTTTCTATTTCTTTCCTATTTTATATCACCTTTTTTTAGCACATAATAATGTCATTACTTCCTTAGTTCAAACGGGCCTACTTCTTCTTGGCATTTTCACTTTTATAGGCCTCTAAATGATAGGAAGTTGGAGGAACTATCTTCTTTGTTGGTCTTGTTGGCAGGTTGTCTTTTCTCATGTTAGAGGGATAATCAAAGTTGGGGTTTGGATTCCTAAAGTTTATGTTCTTCAAAATCTTCATTTTATCGTTTAACCAAATCTTCCAAATCCTTTCCCCATTAATGTTTCATCTAGAGAGCTAAAGCCCCCTCTAGGATCAAGGCATTTACTTGATTGGTTGTTCTTAATAGAGTTAGCACCAACAACCTACTCCAAAGTGAGAGGCACTTTTGAAGGTGTAATCTCCGGGTGTTTGTTTCTTGTGTTTTGATAGCCTAGAATCCATTGCCCTTTCTCTTGGGGGATTTAGGATGAAATATTTGTTGTTTCACAGATTTCAGAAGAGAAATTATTAAAGATCTCTTTCACAAATTTTGGGAAGGGTGGTAATGGTTTAGTCTTTGTGGACTTGTGTCATCTTTGCAGTTTTGTGGGGAATTTGGATGGAAAGGAATGCTCGTTTCTTTTCTGGAAAGAGAAATTCTGATACTTCGCTACAGGTTGCAGCTGGCAGTTTTGAAGGGGTGCCTTTCTTGGATCTTCAAAGAGATTGGAACGTGGTTTTATTTTGATTGTTTTTTAGTTTATTTTGGTTTCTTCATTTTATGGAAGGATCTTTTTCTCCACTTTGTACATTTTTTCCTCTTCAATGAATATATCTTATTTTTCTATCAAAAAAACAAACAACTACCTTACTATCTTCAAGATAATCACCATAGATTGGCATAAGGTTTCAATCAACATATGGTTGTTGGGCTTTTTATTTGATTGCAAGTGGGATTAGAACGAGCCAAAAAAAATTATAATTATCTTTGAATTCTTCTTTCCAAGTAGCAAATGATTTGTGAAACATCAAATGCTCACTTTCTTCAAGTGCAACTTTTTCACCATTATCTTCGACATAAGTGTGTTTATCTTCCCATTGCCATATGTAGGGACACGGTGTTATTCACTTTCTAGAACATCATTGAGTGCTAGCAAATTGTGGAACTCCTTGATGTAATCAATTACCCTTGTGTTGTCTTGGCAAGATTGTTGAATTAAGAGAAGACACTTCCAAATATGTGAAGGAATTTTTCATTCAGACAAGATTTCATCTTCTCTCAAGATGAGATATTTGACTTTAATAAGATATATCCCTTGCACTGTGACTTGTCAAGATGAGACCTTCGACTTTATGAAGATACATCTCTTGCATCGTGCCACAAGTCATAAACACAAAGCTTTGTTTCCACCAATTTCACTTGCTAATTTTCTAAAATTTCTTTGTAGTCAATAATTTCTCAACGGCACTAAGCCATTCAAGAAACTCCTCCACATGCAAACAACCATGAAATTTTAGGAAATCAAATCCAAAGGTGTTCATTAAACAACAATACCCATCCACCAATGTCTTCTCATGAGCTAGATGATGGGCAAAGGGACTCACATCTTTGGGCTCGTAGCTCAACTAATCATGGCTTGAATGACACTCCGAGCTCCTTGCCATTCAAGACACATTGTAAGTTCAACTTGTCTTCAAAACACTTAAATTTCAATGTATCTCTCATCTCTTGTTTCATCCATTATTGGATTGTCATGTCGGCCGCTTCTCTTTTTCCAACCATAGAAATAAGGAAGATAGTTGAAGGCAAAGCACTAATTTTGAGACCAAATGATGCAACAATGAAAATGTACAAAAAGATAATTATAAAAAGTTCAAGGACACAATAAAGAAAGAGATAAGATTTGAGCTACACATTATTTGACCTATAATAAGGGAAATGAATCAAAAGGTTACTTTCTACTCACATGTACCTTCCTTTTATGAGCTCCTAATACAATAACATCTCTACGCTACCCAAAGTGCGACAAAATACAAAGACGACATGGGATAAAATAAATTTCAGCATTACATTTAAGGAAATGTTGTGGTCAATCTAAATTAACTCAAGCACATTCTCTATGCAAATTAGGTGACATTCAGAAGGTCCATAGACCAACTTTCCAACGCATTGAACAATGCTTAATTTAGGCTATGTAGAGAAAGTTATGGTCATTTCCCCTGATTGGTCAGCGCTTACTAGAAAAAGTAAACTCTACGTTCACTTTTGTCCTTGGAAACTGTTTCCAGATAACCCATATTGCATCTTTAGGCTATGCCTCAAAATATCATAGGACAAGGAGACTAGATTCTAGATAAAGGCAGATATCAAAATATCATAAGACAATCACAAGAATACCACATCATTTAGAACGAATTAAAAAATGAGGACGGCTAGGAATAAGTGCCCCAAAAAAATCATATGTATAGGAAGATCCAAGGGATTTTTGAAACTTCAAGTTCACATCTTTTTGCTAAACTTCAAGGAAGGTTTGGGATTTTTTGAACATTAGGGTAGGACCGAGGGACATCAATGTATTTTGTCCAAAAAAAAACCAAAAAAAAAAAAAAATGATTCTAGATGGGGATTCAAAACCCAAACCAGAGAAATTTAGACCATTTTTAAAAAAAAAAAAAAAAAATGCCAAGTGACCCTGTCATAAGGAAAACATCAAGAGATAGAGCAAATGTTTCTCATCTAACTTGTTTTAGAAAATTGGAAGGTGGGGTTAGTGGCACTCATATAGTAACCAGAATTAGACACAGATTGGAGAGGTTAATAGAAACCAAATTCCATAGTTTTTTTTCTTTCTCTTGAATATTGACCAAGTTGAGTTTCCTAGCAAAACAAATTTTAAGCTATTTACTTTCATGGAGCTTAAAGGAAGTGAGATCAAGGGGCTTTGAGCACATCACTAAGGAGAGAGATTCCATGAAAGCCCAATAATATAGGTATGTCTCAAATGGACAAATGAGGATCACTGGGAACACGAATCTTGTTGCAAATATTTGCTTGATTCTTAGATGTCCTGATATAATTTATAATTTCCTCATCGAGAGTGAAATTTATACTTGAGTTTTTTAGGGTGCATTCTCCTAACCTTAGACCTTATAGGATGCCCATTTATCTCTTTTGATATCCTTTCTCTGTTTAGAAGAAGAGATTTTCCTCATTTCTATACATAGTTCATTTTGCTAAGAAATTATGTTTCTTAATTGACTTTAGCTTAAAATAACCTTATGGAATGTTTTGGCTTGAACTCAAAAATTGAAATATGGTTGACGACTTCACTAATTGAATAATTAAAAAACTCCCAGAGGTCAACAAAGATATTGAATTATACTAACACTGCATTTTAGCATGGAATGAATGTTTACATTTGGAATTGTGTGAAAAAAATTAAAACTATATACAATTGTATATTACATCCTGTATAAATGCACTCAATTTCATATCCAAGCATATTGCATCCAAAAATAATGCAAGAGTAAATAAAATAACACCATAACAGTGCAACACCCAATGTGCAAGAATCCCACGCCATGTTGGGAAGCGCATGACGTCTACAGGCTTACCTCCACATTTGGAAAGGCTATTTCCATAATTTTTCAGGTTCAGCTATAAAAACCTTACAGTTGGGTCAATGGCCCTTAAATAACAGAACATCCAATAACAATTAATTAAAAACTCCAAAATTCTTAAGAAACCCAAAATTTTGCGAGAAACTTCCTCAACCTTCAAATGCATGCTCTCCAATGTCGAAACTATAGAGAGAAAAGAAAAGTTACCTTCAATGGACGCGCTCAGTTCGGACGGAAGCTTGGAAACGAGGCAGGCAGACGCAATTGCACTGTGGACGGGAAGAAGCGTGCTCAATTCCCGTCGGAGGAACCTTCAAAAGGGGGAAGTGAAATCAATGTGAAGAAAGAATTTTGGAGAGACTAGCCGAGTTTGCATTCGAATAAATGCAAAGACCAAAACAGTACAAGATAAAGTAGAACCTTGAGAAAGAAGATCCAGTCGGAGAAATTCGAGACTGGGACATCGAGAATCTTGTTACAGTCGTTCTTGAGTTTGTCATTTTCGTTCTAGATACTATTCGTAGAAATGCGGATCTTCCCGCAACAGAAGCAGCCATTGTTTCGGACCGAGTTTTCCCTTAAGCCCTAAAACCTCTGTAAAACCCACCTCAGCCCTCCCGCGCCAACTAGACTCGTAGCTGTGCTCGGTTAGACTTTGAAAAGCGGAACGGACGATTATCGGGTGAGATACTCCAATTCATATTTAATTTATTTAAATTGCGGATTTACGATGGTTTTGATAATTTGTAGTGAATGGTGAATAATTTGTCATTCTTATCTCTTATATAAATTTTTTAAAATAATTTATTTTTATAATAGTTATTTTTAAAATATAATTTAGAAATATATTAAATATTTAATAATTAATCACAAAATTATAATTTTTTTTCTTTTCTGAGCATGAGTTTAGAAACTTTTGTTTCAATCACAAGAAAACTGAGTGTGGGAGTTAAGAGTTAAGAGTGCGGGACTAGTCCTTGATCAATAGACCTAATACTAATTGATTTTATGCTTAATAAATATGAGCATATGGAATGTTGTTTATAATGTGGCTCTTATACTTTGTGGGGGGTTATAAACAAAATGGAGGAAAAACATATGTTGGTGCAGAACAACAGAAGGCTTGTCGACGAGTACCCTGTGTTCGTCAATGAGTAGATACCGAGAGCCAAAAAATCTCATAGTAGAAGACTCGTCGACGAGATGATAGATTAGTCAACGAGTGGGCTTCTTTGACTCATCAACGAATCTCTTGTTCTCGTCGACAAGTGCACCTGAGCTGCAAGAAGAAATTCAAATTTTGAATTTGAACGTTGGGGTGGTTGGGCTATTGGAGAGAAACCTCCGAGGGTTTGCTTCTGGGCATATTTTGACATGTAAGAGAATGAGAGGGGGTGAGAGAAGAAGAGAAGATCATTGTAGTATGTAATTTTTTATCTTCATAGTGAAATCTCTTGTCGATTACTCCAATGATAGTAGGTTTTGCCGAACCACGTAATTCCTGGTGTCGTTGCATTTATTATTGTTTTCTTTATATTGTTATAGTTGTGGCATGATTCTGTATTCACCATTTATTGTTGCAAGTATATGTGTGATCCTTTTATATAATGTTTTATTCTACTGTACATCATTTGAAGAGGCGTTATTTTCACAACAATTGGTATCAGAGCGTATTGTATGGCCTATGAATTGAATGATCTCTTGGTGCAACATGGCTTAGTGAAAGGTTTATACAGAATTTCAACCGAATAGTATGGATGCAACGACTTTGAATGCATTGGGAGCAATCATTCGTTTTGTTTGGCTAAGGACGTGTTGTATTACGTCATGGATGAGAATTCTCCAACATTAGTTTGGTGAAAACAGTAATGCCAATATATGTCTAAGGGTTTGTCAAAATCTGCAAGTGTAGTGAAGGAAGACTCTGAATATAGTGATAGAGATATGTTACATGTTTCATCGGGTTCGAAGTGCCTCACGGGTGATTCTTGAATCTTGGATACCAGATGCTTTTATCCTAGAAAATGGTTTAACACTTACAGGTCAGTTTATGCTGGTTGTATTTTGGTGGAAAATGATATTTCATGCAAAATATTTGTTAATGAAAATGTCAAAATTAGAATGTATGATGGTGTTGTAAAAGTCATATGTGATGTAAAGCATTAATCGAATCTAAGGAAAAATGTTATTTCATTGGGTATTTTAGACTGTAATGGTTATTGCTACAAGTCTGGATGTGGAGAAATGAAAGTGTGTGAAGGCGACTTGATAGTGATGAAAGGAGAAAAGATAGCGGAAATATCTATGCACTGTAGGGCATTACGGTTGTAGGTGGAGTTGCAACTGTTGAAATTAAGTCAGGTACCCTATGGCATATGCGATTAAAGCATATGGGTGACTACATGTATTCAGATATTTGGGAACCAATGATGATAGCATCAGGGAATAGACATATGTATTTCGTGTGTTTATCACGAAGGGCCTTGGTGTACTTCATGCAGTGGTTGTCGTGGAGAACCAGATCAGAAGAGAGATTCTCAAGTCAAACATTAAGGTTGAGTATGCTGGTTTCGTTCAAGAAGTTTGTGAGCAGGGCAGGTTATATACAGGGCTTACAAGGTACTTCTTGGTGAAATCAGTAAGTATGGCGTGTTTCTCATGTGACCAATCGCTAAAGGTATCGTTAGATGGGAAAGTTGCAAGTGAATTGTGGGCAAATTTTGCGATAGATTACTCGGTTATGAGTGGATGTCCACTGGTGCAATATTCTAGTTATGGAGGATCTAGGCTTGGTGTTATGTTCGGATAGTACATTTTTCTGGGTTACAAGAAAAGTGGGTGCAAGCAGGGTGATCTTGTGGCAAACAAATGGGTGATCGAGGACATGACTTTTGGTACTAAAGTCATGGAGAGCGTACTCAGGTAAAGAAATAGAAACAAATACCAGAAAATTGCAGTGGTAGCAATTATGTTATTTAGGTGAAATTAGGGACTTAGGGCAGAAATGTAATGACCCTAAAAATGTATATACAATTAAAGCATACTAATAATAATAAAATAATAAAAATGGTCATTAAGTTAATATCAATACAGAGGTACTTTTCTGTAAGATCCTTGATTCCATGTTTGATGTCTAAGAAAGACCTTATCTTACCGAGTGCTTAGAAACCATTGCAGCTCAGTAACTCCCTGGAGGTCAGCCTGGTTCAAATGAAATTTCATATGATAAATTAGGTAGACAGTGTTTGTACACGTAGATAAGTATATATACATAAAATAATGTTTTGACTAACATAATTTGTAGAAATATATGATGATAATAATAATAATAATAATATATGATGATAATAAAATAATAAAAATGGTCATTAAGTTAATATCAATACAAAGATACTTTTCTGTAAGATCTTTGATTCCATGTTTGATGTCTAAGAAAGACCTTATCTTATCGAGTGTTTAAAGACCATTGCAGCTCAGTAGCTCCTTAGAAGTCGACCTGGTTAAAATAAAATTTCATATGATAAATTAGGTAGACACTGTTTGTACACATAGATAAGTATATATACATAAAATAATGTTTTGATTAACATAATAATAATAATAATAATAATAATAATAATATAGGTATTTTATGCGGGGCTCACATGACAGTTTGGGGCCCATATGAGTCCCGAAACTATGTAGAGCTCATAAGATCGTGTGAGGACTATTGGAGTTACGTATGACCCACTTGGATCTCCAAATGTTGTAGGGACCATGAGACCGTGTGGGGTCATATGGGTTTTCAAAATTCGAACTTAATTATTCTTTCATAATAAATACTAAAACATAGTTTTAAAATAATAATAATGATAATAATAAAAATAATAATAATAATTACAAAATTTTTTAATTAATTAATTAATTAAGTAAATTAATTAAATGGGAGTTTCGGCAAGTACTCTAATTCTCCCCACATGTATCATCATTCTCATCCCATACCTCTCATCCTAAACTTATACCTAACTCATCCCATGCTCATTCATTTATTTTAAAAAAATTATAATTTCACACCTCGCCCCACACTTTTATAAATTTCATTTTTTTTTTAAATTTTTTCTATAAATAGGAAGCTCTTAGCCTTCATTTTTTACAAAAAAAATTCAAAAGAAGAGAATGATTAGTGAGTGAAAGAATTAGTAGCGAAGGGATAATTTTTGTTATAATTAAAATTCTCACTAACCCACTATTTCTATTCTCATTTTCAAAGATATTTGTGGTGACCATTTCACAAGGTTAAGAAAGGGTAAGTAAATTTGATTATGTTAGATTTTTATTAAAATTTACTCGAATTTATTTGTAAGTAAATTTGATTATATTATATTTTTATTAAAATTTATACCCGAATTTATTTGTAAGTAAATTTGATTATGTTATATTTTTATTAAAATTTATACCCGAGTTTATTTGTAAGTAAATTTTGATTATGTTAGTTATTTTTCATAAAAAAATTTTGAATTTATTTTTATGAATATTTAATTATACCAGTTTTTTTTTAATATACTTGCATTTATTTTTGAATTAAGAAATGGTCTAAACCCCTTGAGTATTTTATAGCATTAATTTCAATTCAAAAAAAATATTTTTAACACGAAAATCGTATGACATGAGTTTATTTTTACGTTGCATATTTCATGAAAATATGAGTAAAGATGACATAAGTTTATTTTTACGTTGTATATTTCATGAAAATATGAGTAAAAATAAGATCTTCATGATATTATTTTAATTCCATAAATTATATAATAAGATGTTTTCAAAACCCCTTATGGCTCGGAGGATACAAAAAATTACGAATGTTCGATACTGTAGTATAAAGTTTAAACGAACTGAAGTGCACCCACACTATTTACAGTATGGTTATATATGGTAGTGGATTTCTCTTAAGTACACACCTGATTCCGAATTAGAAATTAATAAAGAAAACCTCACTCAATGATGATGTACGTTGACTTATTTTGGGCGGGCCAGCCAACTAAATCCAGTTTTCAGACCGCATAACCTAGTCATGGGGGTAAACTTGACTTACGATTAATAGGCATAAGGGTGATTTTTACAATATGTGTATATACATATTTAATTACATGAACAGAACTATTGATGACTTGAAGGAAAAAATATATGTTTATGTGAGCAGGAGCATCTTTGTGCCTTAATGATGATTTGAAGGAAACACATAAGGAAAAATGTCATGCCCCAAACACGCAGATGGGCCCCAGGTGTGACTTTAGTCACCTAACCTGTCTCAGTATCATTTAAAAACATACACGATACTACACTAAATGAGGGTCCAATCCCGTGGGGTCTACGTACACCCTATACACCTCCATATACACATCAAATACGGTTCAAATATGCAGCGAAAATATTCTTATTCATACATACAAAGTACCATACTAGAGTCTATACATGACTAGAGTCTACGCTCCAAAATACAATACATACCCCGGGTGTCTACAAAACCCAACCATGACAACCCAGTTACAAAATTAGTACTTACTCAAGTACTATACGTAACTAACTGACCCCCATGCTCCCGAACGCTAGGATGTTAGTTATGGTTACTTGAAGGACCTGAAAAATATTTGTATGTTCGGGGTGAGACACCTCTCAGTAAGGAAGAAAATAGGTTATATCAGTGTGTGGCATACGAGTATTATTTTAGCGTAAAACATAACACAATATAGTACAATACAATATAGTTCTAATATTTTTCACAGTCCGGTTCCAGTACATATGATACCCAAACATATGGTCAGTGTCATCACACCAAGCACCTAATTACCCTGCAATAACTGAAGCCTCACAATGATAACGTTGCCAATACGAACGCCAAATAACTTGCGATAACTGAAGCCTTACAACTATATCGTTCCCACTACGGTGTCAACTCACACCCATTGGTGACCAACCGGAAAGATCAAGTGATATTTCACACCCTCGGATATAGAGTCGAACACTCTCGCCCACGGTATTTAGCCGCAACATTAGCGTACGGTAATTAGTCGCCCTAGCTATTTTATAATACCTGGAACAATTTTGGAACTCAAGTTCCTATACCCATTAGCATACAGTAATTAGTCGCTCTTAACTGTTTTACAAAAGTTGGAACATTTTATATACAACAGTTCATTCCACACTTATTTAGTATACAACAAATCATATCATTTTCAGTTTAAGAATACAATTTAATACAAATATGGGTACGGTCATCTCAATACTACAGTTTTAATACAACATACGATTTCTCCAACAAAATAGAGATGATACTCGAAACTCCCAAATTTTCCCAAAATCGTAACCCAAAAATCCCGCATTTTCACCCGATAAAATTTCCCAAATAAGTAGCCAAAACATACATACAATCATAAACTACATGTTTACCGATTTTGATTTCAAAAATAACTGAGTTAAACAAAATCCCCTTACCTTTTCCCAAAAAACCAAAACACGAACTCTATGGCTCCAAAACTACGAATCGAGTTCCCAAAACCTATACAACGAAGAATAATACTTCCTTATGTTAGCTTTACTGTGATCCCAAGAGGGGGGGTGAATTGGTATTTTTAAAATTTAATCCCTAGGTCAATCTCCTAACACCTGTATATTCACAACCCTATGGTTAATCTAGTGCAAGTAAAGTAAATGTATACCAGAAAGTAAATAGTGCAATTTAATCAATCACCAAGCACTAGAAAACAGTAAAGAGAGGGTGACACGCAAATATGTTATCGAGATTCGGCCAATTGCCTACATCCCTGCCTTGGCTAACAAGTACGAGGATTACCACTATAACTTGCTCACTTAAACGGGTGGAGCGGCACCGATACAAACCAGATCAATTAGCACGGGGCTGACCTCAACCTTTACAACAATCCTTACCGGGCTGGATTACTGCCCCCTCAGGCCATGCCTAGAATCATTCAAATTTACAATCAAATGGTACAGCTAAAAGTGCTTTCAAGTAAAATAGATATGTACCCAAATGTTCTCAATCACGTACACCACAAATGATTTAATATGTAAGCTCAGTGTGGTCTAAATAGTTCAACTCTCAAAGTTATTTTCTATCAGTGTAATGCGTACGTGAGAGTGTCAACAAGCAATCTTTGTATTTCAATATTTTCTCAATAAAGGTGCTCAAACAAAGATATCACTCAAGTTTCAAATATTCCAAATAGTAGAAAATGTCAATTACGCAAATAGTGTATATGCTTGGTTTGCAAGGGATATGCAATCTTTGTCAACAAATGATGTATACTTGAATAAATATTGCAACAAAGATTAATATCACAAACACAAATATATTTTCACAAAATGTCAATATAAATACCACAAGATATTTGAGTAGGTTTTGAAAACGATTTTGCAACCCAAAAACAAATACAAGCTTCTTAAGATATTGCAATATGAGTGCAACACTCAGAAGCTTAGACAAGTTTTCTTAGGATAGGCTTATGAGCAAAGCCCCCTAAGAAAACTTAGGTTTTGCTCTCGTAAAATCGAATCACTCAAGCACGAATGAGAAAGCAAACCTCTTTGCACAAAACACTCAATACACTTACAAAGGATTTGGAGAGATGTAGAAAGTAATATTGAGTGGGTTTTCGGAGTATGTGAACAATAAAGAGATTTTTGGCTTGAGAGAGATTTTTCACTTTTTTTTACTTAATCAAGTTACTAATTTTCCCAAATGAAAGTGTATATATAAACACCCCAAGAATTATAACCGTTGGGGATGTAGCCGAGATTATTAGAAAAGTTTAATGATGTATTAGCAAATTTAACCCTATTTAAAATATTTTAACCACGGTAAAAAATTAGGGCAACCCGAGAGGTCTGGTCAACCAGAAACCTTTTCGGTCGACCGAAGTTCATATGGTTTAGTCGACCGGGCATATTTTGAACTTGGGAATCGGTTGACCGAAAGTGCATGTCCGAGGTGATTTTTCAATTTTATCGAGGTTTGGTCGACCAAACTATTTTGAATTGAATGGTTCGGTTGATCAGACTATTGGGATTTCTCTTGAGGACCCTCGGTCGAGCAGGTTGGTGGTATACAAATTCTTCTCGGTCGACTAGGAAGTCAAACTGTTGACTTTAAGAGGGTTCGGTCGATCGGGCCATTTTGAACTACAAGAGTTCGGTCGACCGAGCTGTGATCAACTTGTTGACCCGGATTAGGTTCGGTCGACTGGGGGTAGAATGAATTGCCAAGGTCGGTCGGCCAAAAGTGCACAAAGTGTGCATTTTGGTCCTATTTTGAATCAAAAACACCCTATTCAATGTGTCTAACATATATGAGCATGAGTGAGTGTCCTAACGTCGTTTTTAGGTCCTTTTGAAGACACAAAAAAATTCGGTGTCGGTCGACCTAAACCCTAAGGTCATTCTAAGGTCATGAGCTTACATATTATACCATGCATGTAGGGTGTGTGATTATGACAAGTAAACACCCTAATTTACTATTACAGACCCTTTACATCAAAGAAATATATTACAACATAAAATGATTGGGTCTTGACTCTTCACTTTCTCTATGTGCATCTTGATCTACCAATTTAAGTTCTTGCACATAATCTTAAATACCCATTAGATACATAATGAGTATTTGTCATAATCCAAACTGGGCGTGACCTATAAGGTCAACACTTTACAATCCTATCCTCTACATATCTACCGAAACAAAAACGGATTCAAAGTCTTACCTCAGTTTTGGGCCAAAACCCAAAAATCCCTGAAACGAATTTTCGATCCGCTATAAATGTAGATATTCCTCTCTCGATCCACGTGGTAATGTCGGATTGTTGATTTCAACAACAGATGACTAAAAATCCTAGAGAGAGAGAGAGAGAGGATTCGAGTTCTAGAGAGAGAGATAGAGGTTTTTGGTTTCTTAACCATTAAGCAAGTGAGAGATATTTATAAGCCTTTGACCTAGCCAACCTCGTCGACGAGCCGCAGAAGGAAGTTCGTCAATGCCAAGGTGGCCTCGTCGACGAGCTTGAGATTTCAGAATTTCCCAAAATCTCTGGGCATCTCCTCGTCGACAAGCTACTGAATCTCGTCGCCGAGCTAAACAAGAGACTTTGTCGACGAGTAAGGAAGCCTCGTCGACGAGGCCTGCAGATTTTTACCTTTTAAATTCTTCCTTCTCTGTTCTCATTTATTTAATACACCTATTTCGGGTCAGGTTCTTACAACCACCCCTCCTTACAAAAATTTGGTCCTCGAAATTTGTAATCTCTCATCTACCAACTCAACAACATACCCAAACGCATACCTGACTCAAGAAAGAGTCGGTGGCCACCCACATAGCAGCCTCGTCCAAATACATACATACCCTCACTTATGGCGGAGGAATACTATTGTTACATACATGCGATCTCGGGAGCTCACAATATTACATACTGTCCCAAAGACTAACCACACACACCATTACTATGATAATAGAATATTACATATATACGTACCCATACCGATCTTGTTACCAAGCTACTACTCAGAACAATTGTGGATATTTTCGGCGTATTTCCATCTCTAACTCCTAAGAAGCTTCCTCAACCGCATGATTCTGCCACAGTACCTTTACTAACGGTATCTCCTTGGTATGCAGATTCTAAACTTTACGGTCCAGAATCTGAACAGGTATCTCTTAATACACAAAAGTATCCCCAATCTCTAAGGATTCGTAACTAATCACATGCAATGGATCCGACATGTACCTCCTCAACACAGATATGTGAAACACATCATGGATCCTCGAGAGCGCTGGGGGTAGTGCAATCCTATATGCCACCGGACCCACTCATTCTAGTACCTCAAATGGTCTGATATACCTCGGGCTCAACTTGCCCTTCTTCCTGAATCTCATCACCCCTTTCATCGGAGCAATTCTCAGGATATCTTACCCCCTACCTCAAATTCCAACTCACAGCGGCGAACATCTGCGTAACTCTTCTGCTGACTCTGAGCTGATTTAATCTTATCCTTGATCAAACCAACCTTTTTAGAAGCCTGTTGTACGAGTTCAGACCCTAATATCTGTTGTTCACAGACCTCATCCCAATATAGAGGAGACCGACACCTTCGACCATACAATGCCTCGAACGGTGCCATCTCGATACTAGCTTGGATGTTATTGTTATAGGTGAACTCCACTAATGATAGAAACTGAATCCAACTACCACCGAAGTCTAATACACAAACTTGTAACATATCCTCCAAGATCTGTATCGTCCTCTCTTACTGTCCATCAGTATGGGGGTGGAACATTGTAATGAAAGTAAGCTTCGTCCCCAGTGCTTCCTACAAACTCTTCCAAAATCGAGAAGTGAACCTCGGGTCTCGATCTGAAACAATGGACACCGGTACCTCGTGCATTCTAACTATCTCCTGCATGTACAAATCTGCTAACCTACTCAAAGAGTAGTTAACCTTCATCGGTACAAAGTGAGCAGATTTTGTCAACTTGTCCATGATCACCCAAATTGCATTCTGTCCATGCAGCGCTGGCGGTAATCCGGTGACAAAGTCTATGAAAATATGCTCCCCTTTCTACTCCGGAATACTCAATGGCTGCAACGGCCCTGCCGGCCTCTGATGTTCAACCTTTACTTGCTAACACGTCAGACATTGTTCCACGAACCGAGCAATCTCCCATTTCATGCCACTCCACCAGAAGGACTCGCGTAAATCCTGATACATCTTCGTACTACCCATATGTACTGTATATAGAGAACTATGCGCCTCCTCTAGAATCGTCCTCCTTATCCTCTCATTGTTTGGAACACAACCTGGTCCCAAACCTCAGCACACCTCCCTTGGAGATGTTAAAATCTGCAGCTAACCCTTACTAGATGATAGATAATGGTGTAATCGTAGTCCTTGATTAGTTCAAGCCACCTTCTTTGCCTCATGTTCAACTCCTTCTGCGTGAAAAAGTATTTGAGGCTCTTGTGGTCCGTGAAGATCTCACACTGTTCATCGTATAAGTAGTGTCTCCATATCTTCAATGCATATACTACTGCTGCCAACTCCAGATCATGCGTAGGGTAATTCTTCTAGTTCCCCATGAGTTGCTGAGAAGCATAAGAAATTACTTTACCCTGTTGCATCAGCACACATCCCAAATCCTTTAGCGATGCGTCGCTGTAAATCACAAAACCACTATGCCCAGATGGGATGGTTAAAATCGGAGCAGTGACCAGATGGTGTTTCAACTCCTGGAAACTCTACTCGCACTTGTCGTTCCAATCAAATCTCACACCCTTCCTCGTCAACCATGTTAGAGGGCTAGACAACTTAGAGAATTCCTCCACGAATCGCCTGTAATACCCAGCTAGTCCTAGGAAACTCCGAACATCCTGCACACTCCTCAGTTTCACCCAGTCAACCACTACTTCTATCTTACCAGGGTCAATTGAGATACCACCATTCGACACGATATGACTTAGAAACGTGACCTGATTTAGTTAGAACTCGCATTTCTTCAGCTTAACATACAACTTCTTTCCCCGTAGTACCTGAAGTACCAACCTCAAATGATTCTTATGCTCTTCCGAACTCTTAGAATATACCAGAATATCGTTGATGAACACCACTACAAATTGATCTAGGTATTCATGGAAAACCCTATTCATCAGGTCCATAAATATCGTCGGAGCGTTAGTCAATCCAAAAGGCATAACTAAGAACTCGTAGTGATCATATTTGGTTCGGAAAGCAGTCTTCGCAACATCCTCAGTCCTAACTCTCACCTGATGATACCCTAACCGCAGATCGATCTTCAAAAAGACCTGCGTTCCCTGCAGCTGGTCAAACAGATCATCTATACGAGGCAACGGGTATCGGTTCTTCACTATTACCTTGTTGATCTCACGGTAATCAATGCACATCCGCATCGACCCGTCCTTCTTCTTCACGAACAACATTGGAGCTCCCCAGGGCGAAACACTAGGTCTGATAAAGCCCTTGTCAAGTAGTTCCTGCAACTGCTTCTTCAACTCTTTAAGTTCAGCTGGAGCCATCTAGTATAGAGCTTCAGAAATTGGTGCCTTGCCTGGCAGTAACTTGATAGTGAACTCTACCTCACGATCGGGAGGTAAACTGGGTAAGTCTTCTGGGCATACATCTAGGACTTCGTTAACAACTCGAATATTTTCAAGTTTCAAAACATCCCGTGGTGGTTCCTTCACATAAGCTAAGTACCCCTAACAACCATCCAAGAGTAACCTTCTCACCTGTATAGTTGACAGATCTGTGGCGTCAAACGCACACATGATCCCACGAACTCACACTCCTGCTCTTCAAGAGGTTTGAACACTACTACCCTCTTATGACAATCAATCACTACATAACTAGAAAATAACCAATCCATCCCTAGTAGGACATCAAATCCACACATGTCGTACACTACTAGGTTCCCTGGTAGCAGTCTTCCCTGGATCACCAATGGGCAGTTTCCCAACATCTTACTATAGATTGTTACACTCCTAGTTGGTGTAGCCATAGACAACCATTCATCCATCATTTGGGTTTCAACACCACAAAGTTTCACAAAACTAGCAGATATTAAAGAATGGGTTGCTCCCAAATCAAATAAGACCAAAGCTCTATTTGAAAGCAATAACATGGTACTTGTCACCACGTTTCCCGCATGTTCATCATCTGTTGGAGTAAGAGAGTACACCCTCGTCGGAGCTGTGTTTGCTTGATAGTTTCCCCGAGGCATCTGATTACTTCCACGGTTTTGGCTCGGTACCGGCTCACTGCTCATCTGCGTAGGACAGTTTCGGGACATGTGGCCTGATTTGCCACAATTGTAGCAGTTACCCCAGAACAACTAGCATTCACCATCATGCCATTTACGGCACTTGGTGTATTACACAGAAAATGGATCCCCTTGAGAACCCTGTCGTTTGGTATTCTGGCGATCACCCAAACCTTAGTTCTTCTTCTTCTTCCACTGTCCCTGTCAAGGACCAGTCTAAGAACCAGAAGGTACTGGCCTCTTCTTCTGTTCCTGTATCAACTCTTCCCCCTGGAGGTCAGCCTCAACTATGGTGGCTTTATCCACGGATCTCTCGCATAACCCACGGATCTCTCGCATAACCCGCTTCGTCAATCCTTGAGGCATAGAAGGAGACCCATCACTCGCAGTCCCCTTGGAATCCCCTCGGAACCACTCTCCAAGTTGTCATCCTTGGGCTCCATTTTGAAAATAGGATAGGAATCAGTTAGGATTCCTATATCATACACAGTTAACACAATCATTGAAAGCCAATCATGTTAACTACAACTCTCACGAGTTCAGGTCTGTCATACCATATCGACACGAAACCATTAATGGTTTGCCAGGGTTTTACAGAAATCATCATTCCAAGAAAAACACAGAACACCGCCAATGAATCCTCGTCTAGCAACAAGACAACCCTCGACCTACTCTACCCATTTCCTACATCATATACTCTTGTATGTACACATAACTACTTTTATCCAAGTCTACAAGATCTAAAAACTTGGTTAGCTCTAATACCATGTTGTCACGCCCCGAACTCGCAGATGAGCTCCAGGTGTGATTTTACTCACCTAACCTGTCTCTGTATAATTTAGAAACATACATGATACTACACTAAATGAGTGTCCGACCCCGTGGGGTCTACGTACACCCTATACACCTCTACATACACATACATACACATCAAATATGCTTTAAATACATAGCGAATATATTCTTACTCATACATACAAAGTACCATACCAGAGTCTATACATAACTAGAGTCTACGCTCCAAAATACAATACATACCTCGGGTGTCTACAAAACCCAACCATGACAACCCGGTTACAAAATTAGTACTTACTCAAGTACTATACGTAACTAACCGACCCCCATGCTCCCGAACGCTAGGATGCTAGTTACAGATACTCAAAGGACCTGAAAAATATTTGTATATTCGGGGTGAGACACCTCTAAGTAAGGAAGAAAATAGGTTATATCAGTGTGTGGCATATGATTATTATTTTATCATAAAACATAAAATAATACAATATAGTACAATACAGTCCTAGTATTTTTCATAATTCGGTTCCAGTACATACGATACCTAAACATGCGGTTAGTGTCGTCACACTAAGCACCCAATTACCCTACAATAACTGAAGCCTCACAGCGATAATGTTGCCAATACGAGCACCCGATAACCTACGATAATTGAAGCCTCACAATGATATCGTTCCCACTACGGTGTCAACTCACACCTATCGGTGACCAGCCGGAAAGATCAAGTGATATTTCACACCCTCAGATATAGAGTCAGACACTCTCGCCTATAGTATTTAGCCGCGACATTAGCGTACGGTAATTAGTCGCCCCTAACTGTTTTATAAAACCTAGAACAATTTTGGAACTCAAGTTCCTACACCCATCAGCGTATGGTAATTAGCCGCCCCTAGCTGTTTTACAAAAACTAGAACATTTTATATACAATAGTTCATTCCACACTTATTTGGTATACATAAAATCATATCATTTTTAGTTCAAAAATACAGTTTAATACAAATATGGGTACGGTCATCTCAATACTACAGTTTAAATACAACATACGATTTCTCTAACAAAATAGAGATGATACTTGAAACTCCCAAATTTTCCCAAAACTGTAACCCTAAAATCCCGCATTTTCATCCGATAGATTTTCCTTTTCTTATTATTTAATTACTATAAAGTCTCTGGGTCTCTACAAATACTGTATAATTTCCATGCTTTATTTAGTTTAAAACCATACTATGTAACACATATTCAAGTACTGTGCTATATTGGTAAAATCTCTAAATTATCTAGCATAACATATTTTCCCTTACCTGACTATCTAAGCTCTGCTTACTGTTTATCTATCTCACGCCTGTGGCGTTTGTAATTTCTACGCCCTGGAATTATACACGTACGTTCCTCAATTAATCAACTAAAATTTCCAAAAAGTCAACCAGATGAGTATTACTACTTTTACCTTATTTCCTGAAAAATACTTGCCAAATCCTAACTCATGCCTACAACATTTACACCATAACCTTGTATTAAAATTTTATTTCCTTAATTCAGCCCCATAACTATATTCAAATTTACATTTCAAAGTCTATTCATCACATATTTAGATAAACAACCCATAAATACTTAAATAACACCCTTACCTCGGTTTTAAGATGGTGCCCTAGAACCCCAAATTGAAATTTCGCTCCGCCTATGGTGTAGAGAATCTTCCTAGGAACCCTGTGGTGGTTCCTGATCGTCAATCCAAGCTTTAACGAAGCCAAAATTGGGGGAAGAAGGTAAAAGGGCCATGGGTATCTTAAAAGAGAGAGAGAGAGAGAGAGTGTTTTATTTTTATGTTTAACAAATGACTCTCGGGTTCCTTTTACGCTTTCAACACTGAAACTAAAACAATCAACGGTTTTCCTGGCTTCTCAGAAAACCGTCACTGGTTTTCTATTAACCGAACCAAAATTCACCATTTTACCTTTACCCAGCCGTGGTTAAAACCCAAAACCATCGTCGATTTTCCTCCTGCCTTAGCCAAAATCCATTTTTCCTTATTTCTTTTATTATATATATATATATATATATATTTTCTGGTCTCTACATTCTCCCATCCTTATAAAATTTTGTCCTCGAAATTTGTTGACTGTACTATTCACCATCTTCTGAGGAAAATTTGCTACTTATTTGATTAATTACACTCACTTGTGGCGGAGGAATACCATGGTTACATATATGGTTATGGGAGATTACAATAACCAACCAAAAATTCTCCCAAAACCCACTATATCCTATAAACCAAAATACAACTATATATATATATATATATATATATATATATATATTATTCTGCCCTGCACAAAATAAAATTATACTATATTTACTTTACCTGATTCATTACCATTCTTTCCTGTCTAATGTTGGTCCCACTGAACAAATGTGGGTTCTTATGTCGTATTTCTTCCTCAAGCTCCCATGATACTTCCTCTACTGCATGATTCTTCGATAGAACTTTTACTAATGGAATTGTCTTGATGCGCAACACTTGTTCTTTTCTATCTAGAATCAGCACTGGTGTTTCCTCATATGCTAATGTATCTCCGAGCTCTATTTCCTTGTAGCTGATTATGTGGGAGGGATTAAGGACGTATCTTCTCAGCATGGAAACATGGAATACATCATGTATCTGAAATAGAGCTGGTGGTAAAGCTAGCCTGTAGGCGACTGGACCCACTCTCTCAAGTATCTCGAATATGCCAATAAACCTAGGGCTCAACTTCCCATTCTTTACAAACCTCATACTTCCTCTTAGTGGTGCTACTTTAAAAAACACATGGTCTCCCACATCAAATTCCAATTCTCGACGGCGAGTATCTGCGTAGCTTTTCTGTCGACTCTGAACTGCACTGATTTGGTCTTTAATGAGTCAAACTTTATCATATGCTTGCTACACCAACTCTAGTCCTAAACCTTGCCTCTCACCCATTTCATCTCAGTACAGTGGAGATCGACACCTCCTACCATAGAACGCTCCGTAAGGTGTCATGCTGATACTGGTATGATAACTATTATTATACACGAACTCAACCAGCGGCATATACTGGGTCCAACTACCCTCGAAATCAAGCACACATGCTCGTAGCATATCCTTAAGTATCTAGATCATCCTCTCTGTCTATCCTCAAGCATATACTGGGTCCTACAAACTTCTCCAAAATCGTGACGTGAAACGTGAGTCTCGGTCTAAAACTATAGATACTGGTACTCCATGAGGTCGAACTATCTTCTGAATATATTACTGTCAGTATGTTCGTAGGGTAGCTAAATTTAATAGGTAGGAAGTGGGTAGTCTTTATCAACCGGTCAACAATTACCCAAATGGTGTTTTGACCATGTAGTGCCGGCGGTAATCCTATGATGAAATCCATAGATATAGAGTGGCTGCAACTGTCTTGCCGGTCTCTGGTGCTCAGCCTTTACCTACATGCACGTCAAACACTACTTCACAAACTCGGCTATCTCTCTCTTTATACCGCTTCACCAGAAAGATTCTTGAAGGTCCCGGTACATCTTAGTGCTGCCAGGATGAACTATGTAAAGGGATTTGTGAGCCTCTTCTAAGATAACCCTCCTAATCTCAGCATCTGCAGGGACACACAGTTTAGTACGGAACCTCAGGGCTCCGTCATCTGAAATCATAAACTCCTCTCCCTGTCCATCCTACACTTTATCCATCAACTTTATCAATTCTAGGTCATTTCTCTGAACAACTTTAATTCTCTTTAACAAAGTAGGCTGTAGTACTAAACTGGCAATAAATGTCTGGTGATAATCCTCTACTAACTCCACATCGGGCCTCTCTAAGTCCATCTAAATAGGATGCTGACAATGTTGTACTTACTGACTTTCGGCTCAATGCATCAGCCACCATGTTTGCTTTTCCTAGATGGTAGCTGATAGTACAATTATAATCTTTAATGAGCTCTAACCATCTTCTTTGCCTCATATTCAATTCTTTTTGAGTGAAGAAATATTTCAAACTTTTATGGTAAGTAAAGATCTCACATCTCCCACCATAAAGGTAGTGCCTCTCGATCATTAGAGCATACACCATTGCAGCTAACTCTAAATCATGTACTGGGTAGTTCTTTTCATACTCTTTAAGCTGCTTGGAAGCATAAACAATAACTTTTCCGTACTACATCAACACACATCCAAGTCCCTTCAGAGATGCATCATTGTATATAACAAATCCATCCTCTCCCGATGGAATAGAAAATACTGGTGTAGTGACTAATTGCTGCTTCAACTCCTAGAAGCTTTGCTCACACTCGTTGATCCATTCAAACTTTATATTTTTCCTCATAAGTCGTGTTAGTGGACCCGACAATTTGGAAAAACCATCTACAAAGCGTTAGTAGTACCCCACCAGACCTAGAAAACTCCTGACCTCTTGAATGTTTCCCGGTCTCACCCAATTCACCACTGCTCCTATTTTGCTCGGATCCACTAATATGCCATCCTTGAAGATCATATGCTTGAGAAAAGTGACCTGCCTTAGCCAGAATTCAAATTTCTTGAATTTAACAAACAATTTCTTTTCTCTCAGTACATGCAAAACCAGCCTCAGATGATTCTTGTGCTGTTCAAAACTCTTCGAGTAGACCAGTATATCATTAATAAATACCACAACAAATTGGTCTAAGTACTGATGAATCACCCGATTCATTAGGTCCATAAACACTGTCGGTGTATTAGTCAATCCGCATGATATTACCAAGAACTTATAGTACCCATACTTGGTTTGGAAAGCTGTCTTCGAAATATCCTCTAACTTTCACCTGGTGGTATCCGAACCGAAGATCAATCTTGAAGTAGACCTGGGTCCCCTAAAGCTGATAAAATAAATCGTCAATTTTAGGAAGAGGATATTTATTCTTGACTGTCACTTTGTTTATCTCTCTATACACATTCTCATAGTCCTATCTTTCTTTTTCACAAACAGGACTGGTGCTCCCCAAGGCGACACGCTATACCTAATAAATCCCTTAACCAACAACTCTTGCAACTGGTCTTTCAATTCTTTTAGTTCCATTGGAGCCATTCTGTAGGGTGCTTTAGATATTAGTGTTGACCCTGGTAGTAAATCCACAGCAAATTCTATCTCTCGATCTAGTCGTAAACCAGGTAATTCTTCTGGAAATATATCGGGAAATTCTATGACTACTGGAATATCAGTAAAATTTAATTCTCCCTCTAGCGCCTCCTTTACATAAGCTACATACCTCTGACAACCACCCTGAAGCAGCTTCCTCACCTAAATAGTCGGCACTAACTGTGGCAGGGTACGCACACGTGATCTCAAAATCTAAATTCCTGCTCACATGGGGGTCTAAAGATCACTTCTTTTTGATAACAATCAATGCTGGCGTAATTAACCGCCAGCTAGTCCATACCCAATATAACATCTAACCCCTGCATATCTAATATCACAAGGTCAGTTGGTAAAACTTTCCCACTGGATAATTTTTAAGTACCTTCCTACACCTCACTGCTGATCCAGTCGACATGGCTAATGATAGCTCAATATCTAGCAACTGTGCCTCAACCCCAAATATTTTAGCATATCCCAACGACACAAAAGAATGGGTGGCACCTATGTCAAACAAAACATCGACTTTATATGGTAAAGTAGTAAGTGTACCTGTAACAACGTCTCCGGCAGCCTCGGCGTCTCCCGGCGTCAATGTATAAACCCTTCACTGGGGCTATGTTCCTCCATTAGCCGCCACTCATGGGTGCCTGATAATGTCTCCAGAACTGTCTAGGGGCTGGTGCATTGTTCGGTGGCCAATGGTACTCCCATGTTATATGTTCGGGTCTACCACACTTGTAGCAGACATTGTTTCCCAACCAGCATGCTCCCATATGTCTCTTACCGCATATAGGGCAAGTGGTGTATGCCTGCTCGCCCTGGTACCCATGATCTCCTCTCTCCTATCTCTGAGCTCTACCATGTCTATCTCCCCTCCAAGGACCTCGACTGGACCATGTCTGTATAACATAACTAACATATTTATCTAATTGAAATCTCATACTATTAATCAATCTATTATCCTTGTTCTCAATTTAAGTTTCAGTTTAGTGATAGAGAAACAACCCGACAATAGTTTTTTATGGCTTTCTTGAAATCGTCACTCTAGGAAAAACACAGAAACCACTATAGAAATTGTAACGCCCCAACCCTTTATATGACCCTAGAGTACTACTACACCTGTATAATACACCTGTCTCTAATAAACATACATATATCACCTGTCCTGAATAGGGACATACGAGTGTTTCATACTGATCTGAAATCTCATGCACAGCGAAAAACATAAACATCCATAATGGAAATCTAAAATACATACCAGAGTTTCTAACTATATCCCACAATATATACGATGGTACTTAAAACATAACATGTTCCTACAATCTCCAAAAGATATTCTGAACTGAGTCTATTACATATACAAAACACTTACGTAAGCTAAAAACAAAACGATATTCCAAGTCCCTCTAGCAACTAGGACCGACATCCTGTAGGACCTGAAACAAAGGTTGTATGTTGGGGTGAGACACTTCTCAGTGAGGTGGAAAATATTACATCAATGTGTGACAATATTTATTCAAACCAGTAGAAAGCAATTACATATATAGCATATTCTCAATACTGTAATATAGAAGATATAATATATATATATATATATATATATCCAGCAATAGATAATTAGGCATCGTTGCAAGCGAGAGTTCTCGAGGTTAGGGTATGGTATAGCCCCATACATTGTACGATCCCTCCGCACGATACTCAAACTTGTGACTTTGCCCATTTTAGTTTTTAAATCATTTATATGCATATTTAGAACACTGTCCAGCTTAGAAATAATAATAACAAATGCCAACACTACCCCTTGGCTCGGGTTGTGCGATTTACTATAGTCCGACTGGAACCACCTGGTCCATTAATCCACCAATGGCACACTCCAAATCCAGCCCACTATCTCAATACCCACACTGAAAATTAGATGTTTGGTTGAACTGTATCCAGAATATAGCAATGGAATCGCGCTTAAGCTTTTTAAGGCTTCATATAACGTTGAACTTTTTAAGGCTCTCATATAATGGTGAGCTTTTTAAGGCTTTCATATAACGGTGAGCTTTTTAAGGTTTTGATAATAACAAGCTGATCCAATCCTTTATAATCGTAGAGGTTTTCCCCTCAATCCGCATAGTAATGTCGGATCGTGGATTCGAGTGACGAACAGCAAAGGATTGAAGAGAGAGAGAGAGAGAGAGTTCGCCAATTCTAGAGAGAGAGAGAGAGTTTTGAGTTTATTAACCCTTAAGCAACAAAAAATGATATTTATAGACCTCTTGACCAAGTCAAACTCGTCAACGAATGGTGCCTTCGTTGACGAGCCACAGAAGGCTCTTCGTCAATGAAGGAAAGACGAACCTCTTTCCTTCGTCGACGAACCCTTGTCCGATATTTTTCATGTTGGTCAGGATCTCTTCGTCGCCCAGGCTTTGAATTTCGGCAACAAACCACAGAAGGGCCTTTGTCAATGAGAACCTTGGCTTTGTTGAGGAAGCCAGCTAAAATTACCTTTTTACCCTTTTTTTTAATTTTACGGGTTCAGGTCTCTATAATCTCCCCTCCTTATAAAAAATTTCGTCCTCGAAATTTATTAACTGTTTCTAAGCATACCCTTACTTTATAACTCGGTTCTACAGAAGAGTCAGCAGCGACCCACATAGTGGTTTCGACCCAAGTTTATTACATACCTTCATATATGGTGGAGGAATACCGTGGTTACAATGTGATGCTTCGGGAGTTTACAATACACATACAAAACTCTCCTGAAACCATATCTAAAATAACCTAAACCACCTATTCCACTTACCTGTTTAAATCTAACTATCTCTAGAAAACTGAAGGTACTTTTGGCGTATCTTTGACTCTAATTCCCATGAAGCTTCCTCCACTGCATGGTTACGCCATAGTACCTTCACTAACGGTATCTCCTTAGTCCGTAACTGTTGCACCTTCTGATCTAATATCTGTATCGGAACCTCTTCGTATGCTAATGCATCACTGATCCCTAGAGGCTTATAACTCAGCACGTGCGAAGGATATGGCACGTACTTCCTCAGCACTGACATGTGAAACACGTCATGAACTCTGGATAGTGTGTTGGGGGTAATGCCAGTCAATAAGCAACCGGACCTACCCTTTCCAAGATCTCGAAGGGCCCAATGTATCAAGGGGTTAGTTTCCTCTTCTTCCCAAATCTCATCACCCCTTTCATTAGAGCAATCTTCAGGAGTACCATATCTCCTGCCCTGAACTCTAGCTCTTGTCGACGAGTATCAACATAACTCTTCTACTGACTTTGAGCTACTCTGATTCTCTATCTAATCAGCTCGACCTTTGCAAAGGCATGCTGAATCAATTCCGTTCCTAGTATCTACCGCTTGCCTACTTGATCCCAATACAATGGAGATCGACGTCGATGACCATACAATGCCTCATATGGTGTCATCTCTATATTGGCCTGGTAGATGTCGTTATATGCAAATTCCACAAGCAATAGATACCATATCCAACTATCCCCAAAATCTAGTACGCATGCTCGCAACATATCTTCTAACATCTGAATAGTCCTCTTAGACTGTCCATCTGTCTGTGGGTGAAACGACGTACTGAATGTAAGTTACGATCCCAAGGCATCTTGTAGACTCTTCCAGAATCGAGAAGTAAAATGTGGGTCTCGATCTGAAATGATGGAAACTAGAATACCATGGAGTCATACAATCTCTTGCACATATAGCTCTGCCAGCCTATTCAGAGAATAGCTGACTCTAATTGGAATGAAATGTGTAGTCTTCGTCAACTGACCAACTACAACTTATATAGCATTGTACCCATGCACCGCCGTAGGTAACCCCGATACGAAATTCATTGATATATGCTCCTATTTCCATTTGGGAATGTCAAGTGGCTGAAGAGGTCCTGCTGGCCTCTGGTGCTCTACCTTGACCTGCTGACATGTCAGGCACTGCTCTACGAAACAGGCAATCTCTCTTTTCATGTTCGACCACTAGAAAGATTCCCTAAGGTTTTGGTACATCTTTGTACTTCCAGGATGTACGGTATAGAGCGAACGGTGTGCCTCCTCCAGAATGACCCGCTTAATTTCAGCGTCATTCGGTACACAAACCCTGTTGTGGAATCTCAATATCCTATCACCTGAGATATTGAAGTCCTGCTTTAAACCACTATGTACCCCTTCCATAACTTCTACCAGCTCTTTGTCCTTCTTCTAAGATGTTCTGATCCTATCCTCTAAGTTCGGCTGTACCACCAAGCTAGCAAGAAGAGCCTGGTGATTTCCTTCCACAGCCTCTAAGCCCAACCTTTCCAGGTCGATACAGATCTGATGTTAAACTCCCATTGCTGAGACTGATGCATCAACAGACTTCTGACTGAGAGCATCAGCTACCAAATTTGCTTTTCCTAGGTGATAGTTAATGATGCAATCGTAGTCCTTTATCAACTCAAGCCATCTACGCTGCCTCATATTTAGCTTTTTTTTGGGTGAAGATGTATTTAAGACTTTTATGGTCGGTAAAATTCTCACACCTTTCACCATACAAGCAGTGCCTCCAGATTTTCAATGCAAACACTACCACTGCTAATTCCATATCATGTGTCGGGTAGTTCTTCTCGTACTCTTTGAGTTGATGAGAAGCATAAGCAATCACCCTTCCCTGCTGCATTAGAACACACTTGAGACCTTTCTTAGAGGCATCACTGAAGATAACAAATCCACCATCCCCAGATGGAATGGTTAGAATTGGAGCAGAAATCAATCGCTGTTTTAGCTCCTGAAAACTCAGCTCGTACTCATCCATCTAATCATACTTCACGTTCTTTCTCGTGAGTCGCGTCAATGGACCCGATAAACTAAAGAACCCTTCTACAAATCTTCGGTAGTATCTTGCAAGACCTAGAAAAATTCTGACCTCCTAAACATTCTTCAGCCTTGCCTAGTCCACTGCCACTTCTATTTTACTCAGATCCATTAATACCCCTTCTTTGAACACTACATGCCCTAGAAACGCAATCAGTTCCAGCCAGAACTCGCATTTCTTTAGTTTAGCATACAACCTCTTTTCCATGATCATTTGCAGTACCAATATTAGATGAACTTCATGTTCTATAACACTCCTAGAATACACTAGGATATCATCTATAAATACCACGACGAACCGGTCTAAGTATTCGTGAAAGACTCTGTTCATCAGATCCATAAATGTCGTAGGTGCATTTGTTAGACCGAATGGTATAACCATGAACTCGTAATGGCCATACCTGGTTTGGAAAGGTGTCTTCAGAACGTCCTCTGCTTTCACCTTCAGCTTGTGATACCCAGATCGTAGATCAATCTTAGAGAAAATTTGTGTGATAATTGGTCAAACAGATCATCATTCCTGGGTGGTGGATATTTGTTCTTTATTGTCACCTTGTTAAGCTCTTTGTAGTCGATGAACATCCTCATTAACCCATCCTTCTTCTTTACAAATAACACTAGTGCTCCCCAGGGTGAAACACTCGGTTGAATATACCCCTTCTTTAGCAGCTCCTGTAGCTGCTCTTTCAACACTCTCAATTCTGCTGGAGCCATACAGTATGGAGCTTCCGATATTGGCACTGTACCTGAACCAACTCTATAACAAACTCCACCTCTCGATCTGGAGGTAATCCTAGCAAGTCCTTTGGAAATATGTCCGAGAACTCGCACACTACAGGAATCCCCTTTAGTCTACGTTCTTCTTTCGGCGTGTCCTTCACAAACGCCAGGTACCCTTGGCATCCCTCAATGAGTAATCTCCTAGCCTACATAGCTAAAAGGATCTGGGGTGCAGAACGCACACACGATCCTAAGAACTTGAATTCCTACTCCCCTGGCGGTCTAAACATCACCTCCCTCCTGTGGCAATCGATACTGGTAGAACTAGCAGATAACCAATCCATCCCTAAGATGATATCAAAGCCATGCATGTCAAATACAATAAGGTTGACTGGTAGTACCCTTTCCTGAATTTCTACTGAAAGTCACGGACTACTTTACTATATACGACTGCAGACCCAGATGGCATAGGCACTACTAGTTCATGATCTAGCTGTTGAACCTCTAACCCACATAGTTTAACGAATCCCCATGAAATAAAGGAATGTGTTGCCCCTGAATCAAATAATATAACAACATTATAAGAAAGCATGTAAATGGTACCTGTGACTACATCACCAACATTCTCTGTGTTACTTGGAGTCAGGGAATACACCCTAGCCTGGTTGTACCCCTGTTGACCACCACGCTGCAACTGCGTACCTCCCCTGTATGGCTGTTGCAGGGCTCCACTGTTCCCTACATATGACAATCTTTCACCTGATGTCCCTACTTACCACACCACAAACAAGCCTATGTAGTCCTCCAACACTGCCCAGAGTGCCCCTTAACACATGTAGGGCAACTACGATAGAGTGTGGTGCTCTGAGATGTACCACAACTATTTTTCTTCTAGTTGCCTTGCCTTGCACCAGAAGAAGAACTGGGAGGCGCTGGCCTCTTCTTTGGAACCTGGACCTCTACATCCTCCAACAGACTCTCCTGTGCTACAGTGGCTTTGTCTACCAGTGTAGCAAAGTCATGCAACTGCAAGATCTCTGTCTGCCTTTAGATCTCCTTCTTTAGACCCCTCTAAAACTTTTAGAGCTTCATTGCCTCATTCGGTATCATGAATGGAGCAAATCAGGATAGCTCTTGGAATCTAATAGCGTACTACTGCACTGTCAGCGACTCTTGCGTTAGGCTCATGAATTCCTCCATCTTCGCGTTTCTGACCATGGCCGAAAAGTACCGTTCAAAGAATAATTCTCTGAAATGGGCCCACGTCATCGCTACTGGTATCGGTCAATGCTCCTCTATTTTATTTACCGACACCCACCATCTCTCTACCTCCCCTGACAACTTGAATGTTGCAAAGATTACTTTCGGCTTCTCTGTGCAGTTTAGAACATCCAGGATCTTCTCGATCTCCTGGATCCAATTCTCAGCTCGAATCGGATCTGCACTTCCTATGAAAACCGAAGGCTTCAGTTTAGTGAATTGGTCAATGGAGCATCCCATCTCAATTGTGGGACGGTCCTTCCCCCTATTCATTCGCACCACCTCAGCCATAAGCTGCTGTGCGAAATCTTGCAATACACTCATGGAGTCACTGCCAGCCTCATGGCCGACACCCTCACTACTACTGCCTCCCACGTTGACAATATTGTCCCTGGATTCCATCCTGAAAAGCAATTGTGAACATCAATTAGAAGCTTAATAACCTAAGTATCAGCTAATACTACATTACTATAGACTTAGTTCCCTGAACCACATTCCTACTGATGACGTACTCGAATAACTCAACATTCTCATTCTAACTCAAGTTCCGCCCTTCTACTTGGAAACACAACCGTCGATGGATTGCCATGATTTTCTGAACCTTTCGATTGATCCAAAAACAAATAGAAGTCTATCAATGGATTTCTGTCTCCAGGTATACAAAACAAAACTCAAATGTCTTATCCATATCCTAAACTCTGGTAAAGTCTAATTTACAGAACCTAGTAACCTAAGTTCTGAGCATTTCCATAACCAGGCAGTGTGAACCATATCACACTTTCGGCTGGTTAAGGCTCTGATACCAATTGTAACACCCCGACCCTTTATACGGCCCCAGAGTGCTACTACACACAGTTATGTTTCATACTGATCTGAAATCTCATGCACAACAAAAAACATAAACATCCATATGGAAATCTAAAAGACATACTAGAGTTTTGAACTGTATCCTCAAATACATATGATTGTACTTAAAACATAACATGTTCTTACAATCTCCAAAAGATATTCTAAACTAAGTCTATTACATATACAAAACACTTACGTAAGCTAAAAACAAAACGACACTCCAAGTCCCTCTTGCAACTAGGACCTACGTCCTATAGGATTTGAAATAAAGGTTGTATGTTAGGGTGAGACACTTCTCAGTACGGTGGAAAATATTACATCAGTGTGTGACAATACGTATTTAAACCAGTAGAAAGCAACTACATATATAACATATTCTTAATACTGTAATATAGAAGATATATATATATATATATATATTTAGCAATAGATAATTAGGCATTGTTGCGAGCGAGAGTTCCCGAGGTTAGGGTAGGGTACAACCTCATACACTATATGATCCCTCTGCCCGGTACTTAAACCTATGACTTTCCCCATTTTAGTTTTTAAATCATTTATATGCATATTTAGAACACTGTCCAGCTTAGAAACAATAATAACAAATGCCAACACTACCTCTTGGCTTGGGTTGTGCAATTTACTATAGTCCGATTGGAACCGCCTGATCCATTAATCCACCAGTGGTACACTCCAAATCCAGCCAACTATCTCGATACCCACACTGAAAATCAGAGGTGTAGTTGCACTGTATCCAGAATATAGCAACAGAACCACGCTTAAGCTTTTTAAGACTTTATATAACGTTGAACTTTTTAAGGCTCTCATATAATGGTGAGCTTTTTAAGGCTCTCATATAATGGTGAGCTTTTTAAGGCTTTGATAGTAACAAGCTGCGGTTTCAAATATCATATATACAATTTATGATAAAATGAATTAACTTGTTTTAAATTCACAAATCACTTGTACAGTTCCAGTATTTTCACAACCTCATTCATTCATACTGTGGTATAAATCGGCACACAAACTCTCGATTTAACCCTTTTCACATATAAAGCTCGGTATATAACGGACACTTATTTTCCACATTTTCAAATAGCAAAATGGAACTCTAGTTCCCATAGTTGATATACATATTTAAATAGATTCACATATTCCATTTCATATCATATGTCACACTCATTTGGTTAAAATCTGCTATATAGCATATAACTCAATAAATATCATTTAAATGGAAAACAAGAGGTTCAAGCATCTCCTACGTTAAGATTAATACGAATAAAGAAATTTTGAAAAGTTTGGAGATCATACGCCAAAACCCTCATTTTTACCAAAATCATAACATCATAAAACCGACATTTTTATCCGGTGAAACTTTGCAAATCAGTAGTCAATACGGGGCATATAAACATAAGCTAACTTTTTAGAGGTTTAGTTTTCTAAAAAGACCAATGTAAACAAATCCCCGTACCTTTTTCTGAATTCCGAAACACGAGTTACCCAGCTCCAAAAGAACGAACCGAGTTCTCAAAACCTAAAAACCAAAGAACAAATACTTTAATACAATTCTATTTACTACAGATCTACCAAACCAAAAATAAACTTAGACCGTTACCTCAATTTCAGGATGAAACTCGGAAGTCCTCAAAATGAAGATCCAATCCGCTATAATCGTAGAGGTTTTCCCCTTGATCCACATAGTAACATCAGATCGTGGATTTGGGTGACGAACAACAAAGGATCGAAGAGAGAGAGAGAGAGAGAGAGAGAAAGTTAATCGGTTCTAGAGAGAGAGAGAAAAAGAGAGAGAGAAAGAGAGAGAGAGAGAGAGAGAGAGAGAGAGAGTTTTGAGTTTCTTAACCTTTAAACAACCAAAAATGATATTTATAGACCCCTTGACCTGGTCAAATTTGTCGACGAATGGTGCCTTCGTCGACGAGCCATAGAAGGCTCTTCATCGAAGAACCTCTTTCCTTCGTCGACGAACCCTTGTCCAATATTTTTCCTATCGGTTGGGATCTCTTCATCGTCAAGGGTGTAAATTTCAGCGACAAACTGTAGAAGGGCCTTCGTCGACGAGAACCTTGGCTTCGTCGGCGAAGCCTACTAAAATTACCTTTTTACCCTTTTTCTTATTTTATGAGTTCAGATCTCTACATAAATGCTACTTTTCAATCACGGAACAAAACCCTAAATACTCGTCTTAGTTGCCCAACATTGACTCACCAATTCCTAATCTATTCCTATACTCTGGTCTTATTTTCCGCTGCACACTATAGTCTATAGAACCTAACAACCTAGGCTCTGATACCAAAATGTAATGACCCAAAATTCCTATCCATTTATTTATTTATTATCTCTCAAGCTATTTAACATAATCCCTGATACCCTGTAAATAAGCATCTATCATCTTCACGACCCAGAGTAGGCGTCGTGGTAACCTGTACCATTCCTGTATTTTACCTATGCAGTGGAAAAACATAACATCCAAATCATAACCCAAAATACACAATACCAGAGTTCTACAGACCTATCTACATATACATACACACATATACATATTTTTGTAAAAAATCCTCAAAAATACTGTGGGCTCTACCACACAGCCCAAAACTCACCCCAAAAATACGCCTCCTCAGCCGCCTCCTCTATCTTTGAGCCGGCCCTGCACGCCTCTCTGGGTTACTTGAAATAATTATGATGCTAGGTGAGACACCTCTCAGTAAGGAAAAACATGTTATTACCAGTGTGTGGCATATGAGTTTAAGCACATAATAATACCTTTAATTAAATTATACATGGAATATCATTAAAAAGTGACGTATATAAAACTTACATTTATGTCATTTTAAAATACATGATTCTGAGTTCTCTATTCAATAGTTCTTCAAACAATAATATGTAATCTCTGTTTTCGGTGTATTATATATATATATATATAAAACTCTGAAAACTTGCCTGGATGGTTGTATGTCATGATTTAATCCCTTATGACTGGGTTGTGCAGCCCATAGGCGGGGCTAGACACTGGTTGGCCCTTCAATATCAGCCTAATTATATGCATCTGTATATGCCTATAGCACGAAAGACCCCACTCCACCTAGTCCGGATGCTAGGGAGTCCTTTACCCTACCTATGGCACAATCGATTGTACCATACTCTATTTGAGACGTATGGTTGCACTATCTATACTGTATAGCTATGGTACCGTAATCTGTAAACTGTTCTATTCCATCAAGGTCCGATACTATATAATACTATTTCTATATAAGATCTATCTGTTTTACCATGATTCTGTATCATCCGTATTAACCATGACGCTGTAAATCTCTGTAATTCTATATAATCTGTATTTCTGTATAATATATATGTCAGGGTTCTATGCTCTGTATATCATGGTATTGTAAAACTCTGTATAATCATGATTCTATAAAACATTCTGTATAGTCATGGTTCTATAATATGTTGTATAAACATGGTACTATAAATTACAGTATAAACATGGTACTATAAAAGTCTGTAAAATCTTAGTTCTGTAAAACCATGTAAACTGTAGTTCTGTATAGCCGTAGCTTTATAAATAAAATTGTATAAACTGTATTTCATAACTCTGTAAAAATTATATAATTACAAGTTTGTAAATCTGTATAAAATTCTATAAACATTTAAGTATTTTTCTTATGCCACGCATTTAAATACAACTCTCTCTCTCTCTCTCTCTCTCTCTCTCTCTCTCTCTTTGTCTCTTTCTCTCTCTATTTATCTATCTATCTATCTATCTGTCTATCTATCTATCGATCTATCTATCTATCTATCTATCTATATATATATATATATATATATATATATATATATAAATTGTAATATTGTAACAACCTGATTTTTTGTGCCATTTTTTTTTCCACTTAATCATATATAACAAATCTCCCTATAATATCTGCTAAAAATTTCTCAGCCCCCAAGGGAGCACTGAGGAAAACTTTGAAAATAGGAATAGCTTCCCAAGAGGAGGGGGGGTGAATTGGCTTTTAAAAATTTCTTTTAATTCCTTTTTAGAATTCTTAAACTTATTTTATTTCTTTTAACCAATTCGTGACTTATTTGTTTAATTTGTCAAGCACTCAAGAACATAGTTTCTTTATTTAATCTTTAACCATACAAACATCCAATCATTCAACCAAACCAATCAATTATAATTAGAAAGCAAACAAACAAGCCAATACACAGCACTTATGCAATATAAAAACTCAAAATGGTCGTTTGTTGATATTAACCAAATTTGAATCAAGCCCTCTAGTGAATGAGAATTTATGCTTGCTGATGTAAAGCCTTGTATAAATGAATCCAATCACTCTTTCCAAATATTTACAATTCAAATAAACTCTTGGTAAATTTATCTTTGGGATGTTAACCAAGTAACGTACTCTCGTATGGTTTCCGCAAGATATGGTATAACCAACGTACTCCCTTTCAATTTCCGCAACCAAAACAAAAATTGGACTTTAAGTTTACTTGATTTCCAAATATACGTAGTATGTATAATTTAGATATTTAAAACATCAACGCAGTTGTATATGAACTGAAAATAAAGAATAGGGAAAGAGAGAGTGAGATGAAGATTTTTACGAGGTTCGACTTATACCCAACCTACATCCTTGCCTTTGGCAAACCACCAAAGGATTCATTAAACCTGTCTGTTGACAGGTGGAACAAAATCTTTACAAGCGATACCCCATGCTTAAACACTCCTTCACTAGGTTAGAGCCCGCCTCTCTAAGCAATATCCCCTTGCTTAGCCAATGAACCAAACAACCCTTGGAATCGTCAATCTACAAGAAATAATTCAAATAGATGCGTACAAATAATGCTCACACAAAGAGCTGATTAGTACACTTTAGAAACTAATATATTTCAAATTCAAAATATCAAAAGAATGAAGTAAGAAGCTCTATGTAAATATCACCAGATTAATTCTCTTTGATGAGGATCAAGAACTTAAATCATATTCTTCAAAGAAGTTGTAAAAGCTCAGAGATTTCTCAGAATTTTTGCAGCAATTCAGAGCTTTTAAAACAAATAGCAAGAGGCTTTGAGTGAAAGATATCTTGAAGGAATTTTCAATGCTTTGTATATAAATTGATTCTCATAAACCATGTATATATAGGCTTCAAAAACACTTTCATTCGTGCTCCCCAAGTTTAATTAGAGTGCCCTCAAAGTTTCCAAAAATATTAGGGCGCAAGTCAATTAGATTTGAAAAGGAGAAGTTTAAAAAATCTGCCCGTTGCCGTACTTCGGTTGCATGAAGTGCAACCTCAGTAGCCAGAGGTACGTTCAGGAGCCTGAAGACACAGGGTCAGGTGCCTGAAGGTACACTATTTTGTTTATTTGCTTTAGTAAAATCTTCGGTTGCCTGAGGATTTATCCTCAGTCGCCTGGACAGTTTAAAAATACTTTCCTTCTTTCTTTTTCAAAGATATTTAGTTTCTTTGCTTTCTTACTTTTGAAAAGCATTTTCCCTAATATTAAAATAAAGTCTGTAAGTCCATATTTATCCCTTAAGGAGCTTTATTTCATTCACAATGACATTTTTAACTTTGAACTAGTTACATGAAGATTTCCTAAAAATATGAACATTTCTTGTTCATTGAAACTTCATGATCATCTTGAAGCTTTAAGTTCATTTCATCTTCATATGTCTTTGTGCTTCCCAGTTTGATCACTTCTTGACACACCATACATCTTTAAGCTTGATAGTGATCTTTCGAAACTTTATTGAGTTTGGCTTTTTCAGATTCTTGAAAATATCATTACTTGAACACATAATGTCATTAACCTTATTCATCATTTGTTATCATCAAAACAAGAGGTGAAAACCTTATTAGGCTAACAATCTCCCCTTTTTTGATGATGACAAATAAGGAGAAAAAATTTATAAAAACTTGTAAAACGCTCCCCCTTACAATAAGCATAGATTCAAGTAATATTACATGCCCAATATTTCCATTTGCATAGTTTATTTATATAGTCAATTTTCATATTGCATTTTTACTTGAACATTTAGCTCAATATTTCATTCAACTCAAATATTCAATTCATATTCAATATTTCATTCATCTCAAGTATTCAATTTAGCTCAAATATTTTTGCTCTCTCTAAACTATCTCTCCCCCTTTGACATCATACAAAAAGGGTACACAATTTTAATACAAAGAGCAAAGAACTATATGCATCTAGAGAACCAAGTGATAAATCATAACACTCCCCCTGACAATTAGCATACTTCAAGAATTTCTTTTAAGTCATAAGTTCAAAAGTTTCAAAGTTTGCAAATCTATCATTAACAGTAGAACTTGTAATACATCAGACTGATGACAAAGCATTTCAAAGTTTCAGAATTTCCGAGCTAGAACCAAATATATAGAAAGACTCATAGTCTTTGCTCACACATACTTTCCTTTTACATCAACAAAAATAAAAACAAATGGCATTCAGAATTTAAGCATGTGTAGCATACTAAGTAGCAAAAACACCATCAAAAGTCTATGTATCAGAGTCAGTGTCACTATCTTCAACAATTCCTTTTCCTTTGGATTGCTGAGAGTCTTCTTCTTCTTCTTCTTCTTCTTCTTCTTCTTCTTCCTCGTCATTTCCAGCTTCCTCTTCTTCTTCTTCATCATCTCCTTCTTTCTCTTCTTCAAACTCTTCAGCTGATGAATCATCACTACGGGGTATGGAGCTAGTGTCCATAGGATCACCGTGTGAGGTCCCCCGAATCTGTTCAATGCGCATAAGACGCTGATATAATGTGGAATAATTATCCTGTAGAGTTTTAAGACCCTCGCGCATATCTCAGCTAAAGGAGGTGAGTTCATTGTAGAACGATGTAAACCATGAGGGAACTTTAGAGGCTGAACCTTCTGGCTACTCTTGAGGTGAAGAAGGAGGTGCAGTAGTTGCCCTCCGTTGTCTCCCTCCTTTTAAGAATCACTCATTATTTCGTTTCTCATATCCCATTTGTTTGAGAGTGGTTAAGGTGAAGAGTTCATATCTAGTCCTCTTTATGAAAAAGTCTGATGAAGATGTGATATTCTGACTTGCAAAGATCATATTAAGTGCTCCCCCGTATGGAAGAGTTACTCGTTTTGCATCCATCTTTGCCCACATCCACTTCATAATGAGACTTGCCAAATCAAGCTTCTTCCCTTTTAATAAACACCACAACACAAAGCAATCAATATACGATATATGATCATAAGATCCAACTTGTGGCAAAATATTATTTGTGATGATCTTCTGAAGGATTTGGGCTTTCAAGTTTAGCTGCTTATAAAGTGGCGGATGTCCAAAGTAGACAGGTTCATTCTCCATAATTAGTGGCAAAAAATCTTCTGGTGTAAATTCTTGTTAAAGAATCCAAGATTGTGCAAATGTAGGACATTCAAACTCTCCTAAAGTAATGTGAAGAATGGAAGCCAATGATTGAGGAGTAAGGATTATTTTCCTACCCTTGACTTCAGTTGTTAATCTATTCTCTTCTTAAACTAAATTTGCATAAAATATTTTGACAAGATTTGGAAAAAGTCTTGTAGCTTGATAAATAATGAAGTTCTTCCATCCTATGGTTTGAAACAATGGCAAAATATCTAGAAATTTTGAATTGAAAAATTGAACATCTAGGACCTTACCGAAAATGCGATCTATGGATTGAAGACGGGTTTGATAAACATGCTTTGCATGATAGGAAACTAGCCATCGATCGATATTAGGATCATCTCTACCATAAGATGAGCCACGATTTGCCGTTTGCTTAGTTCGAGGCATTGTGAGGTTTCTTTGAAGCAGCAGATACCTTCTTTCAAACCCTAGAACACGTATGATTAAGTTTAGAAGCTTGGAATCTAAGGTTTTAGCACTGGAGATTGAAAGGGGTTTGATGTTTGGAACTTCAGGTGAGTGATAGGTTTTAGTTCAGGAGCCTAGAGTGTAGATGAAATAGGGTTTCCATGTTTAAAATATAAGGACTTCCGCTGTTGACTCTATGAGTCCAATCCTATTTTGATAATGACAAATCACTTGGTATTTGATCTGTGCATCGAGTTTGTGAACAGGAACTATATTAAGCATGCAAGGAAAGATAATGAGTCATGAAAGCCTTCAAGTAAAGCTTACACATCTTGGCAAGTACCATGGAACTCAAAGAGTACAAGAATCAAGATACAAGCGACAAAGTTTGAGAATCTCTTGGGAATGGGCATTTAGAGCTTATGTATTTACATTGTCATATGATTTATTTTGAAGCTCAAATATAACTTAAAGTGATTTCAAGTTTCATGCATTTCATGTATATCATTAGGGAACCTGTATGAACTTAGAAATGTTTTCAAATCATTGAAAAATATGTTTTATAAAAGACCTAAGAAGAGAATCAAAGCAGATTTTTAACTTAGAAAAGAAAATTTGATAAAAAGGGGAGTTTGGTCGCCTGAACTTTACTTCAGTAGCCTGAAGAATAAGTTCGGTAGCCTGAAGATTAAGTGCAGTCACCTGAAGAATTAAATGGGAAAGACAGAACCTGGCAGAGGTACTTCGATCGCCTGACCCTAGAACCTCAGGCGCCTGAAGTTGTCACTTCAGGAGCCTGAACCCAAGTTCGATTGGCTGAACTTGCGGGAAAGCCTAAAAAATGATATTTTTATTAAAAACACGCGAGCTATCTGATTGATCCAACGTCTGAGATCAATCCTAAGGGTCATACACTATATATATATATATATATATATATATATATATATATATATTAAATGTCTAAACCCTTGAACGTGGCTGAGACACACAAGAAAGAAAAGAACACACCTTGTTGAGAGAACGTTGAAAATCTACTCTTAGTGCTATATGATTGCTTACTTCTCAATCTCTAATCTTCAAGCTTGAGCAATTCAACTCAGATTCTCAAAGGGAACTTGCTTACTCTACTGTACTTCAATCTAGTATTGAGGTTTGATCTTTCAAGTTTATATTCTTAAGAAATTCTCATCTCATTGCTTGTTCTTGACTAAGTATTGAAAAGTTTTGATCTTGAGTGTATCAATTCATATAAAATATATTTTTGAGAAGATCATTACTTGAGAAAACTAATTTAACGTGGTTGATTGCTTTTTGATTCAAGTGGGTGTTCTTCAAAGTATTTATATTTTGATATATTAAAGCTTGATTAAATATCCTTGGTACTTATAACTATACTTCTAAATTGAGGGATATTTTTTGAAAATTAATATTCTCAGTTTGTGATAGAATACATGGAATAAAGCTTTGTGATTTTGATTAAGCTTGTTTTCAAGACAAAGATTTTGTTAACGAGTTCATTTCAAACATACTTTTGCATCTTTACAAAAGTGAACCAAGAACCCTAGTTAACTCCGAGGCATTTCAAATATATTTTAACTTGGGAGTTTTGAATAAATCAGGATTTGTGTGTTGATGCATAATCATTCATAAAACGATTGTATCATTTTCATACATTCACGAGCTTCAAGTTATATCATATGTTAATGTGTTAGGAATTTGAATTGTACTCACAAGCTTTTGTTAGAAGCATTGTTTTGAGTGTTATTTTACAGATTCTATTGTATACACGGTTCGATGTGTGAACCGGTGTGTGAGGAGAGAGCTGTATCTCTTGTAAGCAGCAGAGTAGGAGGAAGTTGTACCTCTTGTAAGCAGCGGATTGTACGGGAAGCTCCGTCCCACTTTAAGGAGTAGGGTTTTTAGTGAATCCTTGAGTGGTTGCTCAAGGCGAGGACGTAGGTTGGGTTGGCTGAACCTCGTAAAATCGTGTTTGTCTTCTCTCTTCCTTTTACTCTTTATTTTCCGCATTATATTTAAAATCAAGTATATTGCATACATAAATAGGATTGCCACACTCACACGTAATTGAGCAACTAGAAGTAGTTGGTAAACTTATAAGAAGTGTGTGAAAGAAAATTAAGTGGCTTAAATTTTTTAATATCCAATTCACCCCCCCTCTTGGGATTACACCTTAATCAACATCTGCGACTTCAGGCACCTGAAGAATTTTTTGGGTGAAATTTCAACAGGCAGTAGCTGTTCAGTCGCCTAATGTCTGGAGTTCAGGCGCCTGAGGTACATGTAGGAGCCTGAGGATGTCTGCTCAGTCAACCGAAGTGCTTCAACTTCTGAATTTTCCTTATTTCTTTGTTTTGAACCTTTCTAACTTATTTCCCTTATTGTATAATGGTTCAAGAATTATCCTTATATAAAAAATTTATGCTTAAGCTTAATAATCTCATTCTCAATTTTAAACGTAATGAGCCATACTTTTTAATATAAATCAAGTCAAGTTAATTAATACATATGTAGTATATAGCATATCAATACATCACATGTAGGCAAGTAAGCATGTAGCATGTAACATCAAGGTGCTTATATAATAAGCTCAGATTTGATATTTTCTTAAGTTAAGCCTTGTAAAAAGTCATCCTATGATTTTGTCCAACAATGCCATTTTCTATTTTATATATGTGTGAAGTCATTATTTCATTTTTGGTACCCATATTTTCTTGGGTCCAGAAGATTTTTGAAGGAGGTTTCTTTTATTTTCCATACTTATTTGGTTTTAACACCTTTCCTCTTAAACGGACATTCAAACTTTATATGCCCATTTTTCTTGCATTGATAGCATATGGTGTTTGTGTAGGCATTAGAAGATGTGCAAGTATAGTCTTTAGATTCTTTCAAAAAATATCCGATGTAAGAATTCTTTTTATTTTCAATTCCATTGAAACCAATGCCTTCTTCATTTAGAGACATTCTTTGTAAGCCAATCATCTTATCAAGGTTTTCCTTTCCTTTTGTGAAGTTGTAAATAATTTTATCCTTATCTTTGATTTGATTCTTGAGATCATTTAACTCTATGTCTTTCTTGTAATCAACCTTCTTCTGAGATTTCTCTAACTCTAGAGATAATTTTCTTATTTTATCCTCTAATTCAGAAATATTCATATCTTTCTCATATACAGTAGAGGATAAGGATCGAAGGTCTTCTATCATTTGGTCATTCTTGCTTTCTAGTTTCTCAATTTTCAAGTTGTTTTCTTTTTCAACAAGATTTTTGGATTCTATTTCTTTCATTGCTGATTCATACTTATGTTCTAATTGCTTGAGTTTTGAGTCTTTATCTCTTTTAGCATTCTTTAGGGATTCTAACTCTTTCATTAAACTTTCATTCTTATTCTTTAATGAGGTGTTTTGTTTATTTGCTTTAACCATCATCTTATGAACTTTAGATAAATCATTTTGAAGTTCTTCATATGATGGCATGCTCTCATCATCGGATTCATCACTACAAGAAATATTTGAAGATTTACAGGAGGAACTTTCCTCATTGTCCCAAGCCATAAAGCACGTGTAGGCAACCTCTTGGTCACTTATTTCATTCTCCGAACTACTTGAACTATCCCAAGTAGTGGCTTTCATGGCCTTCTTGTTTTTCTTTTTAGACTCTTTCTTTAATAGTGGGCATTCTAGTTTTATATGTCCAACTTTATTACAATTGTAGCACTTAGGAGTTTTATTCTTTGATTTCTTGCTAACTTTTTCTTTTGATTCATCTGATTCAGATTTTTGATTTCTTCTTTTGAATTTGTTTCTTCTTCTTAGTATTCTTGCTAACTTTTTAGATATGAAGGCTACTTCATCTTCATTCATTTCTTCTTCACTACTTGAGTTGTCTTTTAAGGCTTTGAAGGCTATTGAATCTTGGGTTTTGGCTTTTCCATTCTTTTCATTCATAGCCATTTCATATGTAAGTAGAGAACCTATAAGCTCATCTAAGGAAGTGGTTTTCATATTTCTTCCTTCAGTTATGGCAGTAGCTTTTGGTTCTCATTTTGGTGGCAGCCCTCTAAGAATTTTTCTTATCATCTCATGAGTAGTGTAAGTTTTTCCTAAGTCATTTAGAGAATTTATTATATGAGTGAACCTAGTATACATGCTGGATATGGATTCATTCGGGTTCATTCTAAATGCTTCATATTCACTTGTAAGCATATCAACCCTATTGTCCTTAACATCTGTTGTTCTTCATATGTTACTTCTAGCTTATCTCATATCTCCTTAGATGATTTGCAAGTCATTACTCTATTAAATTCATTGGCATCTAAAGCACAATATAGAGCATTAATGACACTAGAATTTACTTGCAGCATCTTATAGTCTAAATCTGTCATATCAATTTTATCCTTGGGGACTTGTTTTCCATCAACTATCTTAGTGGGAATTTGGTCACCTTCCATGACAACCTCCCATGCTTTCCAATTCATAATTTGGAGATATATTTGCATTCTATTTTTCCAGAAAGTATAGTTCAAACCACAAAAGATTGGTAGCCTAATTGAAGATTGTCCCTTTCCAAAGGGAGCTATGCCTAAGTTAGTCATTTAGATCTTTTTATAGCTTCTAGTTAAGAGTTGCTATAACCCCGCTCTGATACCAATTGAAAATAGGAATAGCTTCCCAATAGGGGGCTGAATTGGCTTTTAAAAATTGCTTTTAATTCCTTTTTAGAATTCTTAAACTTATCTTATTTATTTTAACCAATTCGTGACTTATTTGTTTAATTTGTTGAGCACTCAAGAACTTAGTTTCTTTATTTAATCCTTAGCCATACAAATATCCAATCATTCAGCCAAACCAATCAACTATAATTAGAAAGCAAACAAACAAGCCAATACACAACACTTATGTAATATAAAAACTCAAAATGGTCGTTTGTTGATATTAGCCAAATTTGAACCAAGCCCTCTAGTGAGTGAGAATTTATGCTTGCTGATGTAAAGCCCTGTATAAGTGAATCCAATCACTCTTTCCAAATATTTACAATTCAAATAAACTCTTGGTAAATTTATATTTGGGATGTTAACCAAGTAACGTACTCCCGTATGATTTTCGCAAGATATGGTGTAACCAACGTACTCCCTTTCGGTTTCCGCAACTCAAATCAAAATTGGACTTTAAGTTTACCTGATTTCCAAATATACGTAGTATGTATAATTTAGATTTTAAAACATCCACGCAGTTGTATATGAATTGAAAATAAAGAATAGGGAAAGAGAGAGTGAGACGGAGATTTTTAGGAGGTTCGGCTTATACCCAACCTACGTCCTCACCTTTGGCAAACTACCAAAGGATTCACTAAACTTGTTCCATTAACAGGTGGAACAAAATCTTTACAAGCAATACCCCACGCTTAAACACTCTTTCACTAGGTTAGAGCTCGCCTCTCTAAGCAATATCCCCTTGCTTAGCCAATGATCCAAACAACCCTTGGAATCGTCAATCTACAAGAAATAATTCAAATAGATGCGTACAAATAATGCTCACACAAAGAGCTGATTAGTACACTTTAGAAACTAATATATTTCAAATTTAAAATATCAAAAGAATGAAGTAAGAAGCTCTATATAAATATCACCGGATTACTTCTCTTTGATGAGGATCAAGAACTTAAATCAGATTCTTCAAAGAAGTTGTAAAAGCTCAGAGATTTCTCAGAATTTTCGCAGCAATTCAAAGCTTTTAAAAGAAATAGCAAGAGGCTTTGAGTGAAAGATATCTTGAAGGAATTTTGAATGCTTGGTATATATTGATTCTCATAAGCCATGTATATATAGGCTTCAAAAACACTTTCATTCGTGCTCCCCAAGTTTAATTAGAGTGCCCTCAAAGTTTCCAAAAATATTAGGGCGCAAGTCAATTAGATTTGAAAAAGAGAAGTTTAAAAAATCTGCATGTTGCCGTACTTTGGTTGCCTGAAGTGCAACCTCAGTAGCCTGAGGTATGTTCAGGAGCCTGAAGACACAGGATCAGGCGCCTGAAGGTATACTGTCTTGTTTATTTGCTTCAGTAAAATCTTCGGTTGCTTGAGGATTTATCCTCAGTCGCCTGGACAATATAAAAATACTTTCCTTCTTTCTTTTTCAAAGATATTTAGTTTCTTTGCTTTCTTACTTTTGAAAAGCATTTTCCCAGATATTAAAATAAAGTCTCTAAGTCCATATTTATCCCTTAATGAGCTTCATTTAATTCACAATGACATTTTTAACTTTGAAGTACTTACATGAAGATTTCCTAAAAATATGAACATTTCTTATTATTTGAAACTTCATGATCATCTTGAAGCTTTAAGTTCATTTCATCTTTAGATGTCTTTGTGCTTCCCAGTTTGATCACTTCTTGACACACCATACATCTTTAAGCTTGACAGTGATCTTTCAAAGGTTTATTGAGTTTGGCTTTTTCAGATTCCTGAAAACATTATTACTTGAACACATAATGTCATTAACCTTATTCATCATTTTTTATCATCAAAACAAGAGGTGAAAGCCTTATTAGGCTAACAAACTCTATTCACATTACATTCCTAAGCAGCGGTAAACATAAAATTGCAAACCATATTTACAATACCAGAAATGTAATAAGTCCAAAAATATACATTACAAAACTCCCAATGACATCCATCAAAAATCGTGGGATCTACCCAAACAACCAACACCCAGGAAACACTCACCCTTCAAAAAGGGCAGCGCAAGAACCTCTCTACCTGCGAGCTTGATCAACTCGCCTAACTGGATCACTTGAAAAATGTTAAGTCACTGGGATGAGACAACGCTCAGTAAGAGTAAACATGCTATTACTAGTGTGTGACAACTGAGTTACACATTTAATATACTAATATAATACTTGAAACTATAAAACTGTTAGTCTAGTATACCGTACAAATTACATTTATTGTAGTTCAAAATACAACTGTATATCTGAGTTTTCTAGTTATCAATAATTCTAGTAATATAATAAATCTGCTGCTGTACTGTAAATCTATGTATATATAGAAATAATTGTGATAATACCCTGGAACTAGATGTCATGATTTAACCCCTCATGATAGGGTTGTGCGACTTGCAGGCGGGGTGTAACACTAATTGGCCCACCAGGTAAGTCAATCTAAAACTCTACCAATCATCAATCCAGCCCACTGCAATCTCTCTGGGCACGATAACTAGTCTCTACTTCGTCAAACCGGCCACCTCAACCTAGACTTCTGGGGAGACTGCAATCTCTCCTGGCATGGTAGACGGTAACCCACACACTATCTGAGATATGTGGTTGCACTCTGATCTGAAATAGCAACGGTACCGCGCTCTGCTGTCTGAATCTAAATGAATAATTCATCAGGGTCTCATACTATTTAGTACTGATACTTATAATTATCTTACTATTTTTACCATGATTTTGAAATAACCATAACATTTTTAAACTGATATGCATAATCTGAATATCTGACTGAATAACTGAGGGTTATGGTTCTAAAGTCCTGGCATTTTGAAAAATACTATAAATCATATTTTCTAAAAACTGCATATTGATATTTTCTGCTAATATACTGTAAAACATGGTTTTTTTAAAACTATATGAATACTATACTAAACTACTATGAACTCATTCCACACAATTAAGTAATTAAATTCCCATGCTCTAAAATTTGCATCTCCTGATATAATAATAATATTTTGGAAAACTAAATAATAATACTAATATATGCATAATTTTCTGGTAAACTTTCTAAAATTCCTAGCATAGCATATTTCACTTACCAATCTGACTAGGAGGTTGGCCTCCACTCAACTCTCGCACCCTCAGCGTACCAACCCCAAAAACCTGGATTCCTGAACAAATACTTGCTGAGGTCCTCAACCCATGACTATAGGGGCCAAAAACACCCTATTCCTGAAAATATTACACCCCAAATTTATTCCACAAAACACTAGTATATCCTCATAGAATACAAAATCTGGCCTTAAATAATATTGGTGATACTAAAAATACCTAAAAATTCACTTACCTAGATTTTAGGATGGTTCCCAAACTGCTCAAATTGAATTTCCGCTCCAGTTAGGTTGTAGAGAATCTCTCCAAGATCACCGTGGTAGCTTCTGATCGTCGAACCGGGGAGAATCGGAACTAGAAATCTAGAGAAAAGTGGGAGGAACCATTTTCTAGAGAAAAAAATGTGTGTGTGTGTGTGTGTGTGAGAGTGAGAGAGAGAGAGAGAGAGAGAGAGAGAGAGAGAGAGATTTTCATTGAAAACTCGTTTTCTACATATTTATAGGTGGTCGGCCACGTGGCCTCGTCAACGAGTCCATGAAGGCGGTTCGTCGACGAAAAAAGTGCCCTCGTCGACAAAATTCAGGCCCTAAAAACAGCCTCTCGGTAAATTCTCATCTATGAGACACACGTCCACGTCGACAAGCCCAAGAAGACGATTCGTCGACGAACGCAGACCCTTTTTGTGAAATTTCCTTTTTTTTTTTTATTATTTAATTACTATAAAGTCTCTGGGTCTCTACAAATACTGTATAATTTCCATGCTTTATTTAGTTTAAAACGATACTATGTAACTTATATTCAAGTACTGTGCTATACTGGTAAAATCTCTAAATTATCTAGTATAACATATTTTCCTTTACCTGACTATCTAAGCTCTGCTTACTATTTATCTATCTCACGCCTGCGGCGTTCGTAATTTCTACGCCCTGTAATTTCTCCCCAGTCAATCAACTAAAATTTCCCAAAATGTCAACCAGACGAGTATTACTATTTTTACCTTATTTTTCTGAAAAATACTGGCCAAATCCTAACTCATGCCTGCATCATTTACACCATAACCTTGTATTACACAAAATTCCAATTCCTTAATTCAGCCCCAGAACTATATTCATATTTACATTTCTAAGTCTATTCATCCCATAATTTAGATAAACAACCCATAAATACTTAAATAACGCCCTTACCTCGGTTTTGGGATGGTGCCCCAGAACCCTAAATTGAAATTCCACTCCGCCTATGATGTAGAGAATCTTCCCAGGAACCCTGTGGTGGTTCCTGATCATCAATCTAAACTTTAACGGAGCTAGAATCGGAGGAAGAAGGTAAGGGGGCCATGGGCTCCTTAAAAATTCAAGTTCATCATTCAATCAAATTAGGCTCCTTCTTCCAAGATAGTTAGGGAAATTAGTCATCCCTGACCAGGGTTGTCCATAGTAGTATATATTAAAGTAGAGTTCCTTATACCAAAAAAAAAAAATACATAGGTGGACTCAAAGTAACTTAATAATAATAAATTAATAAATAAATAATAGTCTCATGGGTGGGAATCATTGGTTGTAACTCACTTACCCGTGAAGCAAGGTCAGAGCATGAGACCACTTGGACAAAGTGGGGGGAGGGGGTCATGACCTCATGGAGGCACAGCCGGCCTCCTACCATTAGGCCACCCACCCAAGTTGTTAATTCAGGTGTAATCCCTAGAGGGAGGTGAATTGGGTATTTTAAAAATCTTTAAGTTTAATTTACCACTTAATCCCTATTTCAATATTTAACAAATTAATTACAGGGGCTTGAAATTAATTCAAATTATTATCTCTATAAATTCTATTTTACCCAATTAATTATCAAAGTGTGTATAATATAGATCAACATACAAACATGCAAAAGCTGATAATGAAATGCAAGCGAAAATTAAAAAGATAAGGGAAGAGAGAAGGCAATCACGATTTTACGAGGTTCAGCCAACCCGGCTTACGTCCTCGCCTTGAGCAACCCACTCAAGAATTCCACTAAATCCCTACTCCTTTAACTGGGACAGAGCTTCCCTTACAATCCGCTGCTTACAAGAGGCACAATTTCCTCCTCACCCGGTTCACAACCCGAACAGGAATTATAATACAAAATTTCAAATCTGCAAAAACTCAATATTGCTTCTAACAAAGCTAGTGAGTACAATGAAAAACCTAACACATATTCATATGATAAAACTTGAAGCTCATTATGTATGTAACGATGATATCGTTATATGAATGATATGCTTTACAAATCAATCCTTTAAATCAATATCTCCCAAATATGATTTTATAAATAAATGCTTTGGAGAAAAAATAAGGTTTGATTTCAGAATACTTTAAGCAAGATTAGAAAACAAGATCTTTTAAAAAATAATCTTTGATAATGCGCAGATCTATATTCTTGCTATCAATAATCTGTAACGTTGGATCTTTGAATAAATAAACAACTTTGAATATAACAAAGATTTAAACACTATGTTTGAAAAATAATATCCCTTAATAATATGTATTTAGAGGTTCTTAGGATTTGCAATCAAATACTTCTTACACTAATCAAACAGCAACCCTTTGAATGAAGATATATTTAAAACTTTCTTCGAGATTTTAGTTTTAAACAAAAGCTTTTCTGAGGTAGTGATCTTCCACAAAAATATATATATATGTAGATTATAACTCAAGATCAACTTCTCAAAATAAATATTCAATGATAAGTTTGTGAGATGAAAAACTCTTTGAGAACAAGCAAACACTTGGTTTGATCACCAAACCTCAATACCAAAGTTGTTTGCACAATAATTGTTGGAACTCCTTTTGAAAATCAACGTAGCCCAAGCTTTAATATGATGTAAACGCTTTGATATCACAGATAAGAGCTTAGCAATAAGTTCAACAATGTTTAGAGATGTGTATACGTTCAAGGCTCCCAATTCTATTACCAAAGTTGAGGCATTAGGGTTTAGAAGTTGATTATATAGGTAATCTCAGCCTTAGGATAAGTCATGACTGTTGGATCAATTTGATCAAGTGTATAACCCGCGTGTTCTCTCGCTAAAGATCAGATTTTTAAACTTCCCGTAGGTTCATATGATTGAAGATTCAGGTTTAGACATCAGATGTTCCTTAAAGTGTTGAAAATTATAGTCTGGACACATGGTCAGATGATTGAACTGAGGGTTCAGTCTTCTAAAGTCTCTAGTTTAGATGACTGAACTGAAGGTTTAGACGTCCTAGGGTGTTCTGCCTGTTCTGTGTTTTAGTAATTAAATCTTTAGATGATTGAACTAATTCTTCAGTCTTCTGAGGAAATTCTTCAGACATTTGAAGAAAAACTTCAGTCGTCTAAATTTGAATCTTCAGACTTCTGAGGGTAATCCTCAGTCATCTGAGCAGACACACTTTAGAATTTTCAGTTTAATTTTTCAAAATCATTTGAGCTCTCTTGTTTTAACCTTTTATAAAACATTTTCCAGGGTTTAAAAATAAGTTCTCTAAATCCATATTTAACCCTAGAAGGTTTTTATGAGATGCATGTGTATATATTTTGAGCTTCTAGCTATATCATATAAAATATGCACATACATCAATTCTAAATACCCATTCCCATGACGATCTTGAACTTGATGTTTGCAGAAGATGCTTGCATTTTCATTCTTCTACTCTTCTTAGTTCCATAGCTTGTGCCAGGTTTTATATATATATATATATATATATATATATATATATGCTTTAATCCTCGTGGCTTCCATGACTTCATCACCTTCCGTGCATGCTAAGTAATGTTCCTGCTCGCATTTTCAATACACAGATCAAATACCAAGTGATTTGTCATTATCAAAACAGGATTGGACTTATAGAGTTAACACAAGTGGTGACCTAAGATGAGATGTAGAAACATGAACATAGCCTTGATTTCGTGAATTTTGCAATATGCGTCGCTCGTTCGATTTTCGCGGCATGCATACCTCTCTCTCGATTTTCGTGACACACATCTCTCGATTTTTGCAAAACACGTCACTCGTGGCATGCATCATTCTCCCTCGATTCTTGAGACACGCATTGCTCCCCTATAATTTTTGCAAAACGCGTTGCTTGCGGCACGCGTTGCTCTCTTTTGATTCTTGCAACACACATCACTCTCTCTCGATTTTTGCAAAATGCGTTGCACACTCGATATCCGGGGCACGCGTCGCTCTCTCTCGATTCTTGCAACACACATTGCTCTCTCTCGATTTCCACGACACGCGGCCATTTCCCTATAAAAAGGGTCTACCATCTTCGAACTATAAGCATCATAACCTTCTTCCATCTTCGCAAAGATTAGCTCTCCCTAACTTTCCTCTTGGTTGTCTCATTGCTCATTTCATTTTACTGAAAATGTTGTCAAACCACCCAACTCCCCAGGTTGCTGAAAGCGGCACCAGATTACCAATCCAAAGGTGGAGACCCAGCGAGGGACAACTGGTAATTCTATAGGAGGCCTTCCGCAGTAGTGAAGGGCAACTCCCCTCCGTGGAGCAGGCTACCTTACTTACAGCACGACTCTGACAGTATAGTTCAATCGAGCCGAGGAATGTACACTTCTAGTTCGAAAACCGTAGGCGTAGGTGAGGACTAGTTGAAAAGGCCATCATTCCAACTACTACCCCACTAGTCATCAATTTTCCCTCACCCACCACCATCACTCCAAGTAGTATCCCTACCACTACTTTTATTGCTCATGCCCTCATCCCCATTGGCAAAGCTTTGCCAATAAAGCTTACCACTATCATCACTTCAATGGGCCCCAATCCTTACAATTTCAGTGTCAGAGTAACCACGGTGGATATTTTTGAAGAGGATGGTCTATACCTCCATTTCCAACAGGTTCCACTTATGTTAAGAAACACATTCTGGCACTCGACAACCCGTTACGAGCATCCCCACCTGAGGTCACAAGGTGAAGAGGGCAACTCTTCCTCCCTTACCGAACAAATATGCATTCTCTCCCTTTTTCTGACCCAAGATGGCGATATTACAAGAGGTTAACGCTGCCAAGAAAGAACCCAAGCAGATAGCGGTGACACCGCTAGCACTTCAATAGATGTTGACGTTGAGCTAAGACTCTAACTTGAGCACACACATGGGGGAGAAGGACCTGATTTTATTTTATTTTATTTTATTTTTTCTTTGTAATTTATGAGATATGCGTACATATATAATTTCATTAAATCATTTTTCACATTTTCTGAGTTCTTCAACTTCAACCCCTATTAGACCAATGATTCTCACTTCAGTCTTACAAACAAATATTCTACCAAGTTGGTCCTATAATAAGACTTAACCAAATCTTTCAAACCAAGAGCGCAAATACAGTACTCATTTTAAATTAACAAATTTCGAGGATAAAATTTTTATAAGGAGGGGAGGATGTAATGACCCCAAAAATATATATACGATTAAAGCATACTAATAATAATAAAATAATAAAAATGGTCATTAAGTTAATATCAATACAAAGGTGCTTTTCTGTAGGATCTTTGATTCCATGTTTGATTGTAACGCCTCAACCCTCTAGGTGGGCTTTGAGTGCTACTATACATACGTATCATACATATCTCTGATACCATACATATACTACCCGCCCAAATAAGGGAAATCGGGTGTTTCATATTGATCTTCATATTCATGCACAACGGAAAACATAAACATACATACATTTTCTAATAAAACTTACCAGAGTTTCTAACTGTTTCCTCACATACATCCGTTCATACTAAAACATAACGTACTATTACAAACCCCAAAAAGGTAACTTGGCCAAAGCCCAATACATATACAGGAACTTACATGAACTATCAAAACACTATATCCATAATCCCTCTAGTAGTATAGGACTGGTTTCCTGCAAGACCTGAAATAAGATTTGTATATTGGGGTGAGACCCTTCTCAGTAAGGTAGATCATATTACATCAGTGTGTGACTACATGAGTTTATTCCAATAAAAAACAGTTATACATTTAAATCAATCTCAATCCTGTAATATAGAATATATATATACAATTCCTACAAAAGATAGTTCGGCGCATTATAGGCGAGAGTTCCCGAGATTAGGGTAAGGTACTGGCCCATACACTGTACAATCCCTCTACTTGGTACTCGTCGCTGTGACTTTACCCATTTTAGTTTCTAAATTTTGTATATGCATATTGAACTCATCCCAATTGTGAAACATCATAACAACACCATTTACTTCCCCCATGGTAAGGGTTGCATGGTCCATAAACCCTTACTAGCCCTGGCGGCCACCACACTAGTCACGTACTTTATCTCCAGCCCGACTTGGCCTTCACCATCCTAGTACGTAACTAGTGGTCCATTGCACCAATCAACTACACATAAATACCCATACTCAAGAATAACGTGTGGTTGCACTGTATCTCTCTTTCTTGTAACGATATTGTGCTCTCTTAGTAACAAACTTTCTAAGGCGGTTCATATATCGTACATACAATTTATAACATAAGTATCGTAACCTGTTTTCATTCCATAAAGCATTTAAGCAATTCCAGTATTTTTCAAAATCTCATTCATTCATTCTTTCATTCACTCTTTGGTATAAACCAGCACACACAGCTCTCGGTTTAACCTTGTACATACATCTCTCGGTAATTAAACGACGTCTCCTTTATACATTTCCTGATAGCAATTTGGAACTCCAGTTCCCATATCTCATACTCATATTTCTTAGTTCAGTACACATACATTTAATATCTTATGCCACACTCATTTTTTTTTTTTTTTTATCAATGGGTAAATGTATTGATCAACTGTATATATACAACTACTCTGGGCATACCCAAGTCAACCAGATACAAGTGTGATAATCTGAATATGCATCCAAAACAATACATCAAAACCCGGGCACACTCGAGGGCCAAAATGACCAATCAAGAGATAATGTGCCCAAAATATTACAAGAGCATCAACATGCTCTTCAATATCAAATTGAGTACATATCAAATTTATTAAAAAACCGCCTTATAGATATGTCTTTGGATTACTTTAATTAATTCCATAGGGGGGAATACATAGTTTTCAAATCTTTTCCTATTTCTAAAGTGCCAAATAAAGTCGTGGTAGCTAATCCAATCCTTCTTCCAGCTGAATGAAACCCCTTACCTCTCCCTTCTTTGTGTAACCATTTCACCGCAGCCTTAATCGTACTCATTGCTCTTTTAATTCCCAACCACTTCCTTATGCTTCCCCAAACCTCAGCTGAGTATTTACACCTGAAGAAGAGGTGGTCTTGAGTCTCTACATCCTCCATACAGAATGTGCATCTCTGATCTATCCCATCTACTGGTAGTATATCACAAGTTGGAAGCTTACCTTTCCAACCAAGCCATAGGCAAAATGCATGTTTCGGTGTATTCCCATTATACCATATTTCTTTCATCCACGTCATTTTTTGAGACTTTCCCCTCCAAAATTCATAGTACATATGTGAGCTGCATTTTATTTCATTTTATCACTACTTTGGCTGCATCCACACCCCCAGAATTCTGTAGTAACTGATTTTTAATTTCAATCAAGCTCTTGAACAGGGGAGAATCCTCTTTTTTTGCTACAACATCCTAAATTTTAGAATTTTTTAATTAGATCTAATGGATCCATTTCGTCCACAAACTATCCTTTTTGGCTTGTATATTTCACAAGGCTTTTGTTAGTAATGCTTTGTCCCACACCTTGAGATCTAGCACTCCCAGCCCACCTTCTTCCTTTGGTTTGCAGATTTCTAGCCAGGCAACCAAGGGCTTTCTCCTACCATTCCACAAATAAACTTTGCACAGCTTGGTTATTTGATTTAGGACATTTAGTGGGATTGGAAAAATAGCAAGAAAAAAGCACTCTAGGCCTTGGATAATTGAATTTATTATCTCTAGTTTCCCTGCATACGTCAAAGTGCTACCAAGCCAACCTTTTAACAAACCAGCAATTCTATTAATCAATGGCTTGTAATGAGCAGCATTTAGCTTAGATGACAGCAGAGGAACACCAAGATATCTGAAGGGGAATTCACCCTGCTTGATTCCCATTTGATTCATTATTATTTCTAAGTCTCGATCCTTCATTCCATCTTGGTAAAGGCAGGACTTCAGATTGTTGGCTGACATACCAGTACACTAGAAGAATTCATTCATGCTTTCCAATAAGTAACCCATAGATACAGCATCACCCCGAGAGAAAAGCATAAGATCATCAGCAAAAACCAGGTGGGAGATCTTGAGCTTATCACACTTGGGATGGAATCTGAATTTAAATTTACCTTCAAGAGATTTGAGGAGTCTTGATAGGTACTCCATACAGATTACAAATAACAGAGGAGACAATGGGTCACCTTGTCTCAGTCCTTTCTTCCCCTTAAAAAATCCATTCATCCTCCTATTCAGTGAGATAGAGAAGGACGTAGTCGACACACATTCCATTATCCATGAGATCATTTCAGTAGGGAAGTTTATATTTACCAGCAAATCTTCCAGAAAACCCTATGATACCGAATCATACGCTTTTTTCAAATCAATTTTTAGAAGATATCTTGGAGATGTTCTTTTCCTTTTATATCCTCTTATTAATTCCTACACCAGGTAGATGTTTTCTACCATGTTTCTCCCTTTGACAAATGCTGCTTGAGTTGGGCTTATAAGATCTTCTAAACATGGTTTGATTTTGCTTACTATCAATTTTGCAATAACTTTATACACTACATTACAGCATGATATTGGACGATAATCATTGACTGAACAAGCATGAGAAGTCTTTGGAATTAAGGCTATACGTGTATGATTTATTTGCTTAAGTAATCTGCCATTCTGAAAGAATTCCTTCACAGCTTGACTGAATTCATAACCAATAGTGCTCCACACCTTTTTATAAAAACCTGCAGAGAACCCATCAGGCCCTAGAGCTTTATCGTCCCCTATGCTGAACAAAGCCATTCTAATATCCTCATCTGAAATAGGTTGCATCATTTCGTTCCTTCTCAAGTCATTCAAGATAGGACCCCTTTTTACCACTCGAACATTCATCTTGGAGCAACACTCCTCAGTACCAAGTAATTGAGAGTAGTAATTCACAAATTCAGAAGCCACCTGATCATATGACTTTGTAAGTTCCCCATTTTGTTTCATTACAGCTGTAATATGATTTTTGCATTTGTTCCTCCTTAGTACAACATGGAAAAAAGAAGAGTAAATGGTTCATAAAATATCATTTAAATTGAAAACAGAGGTTTCAAGCATCTCCTACTTTAAGTTTAATACAAATAAAGGAGTTTTAAGAAGATTGGAGACCATATCCCTTTTTACCAAAATTGTAAAATCGAAAAACTAGCAATTCTACCCAGTGAAATTTTCCAAATAAGCAGTCATATCGTACATATAAACCTAAACTATAGTTCTACTGGTTTAGATTTCGAAAATAACTGACGTAAATAAATCCCCTTACCTATTTCCTGAAAAATGACCTGAAACAGACGAAAACCCAAAACCCTAGCTTTTTTATCCAGTCGAACAACGAGATCCTACAAGCTGGGAGAAGGGAGAGAGAACTAAGGAGCACTAGCAGAGAGTTCCCGTGGCTAGAAAATGAGAGAAAATCGAATCTCTAATTTTAGAGAGAGAGGAAGAGAGAGAGAGTTTAGAGTTATATAAAAATACATAACTTAACTCTTAAGTAACTATAAATATCTCCTCTAAGATATTTATATATAAATGTCTAAAAATATCTCCTCCAAGATATTTATATGTATAAATATCTATAAATATCTCCTCTAATATATTTATTATTATTATATATATATATATATATATATTTCGGGTTACTACATTGATGCCTAAGAAAGACCTTAGCGAGTACTTAGAGACCATTGCGGCTCAGTTGCTCCTTAGAGGTCGGTCTGTTCAAAATGGAATTTCATAGGATAATCAGGGTAGACACTGTTTATACACGTAAATAAGTACATATACATAAAATAATATTTTGACTAACATAATTTGTAGAAATATATAATAATAATAATAATAATAATAATAATAATAATAATAATATAGGTATCCTATGCGGGGCCCACATGAGTCCCAAAACCATGTGGAGTCCACATGAATCCCGAAGCTATGTAGGGTCCATAAGACCGTCTGAGGACTATTGGAGTTACGTAGGGTCCACTTGGGTCTCGAAGTATTGTAGGGTCCACAAGACCGTGTAGGGCCCACATAAGTTTTCGAAATTCGAACTTAATTATTCTTTCATAATAAATACTAAAACATAGCTTAAAAATAATAATAATGATAATAATAATAATAAATAATAATGATTTCAAAAAAATTAATTAAATGGGAATGTGTGCAAGCACTCTTATTTTCCCCACATGTATCCCCATCCCAATCCCATACCTCTCATCCGAAGCCCATACCTAGCCCATCCCATGCCCATTCCTTTATTTTTAAAAAAAAAATTATAATTTCACCAATCCTTCCACACTTTTATAAATTTCATTTTCTTCCCCAAAATTTTCCTATAAATATGAAACTCTCAACCTTCATTTTTCACAATTTTTTTCCAAAAGAAGAGAATGATTAGTAAGTGAAATTATTAATGGTGGAGGGTGAATTTTTGTTATAATTAAAATTCTTACTCACCCACTCTTTCTAATTTTATTTTCAGAGATAATCGTGGTGACTGTTTCATAAGGTTAAGAAAGGGTAAGTAAATTTGATTATGTTAGACTTTTATTAAAATTTATACCCGAATTTATTTGTAAGTAAATTTGGTTATGTTATATTTTTATTAAAATTTATACCTGAGTTTATTTGTAAGTAAATTTGATTATGTTAGATTTTTTTTTAATTTATATCCAAATTTATTTGTAAGTAAATTTTGAGTTTATTTTTATGCATATTTAATTATACCAACTTCATTTTTAATATACTTGCGTTTATTTTTGAGTTAATAAATGTTCTAAACCCCTTAGGTATTTTACAACATTAATTTTTATTCAAAAAAATATTTTTAACACGAAAATCGTGTGACATAAGTTAATTTCTATGTTTCATATTTCACGAAAATATGAGTAAAGATGACATGAGTTTATTTTTATGTTATGTATTTCATGAAAATATGAGTAAAAATAAGAACTTCATAATATTATTTTAATTGTATAAATTACATAATAAGATGTTTTCAAAACCCCTTATGACTTGGAGGATACAAAAAATTACGAATGTTTGGTACTAGTCTAAAGTTTAAACGAATCAGAGTGCATCCACACTGTTTACAGAGTGGTTATATATGGTAGTAGATTTCTCCTAAGTACACACCTAGTTCCGGATTAGAACTTAATAAAGAAAATCTCACTCAATGATGATGTATGTTGATTTATTTTGGACAGCCAGTCAACTAAGTCCAGTTTTCGGACCGCACAACCCTGTCATGAGGGTAAACATGACTTACGATTAACAAGCCTAAGGGTGATTTTTACAATATATGTATATACATATTTAATTGGGTGAACAGAACTATTGATTACTTCAAGGAAAAAGTATGTGTTTATGTTAATAGGAGCATATTTGTGCCTTAATAATGATTTGAAAGAAACGCATAAAGAAAAGTATAAATATATACATGATTGAGTATTATGGTTATAGTTTTAAAGTTGAAAAGTTTAATTTAACAGTTATAGTATATGATTATAAAATTTTACTATTATAGATGATAGTAAAAGTTTTATACAGAAATTTTTTAATTTATATTTATTTTAAAAATAGTTTTGAAGTTATAGTATTGAATTTTATTTTACGAAATTATAATATTATGAAAGCTCATTTTGGTCACACACTGATAATAATCTTATTTACTTACTGAGCGTTGTCTCATCCCAGTCATTATTTTACATTTCACATAATTTTGAAGAGGGTACCAGAAATATGATGTAGCAAGTGAATGGGCGGGAGTAAAAAGAGTATAGTAGAATAAAAAAATTTAGCATATTACAATTTAGAATATGTTTTTGTATTTTAAAATTTTAGAAATTTTAATTTTAACATTTGAAATGTATATTTGTAATAAAGCTAATTAGTGCTCTAGTAATAAAATTAATTAAAATTTATTACGTCCGCTGAAAAATTTATATGTAGGAACTCACTCGGGTTCAGGTCTTTACAAGAAATGTAGGGAGTTCTATCTCGGGTCAATAGTATCATGGTATGAATGGGCATGTGATGCAGGTGGAGCAACAAACTTAGGGCAGAGATAACATAGTTCACATTGCAGGGAGTTTTAGCTCGGGAGACTGATAGGGTCACAGTGGGCCTATGTGCACTATCAGACCTCGTATAAATTTGATATTCCGGTGTTTCATGTATTCATTACTATCGGAAGCAAGGTTTATACTATTTTTCAAGTTGCAATGCATGGCAAAGGGAAAAATAGAAGCATAAGTGTTATGGTGGAGAAAATGGGTGTATTGCATATGTACCAAGTGTGTGAGTCGGTGAGGCTTCCAGTTTGGAAGAGGTTGATAGGATGTCATGGATTGATGTATCTGTTGTGTGTGAATGACAAGTTATTGGTTGGAAATACTTTGAGTGAGGTTAATCAGTTGGAAACTCTGTTGAAAGGTTTTGACATGAATGTGTTGGGTATGACCAAAATAGGTCTTGGTTTGTTGATTCACATAGTCAAAACAGCTGGGAGATTGGTATTATCTTAGGATGGTTTTGTAGACAGGGCTACAGGAGATTGGTGTTATCTCAAGTTGATTTTATGGATGGAACCACAGGGAGACTTTGTTTGTTGTCTCAAGGGGGTTCTATGGAGAATCAATATGTAATGTCTACCGTACGGTGCCCAAGGACGGGCTGTAATGTCCGGGATATGTCAAAGGTTCCCCATGATTGTACGATAGGGTGTTTCAGCAGGCAACAGATTGCACCATCAGTTGTTAGTTTTGTTGAAGACTATACAGGGGGATTTTTTGATAGAAGGTTTACAACAACATTTATGTTTACTGTTGTGGGAAGACCTTATTGGAAGCCTAAGGTGAAGCATTCGTGTATTGCATTTACAATTATATCAGGGTTGATGGTAGAAGTTGAAACTTCCATCGGCAAGTTCAAGCGGTGTTGCTTGGACTTGGTGTATGTCTAAAAGTGCTAGAAGGGAGACGGTCCGAACCAACGTTCCAAGTCCAATGTGGAGCAGTTAGATATGTTTTTCTAGTTCTCCTAAGGGGCGTATAATCGCCAAGGTGGAGATTGTTGTTTATGATGTGGTTCTTATACTTCGTGGGGGCTTATAAACAAAAGGGAGGAAAAACATATGTTGGTGCAGAGTAGCAGAAGACTCGTTGACGAGTGCCCCATGCTCGTCGACGAGTAGATACCGAGTGTAACACCCCGACCCCGAGGGGCCTGGGATGTTAACTTTTTACTACTAATTTAGAGCGGAAGCAAATAAACTCAATTTTATTCAAACCAGAGTGCTAATTATTCATGTTACAATCACTTATTTCAAATGAAGAAAATTACACAAACGTAAATATCTGAAATCATACTAATGTTTCTAAATAAATCTTTATTTTTCTAATCCCCACCCGCATGCTTGCTAAGCCTGATTTCCGACATGTCCTTCAGAGTTATCTGAAATAAAATATGATTGGGGTGAGACGACGCTCAGTAAGTAAATAAGATTATTATTAGTGTGTGGCCAAAATGAGCTTTTAAAGAATTTCGTAAAACAATATTTAATACTATAACTTCAAGACTGCTTTTAGAATAAACATAAATTTAAAAATTCCTGCATAAAACTTTTGTCATCAATTTCAACAGTAAATTTTTATAATCATATACTATAACTGTTAAATTAAACTTTTAACTTTAAAACTGTAAAAATATTTAATGATAAACATACATATACTTTTCCTTATACGTTTTCCTTAGATCGTCATTTAAGCACCAAAATGATCCTTTTCACGTAAACTTACACTTTTCTTTCAAATCATCAGTAACTTTGTACATGTAATTAAATATATATAAACATATATTATAAAAATCACCCTTAGGCCTGTTTGCCGTAAGTCATGTTTACCCCCATGACTGTGTTGTGTGGTCCGAAGACTGGACTTAGCTGGCTGGCCGACCAAACTAAATCAACGTACGTAAACTTTAAGTGAGATTTTCCTTATTAAGTCCTGGTCCGGAACCAGGTGTGCACTCAGGAAAAATCCACTAACATAAATAACCACTCTGTAAATAGTGTGGGTGCACTCTGATCCGTATAAACTTTAAGCTGCGGTACCGAGCATCTGTAACTTTGAACTTTCGTTACCATAAGGGGTTTTAAAATCATCTTATTATAATTTATGCAATTTAAAATAATATCGTGAAAATCTCATCTTTACTCATATTTTCATAAAAATGTAACGTAAAAATAAACTCATGCCACACAATTTTTGTGTTAAAAATATATAGAATTTTATTTTTGAATAGAAATAAATGCTGAAAATTTACCCGAGGGGATTAGAACATTTCTTAACCCAAATATAGATGCAAGTATATTAAAGATAGAACTGGTATAATTAAATATGCGTAAAAATAAACTCATAGAAATTTTGTGGAACTAAGTAACATAATTAAAATTTACGTACATAATAAACTCGGGTATGAATTTAAAATAAAAAGAAACTAACATAATCAAAATTTACTTACCTTCTTCTTTTACCGTGTGCTACGAACACAATAACTATCTTTAAGATATGAGATCGGAAAGAGTGGGTGAGTGAGAACTTACTCAAAATTCTCACTCCACCACAAATTCTTTCACTCACTAATCTTTCTCTTCCTTAGAAAATTGTTGTGAAAAATGAAGGTTGAGAGCTCCCTATTTATAGGAAAATTTTGGGGAAAAATGGAATTTATAAAAGTGTGGGGAGATGTGTGAAATTATAATTTTTAAAAATTAAAGAATGGGCAAGGAATGGGCAATGTATGGGTTGAGTATGGGATAGGGATGGAGGCCATGTGGGAGTGCTTGCCACCATTCCCACTAAATAATTTTTTTTTTTAATTAATTACTTACCTAATTAATTAATCAATAACTTAATTAATTATTCTATTATTTTATTATTATCATTGTTATTAATTTTAAACTACTTTTAGTATTTATTTATTTTATTATTTATTTTTGAACAATAATTAAATTTAAATTTTAAAAACTCATGTGGGCCCCACATGGTCTTGTGGGCCTCACACAACTTCGAGACCCGAATGGATCCTACGTAACTCAAATAACTCTTATACGATTTTATGCATCCTACATAGCTTTGAGACTTGTGAAAACCTCCATACGGCTTCGGGACTCATGTGGGTCCCACACAGTCTTGTGGGCCCCGCATAGGATACCTATATTATTATTATTTTATCATATATTTCTACAAATTATATCAGTTAAAACATTATTTTATGTACTTATTTACGTATATAAACAGTGTCTTGTGGCTCCGGGACTCATGTGGACCCCACATAGTCTTGTGGGCCCCACATATGATACCTATATTATTATTATCTTATTATGTATTTAGACAAATTATGTCTGTCAAAACACTATTTTATGTATATATACTTATTTACGTGTACAAATAGTGTCTATCCTGTTTATCCTATGAAATTCCATTTTGACCAGGCCGACCTCCAGGGAGCGACTGAGCCGCAATGGTCTCTGAGCACTCGCTAAGACAAGGTCTTTCTTAGGCATCAAACATGGAATCAAGGATCCTACAGAAAAACACTTCTGTATTGATATTAACTTAATGACTATTTTTATTATTTTATTATTATTGTACTTTAATCATATATATATATTTTTGGGTCATCACACCGAGAGTCAGAAAATCTTAGAGCAGAAGACTCATCGACGAGATGATGGACTAGTCGACGAGTGAGCTTCTTTGACTCGTCGACGAATCCCCTGTTCTCGTTGACGAGTGCGCCTGGGCTGCGAGAAGAAATTCAAATTTTGAATTTGAACGTTAGGGTGGTTTGGTAATTGGAAGGTAACCTCCAAGGGCTATTATATATGTTCTTCTATGCATATTTTGACATGTAAGAGAATGAGAGAGGGTGAGAGAAAGAGAGAATATCATTGTAGTGTATAATCTTTGATCTTCATAGTGAAATCTCTTGTCGATTGCTCCCGTGGATGTAGGCTTTGCAGAATCACGTAATTCTTGGTGTCATATCCTTTTTTATTGTTGGAATTGGTGTGATCCCAAGCGGGGGGTGAATTGGGTTTTAAAACATTTTGACTAAATTAAACATTTATGCCAATTCACCACAGATCATATCCCATTTTCACATGTGTAAGTAAATTAATAAAATTATAAAAATAGACATACACATGAAACATATCTCATTTAAAATAAAGGTGTGCATGCAAATAATTATAACGACAAATGAAAACATACACATGCAGAAATTAAAGTGCCCAAATTTAAACAAGATAGAGAGAGTGACATACAGATTTGTTATCGAGGTAAGGCCAAACCAGCCTACGTTCCCACCTTGGCCATATCCCCCAAGGATTACACTATCCCTGCTCACTTAAACTGGCGGAGTAGAAGCCGTTACAACTTTTCCTTACAGGGCACGGTAAACCCCAGCTCAATTACAAGGCTGAGCCCAACTTGTCTCACTTACAGGGCTGAGACTCTCCAATTCAAATTTCGGGCTGAACCCAATCAGTCTCACTTATGGGGCTAAGATTTCTTAGTTCAATTAATGGGATGAACCCAACCGGTACAATAAAAATATTTTTGTACATATAATATGCTTCTGAAAATACAAGCAAAGATGTACACGTTTAAACTCTAACAAATGCACTCTCTAATGATATGAAATATGCTCAGTAGAGTAAGAGTGCTTATTTGAATAATTAATGCACAAATAAAACATATGAAAATATCAAAATGATTATTATGTTCTCCGGCAAAGATTTTTGCTAATAAAAATGTTTGAATTTGAAGTTTAAGCTCAAGAAAAATATTTGTGCAATAAAGGATTTCTTCCAAAAATATTTATCAAGAAAATTAATTGGAAGAAATCTTAAGGCTACTCTAAAAAATGATTTTAATAAATGAAGATACAAATGAGAGTAAATGTAAATGAATATAAAATAAATGCCCAAAATAAATATGCTCTCCTTCAAAATAAATTTTGAAATAAATAAACGGAAAGAGAGTGGAAGAGATTTGATAAAAATATGCCCCAAAGAAATTATTTTATCAATAAAAATTGGTTTGGGGGAACTTTAATTAACAAAGGGTTTAGAGAGAATTTGGAGTTAATCAAAATTGCTAATCTGAGTTATGGAGGGGTATTTATAGATTCTCCGAAAATTATGACCACTGCGGACATGCTCCGTATTTTGAAAAAAGTTTAATTAAAAAATTCATGACGTTTTAGTCCTTAAAAAATTTTCAACCCAAGAGGTTCGGTCGACCATATCACTGAGTTTGGTCGACCGTGGATAATTTGAACTGCAAGTTCGGTCAACCATATCAGGGCAATTTTGAACCCCTTCGTGGGTTTGGTCAATCAAGATAAGGTTGGTTGACCGTACCTCTAGGTTCGGTCGACTGTGGCAAAAATGAATTGTGAGTTCGATCAACCAAGTAGTTGGGGGTGTCAGACCCGTGTTGGTTCGGTCAATTGAGGAAAATACATTTAAAACAGAACGGTCAACCGAGTGAATTCAACATGTTGACTTCTAACATATTCAGTCGACCGAGACATTTATACTGCCAAGGATTTGGTTGACCGAACTTTTAATCCAACGTCGGTCGATCGACCTAAGGCTGTTCCAAAACCTTTGTTTGATTTTAGTTTTTATGAAAAGAGTTTTTAGTTAAACTCTAGGTGCCTTAAAGTCTCTCTACGGTCGATTTGAACATTCATCCATATTATGCAAATGCGTGCATTATTACAGACCAAAGATAAACAATTAAATGCAATACAAATACAATAAATGTCTTCGTCTTTTGCTCTTTCTTCATGGGATATGCCAAGTTGTGTGTACGCTTTAAGTCCCGTCTTGACTTCAATTTTTCGGTATCTTATGTTCATGCTGAAATGAAAATTTGTTTACACACTAAATGCACACATAGGATACAAATGGTTTGTTAGCATCAAAATATGGATCAGACTCAAAAAGCCAACAATTAATGTTTTATTTATGTCGCTGTGGTTGTGGAATGATTCCGTATTCACCATTAATATTGTTGCAAATATATGCGTGATCCTTTTATTTAATGTTTTATTTTGTTGTGCATTGTTTGAAGAGGCGTTATTTTCACAACATGAAATTATTAATAAATTCAAATATTAGTTGTTAACGGATAGACGGATATCCATCGGATAATAAAATCCTAAATCCGTCAACCGATTCATTTAGAAACGGATCCAAAAAAGTTCAAATCATATTCGACTCATTTAATGTACGAATCAGTTAAGAATCAATTTAAATAGGTTGGATTCGATTCAGATTAACAAATTTTTATTCATTTTGTCAGGTCTGCGTTCAGTTCTGTGCATTTATTTACTAGGTTGAAGATCTGATTGAATTTTGGGTTTGGCACATAGGCCCAAAATTTTATGAGCCTGTTGGCTCTCTCCTTATTTTGTGGAAGTGGATTCCAACAAGTTTTTTACTAAGTTTGGGTTATGACAAAACAATAAACATAGAAATGGGATTGATGAAAAAACAAATTACAAGTGTGGAATCGCTACATTTCCATTATATGGACAAGGATTGAAATCTTAAAAAATAATAGATTTTCTGTTTGCATGCTTAGGCATTACACGCTGCTCTAGCTAGCTAGAGGTGTACTACTGAGGGAAGGGGGTGCTGCTTGACCTAGGGGGTGTTGGTCATAGTTGCTTCATTAAGGAGGTAGGAGGGGTATTTTATATAATTATAATATAATATTTATATATAAGATATGATACATAAATTAAGAAATATGAATGTTATGATAAAAATATGAATGTTATGATGCCATTAAATATAAAAGTATAATAATATAATTAATATTATATTATTTAGTATAATATAATATACAAAAAATACAATTCTATCATATATAATAATATTATTGTTATACTATATTATATTATATTTTAATGTAAAATATTGTAGTCATTATCACTAATATTTATTATTATGTAGAATAATATATAACATATAAAGAAAATAATAAAATTGTAGTAAATATTAAAATATATCATACAATTTTGATATGATTATTGATTTATTAATTGTTGTATATAATTTCAAAATAAAATAAAATATTATTTATTATATTGTAAAGTTTAAATATTTAATAAAATTTAATAGAAAAATAATATGCAAACAATATAATAATATTGTATAATAAATTATGGGGAAATTTGCTGTATTGGACTCTCAACTTCCTTAAATGGCTTAAATATGAATTGTTCGTTTTCTACAATTTGCTCGAAAAGATGGTACATGTGACTCACATATCTATTTTAATCTTCTATTCTGCTCAAATGTGGGCTCATAATAGTTACGAGCCAATGGCCTATAGCACTACTTGATGTTTTTAACTTGTCCTAGTTCAACTTATATACTATAAAAAGTACATATAATGGTTAAGTGTATTTGATCATTCTAAATGATATATTTTTAAAAATAAATAAAATGCTATTTGTTAATATAATTAAATTTAAAACATTAAATTAATTATATCAATTATTAATATCTTATAAGTATTTATAAATTTATTAAAGAAATATCATAACATTATTATAATTTATTATACAATAATATTATATTGTTTTGTGTATATATAGTACTAAATAATATAATATTAAAATATATTATTATATATTTTTTACATTTAATGGCATCATAACATTCTTTTTAAAAAAAATTTATGTATCATATATTATATTTAAAATAGGGCATAAGACACTCACCTCCCCTGAGGTTTGGCAAAAAGAGACCTCTCTTGAAGTTTCAAAAATCTTAAGGACCTCCCCTGAGAGTTGTAAAAAATGACAAACTTCCCTTGAGATTTCAAAAATACCACAGATTTCCCCTAAGGTTTGCCAAAAAGGCACATACCTCCCTCTTAAAAAAACTTGTCTTTTTTGCAAAATACAATGGGAGGTTATGTTTTTTTTTACAAATCTCAGAGGAGGCACGTGGAATTTTTGAAACCTCAGTGGAGATAATTATCTTTTTGTCAAACCTCATGGGAGGTCGGTGTCTTTTTCCCTATAAAATAATATATTATAATTATATAAAATATCCATACCCACTCCCTAATGAAGCAACTTTGACCAACAACCCCCCACCCAAGCAACCCCCATCTCACCCACCAACTAGCTGGAGCAGCGTGTCATGTTCGTGTCTTAAAACTGCAGACCATAATCCAGCGTCCACGACTTGTAGGAAACTTTCTTCCTTTAAAGCAAAATAAAGACATCTCTTTTTTCTTGCATTTTGAGTGTGTTTCTTCAAGATGTTCATCGTCGAAACTTACCTCATCTAGCTCATCTGTTATGAAGCAAAAGTTTGCAACTTCTTCATTTTCTCCATTGGTTGAAGTTCCATCCAGCTCGTTTCATTCGGTTGCATTCATAGTTTTGTACTTCTTCTTGTCTCCTTGTTGATTGTTGCCTTTGTTTTTGAATTGTGGGCAATCAGCCATTCGATGTCCGATCTTCTTACAATCGTAACACCTTATGCTTGATTCTCCTTTCCCCTTTTTCTTACCACCCTGTTTTTTCAACAAAAGCCTTCTGAAACTTCTTGTGAGGAGAGTTACTTCATTTTCATTATCACTCTCTTCTTCTCCCTCCACAATTTATTTTTGGCTTCTTGCCTTCAAGGATATCCCTGATGCCTTTTTCGATTTTTCCACTTCAAGTACAGCATTTTTATTTTTGATTTCATAGGTCATCAGAGACCTAATGAGCTCATCAAGTGTGACCTTTGAAAGGTCTTTTACTTCTTCAATGGCTGTAGACTTTGCATGCCATGATTCCGGCAATGAACGAAGCACTTTCTGCACATTATCTTCCATAAAGTATTCCCTACTAAGTGCTTTCAAGCCATTTGTTATATGTGTAAATCGTGTAAACATGGAAGTAATTGACTCACCTTCTTCCATTTTAAACATTTCATATTCTTTAACCAACATATAAATTTTTGACTTTTTAACTTGAGACGTACCTTCATATGTTACCTGGAGCTTTTCTCACATTTCCTTTGTGTTGTTGCATCCGCAAATACGATTGTACTCTTCATCACTTATAGCACAATAGAGAAAATTCTTTGTTTTGTAATTTAGTTGAACTAACCTTGATTCGGTGTCCGACAACTTCTCGTTTGATATGAGCTCACCTTTGTCATCTTTGAATACGTAATCTCTTTGGGTGATCACATTCCACATTTTCAAGTCGTATGATTGGATGAAGATTGTCATTCGGTCTTTCCATGTCGGGTAGTTGCTTTCGCTGAACTTTGGTGGACGATCAATAAATTGTCCTTGGTAAAACATATTCGTTATTTGATCTTTACACTTTAGATGTTACTCCAAAGGTCTAGCGACTAGCTCTGATACCACTTGTCAGTTCGGGTATGCGTCTAGAGGGGGGTGAATATATGTTTTTCACGGATATTGAAATTTTCTACGATCACAAAAAATTCTTGGCAAGAAGCAAGACTATTATACCACAATATATTTCAAAGAAAATAAACACAAGCAAGCAAAGTAAAAGAGATAAGGAGAGAAGAGCTTGAGACCGCGATATTAACGTGGTTCGGCACCAAGCCTACATCCACGCCTTAGCACCAAGTCAAGGATTCCCAAATCCACTATACGATCTCTCTTCAATACGGAGAAGCCTTTACAAAACGGGAACCTATCTCAACTGCTCACCAAGAGCTACAACAGGGAGTTCACCAAGAACCTCCTTCACAATGGCTCACAAAGAACCTCCAAACACAATGAATCAAAGCAAGTGGATACAACACTAAATGCTCATTCTTGAACTGATATTACAAGTATAAACCTCACAATACTCTCTGTTGCAAATGATGTGTAAACAAGAATGGATTGCAAGAGAGCTTAAGCAATATGAACCCTGACAATGAATGCTTCAATTAATATTCTTAACAACCAATGCTCAATCAATATTTCTAATGAATGCTAATGGAGTATATTTATGGCCAAGAAGACGAGCAAGTCGTTGGCTAGCTGTTAGGCATTAATGAAGACAAGCAAAGGCAAAAACTAGCTGTTATCACACATTAAATTTTTGTCTGCCGCCGTCACTAGTCAACGAGTGCCCTGTTCTTATCCATAACTCTTCTTTGCGAGTCTCAGACTGGTCTTAGGATCTCCTAGTCGATGAGTCCCTTGCATACACTAGTCGACGAGTGCCCTGTTCTCGTCGACGAGTCACTTGTTTTACTACACAAATAAGTCTCTAAATGTACTAAGACAAGTTCGTGTGTTTGTTCTAATTAAAATCCAACCTTGTCCAAGTGTAATTTTGACCAAACATAAGATGTATTGGTTAATAAAACATGTTTGGAAGCTCGTTTTGACATCTTATGCAATGGTGTGACTCGGTATGGTTTTAATATTCTAAACTAATATAAACTAAATGCATATGCAATTGTTTAGCTCTTGCAAGGTATTCTTACACACATCACATGCACAGGAGTTAGAAAGTAGTTCCTACTTCTCACACAACCCAACAATCATACAAACAACATGAGCCTTCAATATGCTTTGGTTGGTTGTGCTTCGAGTGTTCCATGAATGTGCTTAGGTTACGACCTTGTTCATTGCCTAGAAGTCTAATCCTTGTGCTTACTTTGGTGTTAACTTGTGTACCTGAACTTAACTCGGGAAAATAGATTAGATACCTTGAGGGACACTAATGAGTTGAAATCATCAAAACTAGCTGGAATGAGAAACCTTAGCCACTAGGGCTAACAAGGGTGTTTGGATGCTAACTTTTTCAAGGTTAAGGAGCAAATCCTTATCCAAGACAAGCATAAGTCCTTGTTGGATGGGGGAAAAGGCAATTAAATACGGAAAACATCAAATTGCATAGCAAGAAATTAACAAAAAGTAAGGGAATTACAATTATTTCTTTCTTAGCCAATTATTGTCTATTATACTCCAAGTAATTGAGAAATCCTAGTGTTTATTCAAATTAACCCCAAACAAAATTGGGTGTCTATAATTATTATTGTTATCGTTGTTATTATTATCCTTATAGGTTAAAAAAGAAGAAGGCATCCCTAGGCCACATGGCTCTCCATTTTGCGAGGATAGAGGAGAGGTGTCACAATGTACGTAGCATTATCCTTGTTTTTTCTATGTAGAGTATTATTATTATTATTATTTTTTTTTTTTGGGTACGTCCCGAGTTTCCACCTACAGTCAACGACGTCCGTTTTACGGTCCGTCGCACCGGCCAGTGACTAATCCCACGCCCTGTAGTACGGCCCCACACACTACAAAGGGGTAAATTTCAGGAGCCCAGCCGCAGGAATCGAACCCGGGATGCCAGGATTAGGCTCACCTCGTGAAAGGAAATCCCGGAGCCCGCCCTGCCAATTGGGCTCAGCCCTGGGGGCTTTATTATTATTATTATTATTATTATTAGTTGTAGTAGTAGTACCGGTACCCATTATTTTTCTACCTTAATTATTTTTTATTTAAAAAGTTAAAAATATGAAAATAATGAAAACAATAGAAAAAAGGTTTGTTATATTTAGTTAGTATTGTTTATAAGTCTTTTATTTTGTTTGTTATTTTCATTTTTTTTGCAATTAAAATTATTAAAATTAAAAAAATGTAAAAAAAAAAAAATGTGACAGACATTTTTTGGTGAGTGCTAGCCTTTTTATGGTTTCTTCGAACTTTTTTTGATGTGTTTCCTTAAAAATTGGATATTTAATACGTCAACATTTATAAAAGAATGAAAAATATAGAATGCTTTTTTTTTTTTTTTTTAAAAAAGGAAAGAGTAAAAAAAATAAAAATTTATTTTTCTTGTACATAACATTTTGAACTTTCCTTTTTTTTTTTTTTTGGTTTCATAAAATAAAAAACTATAGAACTACTTTAAATAGAAATTATAGATTAAATTTTCTTCATTGTCTTTTCAAGATTAGATAAGTATTGTTGATTTTATTTTCTTACTTTAAAAGTTATAGTTATTTATTTATTTATTTATTTGTTAGTACATCTTATTTTAGGTAAGTTTAACTTCTTGTAATGTTCTCTTTGAGTGTGTAACTGCATTATCTGTCTTATTATTTGATAAATTTATCTTTATCTTATGATTTAATTTCATGAATTTCATCTTATATAACAATAAAACCTTTAATCAATTAATCTGACGGAGAAATCCAAAAGTGATGTAATAACATTCTTTTGAAATTCTTAAGATGAGGGAAACTCTATCTTATTTATTTATTTATTTATTATTACATAGGAACTTCAGTTACCAACAAATCCTTTGGACCCTCTAGTGCGACACCCAACCTACGGATTAACGTCCTCCACCCTCAAATCTCACTAATCAAGGTAAAGTCCAGATGCGGACAGGACTTCCGTACATCAGTTGGACGTTCGGCCAATCCAACCCCCAGGACACATCTCTATTACCATCCACGGTCCGTATTGGCTCACAAAGCAAACTCTCACCATCCACGGTTCTCGCTGCCTCATAGAGTAAACTCTCACCATCCATATGTATCGTTGACTTCGTGAGTGTATTTACTTGGAATTGAACTCTCGATACTCCTTCTTACGTGCTGATGTCTTTCCACAACGCCATGCCCGTGGGGGCAAACTCTATCTTCTTTGACTGGATATCTGATGGTCATAAGGTGGGACAATATTTAAAATGAAGTAATGTAATCAAATGAAGAATTAAAATCTTTAAGTTGATTAATATTTGAATATTTTGAAATTATTGTGGTATCATTCGAAAGGAATGTGTGTAGGGAATTACTAGTACCTTTTCCTAATATAACTGTACTTACAAACTTGATGCTGATATCATAGTCCATGACTACAAATTCTTTGAACTTAAGTTTAGTTAGAGATCAATTAATTGATTGTAATTAGGTGAATTAAGTCACACTTAGAAAAATACAACTTCATAAAATCTTTAACATAATTAAACTTCCACAAAAGTTACTCTTAGGGCTGTCTTATAATATTTTGAGATTACTTAATTGTTTTATGCTGAATTCATTTTAATAAATTGCAAAATTATACACTATCCATAAAAATGTTGGTGTAATAAAGCTTTAACATTTTATTTTACCCGTAACACTATAAAGATGCGGATATATGAGGGTCATGGGGTGCGCACGTGTCCTGATCAGATCTATCGGGACTACCCGGGTGCATCAGATCATGGGGTGCACGCAGGCCCTGATCAGATCTATCGGGTCTACCCGGGTGCATCAGGTAATGGGGCGTCGCCCGGTGAGAAAGAGACGAGACCCATTGTGCAAGGAGGTGGGTGAAGGTGTGGAGCTTGTGGGAGATGAACCCTTCTCGTATGATGTCCGCCGGAGCATCCCTGGCGAGGTCGCTCTGTACGGCAGTTATGGAGGCTGCGGCGGAGCTGGCCGTGCCTCTGAGACATGGGAAGAAAGAGAGGCTTTACCATCGTTTGTCTGCTTTGGCAGCTACCGGTGGGAGCGTGTCGCAGGTTTTGAATCAATACGTTAGGGAGGGTAGAATCATCAAGAAAATTGAGCTCCAGGCCTGCGTCAAGGAGCTCCGCAGGTACGGCAGGTTCCAGCACGCTCTCGAGGTTTGTTTCCTACGCTGCATTAGTGGTTTGATCATGACCAGTGATATTTATTGAAATTAAATATGTAGTTGTTGGTTTTTTCTTGCTCTTCAATGTCGTGAAAATTCGCTGTTTTAATTTGGTGAGAATGCGTGATATTTTTTCAATTCCACTGGAAAGCCTAGAAATTTATTGCACGGAGAAGTGCGTTTGTTTGAGTTTTTTTTCCCCCGTTTTCCCCCAATTTAGAACCCGGTAATTAGTATCCTGCTTGGTTTGCTTGCCGAGAAACAGTCCAAAAAAAAAAAAAGTAATTTGGCTCCACTTTACCTGCAATTTTGTTGTTAAAAAACGAAAAAAGAATTTGCTTTCAGAGACTCGAGTACTGAAGAGCTGGAATGATACACATGATGTTTCCTTTACTTTATTTTCCCTCAGTTTCTACTTTAACTCGTGCTTTCTGTTTGTTCACTCTGAAACTGGAAGTTCAAATATATCCGGATAGTTCAGTGATTCTTCACGCCTCAAGGCTGATTTGGTGCTCATATTAGTTAATTTTCTGAATTGCAATGCCTTTGACAAACAGTGGGCGGACCAATAATTTTTGGTCAAAATTATATACACATGGAATTCTGCTGCTGCTGCTGCTCTCTCTCTCTCTCTCTACATGTGTGTGTATTCTATTCAATTTCTGCTAAGTTCCGAAGTTTTAAGATGGATTGTGAGATAGACAGATAGTATTCTAAGCCCTGTAGACAGAGGTTCTTGGAGGAGAGGGGCAGTGTTGTATGCAGAATAAAGTACATAGTGTTGGTGTATATGTGTGCAATGCCCACCTCCCACGAGTTAATTGGCACACTTACTTAACATATGGTTCAGATGAGGTCGAAGTGGTAGACCACAATGATACTATGAAGACAAAAGACGTTCCCCTCCGAGACACGGGGGTCTGGGGGCAGCGCTGCCGGTGGGAGGTATGGGGTGCAATGCCCCTCGAGACGGTATGACCTATCTAGTGTGAACGGTGAATACAGTATGTCAAAGACGACCACTAATGTCAAAGATGACCACTAATGTCAAAGTTGGCCATGGTAGGTGAGCTACCACCACCTACCATGGTAGGTGAGCCACCCATGTGCTTCTTCCACGGACCAAAGGCTATAAATAAGACCCCTCCCCCACCGGAGCACCACACACATCTCGATTGCAAGATTATGTCCTCTTTTATTTTTCTATTTGTTGTCATTTCGCTATTGAAACTCATTTAGTGAGTGCATGGTTGGATAGATTGTTGTAATCCGATTGTTGTAATAAAACTTTGTGTTATCTCTTCAATCGTTTCTTCAAAACAGATCTTGGTGTTGTTATTCTACATGGTATCAGAGCTGAAGGCTACTAAGAAGAAACGACTATAATTGTTGAGACGTTGCAATGGCAGGAACTTCATCTTATGCTACTGCATCTCCACCAGCACTTCGGATACGTCCACTAGCATTCACAGAAGGAAAACTAGACGGATGGATCCCACCAATCGGGCTATTCTGGATTCATATGAACTACTTGATATAGCTCAACGTATAGATCCAAAACCGATTGGTACGCTTGATCCCACCAATCCTAAGGTAAGCATCCCTCCAGAATCCAGATGCTGCTTTCGTCAAAGCATGGAAAAGGCGAAATGCAGATGTACTTTGTGCTATTGTTACAAGTGTATCCGATTTTGTACTTACGTTGATCCAGCATACATTCAAGGCAGCAGATGCTTGGAATGGTTTGAAGAATCAATATGAAACAAGGAACCAGGCACGCATTCAGAACTTGGAGAATCAACTTGCTGCAGAAAAGTTACATGACGGAGAATTGACAGAAGTATTCATCACCAGAATAAAAAATCTGTGTGATCAGATGGTGGCAGTGGGCATAGCAAAGACCAGTGAGGAGTTAGCTCGAAGATGTATTTGAGTGCTGCCATCAAAATATGACAGTTTGGTAACTGCTTTTAACACGCAGATTAGAACTCCTGCACTATCCTTTGAGGAATTTTGTGCTTTATTGCTAGAGGAGGAGATGAGGTTGAGAACTAGAGAAAATGAAAGTAGTAGTGCTTTCACCGTGCAGATCAAAGGCAAGGACAATAATGTTGAAAGGAAGAAGGGAAAGAACAAGAAGAGATTTTCTGGTACGTGTTACTACTACAACAAAAAGGCGCATGCAACCAAGGATTGCATAAAACGTATCCACGATGAAAAGAACGGCATGTTGAAGCCTACGTGAAATGTCAGACAGGTAGCAAATTGTGTTGAACCAGAATTAGATCTTTTCATGGTTACAGAAGAAATGTGCTTAACTGCTCAAACAGTACCAGGAGATTGCTCATGGGTACTTGACAGTAGAGCTTCCCAACACATGACCAGCAAAAAGGACTGGTATGGTTCCCTTAAGCATCTACATGAACCTATGAATGTGATTGTCGGAAATAATGCGAAGTGTGCAGTAGAGGGCACTGGATCCATTTCCTTAAAAACCACGAATTGCCAAGGTAAAACTCTTTCAGATGTCCTTTATGTTCTTCAAATTAAGAGGAATCTTTTATCTGTAGCTGCTATCACTGACCGTGACTATGAAGTACAATTTATGAAAACAAAGTTGCGATCATTGATAGCAATGATAACATTGTGGGCGAAGGTATTCGAAAGAATAACCTGTATGAGTTTGTGGCACTTGCCGCAACAACTAGAGATACAACAAGCAGACTTTGGCATGAAAGGTTTGGACACATCGCCTATGCAGTTTTGAAGGAGATGCAGAGAAAGGAAATGGTGGTTGATCTGCCTGTAGTAGTTGATACTGCAGAGCCTTGTGAAGCTTGTATGCTGGGCAAGCAACATCGTATGTCATTTTCACAAGAGAGCAACAACAAATCAAAGCTTCCTCTAGAGCTGGTACATGCCTCTCTGTGGTAAAATGACTACTCCTGCACTAGGAGGATTTTTCTATTTTATGCTGTTAGTCGATGATTATGGTAGAAAGATGTAGGTGTACTTTCTTCGTGATAAGGCTGAGGCTTTTGTAAAATTTAAAGTGGCATAAATTTGTTGAAAATGAGACAAGTTTGCAGTTAAAGAAACTTCGAATAGATCGAGGAGGCGAGTTCACATTAGGGGAGTTCAACAATTATTGCAGTGCATTTGGCATAAAGCGCCAATTGTCGGCACCAAAAACTCCACAACAGAATGACATTGTGGAACGGCAAAATTGCACTGTGATGATGGTCAGAGCAACGATGAAGGCACAAGACCTTCCAAAATCGTTTTGTGCATGTTCCAGATGATAGTCGAAGGAAGTTAGATGATAAGAGTTAAAAGTGCATCTTCTTGGGACACAGTACAGAATCAAAGACATATCGTGTGTATGATGTAGAGGCAAAGAAGATCGTCACAAGCCGAGATGTGGTATTTGATGAAGGACCACACTTAGTGGGAGATAGAGATCGGTCCACTTTATCATCAACTGATAAAGTAACCCACCATGTGCCTCACTCAGAGCAGCAGATTGAGGTGAATGATGAAGAAATTCAAAACCAGCCTGTTGTACCAGTAGCACCTGTTTAGAAGCCACACCCCAGGTGGGTACAACAGCTCTTTGAAGATGGCAATTCAGAACCTATGAATCAAAGTTCGCAACCTAATGGACCTTGAAGGTCGAAGAGAATAAAGGAACAATATCGATTAGCAGAACACTTGGTAAATATGGCCTTAATGGCTGATATAATTAGTACAATTAAGGAACCAAGTAACCTAGATGAAGCGCTGGCTGATCGGAAGTGGAGAACGGCTATGGAAGCTGAATATGAAAGTATCATGAAAAATGATACTTGGGAGATTGTGGATCGTCCCCCTCATAGGAAGGTAATCAGCACGAAGTGGATATGGAAGGTAAAATATAAAGCTGATGGTACTTTAGAGAAGTACAAAGCACACCTTGTTGCATAAGGATTTTCTCAGGTGGAAGGTTTTGATGTTACTGAAACCTTTGCACCAACAGTTCGCATGGAATAATCCGTCTGGTTTTGGCTACCACTGCACACAGAAGCTGGGTGCTATTTCAAATGGAAGTGAAGTTTGCATTCCTCAATGGTCATCTTAAAGAGGAGTTTTATGTGATGTAACCACCTGGATTTGAATTTCCAAATTCAGACAACAAAGTGTGCAGGTTGAAGAAAGCCTTGTATGGACTGAAACAAGACCCCAGAGCTTGGTACCAGAGGATTGATTCTTTCTTCACCAATTATGGATTTTGTAAAAGTACCTTTGATGCAAATTTATATGTACTGAAGGAGGATGAAATGTATGTAATAATTGTACTATATGTAGATGATCTTGTGCTTATAGGTGACCACGAGCAAAAGATCAAACACATCCGTGAAGGCCTATGCTCAGAATTCGAGATGACAGACTTGGGACTACTCCACTTCTTCTTAGGCATTGAAGTGTGGCAGCATCTAGGATAAATCTTTATTTCTTAGTAATGATATGCTCAAGAGTTATTGAAGGCATTTGGGATGACAGAATGCATTCCAATGGTTACTCCAATGGAAGTAAACATTAAGCTCTCCATTGAAGACCCCTCTCCACTTGTTGATAGAAAGGGGTACAAAAGCCTAATTGGGAGTTTGGTGTACTTGTGCAACGCAAGGCCCAATATCAGTTTTGCAGTTGGTATTTTAAGTAGATTTGCAAATAAGTCACGAGAAATTCATTAGATGGCTGGAATGAGGGTCCTCAAGTATATAAAAGGGACTCCTCATTTTGGCATCTCTTATACATCAGAGAAATCCCTAATTGGATATTGTAACTCCGATTGGGCAGGAGATATTGATTCCAGAAAGTCAGTTTCTGGATATTATTTTCTCTTTGGGAATAGAATTATCTCGTGGACAAGCAAGAAGCAGCCAATAGTGTCGCTATCATCCACAGAAGCCGAGTACAAGTCAGCTTGTCTCACCTCATGTGAAGCTGTCTGGATAAGAAGACTTCTTATTGATGTTAGGATAACGATAAATGCTGCAATTCTGATTCACTGTGACAATCAAAGTTGCATAGCTATCAGTAAGAACCCAATGTTCCATACAAGAACCAATCACATTGAGATTTAGTATCACTACATACGAGAATTCATTGAGGATGAGGTTGTTGAGATGGAGTATTGCCCAACTGAAGATAATCATGTAGATATCTTCACCAAAGCATTGGGTAGTTCCGACTTTCAGAAGCATCGGGATGCTCTTGATGTTGGTTCAAGAACGTAGGTGGACATTGAAGGGGGGGGGGGGGTGTTGGTGTATATGCGTGCAATGCCGACCTCCCACGAGTTAATTGGTACACTTAGACGTATGGTTCAGATGAAGTCGAAGTGGTAGACCGCAATGGTACTACGAAGACAGAAGACGCTCCCCTTCGAGACACGGGGGTCCGGGGGCAGCGCCCCCGATGGTTTCCCCCTGAGAAGATATGGCCTATCCAGTATGAACGGTGGGCACGGTATGTCAAAGACGGCCACTAATGTCAAAGTCGGCCATGGTAGGTGAGCTACCACTTCCTACCATGGTAGGTGAACCACTCATGTGCTTCTTTCACGGACCAGAGGCTATAAATAAGACCCCCCCATCGGAGCACCATACACATCTCGACTGCAAGATTGTGTCCTCTTTTGTTTTTCTATTTGTTGTCCTTTTGCCATTGAAGCTCATTTAGTGAGTGCATGGTTGGACAGATTGTTGTAATCCGATTGTTGTAATAAAACTTTGTGTTATCTCTTCAATCGTTTCTTCAAAACAGATCTTGGTGTTGTTGTTCTACACATAGAGCTAAGAAAGGAGAGCCAAGTAATCCTTAGGGGTGTTGGATGACAGATGGAGGGAGTGTGAATGATGTGAGGATGGAGTTACAGCCTCCTTTAACATCCAACTGTAGAGGAGTGATGTAAGAATGTGTGGATTCTAGATTTTGGATAGAGGCAAGTGAAAGTGATGGTTCAAGACTCTAAGCAAAACTTGCCAAATGAGTCACGGTGGACGTATTTATAGTGTTAGGGGTTAGGTCACCTCCAATTGGAAGAGGCCTATAAGGCTTTGACCAATGTGAGGAGAGGTTTTGAGTAGTCTAATGGCACATGTGGCTGAGAAGCAGCACAATTGAAGGGACCTGTGTCATGGATGACATGTGGCAAACAATGGGGGATCACTTGTGAATTATTCTAGGCAACTATATTTTGTTTGAAGATTTAGAAATCAATGATTTTGTTTTAAATTAGAAACTTTAGATATTTTAGAATTTTAGTTAATTTAGGGTTATTTTGTGTATTTTAAGTATTTTGGGATTACTTTGTAATTTTCTATTTTAGTTGGGGTTACTTTGTAATTTTTTGTGTTAGTTGTAGCATTGGGTGTATAAATAGTGTGATTGTGTATTGTATGGAACGGTTATCAATTGTCATTGGAATCAAATTGCAGTTCCAGTCTTTCTTTCTCTCACTCTCTCTTTCTCTCTCTCTCTCTTGCAGCCTCCCCTCTCTTCTCCTTCTTCCTTCTTTCTTCCTCCTCCTTTCCTTCTCCTCTGTTCTGTTTTGTCTCTAATCCTTTGCTGCCCAGCAGCATTCTGTTGTCTTTCTTCCTCTATTCTTCTTCTCCTTCTCTTTCTCTCCTCATCTTCTCCTCTTCTCAGTTTCTATCCTATTAGCAATCCACCACAGCTCGGCCCTCTCAATGCACGTGCATCATTCACTGGAACCACCAATCTAGCCCCAATCAGTGGAGAGCCATTGAGGGACACGAGAGCTCTCACGACAATAAATTCAATCCACAAAGGTAATTCACCAAACCGTCGACGGTTTCATTGAAAGACTTGACCGTTGCTGTACATTTATTGAAGATCTGATGCCAATCGCTACAAGACCTGATTTTATGGAACTCAAAAATCACAACTGTACTATGTATCTCGTTTAAATAGACTCCCTCCTTGTATAGCCTAAGGGTTCACATTGCCATTCATTGAAATAAAATTATTATTTCTCCCAAATCCTTTGTTTCATTTTTTATTTATGTCCTACATCAACTTGGTACCGGAGTAGGCTCCACTTAACTACACAATTCCACTGCTTCCTTCATTTCATATCACCCTTCCAATCTAACTCCATCTCTATCTAATTCTACTATCTGTTCTTTCTTTGTCCGCAGTCTATCTCTCTGCATCCGTTGCTTCAAATAAAAAATTACAGTATCACAGCTGCTCTGTTCATTGCCATAAATAAAAAATTACAGTCATGGCCCTGTCTGTGAAGCCCTAATGTTCAGGCGTCAATTCATGAGACCTCTTTCACAGTGCAGACAGGCACCACCGAAACCCCACCACTTGCAATATCCAACTGCCGAACCCTTCAAAACCACACTTCCTGAAGTTTTCTTGACATACCACCACCATCACTGACACACCAGCCCCTGATCTGCCACTAACCAGAATTTCATTGCTGGAGGAGCCTCAACAGCAAGGCATGTGGTCCAAGTGCCGGCGATGCACGTGTGGAAATTTTCCGGTGTCTTCTCTTGCTTCCAGAACTGTGATAATAGACTCCACGCCTGAAATTTTGGATTTTCTCCTGAGATTTTGAAGTTTGTTCGATTGAAAACTGATTATCAAGTTTGGTTCACATTTCTAAGGATAAATTTAACCTGATCTTGGATTGCCAATCAAAATCTCTGAGTTTTGAAGGACTGTCGGCATTCGGATTAAGGACCAACCATGATACTTTGACATTTTCTGTGACAAATTGGTTATCCTCCGTGAGATTTTGATGTTGGTTTGAATAAAGCCAACTTCAATTGTTTGATACATATTTTTGAAGGATAAATTCAGCACTGTCAGCCCCTAAAGTCAGGTGTGTTTCTGAATTTTTTAGAATTTATGCAAGACATTAGGATTATTGTTGATAAATTGGAGAACTTAAAACTAGGAAGCCAACATTTTTAATATTTTGCAAGATATGAAATTGAGAAATTTTATGGGCTTCTATGCTTTGTCTTGATGATATTGCTTGTTTCAGCAGAAATTTTTCCAAGCAATTATCAAGCAAATTTAGTGTGCATAAGAAAAATATTCACTTATCGACGTAATTAACATTAAAATGATTATAAATAAAAATCTGAGTTAAAATTTTTTATTCTCTTCTTTGGATACTTGTTTAAACCTCTTTTTTTTTTTTCAATTGGTAAGTAAAACCATATAAGGATTTAATAAGTTAACTCTCTTCCCAGTCTCAACCGCTCAGATAGCTCCATGCAAAGTTCGCCTTCTAGGTTACCATTTTAAAAGGCAGTCTTTGTTTATATTTGGATGTGACAGTAAATAAAGTTTTTATTGAGGCGATTCCAGCCACACTACAAGTGATTAAATGATGAATGATCTCTGCCCTTTTTTTTTTGGCTGAAACCCTTAGCAACTGGCCTACCCTTATATTTACCAATTGTTCCATTTGGTCTATTGTTCTTTCTGAAGACTCTTTTGCAATCTAATGTTTTAATCACCAACATGAGTCAATGAGTTCCCCAAATGATTTTCCAAAATTAATTTTTTTGATTGAAAAAGAAGAAATATCATTAATGAAGAAAGAATGTACTTAAAAAAGGAACATAATTGTTATCTAAAAAATAAGGGAGCATAATAAATCCTCCTAAAAAGGAAAGAATATAAAATAAAAAAATTAAAATGAAAAATAACGCTGCCTTCCAGTCTCATTTCGAACCCATAAAGATACACCTCCTTAGAAAACACATTTGCAAAAGCCCAAAGCGAAGTCAAATATTGAATCCTGTTCAAAGCACAGGTGAATACATCTTTTTCCTTGTAAAGATACAAGCATTCCTCTCCAATCAAATACCCCACAAAATGGCAAAAACCCTGCACCTCAATCCAGACCACCTCCACTCCTACCAAACCCCATTAAGGAAGAAACCAACAAATCCTATGGCGAATGATGACACACCCTGCTCTCCCCTAACATACCGAAAAGCTTATTCCAAACCCTCCAAGAAAAAGAATATTGCAATCAATTTATTTTTTCCCCTCACTCATTTCACTATGCGCAATGGTGACCGGGTTTGTTTTGGGAGGATATTTGGGTGGGTGAGACTTTGTTGGGATTTTTAGTGCCACACTTGTATAGATTGTCTTCCATTTGTGACATACTGATTTTAGTTTTTGATTCTTCTCGGGGGAGCTTGTCTTGTGTCTCGGGGACTTACATTTCTTTAGGAGTCTCAATGAGAGAGGTAGATGACCTCACTTGCCTTTTGAGGGCTCTAAATTCTTTTAATCCTAATACGAGGGGGGATGACACGCTTTGGATTGGGGATTCCTTAGGGTCCTTTTCTTCAAAGTCTTTTTCCATTCGTCTAACAAAATCTCTTAATCCTGGTCGTTTCCATCTGGATAAAATTGTGTGGAAGTTTAAAGTTCCTTTTAAGAATCGAGCATTCATTTTGGACTTTGGTTCTTAACTAGATTAATATGAATGATTTGCTTTAGGCTAGGAGACTTTGTAAGGTTCTTAGGTCTGATGTATGCGTAATGTGCCAGGAGGGGAATAAAACAAAATGTCATTCATTTCTGCATTTTGCGGTGGTGAGGTCTTTGTGGAGCAATCTGTTCTCCTGTTTTGGCAAGGGTTGGGCGGCTCTGCTATTTATTTGCGAGGTCTTAGCGGTGAAATTTTAGGGTTTTGAAAAGTATGAAGAGGCAAGAAAAGATGCAAAAAGGCTGTTAGTGAAGCTAAACATAGATAATTTAATAATTTGTATGATAAATTAGATACAAAAAATGGGGAGAGAGATATATTAAAGCTTGCTAGAGTTAGATAAAGAAAGAGTAAGGACTTCGGTAATATAAAATGTATAAAAAGTGAGGATGATATTGTCTTTGTTAAGGAAGAAGTCGTAGAAGAAAGATGGCGAAGATAAGCTGTATAATGAAAACCAAAAAGAAGGCTTAAACTTGGAATTAGAAAATGAGGAAAAGACTAAAAATATGAGATTTATTCGCAAAATTAGATTTAACGAAGTTAAGTTTGCACTAAAAAAGATGAAAAATGGAAAATTTATAGTTCTAGATAACATCCCAATTAGATTTATTCGTTTTTGCTGGTTTGGGAGAAGATCATCATTTGGTTTCTCTTTGGTGTGTGGGGCATGGGAACTTTAATGGAGTGAGCTTTTTGGATATTCAGCATGGTTGGTGTTTTTTGTTGAATTGTAAGTGCATGCTGGTTTTTATTGTTTTGTTCTCTTTGTTTTTTGTTTTTCTTCTTTGTTTTTATCTGGATCTTCCCAGATTTTGTTAAGGAGATGTCTTGTTCTCCTGTTTGTATATTCTTAACCTATCAATGAATTTCTTCTTTCGCTATTAAATAAAATTGTTCCTTCTAAGAAGAAAAAGGCATTTTTTTGGCTGGTGGCCCTTAGTTAACCCCATAGTTGTTAGAATATTACGATTCATGACTCGCTTCATACGATTTGTATCAATTTCCCACCAAATCAATTTGAATCTTACTAGCAAATAAAAAAACAACCAAATTGTTACTGAATCTATTGATTCACCCTGTGAATCTAACTAGTCGATTTTGAATCCATCCATTCACACAATTCTCAGCCTATCATATCCTAAAAGATCCAAATGATTTAAAACCTCTAAAAACAACAGTTTTTTTTTAATTTAAAGTATCGCTTTTAGCTTTACGGTATTACCTTCCATTCCTTGTCTATGTCAGCTCTATGCTAAAAAGAGGAGAAAATAGAAATTTAGGTCTTATCCTGCCTTTAGAAAACCATTCTTCACTCTTGGAGTAGTGTTCCACAATTGAACACTCATTGGCTAAGGTGGTACTCATGTTTTGTTGTGTTGATAAGATTCAAAAATTGGCTTTTTAGTATTTTGTTAAATTATTATCAATTTTTTTAAAGAAGTTTGTTTTTTCTTTTTAATTAGAGGAACAATATGCAGGAAATACGATTTCAGCTTTTTTATTCTCTTGATCCCTTCCCTTAAACAACATAAAGTTCATTTTTTTTTAATTATTTTTTCTTCACTCATTCCCTTACTTTTTATTGTTTAGGGAAATCATACACTTGAAATATGATTTTTTTCTTTTATAAATCTAAATGTATCGTACTACTTTTCTTTTAGTTCGTATGTCAACTATGCATGTCATTTGGAATTGATTTTTTGGATATTTATACTGAATCTTCCAATTTGATTTGATTTTCTATTCTTGATTGCTGAAATTCGAATCTCAATCTGGCAACTAAATTTAACACCAACAATTTGCGCAAAGTAGGCCTTCTAAAGCTTTTTCTTCATATGTGTCTCATGTGTGGAAGTAGCTTTGAGGATGCCTCTCATTTGTCTCTACACTGTTCAGTTGCATGGGATTTTTGGAGTACACCATTGGAGGAAATGTGGTTTTGTCCTAAATTGGTGGAGGAGCTCTTAACTATTTCTTTTGTTGGTTTTGGGAAGGGTATGGATGTTAAGAGCCTGCGGAGGTGTGCTCTTTGTGCTTTGTTATAGGAATTGGCTGGAAAGGAATGCTAGAATTTGTTTTGGAAAGAGATTGTCAATGGATCTTCTTTGGGACAGGTTTGCTATTTGGCTTCTTTTTGGACTTATAGTGCAGGTTGTTTTTAGGGCTGCCATTTTCAGGATGTCATCCGAGACTGGTGGCTTTATGATATTGATGCCGGTTTTTTCTTTTGTCTTTTATGAGTGAGGACTTCCTGTTCTCCTTTTTTGTATCTATTTTTCGTTAGCTTCAATAAAGTTTTTATTTTATTTTATTAAAAAGAAGTCCTGAAAGTTGTCAGTTATGAACTTCTTAGTCCCATCATCTTAAACTACAAATTTTTGATGCAAAGAATTTCGAATTTCTTCAGTAGAGAGATTATAATATATGTCATAAAACTTGTTAGCACATTGGGCAAGGGCGGGTCGACACAAGCTGACCCACCCACCTTTACTATTTTCTTTTCTTGTCTTTCCACGGCCTGCACCACTGCTATCAGTCAGAGCTGTGATCCCCTTTTTGAATCCCTTTGCTGGATTTTTTTTTTTTCGAGATTTCTACTACCTTTTCCTGAAATTTCTGCTTTGCTGCTCTCAGTTGTCTTCTTATCTGCTTCTTCTTTTGGACAACTCTGCTGCTCTCGGCCAGAGCTGCTGTGAGCCCCCTTTTTGATGTTCTTTATTCCCCCCTTCATTTTTTGCTGTTTTATTTGGAAACTTGATGTTTTTTCGGCAAGCATTTTCCTTTTTCTTGGATTTTTTTGATTCTGTTAACCTGTATTTCTGGCATGAACGCTGAGTGTCTTTTTTTTAATGGAATTTCTTGGTCAGGCCATCTGGGACTCAGGGCTGTTCTATTGCTGCTTTGGATTTTTATTTTTTTCCATTTGCTTATTTCTGCTTCTATTTTGTGGAATTTGTGCCATGAAAGTTGCATATTATTGAAGATTTGTACACAGTATTCATTTTTGTTCACGTATTGAATATGTTGGTATTTTAAAATTCAAATATTAGTGCTAATGTTTTCACAAAATCAAGAATCTATTATATGGGGCAGTTTGCACACAATTTTAATAAATGTGCACCTCACCTTTGTAAGGCACATGCCTTCGCCTTGTGTATCATGCCTCAGCTCCAGGTATCCCTTGTGCTTCGGTGCGCCTTGTGCCTTCACTACTATGCTCAGTAACCATGCCATTCAGAATGTAATTCTTGCAAAGATGGTTGGCCTTGTCCCGTACTTGGCTTGAGGTAGTTCTAGCAGATCAGCTTCATCAATGGGTTTAGGTTTCCCCAAGGACAAAATCTGTGTTGAAAAAATCCGGGATTTTGTTTGAAAAAAACCATTGAAGAAAATTGAACCAGCAAGCAAAATGGGCTCATAGTTCCACATGCATGAGGTGAGGAATTGTGCATGTGTGATACAACAAGCTCAACAGTGCACACCCAAAGCCTTATTTTGGAGATACCATGCAAGGATTGGTACACTTCTAGACCCCATCTCCCATAAGTTCTTTTTCTAAGCGGGTAAGTAAACCAGCTGGAAAATTTTGAATTACTTAAAAAGCTTACACCACTAATTGTCAGCAATTACATAATTGTTGCATAATTGTGGGGCTTAAATTGAGATCAATTCATAATTAGGGCGCTGTTCCAAAAAGGGGCTGTCTACAAGTTCAAGATCATAGTTTTTCGCAAATCCATTTAATCCTGAAATAATACTCTGCAAAACACTTTTTTTCAAAGTTGTATGCCCCAGTTCTGTATTTGCTTATGGATATGCATAAACTCTTGGAATTTTGTTACAGTTTTGAAGTTGAAAAACTGATCCTGAGATCGTGTATATATGAAAATAGCATTCAGTTGTAGTTCTTTCAATGAAAGCCCTCATTGTTGGTGCTTAATTGGTGTTTAATCCTTTGCCAACTTGTGTGTGAATGTTTCTTGAAGTCATCTTTTTCATTTGATATAACTCTTTCTTCATCTGTTGCTGCAGATAATCGAATGGATGGAAAAAAGAGATATTAATATTTCATACTCTGATTATGCAATATGCCTGGATCTTATATCAAAAACCAAGGGGATAGCTGCAGCTGAGAGTTATTTTAGTGGCCTCTCACCACCTGCAAAGAACCTGTTAACTTATGGAGCTCTGTTAAACTGCTATTGCAAGGAAAAAATGACTGACAAGGCATTGGCTCTCTTTGAGAAGATGGATGAAATGGGCTTTGCTTCCACTTTGGCTTTTAACAATCTTATGTCCCTATCTATGAGATTGAATCAGCCTGAAAAGGTCCATCCCTTAGTAGATGAAATGAAGAAGAGAGGCATCCCTCTAGGCACATTTACCTATAATATATGGATGCATAGTTGTGCTTGCATGAATGATATTCAGGGAGTGGAGAATATTTTGGAGGAGATGCGAAATGAAGATGAAAGCAAGTGTGATTGGACAACACACAGTAATTTGGCAGATATATACGTCAAGGCTGGGCTCTTTGAGAAAGCTGAACTAGCTCTTTTTAAGTTACATGATATGAAACCTCGAGATCGCAAGGCTTACCATTTTTCAATTAGTTTGTATGCTAGTATGTCAAACCTACATGAGGTTAATAATGCATGGAATTCCCTGAAGGCGGAATTTCCAACGATGAACAATTCGAGCTATCTTACCATGCTTCAGGCTCTTGCAAAACTGGATGACACTGATGGCTTTAAAAAATGCTTCGAGGAATGGGAGTCGTGTTGCTCCAATTTTGATTTAAGGTTAGCAAATGCTGCGATAAAAGCTTACCTGAAATGGGACATGGTTAAAGATGCCCAACTGGTCTTTGATGATGCTACTAAAAGATCTTCGAAGCCCAATATTTGGGCACGAGAGTTGTTCATGGATTTCTTTTTGAAGAATCATCAAATAAATTTGGCTATGGGGCAGATGGAAGCAGCTGTTTCTGAAGCCAAAGGCACTGGATTGCGTCCAACCTCAGAAACAGTGAGCAAGTTTCTAAAATATTTTGAGGAAGAGAAAGATGTTGATGGTGCCGAGGAGTTTTGCAAGATGCTGAAGCAGGTTTATTTTTTAGATTCTGAAGTGTACCATTTGCTACTTAACATTTACATAGTTGCTGGCAGAACCGCACCAGAGATGCACAAGAGACTGGAGGAAGATGGGATTGAGATCAGTTCTGAGCTGGAGAATTTGCTTGAAAGTGTATGCCCCAAATAGATTGATTATAGTGTCGTGGGTTTAACTTCCTTTATTCTAAGGCACCCCTTGAGTGTTGGTTTATCAAATTTTTGTCAGCACAGGGAGGCTTTTCAGGAATTCTTTGTGTTGGATATTGGAATGAAAGTCTAGGGGCTGATGGTTTTAACATTGCCTTATTGTCGTTAGCAGGCTTCTTCAACATGCATCTGAATTATAATTGACAATTTGAGGGAATACAATTTAATCATTACCCAAGAGTTTACACTGTAGATTTCAGATGGTTTGAGCTAGTGAAATATATGTTATGCGAAGGGATGGCTATCGTTACCAAGTAGTTTAGCTTGGAAGGGTGATGGTTGTAGTTCAGGCTTAATGGACCATTGAGAAGTACAAATTATATTAATTAATGTGATGTGGTTCAGTGTTTCTTTCTTAAAATGTAACCCACAGCAAACTATTGTTTTTTTATTTAATAATGTAATATTGCTTTTATTTTATGTTATGATTTTCTTAATAGAAAGTTTTGTATCAAATATATTAGTACATAATTTAAAGTAATATACATTTAGAAATGCATAAAACTTTTAGTTATAAAGCTCATATGTGGTATAGTAATTCTTTTCTATTTTTCAATTTGTTATGGCTATTTAGTATTTATTCATATAGTTTACCAAATTTGTAATAAATTTGACCCGCATTTTAAAGTTCGAACTTTGGCAGTCCAAAATTTGCAAGAAATATCTAATATAGTTATTATTATATAACATTGTTTTCTCTTCATTTCCCCCTTGTAGACCAATTCATCATATTGGTTCATATTATAACACATTTCAAAATCTCGTGTAATCAATGTTTTGCATTTGTCATGTAATGTAAAAGTGGCAAACAAAGACTAAGAAAGTGATGGAAAAGAAACTAGAAAGAGAACTTCAGGGTGCATTCGTTTTCAAATTTTTTTTTAAAATTCATTTCATTCTTATTTTTATTTTTCCATGCAAAATTATAGAAAATGATTTTACACAAGTATTGATTTTAAGTACTTTTGACAATAATTACCTACTATTTAAGCAGTTTCGAAGAGGGGCTTAGATGGCTAGTCATGAAAAAATGTTTTCTTAGGGAAACAACTAGCGCTTACTTTTAAAAGGCTTATTTTCTAGGAATGCTAATGCTAATTCTTTCCTTTTATAGGCTTTATAAAATATGACCAATATAAATCCATAATGCTGTAAGCCCTAAGCGCACTCATGCATAGCTCTCCCACAACTACCTACTAGCTTTAAAATTTTATGAAATTCATACATGTTGTTATAAATCTACAAATGAAATAGAGGTCAGTGCATCTACTTTCGATAGTCATTTTTTATGAATCTCATAATAAAGAATCTAAGACATTTGAGTTTTAGAGATAGAGAGGGAGTGGAAATGTTCCATAGATATTCGATCGACCACTAATTGGCAATCGACCAACCCTCTCTTCCCACGTGAAGTTGCTTGTGCATGTGTGAGGCAATTGACCTCAACTTGCAAAATGGTTGACTGGTCAATCGAAGGCGATCAACTGGTCTGAACAATTTTTGAAAAGCGCTTGTATTTTTGGAATTGGTTGGCATTCTTGGGCTTGCCACTTGTCCTTGACTAATGACAGGTGTCCTGAAATAGTTAGAATAGGGCCAACTACTTTGTCTTGCATAGAGTAGTTATTTTAGTTTGAAATCCAAATTTAGAATTAGAAATCCCTACATTTTTCCTCTTATTGCTTGTCTATAAATAGATAAGCCATGGGACTTCCTAAGGCAGATACAATAGTAGGGAAAAGGTCCAGAGGATGTTTTCTAGGCCATAGGAATCAAGAGTTTGATCCCATTTTTCTTAATTCCTCCATTCATACCATAATCACTTTCTTACCAGTCTCTCACCACTTGTTGATTGATTCTTCACATTTTCCCATTGTCATACTAGTTGGTCGAATTCATGTTAGCCTATTTTCATATTTTTAGATTTCCATGCATATTCAGTATAAGTATACTGTAATAGTGCATGCTTGTATTATAAGTGGATTGTTATGCCTAGGTGTGTTTTAGTGAGTGTATTCAGTGAATATGCATGTTTTAGAATGCAAAATAATGAATATTACAACATGCAATTGTTTAATAAGCGCATATATATGGTTTTGAAAGTAATGGTGTAATCTCTAGAGGGGTGGTGAATTGGGTATTTAAAAATATTAAGCGAAATATTAGTTTATTTTTAAACCTTTTAATTTATACTGATCACAACCTCAGACCAATATCAAACACAATCTACTAATCAATGAATGTACTATACCAATACACAATCCTAGGTATATATGAAACTGAAAATACAATCCAAATTTTTACTTTCAGCAATTTCAGTAATCAGTCCTGAATTCCAGCAACAACCAAGTATTTTCTTAAGACAAAAATTCAGTAATATAAATAAGGTAAGTTAGCTACTTATACTTTGAACAATTAATCAACCACGATAACTTTACCTCAGCCAACCACAATTGAATTCAAATATCAGTACTTATTTGAATTTTCAACCAAGAACATAAACCATTCAAATCGTCAAGGAAACAATTTATTTACTCAAAGTAAACTCAATCAAATCTTAGCGTTTAGCAAGTTTTCCCAATAAATTCAGAACATACACATCAGATAATAAAGTGCAGAATTTAAAGAGATAGGGAAAGAAAATTGAACACCGGATTTTTTATAAGGTTTGACTTACCGTCTATGTCCTTGCCCCAAGCAACTTGCTGTGAGGATTTCCTTTACCCACTCCATTCAATAGGTGGAGTACGCTTCTCTCCGTTGGAAGGTGGAGACCCTCTCTAACGAGAATACCCTCTTGCTAGGCAACAATTCTATCCCCGAATTGTTTAATTGAAAAATTAGCAAATCAATTGTTTGTACAATATGAAACTCTCACATCAGAGCAGAAATTGTACAATTTATAGCATTATATACTTCAAGAAATCAATATGCAATTGAAGCATACAAAGATTGCAAAGGTATTTTGATTGTAAGATGAGAGATTTAGGAAAAAAAAATCAGAATTCATCTAGGCTTTCAGAAAAAAACGCACGACAGCTTTTCAGAGTATAAATCAATAGTATAGTAAGAAATTCAATATGTATGTGCGAGTATTGGATTACCCTAATTGCGTAAAAATCATCTTTATATAGAGTAGGAAACATTCTTACCATTTTCCCCAAGTTTGGAAACCAAATAATTCGTTTTTGGAAAGAAATCAGCGCTGTTAGAAAGTTTAAAACATATACTTCACTCGCTTGAACCATAAGGTCAGTCGCCTGAACTAATTTAAAAGAGCGTTCTAGAACAAGCAGTAGCAGTTCAGTCGCTTGACCCAGAGAGTTCAGTCGCCTGACCCTATTCTGATTTCTTGTTTACACTGGCAGTAGCGTATTAGTCGCCTGAGTGATAAACCTCAGTCGCCTGATCACTATGCAACTTAGTGTTTTTCTCATTTTGATTCCAAAACTTATTTAGATTAAGTTTGAAAAGTATTTTGGACCTTATAAAAATATTTTCCATATTCTAAATCAGGTCTCTAAGTCCAGATTTAAATCCTAAGAGCTTCAGTCATAATATTGAAGTTTAGAAGTACTTACATGAGACTCTAACAAGATAAATACAATTAAATTTTAAGTCTTCATGTCGTATAGCTTCAACATTGTCCAAACTTGATCAACACTTCAATATGCTCATATTCTTCATGACTTGTAGCTTTAAGTTAGTCTTCATGCAATCATTCCAAGTATAACCATTGTACTTTGTGAAATACATAATTCCTGAAACTTAACTTGAAAGCACAAGTAGTAACCTTATTTTTTTTTTTTGAAAGAGCTAGTAGCCACCCACATAGTAGCCCCATCCCAAATTTATTAATAAACCCTCACTTGTGGCGGAGGAAAATCGTGGTTACAAGTAAAGTCTTTGGAAGATTACAAATAAGAAACAAAACCCTCCCCAAAAAAAACCACAAACATAAACCAAAAACAGAAAAACCAAAGCTAGACAAACCTAACCAAACAACCCAAACTAAACAAGCCTAAATCAAAACAGCCAAGCTAATTTGTTATCATGAAAATGAGATTAAACCTTGTTAGACAAACAATCTCCCCCTTTTTGATGATGACAAATAAATAGCAAAAATGAGGTAGCCTTGATAAGGCTCACCCTCACAATAAGCATGAAACACAAAAATATAGTCAATATACAAATACATGTTCAAGCTTTAACGATGATTTTGTGTTTCTCATTTTTTTTAAATGTCCTTAAAAATTCATTACATGAATAACAACACAACTCATATCATAATTTCAATATGACATATATCAAGCTTCAGAAAATGTAACATATATCAAGCTTCAGCAAATATAACAGATATCAAGCTTTAGCAAATATTACTCCCCTTGAATGTAATGTTTCCTTAAACAACATTCAATGTTCAGTACATTCATAGAAGATATATGCATTCATCATTCAGCATAAACTCATTTTCATATTCACCATACTCATTTTCAGCATACACTCATCAGTATAAACATCACCATTTATATTCAGCATATATACATACATGAAATATACATATATGAAAACCTTCTCATGCTTCTCATTTTGCTATAACTTTTTCCCCTTTTGACATCAACAAAAAGAAATAAATCAGAAAATTTAACATGCAAAACATAACTGGACTGATTATGAGCATGCAATTCACAAACACTAGGTCCAATATTTAGTATGCAATTCTCAAACCAATTATCTAGCAAGATGTCCATCAAGATACCCATTAATCAGCATGCAAAAGATACACAATATGATCCATGTCTAGCATGCATGTATTAATAAACAGAATATCAGAAGTAGGAGAAAGTAGCAACAAACATAAGAAAATTACAAGAAGTTTAAAAGGAAGATAAAAATATCAAGTATTAGAATATTACAATCCAAAGTGTTTCTAGCTATTATAGCTCAAATCAAGATAAACATCTACTCAGCACCAGCGTCATCACCACTAGAAGATGTGTAACGCCCCGACCCTCTAGGTGGGCCTAGAGTGTTACTATACATACGTATCATACATATCTCTGATACCATACATATACTACCCGCCCAAATAAGGGAAATCGGGTGTTTCATATTGATCTTCATATTCATGCATAGCGGAAAACATAAACGTACATACATTTTCTAATAAAACTAACCAAAGTTTCTAACTGTTTCCTCACATACTTCTATACATACTAAAACATAATCTGCTATTACAAACCCAAAAAGGTAACCTGGCCAAAGCCTAGTACATATACAGGAACTTACATAAACTCTTAAAACACTATACTCAGAATCCCTCTAGCAGTCTAGGACCGGTTTCCTACAGGGCCTGAAATAAGATTTGTATATTGGGCGAGACACTTCTCAGTAAGGTAGATCATATTACATCAGTGTGTGACAACATGAGTTTATTTCAGTAGAAGCAGTTAAACATTAAAAACATTCTCAATCCTGTAATATAGAAGATATATATATATATATATATATATATATATATATATATATATATATCCTGTAATAGATAATTCAACATCATTACAAACGAGAGTTCTCGAGGTTAGGATAGGGTACAGGCCCATACACTATACAATCCCTCCGCTCAGTACTCAACCCTGTGACTTTGCCCATTTTAGTTTTTATCATGTATATGTATATAGAACTATGTTCGTGCAGGCATTGTCAGACATCATGTTCTCTCCATTCCGATTTGGCCATCACTGTCACGCCCTGAACTCGGCAATGGGCCCCAGGGTGTGATTTAGTAACCTAACTTGTTCCTGTATCATACAACCATCCATGATACTATACATATGAGGGTCCGACCTCGTAGGGCTCGCGGATACCCTATACACAATCACATACACATAATATACGCAGTGGAATAATTTAATCTATTACATTCATTCATACTATACCATACCATACCAGAGTTTATTCAATGCTAGAATGAACCACAACATAACCCCGGGTGTTTACGTAACCCAAAATGACTCCCCGGCCACAGTTCAGTACTTACACAAGTACTTATACAATGCTAACCAAAAACCGCGCTCCCAACTCGCTATAAGACTAGTTTCGGCTACTCGAAGGACTTGAAACGCATTTGTATGATTAGGGTGAGACACTTCTCAGTAAGGGAGAATCAGGTTATATCAGTGAGTGGGCACATAAGTGTTATTTCAACAGTAAAACATAATACTTTATAATTCCAGTATTTTCACAAACACATCCATAATGTTTCACAAACACAATTCTAGTATATTTCTCAAAACACATCAATCGATCTATCTAGTGTCGTCACACTCTTCGCCTAAGTCAGCCACGTTATATGGTGCCCCCAGTAACCTGGCATAGCATAAGCCTCCACAGCATTGAATCGGCGCAAATATGGTGCTTCACACCCTTCGATGATAAACCAATAATAGGTGGTATTTCACACCCTCGGCAAAAGCTGGATCTTTCAGCCTATGGTATTATTCCGACTCGATTCAATATCTCAGCCTACAACATTATTCCGACTCGGCTCAATATCTCAACCTATGATATTATTCCAACCCGACATCAATATTTCAACCTACAATATTATTCCGACTTGGCTCAATATCTCAACCTACGATATTATTCCGACTTGGAATTTTCACAAAACCTGGAACATTTTGGAACTCCTGTTCCTATATCTCATTTCAACATTTCGCAACAGAAATCATTTCAATAAACCATCTCAAGCCACACTCATTTGGGTAAATTAACAATCATAAACAACAACTGATTTAGAATACAGTTTAACACAAAACCAAGGTACGATCATCTCCATACGTTAGTTTTATTCAAATAAACAGTTTTCCAACAGAAACTGAGATGGCACCCGAAACCCTAATTTTTCCCAAAATCGTAAACCTAAAAATTTCATAATTTCACCCAGTGGAATTTCCTAAATAAGTAAGCAAAACATTCGTATCATCACAAACCACAGTTTTACCGATTTGGATTTCAAAAATTACTAGTATAAACAAAATCCCCTTACCTTTCCCCGAAGATTGAAACACAAACTAAACGGCTCCAAAAGTGCAAATCGAGTTCCCAAAACCTAAAAACCATAGAACAATACTTCAATACAATCCTATTTACTACATATCTATCAGACCAAAAATGAACTTAGACCCTTACCTTGATTTTGGGATGAAACCCAAAAATCCTCAAAATGAAGATCCGATCTGCTATAATCATAGAGATTCTTCCCTTGATACACGTAGTAATGTCAGATCATTGATTCTGATAACAAACGGCTCAAGATCGTAGAGAGAGAGAGAGTCCGGTTCGAGTTCTAGAGAGAGAGAGAGAGAGAGAGAGAGAGAGAGAGAGAGAGAGAGAGAGAGAGAGGATTTTTAGTTTCTTAACCATTAAGCAAACTAAATGATATTTATAGACTCCTTGACCTAGTCAGCCGCATCGACCAGCAGAAGAAGGGCATTCCAGAAATCTCTCGGTATCCTCTCGTCGACGATCCTCTAAATCTCACCGATGAGCCATAGAAGAGACTTCGTCGACGAGAGAAGAAACCTCATCGATGAACCCTGTTGTTTTCTCCTTTTTAATTTCCCTTCCCTTTTCTCATTTATTTAATCTAGATTTCTAGGGTCAGGTTCTTACAACTTCCCCTCTTTACAAAAATTTTGTTCTCGAGTTGTTTTCTCCTTTTTAATTTCCCTTCAATTTCTCATTTATTTAATCTAAATTTCTCGGGTCGAGTTCTTACAACCTCCCCTCTTTACAAAAATTTTGTCCTCGAAATTTGCAATTTCTCACTTGCTAACTCATTAATATACCCAAAATGTATACCCGACTCTAGGAAGAGCCGGCGGCCAACCACACAGTAGCCCCATCCCAAATATATTACATACCCTCACTTATGGCGGAGGAATACCATGGTTACATATGCATTGTTTCGGGAGCTCACAATATCACAAACCTCTCCCAGAGACTAACCACACATCATTACTTTAATCAACATAAACATTACATACCTACCTAACTGACTCTGCAACTCTATTCCTTAGAACAAATGTGGATATTTTCGATGTATATTCGTCTCTAATTCCCAAGAAGCTTCCTTATCCACGTGATTCCACCACAACACTTTCACTAATGGTATCTCCTTGGTACGCAGCTTCTGTACCTTCTGGTCCAGAATCTGAACGAGTATCTCCTCATACGCCTAAGCATCCCAAATCTCCAAAAATTTGTAACTAATCACATGTGACGGATCCGACACGTACCTTCTCAATGTAGATACGTGGAACACATTGTGGATCCTAGAGAGTGCTAGGGGTAGTGCAATCCTGTAGGCCATAGGATCCACTCGCTCAAGTACCTTGAATGGTCTTATATACCTCGGGCTCAGCTTTCCCTTCTCCTCGAACCTCATCACTCCCTTCATCAGAGCGATCCTCAGAAATATCTTACCCCCCACCTCAAGTTCCAATTCCCAATGGCGCACATCCGCATAACTCTTCTACCGACTCTGAGCTGATTTAATTCTATCCCTGAACAATCTAATCTTCTCAGAAGCCTGCTACATGAGTTCGGGTCCCAATATTTGCCGTTCACCGACCTCATCCTAGTATAGAGGAGATTAACATCTCTGACCATACAATGCCTCGAATGGTGTCATCTTGATACTAGTTTGGAAGTTATTGTTGTAGGAAAATTCCACCAATGATAGGAACCGTATCCAATTACCGCCGAAGTCTAACACACAAGCCCATAACATATCTTCCACGATTTGTATCGTCCTCTTTGATTGTTCGTCAATCTGGGGGTGGAACGCTGTACTGAAAGTAAGTTTCGTCTCTAGTACTTCTTGTAAGCTCTTCCAGAACCGAGAAGTGAATCTTGGGTCTCGATCTGAAACAATAGACATCGGTACCCCATGCATTCTGACTATTTCCTGCACGTATAGGTTTGTTAGCCTACTAAAAGGGTAACACTCCTTCATCGGTGCAAAGTGAGCAGATTTTGTCAACTTGTCAATAATTACCCAAATTGCATTCTACCTGTGAAGTGCTGGTGGTAACCCAGTGACAAAGTCCATGGAGATGTGCTCTCATTTCCACTCCGAAATGCTCAATGGTTGCAACGGCCCTGCTGGCTTCTGATGTTCAGCCTTTACCTGCTGACACGTCAGACATTGCTCCAAAAAATGAGCAATCTCCCTTTTCATGCTACTTCACCAGAAGGATTCGTACAAATCTCGACATATCTTTGTGCTACCTGGATGTACCGTATATAAAGAATGATGTGCCTCCTCCAGGATCATCCTATTTATCTCCTCGTCATTTGGAACACACAGCCTGGTTCCAAACTTCAATACACCACCATTGGAGATACTAAAATCTGCAGCCAACCTCTGCTATACTTTTTCCACAGTCTCCACTAACTCCACATCATTTGCCTGCGTGGCTTTAATCCTTTCAAACAATATCGGCTGGATCACAAAGCTAGCAATGAAAGCCCGGTGATTTTCGTCTACCAACTCCATGCCAAGACCCTATAGGTCCCTCTTGATATGATACTGATCTACCACTGCAGATACTGACGCATGCTTTGACTTCCGACTCAATGCATCTACTACCACATTAGCTTTTCCTGGGTGATAACTGATGGTGCAATTGTAGTCCTTTATCAATTCAAGCCACCTCCTCTGTATCATGTTCAAATCCTTCTATGTGAAAAAGTATTTGAGGCTCTTGTAGTCGGTGAAGATCTCACGCTTCTCGCCATACAAGTAGTGTCTCTAGATCTTTAGCACATATACCACTGCCGCCAACTCTAGATCATGTGTAGAGTAATTGTTCTTGTAATCCTTGAGTTAATGAGAAGCATGAATAATCACTTTCCCCTGTTGCATCAGCACACATCCCAAACCCTTCAAAGACATGTCGCTATAAATCAAAAAACCATTGTTCCTAGATGGGATGGTCAAAATTGGAGCAGTGACTAGTCGATGTTTCAACTCCTAGAAACTCTGCTCACAATTATCGGTCCAAAAAAATTTCACGTCCTTCCTCGTTAACCATCTCAGAAGGCCATACAACTTAGAGAATCCCTCTACGAACTGATGATAGTACCTTGCAAGTCCAAGGAAACTCCGAACTTCCTGCATGCTCTTCGGTTTCACCTAGTCAACCACTACTTCAATCTTACCTGGATCAACTGAGATACCACCTCTCGGCATGATTTAGCCTAGGAAGGCAACCTGGTTCAACTAGAACTCGCATTTCTTCAGCTTAGCATATAACTTCCTCTCCTATAGTATCTAAAGCACCAACCTCAGATGGTTTTCATGCTCTTCCAAACTCTTAGAGTATACTAGAATATGGTCAATGAATACCACTATAAATTGGTCCATGTATTCATGGAAAACCCTACTCATTAGGTCCATAAATACTACTAGAGTGTTAATCAACCCGAATGGCATGACTAGAAACTCGTAGTGACCATATCTGGTTTAGAAAGTAGTCTTTGAAACATCCTCAGTCTTAACTTTCACCTAGTGATACCTTGACTGTAGATCAATCTTCGAAAAGACTTGCGTTCCCTGCAGCTGATCAAACAGATCATCTATACGAGGCAACAGGTATCTATTCTTCATTGTTACCTTGTTAATCTCACGGTAATCAATGCAGGTTCTCATAAACCCATCCTTCTTCTTCACGAACAATACTGGAGCTCCCCAAGGCAAAACGTTGGGTTAGATAAAGCCTTTATCTAATAGTTCCTACAACTGCTCCTCCAACTTTTTAAGTTATGCTAGAGCCATTTGGTATGGAGCTTTAGAAATCGGTGCCTTAGTTGGCAGCAATTCAATAACGAACTCCACCTCACGATTAGGAGGTAAACCGGGTAAGTCTTCCAGGAATACATCCAAAAATTTGTTGACCACTTCGATATCTTCGAGCTTCAGATCATCCCGAGGTGGTTCCTTCACATAAGCTAGGTACCCCTAACACTCGTCCAAGAATAAACTTCTTGCCTACATTGTTGACTAAATCCGTGGTGTCGAACACACGCAAGATCCTATGAACTCATACTCCTATTCCCTAGGAGGTCTGAACACCACCACTTTCCTAGGATAGTCAATCACAGAAAAATTGGAGGATAACCAATCCATCCCTAGTATGACATCAAACTCGAACATATTGTATACTACCAGATTCACTGGTAGCGATCTTCCCTGAATTACCACTGGGCAGTTCCCTAACATCTTCCTACATATCACTACACTCCCAGATAGTGTAGCCATAGACAATCCCTTATCCATCACTTGGGTTCAACCCCACATAGTTTCACAAAGTTTGCAGATATAAAGGAGTGGGTTGCTCCTGAATCAAATAAGATAACAACTTTATTTGAAAGTAGTAACATGGTACCTGTCACCATGTTAACCATATGCTCTGCATCAGATGCGGTAAGTGAGTACACACTCACCTGAGCCATGTTTCCCTGTGGCACCTGGTTATTTCCCTGGTTCTGACTCGGTGTAGGCATATCATCCATTTGCATACAACAGTCTCGGGACTTGTGGCTCAATTTTCCACAATGATAACAGTTACCCGTGAACCGACACTCACCATCATGCCACCTGTGGTACCTGGTACAACGCGAGTGAGATGGGTCCCCCCTGTGGACCCCACATTTCCACACCCTAGAGATTACTTGAGCCGTAGTTCCTCTTCTTCCACTGCCCCTGGCGAGAACTAGTATGAGAACTAGAAGACACTGGCCTTTTCTTCTATTCTTGCACCACCTCATCTTCGTGGAGACTAGCTCAAAAACGACGACTTTATCCACCAGAAATAGGGAACTCCTGAATTTGTAGCATTCCCACCAGCTTGCGAATATCCTTCCTCAAACCCTTCTCGAACCTCTGAGCCTTTTCACACTCATTCGATATCAAACACGGCACAAAGCGAGATAGCTCAATATATCTGGTTGCATATCTATGCACCGTCAGGGTCCCTTGGGTCAGAATCGAGAACTCGTCTGCCTTTGCATCATAGGTGGAGGCCTGGAAGTATCTCTCGAAGAATATCTCCTTAAAACGGCTCCGCGTCATCCCTGATGGGTCGGCCCTCTGCTCCTCCAGCAGACTCATAGCCGTACACCATCTCTCAGCTTCTCCTGCCAGCTGAAACGTAGCATAGAGAACTTTTTGTTTGTCACTGTAGTGCAGAACCTTCAATAACTTTTCCATCTTCTGCACCCAGTTCTCAACCATGATTTGGTCATATCCTCTAGTAAACTTTGGAGGATGCATGCTGGTGAACTTTTCAATGGTGCAACCCGTAGTTGTATGTGGACGCTCCTGTCCCCCAACGCTTCACCCAATCTCTCGCATAACCTGCCTGGTCAAACCCCGAGGCACGAGAGGTGACCCATCACTCGAAGTCCCCTCCGAGTTACTATACAAGTTGCTATCCTTGGGCTCCATTCTAAAAATAGGATAGGAATAGATGTGTATTCCTATATCGTATCATAGATAACATAATCATTGTAGAATAATTATGTTAACTTTTAAACTCTTGGGTCTAGGTCTGCCTCACTGCACAGACATGAAAACATCATTGGTTTGCCCTGGTTTTACTGAAATCGTCATTCCAGGAAAAACACAAAACACAGTCAATGAATCCTTATCTAGCTACAAGAAAATCCTCGACCTACTCTACCCATTCCCTATATTCCTATACTTTGGTATGTTCACCTAATCAAGCCTAACCAAGTCTATAAGACCTGGTTAGCTCTGATACCAAGCTGTCACGCCCCAAACCCGGCAATGGGCCTTAGGGTGTGATTTAGTAACCTAACCTATCCCTGTATCATACAACCATCCATAATACTATACAAATGAGGGTCCGACCCCATAGGACTCATGGATACCCTATACACAATCGCATACACATAATATACGCAGCGGAATAATTTAATCTATTACATTCATTCATACCATACCATACCAGAGTCTATTAAATACTAGAATGAACCACAACATATCCTCGGGTGTCTACATAACCCAAAATGACTCTCCGACCACAGTTCAGTACTTACACAAGTACTTATACAATGCTAACCAAAAACCACGCTCCCAACTTGCTAGAATGCTAGTTTCGACTACTCGAAGGACCTGAAACGCATTTGTATGATTGGGGTGAGACACTTCTCAGTAAGGGAGAATTAGGTTATATCAGTGTGTAGGCACATGAGAGTAAAATATAATACTTCAAAATTCCAGTATTTTCACAAACACATCCATAATATTTCACAAACACAATTCCAGTATATTTCTCAAAACACATTAATCGATCTATCTAGTGTCGTCACACTCTTCGGCCTAAGCCAGCTGCATTATACGGCCCCCCCAGTAACTTGGCATAACATAAGCCGTCACAGCGTTGAAGTAGTGCAAATATGGTGCTTCACACCCTTCGGTGATAAACCGGAATAATAGGTGGTATTTCACACTCTCGAAAAAAGCCGGATCTCTCAGCCTATGGTATTATTCTGACTCGATTCAATATCTCAGCCTATGGTATTATTTCGACTCGGCTTAATATCTCAGCCTATGGTATTATTCCAACCCGACATCAATATTTCATCCTACGGTATTATTCTAACTTGGCTCAATATCTGAACCTACAGTATTATTCTGACTTGGCATTTTCACAAAACCTAGAAAATTTTGAAACTCGTGTTCCTATATCTTATTTCAACATTTCAAAACACAAATCATTTCAATAAACCATCTCAAGCCACACTCATTTGGGTTAATCAACAATCAAAAACGACAACTAATTCGGAATACAGTTTAACACAAAACCAAGGTACGATCATCTCCATACGTTAGTTTTATTCAAATAAACAGTTTTCCAACAAAAATTGAGATGACACTCGAAACTCCAATTTTTCCCAAAACCATAAACCCAAAAATCCCATAATTTTACCCGGTGGAATTTCCCAAATGAGTAAACAAAACATTCGTATCATCGTAAACCACGGTTTTACCGATTCAGATTTAAAAAATAACTGATATAAATGAAAGTGCAGTAGTTATCCCAAGAGGGGAGGGGGTGAATTGGATTATTTAAAAAATTTATTGTTCCCTTTATATAGATTCTTGAATTCCTTGTTTTATTAAACACACAACTTTGCTGATTTATCAATTACACAACAGAAGCTTAAATGAACAAGAAATTCTAAAACCAACATTCAATTTACAACCACACACCAACCAAGTAACCAATCAAACAACCAATCATTCAATGAAGATGCAGCACTTTGGCAAATTCAGCTTTTAGTAAGAATTCTTATATAGCTTCGTGGATATTTATCTAAGCCCTGTAGAGAATGTAATTTATTTATTTTAGTGCAAATCCCAACCAACTTAGAATTTAAATAAACTCTTAGTTAATTTGTATTTGGGTGTTAACAAATCAACGTACTCCCTTTGAGGTTTCCGCAAAGTATATTAGTCAACCAACGTACTCACTTTCGGTTTCTGCAATCCTAAATCAAAATTTAACTTTGATTTATTTAATTTCCAAGGCATGTAGTTTTTATGATTAAGAAAATTAAAACATTCACACAATTTATATTTTTGTTGGAATTTAAAGAGAGTAAGGGAAAGAGGGTGACACCAGGTTTTTATGAGGTTCAGCTTATCCCTAGCCTACGTCCTCGCCTTAGGAAAACCACCTAAGGATTCCACTATACATGTTCCTTTCAGGGCAGAACAAAATCATTACAAAAACCTCTTTTTCAGGAAGAGAAACCTCTCCAAACGACAACCCACGCTTGGTCCAACAGTCCAAATCAACCTTGAATCGTCAAAGAACTACAAGATAGGAATAAGAATTTGCGTACAAGAACACTCTCAAAATAAAGCAAATTTGTACAAGTTAGAGTACTTAATATACTTCAAAACGAATACTAAATAGATAATATGAAGCTCAAGATTTAGATATCACCGAAGGTTTTTTCTTAGAGATAGAGACAACTTAGTTGCAAATCAGAACAAAAGCTTTTGATTAATCAGCAAGTTCGTAGAGTTCTCCCAGCAAGAATGTGAGCAATTATGGATTTAGGAGAATATGAAAGTAGGATGCTTGTATTGCGTTTTGCTATCAAATTCATTAAGCTAAAGAGGTATTTATAGAGTTTTTTTATGAAAGAGTTTCCTTATTTACCAAGTTGACTTGGAGTGTTTGGTCAACTTTGCAAAAGATTTGAAATCCTAAAATTAAATTTGAAAATCTTCCCGTTAAGTTCGAATTTCAAAATCTCCATGGAGTCAGTCGGCTGACTGAGTCAATTTTGTGTAGGTCAGTCGGTTGGATAGGCAACTGACAACATTCTATCTATCTAAAAATTAATTCCAATAAATTGTCAGTCGGCTAACTCAACCTCGTTCAAAATGGTCAGTCGGCTGGACAAATCAGGTTGTCAATCGGCTGACTAATCCTAGTTCAAAATGTCAGTTGGCTGAGCAAGTTTATTCAATTTTTGTGTTTGTTAGTCGGCTGGCCAATCTTAGTGTGTTCTGGTTAGTCGGTTGACCAATCCATTCTTTTTCCAAATTTTTTTATTTTTGATTTTTAAACTCTAGTTTTTTTTTAAAGACTCATATATAACTTTTCAAAATCATTTTCAAGGGTTTTTCAAGAACTGGCCTCTAAGTCTTTATATCTTAAAGAGTTTCATATATCTATATAATATTGACTTGAAGTACTTACAAATGACTTTATAAACATGAACTCAATAAGCACTAAGTATTCAAGCTCCTTTCCATCTCTTGAGGTTTAGCTTGATCCCGTTAAGCTTTGATCTTTCATTTGTCATTTTGCAATACTTCTATACTCCGGCATGCTTTCATTTGATTAGCTTTATTTGCAAGCTTTCTTCCATGATAGTACTTTGATCATTCAAACCTGAAATAATATCACTTAACAACTCATGTTAATGTATCCTTCATTTGTTATCATCAAAATAAGATTGAAAAGCCTAGTTAGGCCAACAATAAACAAAATCCCGTTACCTTTCTCCGAAAACTGAAACAAGAACTAAACAGCTCCAAAAGTGCAAACTGAGTTCCCAAAACCTAAAGACCATTGAACAATACCTCAATACAATCCTATTTACTACATATCTACTAGACCAAAAACGAACTTAGACCCTTACCTCGATTTTGGGATAAAACCTTGAAATCCTCAAAATGAAGATCCAATCCACTATAATTGTAGAGATTCTCCCCTTGATCCACGTAGTAACGTCGGATCGTTGATTCGGGTAACGGATGGCCCGAGATCGTAGAGAGAGAGAGAGAGAGAGAGAGAGAGAGAGAGAGAGAGAGAGAGAGAGAGAGAGAGAGAGGATTTTTAGTTTCTTAACCATTAAGCAAACTAAATAATATTTATGGACTCCTTGACTTGGTCAGACTCGTTGACGAATTGGAGCACTCTTAGACGAGAAGAAGAAGGGCATTCGTCGACGACGGAGTTGGCCTCGTCGATGAGCCTAAGATTCCAAAGTTCTAGAAATCTCTCAATATCCTCTCGTCGACGATCCTATGAATCTCACCAACGAGCAACAGAAGAGACTTCATCGACGAGAGAAGAAGTATCGTCGACGAGCCCTGCTATTTTCTCCTTTCTAATTTCCCTTCCCTTTTCTCATTTATTTAATATGGATTTCTTGGGATGGGTTCTTACAATCACCACCCTGGCCCTTAAGTTGACTAGTGGCCCTTCGTACCAATTGACTATCTCGATACCCACACCAATGAAACTGTCGTGTGGTTGCACTGGACCTCATATTCTAGCAACGGTACCACGCTTACTGATAATAATGAGCTTTTAAGGCTCTATGATAATAAGCTTATCTAAAGCTTTATTAGTAACAAGCTTTCTAAAGCGGTTCCAACATCATATATACAATTTATAATAAAAGCATATTAACCTGTTTCATTCCAAAAATCATCTAAGCAGTTCCAGTATTTTTCCCAAACTCATTCATACATTCTTTCTGTGGTATAAACTGACACACGTACTCTCGGTTTAATACTTGCATACATAGCGCTCGGTATCTAACCGACATCTCTTTTCTTTATTTCCTAATAATCATTTGGAACTCCAGTTCCCATATTTCATAAACATGCTTTTCATTTCAATACATTCCTATTTCATATCATATGCCACACTTATTTGGTTAAGTGTACAATACATAGTAAAATGGTTCATAAAATATCATTTAAATTGCAAACAAGGGTTTCAAGAATCTCCTACTTTAAGTTTAATGCAAATAAAGGAGTTTTGAGAAGTTTGGAGATCATACGCCAAAACCATAGTTTTTACCAAAACCGTAAAATCGTAAAAATGACCATTTTACCCGATAGAATTTTCCAAATGAATAGTCATAACGTACATATAAACATAAGCTATAGTTCTACCATTTTCTAAAATAACTGATGTAAACAAATCCCCTTACTTATTTCCTGAAAAATAACCTGAGACGCTCAAAAACCGAACCCTAGCTTTTTCTCAAGTTTGAGAATTTGCTCCATTAGACTTATAGATATTCACTCCTTGATCCTTGTGGTAACTTTCGATCATTGAACTGGGCAATGATCGGCGAAAGATTAGAGAGAGAGAGAGAGAGAGAGAGAGAGAGAGAGAGAGAGAGTGGGCGTGGGTTCTAGAGAGAGAGAGTTATATATATATATAAAATACATAACTTAACTCTTAAGTAACTAAAATATCTCCTCCAAGATATTTATATATAAATATCTAAAAAAATATGTAAACATATCTCCGCCAAGATATTTATTATATAAATATCTAAAAATATATCCTCCAAGATATTTATTATTATATTTATTTATTTATTATTTTATTTTATTTTTCGGGTTTGGGTTCCTACAATCTCCACTCTTTATAAGAATTTCATCCTCGAAATTTGCTAACCATTTCCTAACCCATCATCTTATCTAATACTATTCCAACCCTAAGAAGAGTTGCTGGCTACCGACATAGCAGCCTCGTCCCAAATTTATTACCTGCCTCACTTATGGTGGAGAAATACCATGGTTACGGCATAATGTCTTGGGAGTTAACAATACCATACATAAAACTCTCAGAGACCATCCATACATAAACTCATACACAACTTACAACTAAACATACTTACCTTACCTAACATATATATAACTAACTCTTACCTAATCAACCGTACTGGTCTATCTAACCCTGATCATCACTGAAAAGCTGTGGGTACTTCTGGCATATTTCTATTTCTAGTTCCCACGAAGCCTCCTCAACCATATGATTATGCCACAGTACCCTCACTAACGGTATTTCCTTCGTACGCAACTCCCGTACCTTCTAATCCAGAATCTGGACTGGTACCTCCTTGTAAGTTAAAACATCCCCTAACTCTAACGGTTCATAGCTGATCACGTGCGTGGGATCTGCTACATACTTCCTCAACACTGATACATGAAAAACATTATGAGCTCTAGACAATGTTGGGGGTAACGCCACTCAATAAGCCATTGTACCAATCCTTTCTAGGAACTCAAACGGACCAATGTACCGAGGACTCAGCTTGCCTTTCTTTCTGAACCGCATCACTCCCTTCATCGAAGCAATCCTCAAGAATACCATATCTCAAATTTCGAACTCTAGCACTCCTTGGCGAGTATCTGCATAACTCTTCTGTCGACTCTGTGCTGCCCTGATCCTCTCCCTAATTAGCTCGACCTTTGAAGAGGCCTGCTAAATCAGTTCTGGTCCTAAAATCTACCGCTCACCTATTTCATCCCAATACGACAGAGATCGACACCAACAACCATACAATGCCTCATATGGTGCCATCTCTATACTGGTCTGGTAGCTGTTATTATATGCAAACTCCATGAGCGGTAGGTGCCGTATCCAACTGTCCCCAAAATCTAGTAAGTAGGCCCGCAATGTTCCTCTATATTTTGAATAGTCCTCTCGGATTGTCTATTCGTCTGCGGGTGAAATGATGTACTGAATGTGAGTTACGATCCCAAGGCATCCTATAAAATCTTCCAGAAGTGAGAGGTAAAACATGGGTCTCGATCTGAAACGATAGAAACTGGGATACCGTGGAGTCGTACAATCTCCTACACATATAACTCTGCCAGCCTCTTCAGAGAATAACTGACTCTCATGGGAATAGAATGTGTAGTTTTTGTCAGCCAATCTACTACAACCCATGTAGCATTCTGTTCATGCACCACCATAGGTAACCCCGATACAAAATCCATCGAGATATGCTCTCACTTCCACTTGGGAATGTCAAGTGGCTGAAGGGGTCTTTTTGGCCTCTACTGCTTTGCCTTAACCTGCTGACATATCAGGCACTGCTCTATGAAACGGGCAATCTCTATTTTCATGTTAGACCATAAAAAAGATTTCCCTAAATCCCTGTACATCTTCGTACTTCCTGGATATACGGTATAGCGAACGATGTGCCTCCTCTAGAATGACTTGCTTAATCTCGGCATCATTCAGTACGCAAACCATACTATGAAATCTCAATATCCCATCACTTGAGTACTGAAATCCGGCTTCAAACCCTCATGAACCCCTTCCATAACCTCTATCAGCTCTGCGTCTTCCTTCTGAGCAGCTTTGATTCTTTCCTGCAAGGCTAGCTTAACAACTAAACTGGAAATGAATGCCTGTGGATCCTTGTCCACCAACTCCACACCCAGCCTCTTTGGATCCATCATGATCTGAGGCTGCATAACAACTGCTGAGACCAACGCGTCCACTGACTTCTAACTCAAAGCATTATCTACCACTTTAGCTTTTCCTAGATGGTAACTAATGGTGCAGTCGTAGTCCTTAATCAGTTCTAACCATCTGCGTTGCCTTATGTTCAACTCCTTATGGGTGAAGAAGTATTTGAGGCTCTTATGATATGTATAGATCTCGCACCTTTCACCGTATAGGTAGTGCCACCAGATCTTTAGTGCAAATACAACAGCTACTAGCTTTAAATCATGCGTAGGGTAGTTCTTTTCATACTCTTTGAGTTGACGAGAAGCATAAGCTATAACCTTTCCCCCTTACATCAAAACACATCCAAGTCCCTTCTAGGATGCGTCATTGTAAATCACATAATCATTCACCCCTAACGGAATGGTTAATACTGGAGTTGTGACTAAACGTTGTTTCAACTCCTGAAAACTCTGTTCACACTCCCTAGTCCACTCAAATATGTTGTTCTTCCTTGTAAGCTGCGTCAGAGGGCCTAATAGTTTGGAAAAGCCCTCGACGAACTGACGATAATACCCCGCCAGACCCAAGAAACTCCGAACCTCCTGCACATTCCTCAGTCTCGCCCAGTCAACTAACACCTTTATCTTGCTAGGGTCCACTAATATTCCTTCCTTGGATACTACATGCCCTAAAAATGCAATCTGTTCCAGCCAGAACTCGCATTTCTTCAGTTTAGCAAATATCTTCTTCTCTCTGAGTACTTGCAGTACCAGCCTCAAGTGAATTTCATGCTTTGCAGAACTCCTAAAATAAACTAGGATGTCATCAATGAATACCACAACAAACCTATCTAGGTACTCATGGAATACCATGTTCATTAGGTCCATGAATGCGGCAGGTGCATTCGTCAAGCCGAACGGCATAACCAAAAATTTATAATGGCCACACTGGGTTTGAAAGGCTGTTTTCAATACATCCTCTGACTTCACCTTCAACTGATGATACCTAGATCGTAGATCGATCTTAGAGAAGATTGTGTGCCCTATAGTTGGTCAAATAGATCATCAATTCTGGGTAACGGGTATTTATTCTTTACTGTCACCTTATTAATCTCTCTGTAGTCAATGCACATCCTCATCAACCCATCCTTCTTCTTTACAAACAATACCGGTGCTCCCCAAGGTGAAACACTCGGTTGGATGTATACCTTATCTAGTAGCTCCTGTAGCTACTCCTTCAATTCCCCCAGTTCTGCAAGAGCCATATGATATGGAGCTTTCGATATTGGTGTCATCCCTAGAGTCAACTCTATAGCGAATTCCACCTCATGATTCGGAGGTAATCCTGGCAAGTCCTTTGGAAACACATCCGGGAACTCACTCACTACAGGAATCTCCTCCAGCTTAAGTTTTTCTTTTGACATTTCTTTCACACATGTCAGGTACCCCTGACATCCCTCCATAAGTAACCTCCTAACCTGAATAGCTGAAAGGATACGTGGTGTAGAACGCACACACGATCCTACGAACTTGAATTCTTGCTCCTCGGGAGGCCTAAATACTACCTCTCTCCTATGGCAATCGATACTGGCATAACTAGTTGATAGTCAATCCATTCCTAGAATGATATCGAAGCCATGCATATCAAACATAATTAAACTGATTGGTTGTTAGCTTTGGTGCAATCCCAAGAGGGGGGTGAATTGGTATTTAAAAATTTTATCCCCTAGGTCAATCCACTAACAACAATATTACACAAGCCTAGGGTCAATCTAGTGCAGATAAGTAAATGAATATAAATATACAGTGGAAATTAAAATACACAAATAATTTAGCTAAGCATGCACAATAAAACAGTAAATAGAGATGACATCTAGAAATGTTATCGAGGTGTGGTAAACTGCCTACATCCCCGCCTTGGCTAACAAGCACAAGGATTACCACTATAAGCTCACTTAATGGGTAGAGGGACACCTAAACAACCAGGTCAATTAGCTCAGGGCTGACCTCAACCTTTACACAATCTCCTTGCGGGGTGGAGAATGCCCTACCAATCCTTGCGGGCTAGATCACCGCCCCCTCAGGCCATGCCTGGAAATACAAACAGATAAAGATTTTTCGTACAATGAAAAGTATTTCTAATACAAGCAAATTTGTACCAATGACAATCAATCAAATGCACATCAACAATATAGGAAATGTAAGCTCAGTGATGTGATTTTGTGCAAGCAACACTCAACAAGGTATTATCACTAATCTGCTCAAGAGTGTTCTAATCAAACTATTTCTTTGAAATAGTAAATATAAATATTAATAATAGATTAGGGTTTCAAAGATGCTAGTCAGATAATCAAACTATCTCAAAAGATTTCTTTCAATGAAATAAGCACAAGAGTAATTTGAAAATATTGTAGCTTGTAAAAAATATTTTGCCCAACAAAATCAAGCTATAGGAATCTTGCAATGACAATGCAAAGAGCCTCAAGTCTATGAGTTTATCCCAACATAAGATTTACTATATTCAAATCTATTGGATAAACTTTGCTAAACTCCTCAAAATAATATCAAACAATCAAGCCAAGCAAATCGGAGTATGAGCAATCTATACTAATCAATAACCCAATATACAACTCTCACAAAGCTAAGATATATCAAGAGAAAGAAGATTTGAGAGTGTTTTGAAGTAAAATGGGCAATATGAACTTTTGGAAATAGAGAGGATTTTTGCTAATGATTTTTTCTAATCTCTATCTAATCCTCACAAATGAGCTCATATATATAGACCTAGGCCTAATTATGACCTTTTAGGACATGTAGGGCATTATTATAAAAGTTTTAAAACACATTAGAATTTTTAACCCAGTTTAACCCTTTTAACCGCGGTAAATAATTAAGTAACTTGAGAGGATTTGGGTGGCTGAACTTTAGTTTGGTCGCCTGAATAGACTCAGCTCAAAAAGGCCTTTTAAATGGTTCGGGTGCCTGAGTTCAAGCTTGGTTGGCTGAACAAAAGTCAGAAAGAATTAGTGCGCGGTTTGGGTGTCTGAAAATACGTTTGGTTAACCGAATTGAGGGATTCGGTCGCTCGAGGCTTGTTTTGAACTAAAAAGTTTGGCAGCCCGAGTTGGTGAAAAGTCACTTTCTAAGGGTTCGGTCACCCGAGGGCGATAGGGCCCTTTAAGGTTTGGTCGCCCGACACTTGGTCAAATCGTTGACTTCCCAAAGGTTTGGGCGCCCGAGGTGATTTGAACACTTGGGGTTCGGTCGTCCGATCTCTCTCTCATTTTATGCCTATTATGTTCAATCCATTTCAATTTGATCCCCTGATTGTGAATGATAATGGGTACTTATTAGTGCACAATGTGTAGGAACCTGGGGTTTTTTCAAGTACGCCCAAAAACCTAGCGTCGGTCAACCAAGGTCATTCGATCCCTATGATCAGTCTATGGTCATATTGAGCTTACAAACCTACATGCATGACATGCAGTGATTATTACAGACCCATTTGAAATGAAATTATTACAGACCGACAAAATTAAAGGCAAATACAATTGATAATAGTGGTCTTCATTCCTTTTGCTTCTCCAAATGCCATCATACGGTGTGAGCATTGAGTTCCTATGGCATCAACTGTATCTTTACCATCCATGCATGTAAAGAATTAACTCTGTTCATAAGCTCAGTGCACAGGAAAGATACATATGCTTTGTCAGCATAAAAAATAGGGATCAGACTAAAAAAGTCAACACTAGTAAAACTCTCCCTTGAATCTCTACTGGGAAATCCCGAATCACCTTACTACATTCGATTACTGATCCTAAAGAAAATTGTTTAGAATCTTAGTACCCTATATATCTGCTACAACTATAATACTATAAGAATCATTTCAATGAATTAACATTCCTACTAACGACATATTCTGCTTACTTGATACTCTCATTCTAGTTCAAGTTTCGCCCCTCCACTTAGAAAACAAAATTGTCAATGGATTGCCATGATTTTCTGAACCCATTGACTGATCCAGAAAAACACAGAAGTCCATGTCTCCAAGTCTACAAAGCAAAACCCGAAAGTCTTATCCTCATCCTATACTTTGGTAAAATCTAGTATGCAGAACCTAGCAACCTAAGCTCTGAACATTTCCATAACCAGGCAATGTGAATCTCATCATTCTTCCGGCTGGTTAAGGTTATGATACCATCTGTAACACCTCGACCCTCTAGGTGGGCCTGGAGTGCTACTATACATACGTATCATACATATCTCTGATACCATACATATACTACCTGCCCAAAGAAAGGAAATTCAGATGTTTCATACTGATCTTCATATTCATGCACAGTGGAAAACATAAACATATATACATTTTGTAATAAAACTTACCAGAGTTTCTAACTGTTCCCTCACATACATCCATACATACTAAAACATAATCTGCTATTACAAACCCAAAAAGGTAACCTAGCCAAAGCCTAGTACATATAAGAACTTACATAAACTATCAAAACACTATACCTAGAATCCCTTTGGCAGTCTAGGACCGATTTCTTGCAGGACCTGAAATAAGATTTGTATATTGGGGTGAACACTTCTCAGTAAGGTATATCATATTACATTAGTGTGTGAGAACATGAGTTTATTTCAGTAGAAGTAGTTAAACATTTAAAACATTCTCAATCCCGTAATATAGGATATATATATATATATATATATAAAATTCCTGCAATAGATAATTCAGCATCATTACAAGTGAGAGTTCTTGAGGTTAGGGTTGGGTACAGGCCCATACACTGCACAATCCCTCTGCTCGGTACTCAACCCAGTGACTTTGGCCATTTTAGTTTTTAAATCATGTATATGTATATAGAACTCATCCCAGTTTTGAAACATCAAAACTAAGCCATCTACTGCCCCCATGGCAAGGATTGGGTTGTGCGATAATAAAGCTTTGATCTAGCCTTGTTCGTGTAGACATTGTCAGGCATCATGTTCTCTCTAGTCCGATTTGGCCATCACCACCCCGGCCCTTAAGTCGACCAGTGGCTCTTCGTACCAATCGACTATCTCGATACCCAAACCAAAGAAACTATCATGTAGTTGCATTGTACCTCATATTCTAGCAATGGTACTACGCTTGTTGATAATAACAAGCTTTTTAAGTCTCTCTGATAATAAGCTTATCTAAAGCTTTATTAGTAACAAGCTTTCTAAGGCTATTCCAAAATCATATATACAATTTATAATAAAAGCATATTAACCTGTTTCATTCCATAAATCATCTAAACAATTCCAGTATTTTTCACAAACTCATTCATAAATTCTTTCTGTGGTATAAACCGGCACACACACTCTTATTTTAACCCTTGCATACATAGCGCTTAGTATCTAACTAGATTCTCTTTTCTATATTTCCTAATAATCATTTGGAACTCCAGCTCCCATATTTCATAAACATGCTTTTCATTTCAATACATTCCTATTTCATATCATATGTCACACTCATTTGGTTAAGTATACAATACATAGTAAAATGGTTCGTAAAATATCATTTAAACTGCAAACAGGGGTTTCAAGTATCTCCTACTTTAAGTTTAATGCAAATAAAGGAGTTTTGAGAAGTTTGGAGATCATACGCCAAAACCCTCGTTTTTACCAAAATCGTAAAATCATAAAAATGACCATTTTACCCGGTAGAATTTCTCAAATGAACAGTCATAACGTACATATAAACATAAGCTACAGTTCTACCATTTTCTAAAATAACTGATGTTAACAAATGCTCGTACTTATTTCCTGAAAAACAACCTAAGATGCTCGAAAACCGATCCCTAGATTTTTCCCGAGTTTGAGAATTTGCTCCACTAGACTTGTAGATATTCACTCCTTGATCCTTGTGGTAACTTTTGATCGTTGAACCTGGCGACGATCGGAGAAAGATTGAAGAGAGAGAGAGAGAGAGAGAGAGAGAGTGGGCGTGGGTTCTAGAGAGAGAGAGAGAGAGTTATATAAAAAAAATACATAACTTAGCTCTTACGTAACTAAAATATCTCCTCCAAGATATTTATTATATAAATATCCAAAAATATCTCCTCCAAGATATTTATTATTATATTTATTTATTTATTTATTATTTTATCTTATTTTTCGGGTTCGCGTTCCTACAAGATGTCTCCTCCTCCTCCTCATTATCATTCTCACCCAAACTCGCATCCATGGGAGCCTTTCCTCTAGAAGAAGAAGAATCAGCTATATAACTTTCAACAAGTGCAAGCCTCTGATCGAACAAAGTGAAACTGGACTAGAGTGCATCATATGTTGGCTTTTTGAGTTCGATATTTGTTTTGATGTTGACAAACACAAGTGTCTTATGTGTGTGTTTAGTGTTTTGAACAGGTTTACAATTTAGAATGCACACACATAAAAGGAAGATGGAAGTCAAAAAGGACTTAAAGCTCACATCATACTGGCATATTCGATGAAGAGAAAAGCAGAGAAGAAAGAAGACATTTGTTTATTTCAATTGTAATTGCATTTTGTTTTCATACTTTGGTCTGTAATAATGCATGCATCTGCATGATATGGATTGAATGCTCAGATGATCGTAGACTGACCTTAGGACACCTACACTTCAAACAAAACCTTTTTATAAAAAGATAAAATCTTACAAAAGTTTTAAGATAAATTAAGGTAAAAAATTAGGGCTTACAAATACGGTTGACCGATGTTAGATTTTTTGGGCAAAAAAATTAATTATTAATGCCTTTGGTTGACCAACCAATACGAGCTTTAATCAGCTCGGTCAAACGAACCAACTAGAAAGTCAAAAGTTTGAATAAGCCTCGGTCGACTGACAGATTTGCGTTATAAACGCTTTGGTTGACCGAACAGGTCAGAATTCAACAAGTTGACTTCGCACGATTGACCATACTGAATTGAACGCACTGTCCTCGGTCAACCGAACCATTGACCTCTGACACCCCAACTACTTGGTCAACCAAACCTTGTAGTTCAAATTGGCCTTAGTCGACTGAACCTCAAAGATGATCAACCAGCCTCTTGCCATGGTCCACCAAACCCATGAAGGGTTTAGAATCGCCCTGAGATGGTCGACCGAACCTGTAGTTCAAAATTTCCACGACGATCGAACTTACAAAAGTGGTCAACCAAACCTTGAATATGGTCGACCGAACCTTTCGAGTTGGGTTTTTTTTCGGCACTAATTAAGCTTAATTTTTTCATTAAATAATCTAAAAAATACCAAGCATGTCCCCAAACGGTCATATTTTCAAGAAGTCTATATATACCCCTTCATTTGCCAAAATTAGTAACTTTGATTAGTTTCAAAAACCTTTCAAATTAGTTTCTTAATCAAAGTTCCCCCACTTATATTTTTATTGCAAAATCATTTTGGGATTAAATTTTTATACTTTCCAAACTCTCTTTGACTCTTTCTTAGAAACATTTTTAAGAGAGTATTTTATTTGGGCATTCATTTTGATTACGTTTATTGCAAAAACCGTTTTTGAGCATAAATCCTAATTTTTCCAAATACTTTTTATTGCTAATCTTTGTTGGAGAAATATTTATTTTATTTTGATCTTTGTAGCGTGTATTACACATTTATCTCAACACCAAAGGTCATATATTTTAATTTTTGTAAAAATATCATTAAGACCAAAAACCCTAGGTTCTCCTATATTGAAATATATTTTTGGGAGAAAATTTTATTAGGGTCATATCTTTGAATATATTATCATACACATCATATCTCAAATATTGAAAATATTTTTTTGAGAAAACACCATTTCTTTACTGAGCATATTTCATATCAAATTAGAGTTCGTGTATTTAGAGCTTAAACGTTGTACATCTTTGCTTGTATTTAAAAGTATTTTATCATGTACAAAAATATTTTTATTGTATTGGTTGGGTTCATCCCATTAATTGAACTGGGGAGTCTCAACCCTGTAAGTGAGACCGGTTGGGTTTAACTCGTAAATTGAACTAGGGAGTCTCCACCCTGTAAGGGAGACAAGTTGAGCTCAACCTTATAATTGAGCTGTGGTTTACCTTGCCTCGTAAGGAAAGGTTGTAATGGCTTCTGCTCCTCCCATTTAAGTGAGCAGGGATAGTGTAATCCTTGGGGGGTATGCCCAAGGTGGGGACGTAGGCTGGTTTGGCATAACCTCAATAACAAATATTCTCTCTCTCTCTCTCTCTCTCTCTCTCTCTCTCTCTCTCTCTCTCTCTCTCTCTCTCTCTCTCTCTCTCTCTCTCTCTCTCACATTTACTTTCTGCACTTTAATTTCCATATGTGTATCTTTGTTTATTTACTGTTATAATTATTTGCATGCACACATTTGAGTTAAATGAGATATGCCACATGTGTATGTTTGAACATATAACTTCATCATTTTTCATACACGTTACTGAATGGGATATGAACTGTGGTGAATCGATGTAAATGTTTAAATTAGCCGAAATATTTTTAAAACCCAATTCACCCCCTCTTGGGATCACATCATTTCCAACATTGTACTTTGTATTCATATTACCACGAAACGTACTTAGCTGTGAGTCCATATGCTAACGTTAATTAATGAATCATGAAGGAGCCTCAACATTTTGAGCTGCTGGAGCAGGGTGGTGCATCTTGATGTGGATCCTGATCAGGTTGCTAATATGCTTGTAGTCCTACATCACCTCAAGGAGCTCTACCAAGCTTAGGTAGCCATCTATGGTCTCGATACTTCTCGTATCCCATGAGTTTTACTGTAGTAGAGGAAAATATGTCATATTGTGTGTGTTTAATAAACAAGGTATATGATGTGGTAACCCCAAGATGATAAAAAATTAGGTTTAGAATTCCTCCATATGGAAGAATTACTCGCCTTGTTTCTTCTTTTGAGATCATCCATCTTAGGATTAGGGTTGGCAGATCCAGGAGTTTCTATTTGTACAGACACCACGTTACAAAATAGTCTAAGTAGGACATATGGTCACGAGACCCCACCCTAGTTAGAATGTTATAGGTAATGAGGATATGAATAATCCTAGCTTCAAGGGTAAGTTGCCTATATAACGAAGGGTGACCAAAATAAATAGGTTGTTCACTCATGATTAAAGGTAAGATCTCTTCTGGGTTGAAGTCCTATGCCATGATCCGGACATTCAAAATCACCAACTTGGATCCTAAATCGAGTGGCAATAGTTTGTTGAGTGAGTGCAAACGCATTATCCATAAAAGTGGTCATATACATGGTTTCATATTTTTCCATATTGGCAAAAAACAACCTAACTAAATTGGGATAAACACCCCTAGGTTGATATGTAATAAATATTTCCCATCCCAAGACATTAAACATATGTAGGATGTTAGAAAAGTTTTCTTACATGAATGAAATATCCAAAACCTTACCAAGGATAGGTTCCATGGATCTGATATGTTCTCTGTATTTTCTATTTGCTACGAGAGAGACAAGCCATTTTTGAATAGCTCTAGTATCATCATTCCTTGAGGTGCTGCTTCGGTTTGTCCTTTGCTTTGTTCTAGGCATGCTTTGGGAGAAAAATGTTCAGCTAAATCTGCTTAAATCGAGAGAAATAGGCAAGATATAAAGGTTTAATGGAGGTTTTGTGGTTCTATATGAGTGAAGGAACACTAAGAAGTGGAAGACGAGCCTTTAGGAGAGAAGAGAATAATGTTCAGGTGTCTGAAGGTTCAAAAATTTAGGATTTTTGCGAACATAATGCATTTATATCTGTGCAATTTAGGCACCTGACTTGAAACACTCAATCGCTTGACCTGTCTGGATTTTAAAAATTCACAAGTCAGTAGGGCTTCAGTCATTTGATCTCGATTGTTTAGTCGCCTGAAGTGCCTGGACTTTTGAAAAATAAGCAAGTTAGTAGCTGTTTAGTCGACTGATAGTGAATGGTTAGTCGTCTGACCTTATGAAATTTTGACTAACTTGCTCTTTTGACTCAAACACTCATTTTAATGAATTTATCCCTCTCAAATCACTTCTTTAACATTAATAAACCTAGTTTACTTCAGATTCCTTCTCTTATGATTTAAAAATTATTCTTTTTTTTTTATTTGAATGACCAAATTTCAAATTTCTTTCCAAATTAGCTATTGATGCATATGACTATTTGAATTCAATTAAGCCTTATGCAATCCAACCTTTCTTGGTTGCAGCCAACAATGCCATTTTTATATTCATTTGTTTTCAATATAATTGTTATCAATAAGCTTGGAAATTATTCTTCAAGATTGTTATAATCCATTTCAACTCTGTTCAATATTCTTGTATTAATTGTGATTAAGGAAATTTTCATAGATTGAGCAAAGATGAATTTTCTACTTGGAATATGTGAATTCTTTGAATTTCTTAGTAGTACCTTCTAATGTGATCATAAAATGAAGACTTTTAAGTTATTATGAATTACTAACTTAATAAATTCAGAAAAACAACGTAGATGCACTTTTCTTCTTGAATCAACCATATGTTGTGAGTGTTTAAAAACAATTACATTGCACTTGCACTTGAGGACCTATCAGTGTCTTGAGATGCTTTTAAGATGAATATCCTGTTGATTTATTCAATGTTTAACACACTGAATTACTGATTTTCATTTTGAACTTCTTTCAATGTTTGATCAATCAACAAGGTCTCAAGATGAATTTAGGATTTTATGAGTAACATTACTAAAGCTATTTTAATTTAATCTCCTAAAACTCAAATTTGTGCAATGTATAATTTATGTCATGCTTTAGATATTAAACCTAAAGTATACATAAATTATCTTTAATAATTCAACAAAAGGTTACCACTTGTGTCCATGAGAAGTGAATTAACTTGGTTATGCTATCTTATCCCTTAAGCCATAGCTAGTATTTTAATCAATTAACCATGATATACATAGTTAAGATGGTCTTTAGATTGATCCTTTAAATTTCTTATTTTTACTTAGCTTGTGAAGGTCTCTACTATAGTAGACATATTTACTAGCATTTTATACTTTAAGTATTATCTACTATCAGCGCACAATTATAGTTGTTGCTAAATCTCTTCTTATATTGAGGTTGGCTAACTTAAACTCCATAGGCTGTTAAGGTATCACTAACCCTTTTCATCTTGGTACAATTGAACCTTCTTGATTCCTAAAAGGGGATGACTAATCCTAAGATCTATAGAAGTCCTATTTCAAAGATTATGTTATCATTTTTGGTACCCATTCTTTTTTGGGTTTTAATGGTTTAACAAGAGATGATTCTTTGACTCTTCAAACCTGTTTGGTTTTCACACCCTTTCTTTTAAATGGACATTCAAACCTTGTGTGTCCCTTCTCCCTACATAGGAAACATGTGGTGTGTGTGTAAGCATTTGAGGATGTACTAGCATAGTATTTGGAAGCTTTTGCAGAGTATCCTATGTAGATGTTCTTTTTCTTCTTATTTTCAATTCCATTGAATTCTATGCCCTCCTTATCTAATGACATTCTTTGTGATCCAACTAGTTTATCAAAGTTTTCTTTTCCTATAGTCAAATTGTAAATAACTTTATACTGGTCCTCTATTTGACTTTCAAGACTAAGTATTTTCGAATCTTTTATATCTTTACAATTTGCTTGTAACCTTTCTAGTTCTTTAGCCATCTTGTTGATTTTACTTTCAAGTTCAGCAATAATCAAATCCTTCTCTTGTTCAATTGATTGAAATCTTAGATCTTCTAGTTCTTTCATCATTTTTTTATTCTTACTTTCTAATCTCTTGATTTTGAAGTCCTTTTCTCTATCAACAATAATTTGGATTCTAATTCTTTCATTGAAGCTTCATTCCTGTTTTCAACGAAGTGTATCGTTTAGTCATCTTAACAAGAATCTTATGAACCTCAAACAATTCTCTCTGTAGTTCTTCACAGGATGGCATACTCTCATTATTGGATTCATAGATGAATCATCATAGGATTCGTTGCAAGAATCATTAAATGATTTGGATGAGAAACTTTGTTCTTCATCATCGTCTCATGCCATAAAGCAAGCATTAGCAACCTCTTGGTCACTTAATTCACTTTTTGAACTATTGGAACTTATTTTCCTAAGTAGTGGCCTTCATTGCTTTTTTCTTATTCTTTTTAGACTTTTTATTGAGCTGTGGACAATCAGGCTTTATATGACCTACTTTTTTTTAATTATAACGAGTGGGAGGTTTAGCCTTTGTTTCTTTCTTTCTTGATTCTCCTTTGTCTAGTTTTGATCCTTTACATTTTCTTGCAAATTTATTTTTCTTTCTAAGGAACTTTCCAAGCTTGTTGGTTATGAAGGCTATGTCTTATACATCCATTATCTCTTCATCTTCATCACTAGAGCTTTCATTTGAGGCTTTAAATGCTATGGATTTCTTTTGTTTGCTAACTTCAGCCGTCCTTTCATTTATAGCCATCTCATACGTTAGAAGTGATCCTATGACTTCATCTAGGGAAGTGTTTTTAGGTTCCTGCCTTCAGTTATGGTAGTGGCCTTAGGTTCCTAAATAGGAGGAAGTCCTCTAAGTATTTTCCTAATCATTCATATGCAGAATAGTTCTTCCCGAGTGCATTCAAGGTGTTAATTATGTGAGTGAACCTAGTATACATACTAGTCATGGATTCCTCTGGGTTCATCCTAAAGGCCTCACACTCACTAGTGAGCATGTCAATTCTACTATTCCTAACATCTACAATTCCCTCATAGGTTACTTCTAGTTTGTCCCAAATTTTCTTTGCACATTTACATCCCATTATCCTGTTAAAATCAGTGGTGTTTAGAGCACATTATAAGGCATTCATTGCACTAGAGTTTATTTACAGCAATTTCATATAAGTGTCACTCAAGTCACTTTCTTCTTTAGGGATTTCCTTGTTATCTACAATCTTAGAAGGGACAT